>NC_138137.1:26639154-27839154 GCF_964188305.1 Podarcis bocagei
AGAATAGAAACGTAAGTTAAATGCAGAAAATAGTTTAGTGTTTGGTTAGACCAGATCAGGACCACTGTTTTTTGTAAAACACGTATGGGGCAAACATAATGAGCAACTGGCCATTAAAGAGCAAGGAAAGGAAGCTTCAGCTGCCATTTAAGAGTGATAGCATTTTTTTAAAAAATAAACAAATAAATAAATATAGGCAGCCCCACTCTATTTTCTACAGAGGTCATTCATTAGGGCAACCAAGGCCAACACAGTTCCATTAAGCAGCTTCACTGTTGTATTCTGCGTTAGCTGTAACTTCTATGTCATCTTCAAAGACAGCCCCACATGGAACACATTGCAGTGACCAGTAGGTTACCAGAGCACAGACTACTGTGGCCAAGGTACCTCTTTTCAGGAACAGCTGTAGCTTGTGTGTCACTCAAAGTTGGCCAACAGAACTTTGGGGTCACTTAGGTCTCCAGATGGATTTGGAGTAATCCCAGAATACACACCTCCTGCTTTAAAGAGAGTGCCATTCCATCTCTGCCAGGTAATTTGCCCAAGTCCCAGACATGAGAACTGCCAACCACAGAACTTCCATCTTGTTGGATTCAGTCTCAGTTTATTGTCCCTCATCTAATCTGTTACAGTGTCCAGACTGCAATTCAGCGCCCTCATAGACTGACTCATATGGCATATTGATGGCACCCAGCGCTAATGCATCTGACCTTGCCCAGTCATTTCATATAAGCCAGTGTTTGAGAACCATTTTCTGTTTGATGCCTGACTTCTTGTGTGGAACCTTCCACTGGCCACATCCAAAGACAAAGACTAAAGACAAAAGTGGATGGAACAATGGATGTGATTCTTTTGTACTGTAGATGACATTCCCACCACAAAAAACAGAGGTTTCTATGCTTCTAAATGCCCCGCTCTCCATTCTCCCTCAGCACTCAAGAAGGTAGGATATGCAGCCTGTCGAGAGTCTCAAAGGTTGGACAGAGAGGTCTGGCTTGAGGTTCCACACCCCTGAAATAGATGTTACAGCATGGGGGACAATATGTGGCCCTGCAGTACCCCATTTATAGTTTTGCTCACCGTGCCTTATGTGAAAGGTGTTAATTCTTTGCTGATTTCTCTCCTTCTTGATGAACAAAAGGAAACTGCACAGTAATACCACAATTCCATGCATGTCTGCTCAGAAGTAAACCCCGCTGAGTTCAATGGGAGTCGCTCCCAGGTTTGCAGCCTAATTCTCTTTCTATTTTATAAGCTCCAAGCTTCCAAAGGCTCCTTACTTATCACACTATTTTTGGCCTGTATGAATTGTTTATGTCTTCTGTTGGAAGTAAGGCAAGCCAATACTGGCACAGAAATGCAAGATTTCTTTCCAGCACATTACTAGCATCTTTATTTTTGTACCAAAAAAAGGGATGTGGACGCCAGCCACCAGCCAAAATTAATTCGGAAGCTTAGATTGCAAGGCTTCCTGGCCAACGTGTCCCCATCTTAAGTCAATGAACTTGGAGAAGTATTCAATAGTAATCAGAGAAAAACATAATGAAGCAATCTCTGTCATTTACTGTCAATGGAATGTGCTCAATGCAACTAGGACAAAAAGAAAACGTTGCTTGTTTTGATGGGTGGTGGGAAGAGGGGGATGCCAGTATAGTGATGATTTGCTGTGTTTCAGTCTTGAAAGCAGAGATGGGCAGTGGTCTGCAAGGCTCTTTATATGACTGAGAACCCGACATTTCATTCTTAAGTTATCCTTTGAAAACGTGAGTGGAGAAAAAAGTAATTAACCTGCAGTGCAGTCTTATAGCTGTCTATTCAGAAGTGAGATCTGTGGACTAAATGTGGAGATCAGAGCCTAAAGATCAGAGCCTTTAAATCCAAATATAATGATTTGAATTCTACACCTGTATATTATAAGTTTAAATATAGTAATAATGGCCAATTAAGAGTATTATACAGTTAAGAATTAACTTTGTCTTATAAAGTGGATACATATTCTATGTTTATGCCTGGCCTTTTTGTTGTTGTTGTTGTTGAGTTGGGGGATACACATTTATATGTGTTTTATTTTGTTTTATTTTTTAATTTTATTTAGCTGTCAATTTTACTTTAACTAGCTGTATGCTTTATTTGTGCATCTAATTTCTTCAAACTGTGACTGTAACAATAGTAGTAGTAAATAATAATAATAATAATAATAATAATAATAATAATAATAATAATAATAAACCCATTCAGCTGTGTTCATGTAAATCAGGAGTGGGAAACTTGTGGCCCTCCAAATGTTGCTGGAGTTCAACTCCCATCATCCTTGACCACTGGAACTGGTGGGAGTTGTCGTTCAGTAACATCTGAAGGGTACTGGGTTAGGTGCCCCGTCTAGATAATGGTAATAATACAGGTTATCCCAACTATGAGATAGCTATGGAAATGGGTACAGACCAAACTTCCCTGGAAGAAGTTATTTTTCTACATATGATTGGAAATCATCCAAGCTTTGATTTCTGAGCATAAATAGGAACAAAAGATGAGCTGGAGCACAGTGAGTCACTACGAGTTACCATCTCTTGAATTATTAGCAGGGAAATATAAAATGCAGACTTTTATTCTTCACCCCCTAGGCAATTGGGGCCTGGATAGCTTCTAGTGATTATTCCTAGTCCATAAATAAAAAGACATAAATGATGCTGCAAATATATTGGAACAGCAATATATTTTTTCCATCTAGTATGGATGCATGCCACTTAAAATAAAGGGATGTTTAATCAAACCCTTTTTTCATGTTCAGGTAACTTCAAGTTAGCAACCATGTTTAACAGTAGCAGTAATTGGTACATAACTCTGGCAAAAGATATTAACTCTCTTTTCAGGCTTCAAAGTAAGGTCAAGCATATTGAATGCTGACTTCTTAAATATTTCCCAAAATGGGAATATTAATTTACCGAGTGTAGGATAAATTAACTAATTTGGATACCCTAATGCCTAAAATAAATAGATGACTTGCTCTTTTGGTGCAGAGAGACTTCTATGCATCCATTGTTGGAGGATACAGCTGTGCGGCAATTACTTTAATGCATTATCAGCACGTTACATGTTGGGAGGAAAAGGTCCATGAACACAGAAAACCAATGTAATTTTCATTTTCTCTCTCTCTCATATTGTGTCCTTATGTTGGTGTAACATTTTTCATGTTATAGCCTAGTTTTCGCTTTATGGCTTTCTTCAAATAGAAAAGCTATACCCACATAAACTGCAAAGATGTGCATGTCCACAGTTGGGCATATGAATTATTTTTAGTCAAAACAAAAATTGAGTATAACTATATGATTCCACAGATGCTCAGTGCAGAAATACAAAAGACCCACCCTCTTGGAAGGGAATTTCACTATCCCTCTTTAACTGCGGTGTTAAGCATTCATGCAAAGCAGAATTCCCATTTAGGTAGGATTTGAAACCAAGGTGAAGTGCTAAAATTTGTTTCAGTTCTTGGTTAAATGATACCCTGGTTTGGCTTAATGTTCATGCTAATGTAATTGCTAATCACAGATGGGAAAGGGGAAGTTCACTTCTGAGAGAAACATGAATCAGGAGGAAGTAGACATCCTTTAGCCCATTTACAATCTCTTAACTGTGGTCAAGAGCATGGGGGCATTGAATGTTTGGTCATGCAATTGTAACTGGTATTAAAAGCATGTTTCCGGCAAAAGACGTCCAGCTGCTGTTTCAGTTTACTACAGTAATAACAGGCTGCTAAAGTACATATATTCCAGTGCTTCAGTGTCTTTGTTGCTGGTCCTTTTTTAAAAATAACAACACCGCCTCCTTATTAAAACCTGATGGGCAATGCATTTGCACTACTGAAAGATTTGGAACATTGCACAGATTTTTCAGAAGTCATGTCTAGAGAACCCCCAGCCTGGCAATTTTCTGCCCTGAGGCATGACTGTTAATTTATCTGAATTTTAGTTTAAGGAAGTGATAAACAACCTTGTTAAAATAGCAAAAATACATCTTCTTAACTGAAGCAGGACTGTCTTTTCAGTCTTTTCAGATGTACAGTGGTACCTCAGGTTACATACGCTTCAGGTTACAGACTCCGCTAACCCAGAAATAGTGCTTCAGGTTAAGAACTTTGCTTCAGGATGAGAACAGAAATCATGCTCCAGTGGCACGGTGGCAGCAGGAGGCCCCATTAGCTAAAGTGGTGCTTCAGGTTAAGAACAGTTTCAGGTTAAGAACGGACCTCCGGAACGAATTAAGTACTTAACCTGAGGTACCACTGTATTCTGTATGTATTTCACAAGGCATCTTTTCTCTTACTTAAAAGGAAAGGGATTTTTTAAAATAAAGACATATCTTTTATCAAAAACTCTTATCCATGAGTACCTGAAACTTACAGACTTTAAAACAGAGATTTGTAAGTTGTGTTAGGCCTCTTGGTTCTAGCTTAGGTATGGGGAACCTTTGGCCCTCCAGTTATTGCTGAACTACAGCTGTCATGCTTGTTGTAGCTGATGGGAGTTATAGTTCAGCATCTGTTCTAGCTCCTCCATCCTAAATAGTCATTTAAGGACTTGCAGCATTTCCCAAAATGCCATTATTTCAGGCCAACATTCAGTTTTATATCACACTTATAACTCATGTTTTTTGAATACTTGTGATTCAGCATGTTAGTATTACAAGTTAATACCCCGCACGCCACCCCAGGTTATGGCTTTGTATAGATTTATTTAAAATTATACGTCTGTGTTCCCTACATATTGAAATGTTAAAACCCAGTGTGGAATTGATTTGGGTTCAGAGTGCTGCAGAGTTTTCAAAGGAAACTGATTAGCATGAGCTATTGTTATGCAGAATATAATGATGATATTATAAAACTCTCTTCTGTCACCGACCCAGGTGGTCTTACGATATGGCTGCACAGAAATGGCTGTGTAACGGTGGAAGTTGCAATTTGTAATTAAAATTGTTTTAACAAAAACAGAAGCAAGTAAAAGAACAAAAGGACCTGAACAGAGCTGGGAAATATCTAGGAACAGGAATGAAATTACTTAAAGCAGGCATCCCCAAACTTGGGTCTCCAGCTGCTGTTGGACTACAATTCCCATCAGCCCTAGCTAATAGGACCAGTGGCCAGGGATGATGGGAATTGTAGTACAAAACCAGCTGAAGACCCAAGTTTGGGAAACCCCAGCTAAAAGTACAGTATCAGCAATAAACCTTGGAGTATTGATGCTTTATTTGTGGAATGCCAGCAACTGTTCCAAGACCTGTCATCTTAGTTCTTAATACTAGTCTGTTGACTGTGAAAGTATAGTTGGCATAATGGGATTTGTGTTTAGATACCAGATTACCTGGTCCTTATTTTTTCCAATTCCTAATATTCCCTTATCTGTGCCTCCGTTGATAACAATGCATCATGGCCAGGTATTCCTTTTCGCCAATGTGTGTGGGTTTTTTGCAGTCCAAAATCTCATCATCTCCCCCCTCTTCCCGCTGCTTGAATTGATTCCTGGCCCAGAGTCTCTTAGGAGCCCTGGGGCAGCAGACCAAGTGCCCTTCTAGTCCAGAGTCCTGTTCCCACAGTGACTAGCAGGTTCAATTTAGCTACCAGAGGCACCAGATTAAATGGCTTTACAATGTCATAAGACAGTGGATATTAGCCATTGCCACGTCTTGTAACAGCAGCTTCACAAGTTAAAGAAATATGTCCTTTTCTGTCATAAATCTCCTGAAAGTCAGCTTCATTTGGTGACTGGGAGTTATTTTATTGAAGATAGAAGAGGGAGGAATCTTCCACCCAGTGTACATTGAATAGTGTTAAAAACCTCTGTAATGTTTCCCCTCAGATATATTTTATTATAGTTAAATTTCCTTAAATGCATTAGCGTAGGGAAGATGTCAGATCATTGTGGTTGACCTTTTCTGCACCTTTTTTCAGCCCTACAATCTTTCTTCTCAGAGATGAGACAACCAGAACAGCATGCTGTATTCTGACAGGAAAGAGAGGCAAGGAGCAGGGAAACGAGCTCATGACATAATAGCCACTATAGACATGTGGGATTAGTGTTCCTTTCCACCTTGTTTTCTCAGATGGGTTTCTCTTCTCTTCTCTTCAAAAGGTGGTAGGCGGGCAAAGGCAAGTAGATTGATGGGTTTGACATAGGAAGCAGATTAGACTAGTCTGCACAGCCTATCAATGCTGCCATCAACACCCAGCATCCGTAGGCGGCTGACAAGAACCCATCAGGGTTTGCTGTAGATTTCCCCCTTTAAAATTTCAGACCTTGGTGCTCCAACTGGGTCTAGCTGCCATTTTAATTTCCCATAAGGCCCATATTGGGAGAATGGTGGGGAATGGTGGCTAAATTTAGCTACCTAGCACAAGTTTGAGTACAGCCAGTGCTCATCATGGCCAGGTAAACCCATTGTCAGAGGGCACTTTTCCCAGGAGTTGGCCCTGCCAGCTACTCTTAGCATTGAATAGAAAATGTGGTTATGTTTTGCTCCGATGTTAATGTTTCACCTTTCAATTAGAAGAGGAGGAGCTCGTGCCAGAAGCAAAGAGAGCAGCAAGGCTTGCACCTGAACGCCCCAGTGGTACACACCCCGATGGTGGTGGAAATTCAGGGGTGCCATGGCTGTGTTGTGCTCTTTCAGTATGCACTGAAGGAAGTTTAGTAAAGGCCCCGGTTTCAGGGAGAGAGAGCGAGAGAGACACTTGTGATAAATTATATGCAGTCTTCAGTGCCAAATAGGGTCACAGGAGATGTGAGCATAAAATGACAGTCTTCAAACTTCTGCATACTAAGCTCCGCTTTTATGTGTAGTCTGTCATCTGGTCACTGTTTTGCCATGCTATTCCCCTCCTACATTAAACTTTAATTCTGTCACAATCCATCATACGGGATAAAAGCTGCAAGTGAGATGTATATTCGCTCCTCTTGCAGAGAAACCTGCTTGAAACCCGCCAATGATAAAATAAATCTCAGCGCAGTTTCCCAGGACACTCCCTGGACACAAAATAACATCTTGTTTTTCATCTCACACCACACATGTGCGCACGCACACAGACAACATTTATAAAATAAAAATTGATTACTACTTACTTATTTATAGGTCATCCTAAAATGTATTTGTGGCAGGTTCAAGGCAGTCAAAAACAAATTCGTCATACACCATACAATTAACATGAAATTAATTGCTGCAAGATGAGTGCTAGCTTAGATGGCTTTACTGAAGAGTTTAACAAATTAATGGAATATTATCATTCATGTATTAAAATTATATCTTTCCCTCCCACCCAAAGTAGCCAGGACAGCATGATAGGACTATCAGTGGCTATTAGCCCTGGTCATTTCTTTCTTTTATAAGTTGTTTTGTTAATTTTCAATGTATAAACACAATTACATAGAGTTTCCCTCCCATCCCAACTTACCTCCCCCCTTTCCCCCAGGACAGATTAGTCTATTAAGTTTTGCCAAATCCAGTTTGTGATTCCAGTGGATGCCATTTTTCAGGATTATCAATTGAATATTTTATAAGAGCATGCCACATTTTAATAAGGTCAGTGGAATTATCAATGGAATGTTTTATAAAAGGATGTCAAATTTTAATAAAGTCATCTGTCTCTTGTATTGTTCAATCCAATGAGATATAAGCAGAGGTTCCATTCCTTTCTGTGCTACTAGCATGCATGCTGCCACCAGAAGAAAAGTGGTTAATTATTTGTAACAGACGTCCAGTTGCTCTTCTCTGAAAATGGTTAATAGCCCCAAACTTGGGGTACATTCTACATGTTGACCCCGTGATATGGCTTATGTCCATAAATACACTCTGCTAGAAGGGCTGTACATGGTCACATGCCCACCACATGTGGAATGTTGTGTCTATCCTGTTGCAGCCTCTCCAGCACTGGAATGGGAGTGTTTTGCTGATATAGCTGTAGTAATTTAAATGTGTTCTCTCATATGCGAGTTGACACTGATTTAAAAGGTTTTTTAGCCCACAAATTATTCCAGTGCACCTCCTCAGTTTATATATCTAGGTTAGATTCCCATTGTCATTTTATAGAATTACGTTGTCCAATTGTTAACTCATTAATTATTTTGTGAAGTGTAGATAGTAGCTTTTTTAATGTTTGTTTGTGTCTAAAATTAAATTTTTAAATGATGCTAGGAGTTTCATAGAATGTGCTTTAATTATCATTTCTTTAAGAGGCTTCTGACCCAAAGGCTTTAGACTCTGGGTGTTGTCACAGTACCTTGGAAAAGAAAGATACCAACAGAATAGTGAAAATGGATCTGGACCTGGGCGATATACAGATTGCAGCTCATTCAAGGAAAAAAACAATGTGTAATATTGGACAAATCATGTTATGGCCTCTGTTTTCTTCCAGCTGGAAACTGTAAAATATAATTATGATCCCTTGTCATGGGGGAGTGCTCTCATTTGTGAGGATAAATGAAGAATTATTATATTATACAATACAGTACTATATTGAGTTAGAATAATTCCCCAGGCTGCTGAACTAGGTTGGATTTAGGAAATTGTGATGTTTTACTATGTACTTTACTTCCATTGTTTCTTCTGTTTTTGGAAGATGGCTAAAACCACCTTAAAACCACCTTTTTGTATAAATATACAAGTAGTTATATGTTAATGCAGAGCTCCTCCCAGTGGAGGCATTGCCCCACCAACCTCAGTCTGCTCTCAGCCCAGCCCCTTTCTGCCTGGACCCAGCCCCTTTATGGTACCTCGGTTTTCGGATGTCTCCGTTGACGAACATTTCGGTTTTTGAACGCCATAAACCCAGAAGGAAATGCTTTGGTTTTCTAACATGCCTTGAAAGTCAAACATGCCACGCAGCTTCCTCTGAGTGTAAGATCCTGAGGCCTAGCTGTCGGCTATTGACTTTTCAGTTTTCAAACATTTCAGAACTCGAACGGTTTTCTGGAATGGATTAAGTTCGAAATCTGAGGTACCGCTGTATTGTTATAGGATGTGAATGTATGTGTGAGGTAGAACAAAGAGGGACAGTTTAAAAGTCGTGAGATGAAGTGTTAGTCCCTTTTAGAAAAAAAGTAGAACAAGAAGATCTGCTGCATGGCAGAATATATTTAAAATTCAGATGAAGACTATAGATGGAATCCTGTTTATATTTAATCAAACCAAGTTGCACTCTTAGAGCTGTTTCTGCAGAGCTTTGCTCACAGCTGAATGAATCATTTGCAATGTGTAATTTGTGGTGAATTTAGTTTCCTTTGTGGAAACATCCGTCAGCAGAAAATTTACAGATGTGGTTCAAAAGCACTTAAAATATGTTACATGGCATTCTATTTCCACTGTAACATCATGTTACACTGGTTATTCCATGTTGCTGCTCTAAAATAAAGCTTGGTAACTGTTGGCTGTTTCCTTAAATGTCCATTGTATGCAATTATTAATACAGAACCTAGGCTTGGTATCTTAGAATGATGGGGCTGGAAAGGTCTCGGATTCCTTCAAATTCATTCTGCATGTTATGGCAAGATCAGGCCCCCTTCAGGTTATATTGCAGAACACAGTGTTCCAGATAATGAAAATGAGTTAGATAAGCTACACATCCACAGCGAAATCATTGCTGCCTCAACTCCAGTTATGGTAATCAACTTTGGCTGTGAAACAAATTGCATTGGCAGAATCTCTTTTTTAGAAGAAAACTTCTTATGGACTCCAGCCAACATCCTTAATCGTTCACACAGTAATGTTCCAGAGAAAGGGGCAAACCCCAAGATCTTAAGGTTCAGGCATTCTTTTTTCAGTTTGAAATTATTAGACTGATTGTAAAAGAGGGTTCTGATGATAGATTAGTATGCCAATTTGTGGGTGGCTATATAAAGTTTGTGTTAATGTGTTTTCTTCTTCTGAATTTTCCGTCATTTTCACTATAATTATCTGTAGTGTCTTTAAAATTCAGTTTGTTCACATGTTACTGTGACACCTGTAAGCACATAATGTGCTTTAATGGACTTGCTCTTTCCACACACACTCAGCTTAAATTTGGCTTGAAAGAAGCCTGCCTTAGCCAATAAAATGTGTCGTGCCCCCCGCAACTAATCACTGCAGAGAGAGGGAGGGAGGGAGAGAGAGAGAGCTGGGGAGGTATGCATGTAGGGCCCCCAATTGTTTTTATGGTTTGTAAAATTGTTATTGTTAAGTTAAATTTGTGTACCACCCTGAAGATCACAGGGCAGTTCACAAGATAAAAATACAAATTAAAAACATAAAATACATAATAAAAGAACAGCAAAATAAAATGAACCAATAGTGAAATGAACCTCCCACAGACCATAGAATGTTAATCAGCCAAACGCCTGTTTAAGAGAGATGATTTGGCCTGGTTTCTAAAGATATATAATGAATATCTTCAAAATGCAGTGGTACCTCGGAAGTTGAACAGAATCCATTCTGGAAGTACATTCAACTTCCAAAACTTTCGGAAACCAAGGCGTGGCTTCTGATTGGCTGTGGAAGCCGTGGAACACTCACTTCTGGGTTTGCAGTATTCAGGAGCCAAAACATTCACCTCGCAAGGCATTCGGGATCCAAGGTACGACTGTACTATGATGACGATGAAGGCCCCAGCCGAGTCTCCTTGGGGAGAGCATTCCACAAATGGGGAACCACTGCAGAAAACGCCCGCTCCCATGTTGCCACCCTCCAACCCTCTCCCGATCGCAGTGTCCAGGTCAATTCATATGGGGAGAGTGAGGTATTTAAGTCCTGAGCTATTTAAGGCTTTATCAGTCCAAAACATTACATTGAATTGGACCCTGAAACAAATTGGCAGCCTGTGCAGTCAAGCCAGGATCAGTGTAATGTCCTCAAATTGTTGCTGTCCTGGTGAGCAACCTGGCCTTGGAATTCTGCACCAGCTGGAGTTTCCATAGCGTCTTCAGAGGCAACCCCACATATAACACATTGCAATAATCTAACCTAGAGGTTACCAGAGCAATATACTCATGGGCCCAAAACAGTTGGTGACCACTGCCCATGACTTCCTTTGTTCTATACTTCATCTGAAGCAGGAAGTCACACATCTTCCTCATGGGCACAACAGCTAAACTCCAGATTTGGTACCTCAAGTGCCACCATGAACAGTTCAGGAAAAGTGATCTGTAAGAAGGGAGAGAAGCCATAGTCTATAGAGCAATGAATTATCTCCTCTCTGTCATTCCTTCCAGTTAAACTGTTCTACAGTGATGTTGTGGTAAGAAATTATTTATTTCTTTGGTAGCTTATGATTTTGAGTTATGTAATTATAGATACACTGCTTTTTGTTTGTTTATTATGGTATAGCGGATGTATCTATTTTCATGATTATAAAAATTATTTATGAGTAGATATTAAAATACAATTATAATAGCTTATGATACTTCCAGAAAGGCAAATTGCTCATCAAGATAGGCCAGTTTACTAAGCAATGTCCTGTAATAGTACCCTAGCATGTCAAGTGTTGAAATACTTCTCAGGGAATTGAAACTAATTGAGAAATGGTTTAGTGAGCTTTAGTCTAGGCTGCTACTCCACATTATTACAATTCAGTAATTAGACATTATTTACTTCAAGTTATTTCATTTTATTTACTGCCTAGTGTTCATAAAGTGTGTTCTTTGTTCAGTATATTGAGAGGTCAGATGTTTTGAGCTTTTAATTCTACACAGAAAACATACTGAGGAAATATTCTAAGGGACAATGTGATATGGGTGACAAATTATGATATGCAAGCTGCTACTTGATATATTCCTTTCGAGGGGATTTTCTGGCAGCATGTCTACTCTCCTACGAAACATAACTTTCTAAATATGCGTAATGCTTCAAAACAATACAAAGCCTTTTGAGAGAGGGACTAAGTCCAGACTAGCATAAATAACCCAAGAAACACTGTTGCGGACAATTCTGATTCCTGATAACTCTGGTTTCCTGGTAACTGAGGTTATCAGGGACCAGTTTAGCTCTCACTGGACAAACTACAAGCTGGAGGCCATAGGTCGCAGCTTGTAGTTTGGAGAAAGCTAAATCACAAGCCCAGGTTCAGACAGCAGCAGGATAACCAAAGCAGCTGCAATCTCCCACCAGAGCCCACGTGATTACACAGTCATGCTTTGACTTAGCACAATGTGCGAGCCAGACCATTGGCTCCAAAAAGCGGCTTAACTGTCACTAAGATGGAAAATTGCTTCAGCCAGGCAGGAGGCTGAATGGAGGAAGTGCGGCTTGAATGCAGACAGCCTGTGTTATATCTGAGAATAAAATATAGGGCTCTTTAATTGTCTGAAAGCACTTCTAGATGTTCCAAAATTTTGTTTTCATCCTTAGCTGTCGTTTGCTGAAGTTGCTCTTTACAATTGTATTTTGCGAATAAACGCCTGTGTGATCTAAATCTTCTACACAGTTACAAACTGAGCCTGAGCTGTAAATCTGTTTCCGAATTCAATGGCTCTCTCAACCATTGTATTTTAAGAATGAACTATGGGAGTGGTATTGCAGGGAATGAGGTAGTTGATTCCTTAAACAAGTATACAAAGAAACAAATTGTGAAAATCTCTATTCATGTTGCCCTTCAAAGAGTAGAGAAGAGAATGGATAATGCCCTTTAGCTTACAAGTTGTGTTCAGTGTTTTACATTGAAAGAGTGTATTTGTTACATTTGTGAAGACAATAGGCTCCATAAACAAAAAAACTGCACAACTTAAAACTTGCTCAAAACTGTGGGGCAAAATTTAAGCTTATAGGAGAAAAGGTATTAGGATATTCTATCTATCTATTTTTATTTTGAATTACATTAAGAGATTAGTAAGTCAAAAACGTAAGAAATTACGTAGTGTCTTACAGGCTTTCTGTTGCCAAAACACGCTATGCAAATAATTGCAAGTTTCCAAATTAATTATCCTTTAAATATTACTTAGATAAAATGTGGGATTTGGCCATAATGGCAAAACTAACAATTTATATAGGGACAAAAGAGTGCAGACTAGATAGTAGTGAGATAACTTCATAGTATACTGGAATCTTTTCATTGAATAGTATAAAATAATTTACTAAATCCAAATATAGTTTGCTTTTAATTGTTTTGCATCAGTTGAGAGATTAGTAAAGGAGCTCCTGGCCCTCAGGGAACAGGATTTTCCCTTGAGGCCAAGGTGGTTGACCTGGAGAAGCAAAGAGGGTAGTGCATGCTGCCTTTGGGGATACTGTATTTTGGTGTGTCCCAGTTCCAGGATGATAGCTTCCCTGCTGTCATGGAGAACGAGTGTCTTGGGGAAGGAGGTCATCACTCTGAGAGGAGGAGGAAGTGATTCTTAAGAAGGGACTCATTCCTTGTGTGATGGGTAGTTATCCTCTCATGCCAAGGCTACTCCTCCAGAAGGTTGAGAAAAGCTGGTAGTGAGCGATTATGTCTTTAGGGACACAGGAAGCTGGGTATGTGAAGGGTCTGCAGACTGCAGGATTTGCCTGCTTGGTGAGAAAGTGGTGGGTGTCGCCTCTCAGCTAGATAGCCTGCCTGATATGTGTTGGGGAAAAGACACCGGTTATGGTGCAGGTTGGCACCAATGACACTGGGAAATGTAGTTGTGATATTCTGGAAGCAAAATATAGGCTTCTGGGTTGTAGTTTGAAAGATGGCTTTCTCAGGGATGCTGCTGGCTCCACATGCAGTGCCAACTAGAATGGCACAGCTGTGTAGTCTCACTGAGTGGATGAGACAACGGTGCCAGTTGGTGAGGGTTGGAGTTGGTGGGCACTGGGGAACATTTGGAGATAAGCTGGGCCTGCACAAAAGGCATAGGTTGAGATGACCATGCTATCTCTGCAGTACGGACTACTGCAGATGCTTCTCCCTGCCTTTCTGTGAGAACATTTGCAATCAGCATTCTTGTTACCTTCTGAGAGTCGCTCCCATTCATTGGAAGAGAACATTCCCTTGTCTTTCAGAATGGTGATTAGGAAATCCTGAATGTTAAACCTCCCCGAGGCCTTATTATCCAGTCAATTTCACGCATGCATGTAGAGTTCAGTGAAAATGGGAATGTGCAAATGATGCAGAAATTGGACCCATGGAGTTTCATACTTCTAACATGGAGCTCTTTCTATCCAAAGCATGATTGGCTTTTGATTCTTTAAACTAGAAAACTCTGCTTTGAAATCAGTGGGATTCAAGAGGCTGCCAGAATAATAGAAGCTTTGGATATTTTGCCTATTATCTCTTTTTTAAAATAGCTGGTAAAAAGACAATGCTAGATGATTTTTAATGTTTAGTTTCCATACTTCAGGTATTAATCACACCAGCGTTTGAAAATTACATTTGATTTCATTTTGATTATCCATTGGCCATACACAAGTACCTGCTTCACAGCAGTAAATCACATATCAGCTACAAGCCTATTAAATCCTTTGTCTTAGGGCTGTCAGACATTAGAAATTTCAACTGATGAATTGCCTAACTTTTAACTAGTTAAATTCAAATACCTGCACTGGGAAATCACAGAAATGTTGAGGATACTAAAGGGCAAGTTCAGTTATTTTTCCAGTTTAGGATCAAATAAAAGCCACTAATTATCATTAGAAAGCAAACTTTAATATTTCTGTGTCCTTCACAGTATATTGATAAAGTCCTAACAGCTGGGTACCAGGTTACCATCTCCTATAATATTTCACTCAGGTTTTAATATGTTGTAAGAAAGGCCTTTCTGTCCTTTTTCCACCAACGTCTGAAGTGCATTTGGTAGGGATTTGGTGACTGAGCCCTGGCTGGTGATCTACCAACGAGAAATATATTTTTATTCATGCAGTCTGTGTACATAGTTATTTTATATATGTTGGATACTACAAATGTTCCTATAATAAATTTCATTTTCTTTTAAAGACACAAGTTGCGAATTATTTGTCCTTTTACTGTCTACATTTTGGGTATTCCAAGCTACACAACTAAGAACCACAGACTGAATATGTCAAACAATTCAACTTTTGGGTGTTTGATTTGGGTTATAGCATTGTATAATTGTGATTATTTCTAACCCCATGGCATACATATCCCCTGGTACAGGGATAGAGGTGTAAGAAACTGAAATGAGACATGTTCCCCCACTGATGGACCACAATTCTAACCCAGAACCCTTCTGGTTTATGAGTCTTTAACAAACTAATCAACGATCCAGTTCAGTGATTTGGGATGAGCCTGGGAAAACAGTGTTTTTGATACTGAGTGATCTTCCATACTTATTGCCACTTTATTCCTGTCATGTTTTGAGTATTAGCTATGACATCATGCCTACCCAACATTTTAGTTGTACTGTGATTTTAAAAAAAAATTTTTTTAACTTTCTTTGCAGAGACTCTTCTAGATGACTTCCTTCTCACATATACAGTCTTCATGACAACAGATGATTTGTGTCAAGCTCTGCTAAGGCAATATCCTTCACTGGTGCATTAATTTAATATTCCCTAACCCACTTTACATTAGCTTTTAAATATGAGTCGTGGAGGAGGACCAATTAAACCTTCTTCATTTCTTAAATCTGAGATTTAATGTTTCCTTGGTTGTGGGTTCCTTAACTTGGAATACTTATTGTGCTAAAAACCATCAAGGGAAGGAAGAAATTATAGATGTTTCTTGCAGAAAACGAAAAGTATTGCACTTGGTGTCTCAGTGGACTTCACTTTACAAAGATTGGTTACATGAAGATGAGCATCTTAAGCAATTTCTGAAGGTATGTCCACACAGCTGCGTTTCAACACTATATGATAATGTCATTGATATATGCTTGTAAATTGAGAAACAGATGGAAAGTGAACTTATTAAATGCAAAGACAACTTTACAAATTACTATAATTGAAGGGCATTGCGCTCTCTCTCTGAGCATAGGTGGTGGACCTGTTGCATGTGTGGCATGGCATGCATTCTGGGATTTATGATGCATCTTTACCACAGCAGGTGACTTTGCCTAGTCAGTCCCCCACTTCTGTCTGCCTACCCCATGTCGCCTTGCTGCGTAATGGAGAAGCCTGGAAAGATAAACCTACCAAGGCACTGGGGTGAAGCTGTACAGTACTGAAGTGTCCACTTCACTTGATTGCTACCATCTCAAACTCTGGACTTGATTTGTGGCATATTTGCCACTAAGGTTCACCACTACTTTTCTAAGATCATAATCATCACCCTGCCTCATGACTACCATTTGACTCTAGCACAATTCTCTCTGTTGGAGAGTTGATATTAAAGGGAATCTATCATGACTAAGATCTGCAGCTTATTTGATCAGAATGCATGAGGTGGTCTATTTTTGTGATCTTTTATAAGTTTTGTGTCAGCATTATTGAAGCATCAGTGGCATTTATGACAAGAGTACCACCATTCAGATAAAACTGATCATCCCATTGTTGGGGTATCTGTTTGGAAAGACATTATTAAAGGAGAGATGCTTGGGAGCTTATGGGAGGCTTTAAGTAACATCCTGAAATGTCACTTTAGAATGTTTGCAATGACTAATGAGAGCTGACACTTTTAACACCGTTACTTAGGAAGGGTACGGAGACTGCCTCTTAAGGCATCAGCTATCGTTGACTGGTGGATGTGTTTTAAACAAATTATGCGCTGAGAGATTTTAGCTTGAAAGCATTTGTGCAGTTTTGCTTTAACAAGCTAACAACTGATTTCCTGAAAGGGGTGGTATGATGTTTTGTACTTTAGCCATCAGATCAATTTGATTGATTGATTCTCTGTGTGTGTTTCTCTCTCTCTCTCTCTCTCTCTCTCTCTCTCTCTCTCTCTCTCTCTCTCAACCACTCCTTACTTTCAAGACAATATACAGGAATGTGTTAGACGATGTCTACGAATACCCTGTGCTTGAGAAAGACCTGAAAGAATTTCAAAAATTGCTGGGAATGCATCGTCGGCAGTAAGTTGCTGCTTTGCTTTTTAAGGCCTTTTGCAGAGTTATAATAATTTTCAGTTGACAATTTATGCTTTTGTTACTTGAGTGAAGTGAGGCCAGAAGCAGCGTAAGTGTCATTCCATGCGTTTAATATTTGTTCAGGCAACTACAAAGGAATAATTTGATATGACATGTTTGACACATACAGCGTTAGGAGAAATAGAGTAATTCTGATTCCGTCACACTAATTCATCCTTCTTCTATGACTTGTATTGTAAACAGAAGATTTGTAGCTAGCTGTTACATTAATATGTCTTTAATATTTGCAGTAGGGAGGGAATTGTATTTAAGAATTTAGACAACAGAACCCGTCGCAAACCCACACACTGTGCTCTTTGGCCGACTGTTGTCCCAAACTCAGGCACAGCTGGCAGCAGACCAGAGTGAAGACTTTTCCGCTCTGGTCTGCCACCCAAGCACTGCGCCCCCCAGTGCCTCGCTGATGGGCCGCAACTGCCACCCACCCTGTGGCTGGGTAAGCAGCCATTATTGATTGCTCTATATGGGAAGAACCTTTGAGGTGGTGGCCAATCCTTATCATTTTTTAAGTCTGTTGTGGTCACACTTGATTTCCTGTATTTTTCAAAATACAAGACGAGTGAATGAAATTATTTCACAGTTTAAAGCAAGTAATTGCTCAACAATGGTTGACAGTGTATTCCTGGTTACTTCTGTATTTTCCTGTTAGCAGCGCTAGTGGTTCTGAAATTTTTGCACATTGCAGCCTTCTTCCTTTTTCAGACATCCTGCATTCCTTTCAATTTTTTGGCTGTGGTTACACCATATCCTAAAGCAGCTGACAAAATTGTGGACCTAAGTTGGAGATTTAAGCACAAATAACTGTGTGTTTTTTTCTTACAGGAGTGTGAGCTAAATACATTTGACTCCTACATTAAGGCATGCACTATGTTATATGATGCACAGTCATTAAAATTATATAATTGTTGAAAGACTGGATGTTAAGTATTGCCAAAGAACTTACTAGCTGAAGATGTGCTACGTATAGATTTTAAATAAACTTTAAATTCCTACATTGCTGGTTAGCACAGAATGCTGATCCATTTGGCTTTTAGGTGTGCAGTGTAAAGATCTGCAGTTTTGTAATAAAATTTCCATATGGAAAATAAGCACTTAAATCTTGTAAAATTATTTCTTGTCATATGAAACAAGGTGCTAGTTAATGACAAGCACTTCTGCTTTACATTCAGTTGAGGTCAGTTGCAGCATCATGACTTCTCAGTAAACTGCAAGCTCATATCTGCACAGGTTGTATTGAATTCAGTAGGACTTATTTCCAGGTAATGCTACACTTGTTCCTTGGGCGTAGCTTTTAATGTCCTCTTCTCTTTGCTCTTGTTAACAGCAAAGATCTGGAATGTATCAACAGTTAGTTTTTGAATAGCGAGACTAATGTATTGTCTTTTGGTTTCAGCACTGTAGATGAATATTCACCTCACAGAAAGGTAATGCATATAATTGGTTACTGGTGTGTACCTTTCTTTTTTTAAACTGTCTAGTTCTTTCAATCAATAATGGCAAATGGCCATTAAATACGCTGCCCTGTACAGGTAGCATTGCTAAAAGCATTTGTTCTTGACAGTTCACCTCTGCTTCTAGTCATGCAAGCTAAGCTAAAGTCGCTCTGGCATTATTAGTGTTCAACTAGTCTGTTCTGAGATGCCAGAATTCAGCAAAAGCAAGTCAGCATGTCCTTGCCTGCTTCAAGTTAGACAGCTCTGAAATGGAGCAGATTTCAGCAAGCAAATCTGAAAGAGATACTGATTGCAAATGTCAGGGGGCTCTGTTGGAATAGAGGGTGTTGTGTTGTGTTGTGTAGTGTGTGTGGGAGACAGAGAGAGGGGAGAATGTTACCCAAAGAGAGAGAGGGGGAGAGAGACGAAAATGTTATCCAAAAATTTAGGCCAGACTGTGTTGCTGTGGAAATGTGATGTTGTGGTCAAGGAGTTCACTATATTAAAGCTTAGGGGTACAATACTCTTCAAAATATGACGGTGGAAGCATAGAAAGCAGAAAATAAGATTGTGCTGAAATTTATTACAAAACCTTCTTGCAGTTATTCTCAGAATTCTTTCAGATTTGTAGTACTTCCACTTGTCCAAAATGATAGCTCCCAGTTTATTTAGCCCAAACAGGGTGGGTGGATTTCTTGTTCCCTTTTCTTTCTTTTTTTAAACCGCCCAACCATTTGCAGTCAGATTTATTTTCAATGTTTTAGTAATTCCATTTTGTTCATTTTTCTTTTCTTCCACCTCCCTCCCTCCCTCATAGCATAAAGCCATTTTACATCAGTTCAGTCTCAAGGAGAACTGGCTCCAGAACAGAGGAACTGTGAATGAAACAGAGGAAGGTAAGCATAATGGATGTGGAGCAAAGGAAACAAGGAGGATGTCATTATTCTATATTTCTGCATATATGTTGGAAATAAAGAACCTTTTTCAGTGACAAAGGTAAAACCACTCAAAAGACCATAGAGCTATGAGTTGAAAAGCATCCAATGCAATGAAAATAATGTTTAGTCTTGTGTCAAATATGGCTCTCTTCCTATGGAAATGTAAAGTGTCAACTGCTACATTAAATTTTCTCCCAGCATCTATAATAAGGATAAAAAAATCACATGGTGGAGGTGAAAATATATAATAGTTTAAAAAATAAATTGGATATTGGGATCATTTCATGTATTTACATTTCAACCTTTCAGGTGAAATCCCTTAAGAGTTTAATATTAACTCAGCTAAAGATGAAACCTGAGTTGCCAAATTATATATTTGGCCTTTAACATGATTGATTGGGTAAACTGTGGACCTCCAAATGTCCCATCATTCCTGACCATTATCAATGTTGACTGGGGCTGATAGGACAACTCTAACCAGCATGGGCATCGGCAGGAATTGACTGAGTGGTTACACAGCCTGGGTAGCTAAACCTAACCTCTGAAAAAGTTGTATTCCTTCACTGGTTGTCAATTGATAGACCTGCTCTCCATCTAGTGGTGAATCTGGCGCCCAGATGACTGCTTTTGGCTTACTGCTGAAAACCTCAGTACTTTGTCTGGCTAATTTCATCTCCCCCCAACCCTTAATCAATTGCACTGCTGCTACAATAAGCATCATAGCCCCTCCCCCTTGCACTTCATACCTCCCTGGGTAGCTTAACAATACTAGACTACACTTCAGTGTTTTCCTATAAATATCCATCCCACTCCTGTCAGCAAAATGAGTATAACAACACTTTTCAGGACTGGGGTAACTCACACTCTCTCATCTGTGCTCCTGCCTACTGCAGTTTGATAATGATGGATGGTATCTGCATTGGCATCAACAGCATTTTTAAAAACTGTTTTTGACCTGAGTTAGAAAGATCAGGAGCTTTAGTCTTTGCTATTATCTTTTGTTTTTGATTTGATGCACTGCTCCCCAGTCACAGCCACACTAAGATTCTGGATATCTGAATGGTTTTCTATAGTGCACCACATCTCCACCAACTTAATACCAACTTAAGTTGCTTAAAAACAAGCCAAGATAAATAATGGGTATTCACTCTAGTTTCCTCTTTGTCTAATGGGCCAGATTTGCTTTCCTAAATGCCAGTCATTGCTATGAATTCATTCATTGGCTAGAGTACTTTTCTAGCTCTCCCGCCCCACCCCCAGCTGATTTATGAAAATAAAATGATCCAGTTAAGGAGCGAATGCTAATGGGTAATGTTTCCCTAGCATAGCTATCCTCTCTGAAGAAGGGTGTCCTTTGCATGAAGAACTAAATACTGTGCTGGTCAGGTTTATTGCCAGTAAAAAAAAAAAAAGCAAAGGACCTCTGGACAGTTAAGTCCAGTCAAAGGCCACTATAGGGTTGCGGTGCTCATCTCGCTTCAGGCCAAGGGAGCCAGCATTTGTCCGCAGACAGCTTTCCGGCTCATGTGGCCAGTGTGACTAAACCGCTTCTGGTGCAACGGGACACCGTGACGGAAACCAGTGACAGAAACTAGAATGGTGGTGCTGTGGTCTAAACCACTGAGCCTCTTGGGCTTGCTGATCGGAAGGTCGGCGATTTGAATCTGTGCAATAGGAGGGTGAGCACCTGTTCATCTGTCGCAGCTCCTGCCAACCTAGTAGTTTGAAAGCACGCCAATGCAAGTGGATAAATGGGTACCACTGTGGTGGGAAGGTAAATGGTATTTCCATGCGCTCTGGCACTCTTCACGGTATCCCCTTGCACCAGAAGCTGTTTGGTTGTGCTGGCCACATGATCTGGAATCCTGTGGACAAACGCCAACTCCCTCAGCCTGAAAAGCGAGGTAAGCGCCACACCCCATAATCATGTTTGACTGGACTTAACCACCCAGGGGTCACCTTTATTGCCAGTATAGCATTTTACACATTCAAATTGTGACTTGGTTTTGGTCTGGAAGCAGTATTAGGTGTTTTTGTGGTTTTTTTGTCCTTGCATTTTTCTAGGAAGAGGAAATGTGCCTGTAGGTCCATGTGACACCATCTGTGGCTTCAGCTGTCGAGGAATGACTGTCAAACCAGATGTTAGCCAAAGCATCCCAGCAATTTGGAGATGTTGCACCCTTCAGTGAAATCTGCTTCTGTCTGTTGATTGAATTATTTTCTCTCTTTTCACAGTTTTTTGTCGTGTGTATATAACAGAACATTCTTATGTCAGCGTAAAAACTAAAGTATCCACTTCAGCTCAAGAGATCTTGAAAATTGTAGCAGAAAAGCTCCAACATTCGCAGGAAGACTTGGCTCTGGTGGCTCTTTCATTCTCTGGGGGTAAATTATTTTCAGCTATCAGTAGACCCAGTTTTATTCTCCTTCATTTTCTGTATCTTATCTATAAAGAGAGGGCTGGCACTTTCTAGTGCAAGGATAGGGCTGTTCCCCTATGGGTCCACAGCTGGATGACCATAGTTACAATAAGGAGCTACTTAGCAGAGAGGAGTTTCCATGGCAACTGCTAATTCTTTGGTACTGTTGGATAATGTATTTCCACATCGGGTCTGGATTGCAAAGGAGTGTTCTCGTGTTCAGAAACATGTTATAAGGTTTGCCATTAAGAGATAAATCTCCCAGTTCATAATTTAAGCTAACCTGAGAGGTAGCTGTAAAAAGGGAAGCGACTGTGAAAGAGATATTTCCCATTTCGACTAGCTGAAGTGTATTTGTACATGGAGGAAAGAAGGGGGAGGAAACTGAAAAATATGACTTCTGGAAAAATGTATGTTTTGTAAGACAATGTAAGTAATGGGGTCCCCCCCCCAGTTTTAAAAGACCCCTGCCTAGAGTCCACACAACATTGTGAGAAATAAGTTTTCATATTTAATTCTTTAAAAAACAACAACCAAGGCCCAATTACCTGCCCCCTTGGGGGTGGGTGGGAATTAGACTACTGCAGTTGATCTGTTTGATCAGCCTGGCTTTGGTATTTTACAGTAGGATTTTAGAGTCCCCGGAAATACACTTAATTTTGTTACATCATGATATTATACAGGGGAAATGCATAGAAAATGGTTAAACCGAAAATGTGATGGGGTTTATCAAAAGGCAACTGAGTGGATTTATTACACAGTGTAGATTCAAAGGTGTAAATGTGTGTGCCCGACACATATAGACTGCTCTGTTTTAACATGTTTGCTATTTACTGTTTTCTGCCCATATTAATGAGGCACTTTTGCTGCATAAGCCTCACAGCAGTAGGTCAAGACCTAATACACCCATTCAGTTCAGGGATGTAAAGACAGGAGACGGACCTGAAAACAACAGGAGCAATTGGAGATTTAGTTATCATCTGCCAGTAGGGGAGTAGTAGTAAGTGAATGAGACTGGGCTGATAGATAAATTCCCGGAGAAACTACTCTTAGTGGTTTCAGAAACTATAAGAAGCATGTATATACTTACTCATGATAGAGTGAATTCTGACTGTAAGAATGCATTTTGTTCTGCAAAATATGTCAATATTTCTGTTTTTCTTCTGTACTAAAGAAAAGCATGAACTACAACCAAATGACCTGGCAATCTCCAAATCCCTTGAATCGTCAGCTCGTATGTTCGTATTTCGGAAGAATCTGGCAGATACTCTGGTAAGGTTGTGCATGCAGGGTTCCAAAATATTCTGGTTTCCCTCAATACCCAAAGTAGCTGTGAGTCATAAGGTTGTACTAAAAACCATGCTAGGTACCTTTATTAGGCCAACCAAAGTGTTCCAAAATAATGTGAAAGCTTTTGAGTTCCCTAGAACTCTTCATTGGACTAGAATAAAGCCTCGGAAGGGAGAGAGAAAAAACAGCTGGTGTTGAAGCCTTGAGTCTACATCAGCTGAGAGTCTTGAGAAGGTAGTAAACAGCCAAATGAGGCTCTGTCTAATGTCCTGGCTTCATCTAATGTGTTTTCTTTGTATGGCTGTAAAAAGCATTTAAATCCCACAGTTAAATCCTGTGGACTTCGCTTCACAGTAATCTTTTTACACAACCTTTACAGCCACGAAAACATTATTAGAAAATGAGATTAATTATTTTTACCAAAGCTTTATAGAGATATGTTTTATCTATACTGTGAATTTTGTTTTAAGTGACACCTGCACTACATGCAACTTAAGACAGGTAATTCAGCCAAATGGAAACTGGCATTTCTCATTGAGGGAGAGGGCATTCATACTAACTGCTTTGGTGTTGAATACAAGCCTTTGTCTAAGAAGAAAATATCACTCATATGCTGTGTATACCTGCTAGGAGTTTGGTGTCATATCAACTTAAGAACTAATAGATAACAGCTTTGGTTTTACTCGCTTTGGAAAACAGATGCAATCTAAATGTGCACAAGTAACAGCCAATCTCACCTTTAAGGGACAGCTGTTTCATTTTCTTTTTTAAAAAATGTCTTCATGTCCAGTGTGTCTCGAATCAATCATTTTTCATCGTAGTTTTTTTTTAATGAAGTCTTTTATCATGGATTCTGAATGGAACCATGTTTGGCACTCGTACTATAAAATATAATGCATTTGTTTTCTGTTGAACATAATAAAACATTTTACAACACAAACCTCGCTGGTGTAGAAATTCAGTTCATAGGCCAAACACATTTGAGATGTTGGTTTCAGTATAGCTGTGTTCAGGCATTATTAGGAATGACAGGATCTGTCCATTTTTGTTCTCTTGGTTTCTAATTTTTCCATTCTTAAATTCAGCTCTCCACATTTTGCAGAAATTTGGGATTTATTTTTTTTAATCCTCATGAAAATTCTTATTTATCATTAGCTTAATAATAATAACAACATCCACAATAATAATAACAACAACAACCATAACAACAACAATTTCATTATTTATATCTTGTGCATATGGCTGGGTTTCCCCAGCCACTCTGGGCGGCTTACAGCATATATAAAAACACAGAAAAACAACATATTAGTGTGAATTTCTCCTAATAAACACTTTCAAACTACAGTTTCGACTAATACACACATTTCTGCAAGCAATTTCTCCCAATACAATGCATTTTTGCATGTTATTTTCACTAATATATTTGTTTTAATGCACACATTCCCAGTATATTTGCATCTTTGTAAACATTGTTTGGCTGACAAAGTTCAATCAATCAGTCAAATTATATATATAAGTGCAATTTCAGGGGATTTTTGTTTCAATTATCATATTTCAGAAAGTGCAAAATTGATCAATTCATCTTTAAATGCATACTCCATCTCCCACCTTCCTCAGGTATTATGTCTGAGTCATAAATATTAGTGGGAGCATGGGGCATAGGGCCATGTGTACCAGTTCTGTCCCCATTGCCTGCATAAGCACTCTTTCTACCCTCTCAGCTTCCAACCTTTCTGGCTAGAGTAGAAACATCTGGAGATGAATATTTACCTGCTTTCACTTCAGTGCATATATAACCCTTGCATGATTGGAAACACTGTGTCTGATCACACTGAGGTTTCCATGAGCATTCAGGTGAGCATGAGTAGAAGTCCCCTTCAGATGTTCCTTTTTCAACTTGGGGAAACAGAGAGGGCACAATATATGTGGCCTGATGTCACTTACCTGTGCTTGTATTTTCTGCACAAGCTTTATGCCTGAACTGGGCTTATGGTTTTCTGTGGTGTGTGTGTGTGTGTGTGTGTGTGTGTGTGTGTGTGTGTGTGTGTGTGTAATTGATTCTTAAGAGTGGTAGAGTTGCCTAATGCAATAAGAATGGATTGATCTCCTTAGTATTGAAAGCTAATTCAGTCTTGGGGCCCATAATTCTTTCAAGGCAAACAGTTTAGACAAGGTACTGAAAAAACATTGCTTTATGGTCAAGATTTCAATTATGTATGCTTGTTCATGAACTATTTCAATCTGTTATTGATTTAGAACCCTTTTGCTGAAAATGAGGAAGCCCAGCAAAGGTCAGTGAGAATTCTGGGAATTAACACGTGGGACCTTGCTTTGGAATTAACCAATTTTGACTGGAGTCTCTTCAACTTGGTTCATGAGGTAAGGTGCAATGGATGGAAATGCTTGCTGTAATCAGTGCTCAGTTCTCCAGTTTGGGCTGTTTTCAACCAAATGTTTGCTCATGTAATGCCTTCTTCTGGTCATCTCATAGTATGCAACTTTCTGTGACCAATACAAGGGCAGGATACAAATGGGTTAAACTTTGAACCAAAATTCATGTGCATAAGTAAAATGCAAAGTGTCTCTCATTGCTTAATGGAGCTAATTTTTACTGCCACCCAAATTAATTTTAAAAATCTAAATTATTTGAGACTTTGAGGAACTAAAAAGAACAGAGTTCATCAGGCTGTCATTAGTTCTCAGATTGAAACCTATAGCAGTAATTAGTGGGTGCCAAGTTGGAAACAAACCGTTCTTGCATTTTTCATAACTATGTCCAGGAGGATAATTGCTGAAAATCTCACAAGATTACTTGAAATTCTGGACTCTTTCTGAACTGCTTGAGGTTCGTTCATAAATTATTAAAAGGAGTTGTCTGGCCAAGTATCAACAGTTACACTTTTCAGAATGGTTAAATTCGCATTTGCATTTTTTAAAAGCCTAATTACTCTCTTAACTGTCTTCCAGCAAGAGCTGATATACTTCACCTTCAGCAGAAAGGGCAATGGGGAAAACACTGTGAATCTTAGTCTTCTGCTTCAAAGATGCAATGAAGTTCAACTCTGGGTTGCTACAGAAATACTCCTTTGCAACCAGCTCTGTAAACGTGTACAGCTAGTGAAAAAGTTCATTAAAATTGCTTCTCAGTAAGTTTCAACCAATGTCAATGTTGAATTCACATTCAGTCTTTTAAAACTGTACTTAAGGATAATGAAATGATAGAAAGGTGTGTTGCTGTGCCATGAATTTGACTAGTACTTTGTGATATGCATATAAAATGCTACACGAGGCAAGGACAGACTATTTTGTCTTAAAAACACACACACACACACACACACACACACACACACACACACAAATTTAATAATGTGAGCTTTTCACAGCCAAGACGCAGCTGGGACAGCAATAGTATAGATTGTTCAGACTATAGTGGAAGATTAAAAAAAAGAACCGGCGGGTATTAGAAGTCACCCCAGAACTGACCCTACTGAACACCTTCCAATAATAATGCCCACTTACATTATAAAGAGCTCATAACCCACCTACTCTCAGCAGCCAGAAGCATCCTAACCAGACACTGGAGAGAACTGTTAGGAGTAAACATGGACCAATAGTATCAAATTGTATGGGAAACGGCCTTACTAGAAAAGCTAACTAAAAAACTGAAACTGACATGGGGACAAATGGAGGAAGACACTTTCACTCTGGTATGGTTCCCCTTCATCACAAACATAGCCCAACAAGACAACAACAAGAATCCACTGACAGCATATGAATCAATACAGCTAACCTGATCCAAAAGTCCACTCCCTCACAGTCACACACACATAAACAAATATCACTATAGCCAACCAACCAACCAACCAACCTTCAACCTCTCTCACCACCAAGGAAAGATAACAAGTGAATAGAAAGAGAACCTACACAAGTGACTCTGACACAAAACCCCACACATACACTAAGTAGAAGAATAGAAGCATTCCCACCCTCCACCCCTCTTTACTTCCCAGCCTTATACTGCATGCAACACTAATGTCTCACAACAAATGAAACTGATCTGTAGAAAAAACAATGCATATATTTTTGTAAACTAAGAAATCTTTAATAAAAATGATTATATATTTTTAAAAGATTCAGCGCACACCTATATATAGATCACAGATAGACCATAGAACTTAGTGTGTGTGTACACAGAGATAGAGTTCTGTGTGTAGAACCTCTTTCTTCTTTTACTCTTCATATCTTCTGTGTTCAGCATGCGGGTTGTAGTCTTAAACAACATTAAACTATGAATCAGTAAAATGCTCTCTTTTTTGCATTCCCTGTTGTTGCTGACAGGGAACTCTTCATGATCCACTTCAATTAGGTACTCAAAAGTTACCAAATGTTTTGTCATCTGGACTAAAACATGGATATGTTGTCTATGTATTACCTCATTTGCTCAGCAATTCTAGTATCAATCAACTTAGTACACTGGCATTCGGTTAAAATGCATTTTAAAAACTGTTCCTTCAGATTAGTTAAAGTATACTGTGCATTTATACCCCACCTTGGAAACTTATTGAAGAGCATGACATAAAACCCTAAAATACATGACATACATGGAATAGGAATTCCCATCTGTGTAGCTTAGTGTGAAAAATACAACTATTTTATTAACTTGCAGATAAGCAAGTAAAAAAGTATTTCTAGATAATCCATTTATAATGCCGTATACTCTGCAAATGTCACTCATTAAATGCATGACATCCATCCATTTTTTACAGCAGTGTTTCTTGAGTTGCATTTTCCAAGCATGTAAATTGCAATTTTGTGTTGCTGAGAATGTGAAATTCTCCCACCAGACAGCACTACCATTGTTAATGCAATTGCTATGTGGAACATAGTTACATAGACAAGCAGGAAGCACCTGTTTGATAATCCAAATGTGACCAAAGGTAGCTAATAACTGATCGGGGGAATATATAGGTTGCACATTAATTAAATTTGTGTCAATAAACAACAAAATAAACTGGAGGTTGCAAAAGAAAAAGAAAAATGATTCAGGATTGTAGGCATATGTGTAAACAACATTGGGAGAGATTTAATTTAGATAAGCTCAGAGCTGTGCTACTAAGCAATACTAATTCCAGGATAAAGAAACAGAAACATGATTGCTTGTTAATGATTGGTAGATTTGAGAAGACATTTGAATCTTAATAATAGAAAAATGAAACATTTGGAAGAAGTATGCCACAGTTTCTAATAAATATAGTGAAACTTCTGTGCTTATTGCTACACTTGGACTGTCATATCTCTGTATTATAATCCAAGATGTGAATGAATTTCAGAGGTGGATTTAGGGGAGCACAGCCAGTTCGATTGCACAGGGCAGTGAACCTCAGGGACAGTGCAACTATTATTAAGAATGGAGTACAAGAAGCAGCCGCTTGGCTCTTCCTTGGCACAAGTGAAATGTGCAAATTCACATGAATGCACAGCCACAAATCTCAGGCTGCAATCGTAAAAATGGGGTCAGGTCCATTGAGCAAGTGGGACTTGCATAGGATTGTTCTATTAGTCTTAAATCCTCAGTTGTTTTTAAAGTCAAATGTCACTGCACATACTAAGGGGACTGTCAATAGGGCTAAAAAATAAAAAGATTGCCTGCATTGTCCCTTTAAGTAAAACAAAAATGGCGTCAGGGCAGCCACAGATCTGGGAAACAGACTGCATACAGGTACAAGAACTCTGGAAGCACCTTTGAAGGGGCTAGTGGTTACATTAAAATTGAGGAACAGGGAAAAACAGTGATTTGGGGGGCATCTTATTGGGCCTGCACCTAATTGGGTCACTACAGAACTTAGTGTTAATATACTTGGAACAGTTAATCTACCATGCCTCTCCACGCTAGTAGTATTAAGACTTTGAATATATAGAAAGTTACACCATGTGCTTGTTTTTTGTATTTTTTATTTTCATAGCTGCAAAGCCCAAAGAAATCTGAATTCATTCTTTGCCATTGTTATGGGTCTCAACACTGCATCCGTCAGTCGGCTTTCTCAGACCTGGGAGGTAATACAAGTATTTTGTTTTTGAAATTCATTAAAATTCTTGTTTTAGCTTGCAGCCCACAGGCCAACCTTGGCACACCTAGGAGGCCAATTTGGTTCATGAGGTCATTTCCCCCAAATCACACCCACCCACTCTCCAGCTGACATCACTTGTGACATCAGCTGATGAGCAGGAGGACAGGGTTTAATCATGCAGTGATTGTGTGCCCTGTTCCCAGCAGGGAACAAGATTCTGCAGTCAAGGAAGCAAGATTTAATTTCTGCTCATTAGCAGATGAGTGGGGATTAAAGCGCTAAAGATGTTGACTTAGCAAAATACGGGGGGGGGGATAGATATATGGATGCCCCATGTGGGGTAATTGATAAAAGAATTGGCTGGATCCCCAGGTCTAAAGTATGGAGCTAAACACACTTTCCATCACAAGAGAGCCCCCAGCAGAGAATTGAAAAACACAAAATGATGCAGCACAGTTAAGTGTGGGAATAATAGTCTGATAGACCTTTAAAATAACCTGTTCTAGCCACTTATAGCACTTTCCCCCCCTCTCACAATAAACAGACCACACAGTTAGTAAGTTTAAATACTTTACTTACAAATGCCAAAGGTTGGAGTCATATGTTGTCTCATGCAGAACACAGGTAGAAATACTGGGTTTACAAAATACAGAAATAGCTCTAAGTATGCGGTCTAAGCATGTAGCGAGCAAACTCAGGCTTGTCCTATCTTGGCGAGTTCACATGATGAAAGAAAATGAACAAAGGAGAAAACTTAACTTCCTTTCAGGTGAGGGCTGTGACCTAGCTGATTCTAGGAATACATTTCTGTGGTCTTAACCCCTTCGTGCCTTAACTATGCCTAAGCTTGCTAGTTATGTTTGATGGCAATTTCCCACAAAGACCAGAGTTGTTTGAAGGCTTAAGAGGGTATGGTAGAACCCTTCCAAGCGGCTCTGCCCTCCCTTAGAGAGCTGTCTGTAATCCTCAAAGGGATTGTAACAGAGTCTTCTGTCACATGCTCCTGCGTTGTTGTGAAGTAGGAGAAGCTGTAACAGGAGTCATTCCCTGAGTTTGAGGGTGATGGAAGAGCCATCAGGTCAGCATGGTGCACAATCAGGTACTGAGGGCCCACTTCCAAGTGGTTCCTTTAAATCTTGGGATGACATTGGGAGATAGATGCAGAGGACACAATTCTTCCCTATTTAAAATAACAAAATCAGAAAAACTAGCTTTCCCCCTGAAACGTAGCTATCCCCACTGCTCCAAGGAGATTTTAGTATCAGTTCAAGCTAGCACTAATATACTGTTGATACGTTTTACTTTTTTAAATGAAATAATCAGAGAGGCCTTAAGACAAATGAGGCAGACAGAGATGTTAGTGAATAAAATGAAGACAGATTTTAGGAAGCAATTATAAAAGAATTATGAGAGGGGCAGTCTCAAAATGCAAAAGGATTTGCATCACTCTTAAACATTATTCATGATGAGCAACTTGATTTTTTATGAGTTTTTTTATTATGGCTAGTCACTGAAAGAAATATTAAATACTTTTCAGCATACTTGATTCACCCCCCATCGAATCCCATTTCCTTTGATATTTTTTTGTGTATTGCAGAGAATACCTGGAAAGTTTAAGAAGCTGTTTGCTGAACTTGAAAGTTTGACAGTAAGTATACTTTCTACAGAAAAGACTTTGATTTCTCCAGCTGTTCTCTTCCAGAGCTTAATGCAGTGATTAGGAACCTGTGGCCCTCCAGATATTGTTGGACTCCAGTTCCCATCAGCGACAGCTGGGATGCCCAATGGTCAGAGATAATAGGTGTGGCAGTTCAACTAGATCTAGAGTTTCACCAGCCCTTGGTTGATGTAAACCTCATCATCTAAAGCTGGGATCCTTAGCTTTTTAGCTTACTGCAGACATATGTAGCTCCAAACTCTCTATTAGCCCCTAGAGTGAATGACCTCTTATTTCACTCAGTCAGTCCTCTTTCTTTGAGAAACATTTATCTGCCTCATTTTCCAAGGAAACCTTTTATAGTTAAAGCATATTGAGCTTGTGGGTGTGTAACAGATTACAAATTGCCATGCTTTAGAAAGGGTATTGATTTTCTTCTTTCCTTTCATCGCAATCAAATTGTTTTGGTAGGACCCTTCCTTGAATCACAAAGCCTACAGAGATGCATTCAAGAAAATGAAGTCACCGAAAATCCCCTTCATGCCTTTGCTCCTTAAAGGTAATACAGTTTGTCCACATTAAACATCTTCCTAACATTATGTATGAGTACCAAATGGGTGAGATAAATTTTTAAGCGTATTGCTGCTGTTCTGTGCAGTTTACCAGCGAGTGCAAGGGTAACTGAATGCAGTGCAGCTGTGCATATTGATAATAGATATATGTTGCACATTATGGACGGAGAAACCAAGGATCAAGAAAAGAGATTATGTGCTGACAAGAGTGGCAGCAGAGAGGGTGAATAATGGAACTGTAAGATAAGATGAGACCTAAGATAGCGTCTAGAAACCCTTTTGTTCTTCAGCTGAGAATTCAAAAGTTAGCTTAATAAAAAGCCGTTCTTTTCCTGTTTCTGTCGTCCAATAAGTGAGATGTCCTGATTAAGGAGAGCGCATATTCAAAAGTAAAATTCCACCCTACTGTAGGCTGGCCATCTTTAATTCTGATAGGTTCCCTGCTCCCCCCTTTTTCTGATGACCCTGGGATTTTGCTGTGCTTTTTTCATGACCGCTGATCTTCTGTTGCACCTTTTGCTGCCTTCAGCCTTGGATGATGGAGGCTACAATTAGGAGGGCCCATAGCTCAGCTGTACAGAATATGCTTTGCATTCATCCTCAATCTTCAGTATCTTCATTTAAAAAATAAAGAGAAATATTGGAGCCCCACTGCTGGTCAAAAGCGAGCGTACAGATTTAAATGAACCAATGATCTAATTCAGTGTAAGGCAGTGCTATTTTAAGGCATAACCGCAGCTCAGTAACAGCATGCTTTGAATGCAGAAGCTGCAGGCTTCCATACCTGGTAGGTCTGGGACAGGCTGCTTGAGAGCTACTTGTCCATGTTGCAGACAGTACCAGGCAAGATGGACCTATGGACTGCCTCTTCATAAAGCATCTTGCTCAGTTCCTGCCGCCTCAGGCCTTAACTAGCAATGCTAAGCCAAAATTCTCAGCAGCATGTCATGCTCTGTTTTGTGCCTGTGATCTTGTAGTCCCTACAGGCTATGGATAATGGATATAGGTCACACTTGGGTGCATCTTTTAACGGAACACATTGCAGTGCCTGCAATTCTGCTAGCACTCGGCTTCTTCCAATAGCTCTATCCTACGATTTATAATCGGCCTTTGTTTCTATCTTCTCTAACCACCCCGCCCCTCTTTTCTGGAAAGCTATTTGTAGAGACTCCTTTGAGTCACCACGAACGGCCTCGGCTGCCTTTTTCCCTTTTCTGTAGGCAAAGGGATTAAAGCCCTTTGGCATATCTTCATATAAAGAAACATCTCCTTAGCACAATGGGATTCATTGTTTGAGAGTGTTAACATATTGCAATGAAGTCTTTACTTATAAAGTCATCATTGAAGAGGCTGTGTTTTAGGGCACAATCTTTAAAGAAAAAAAAGTCTAAAGGTCAGGGTCAAGGTCAGCACAGCCACCTACAATGTTGTGTGGCTTAAATGGGTTTTGTGAGCCATGCCCAGTTACAGTTGTTTTAGGGTATCTAGAAATTTTACCTCTTTGCCATGACTGGAACGTGCACATACCTGGTATATCTGAGGGTGATGACATTTCCTCCTTTGGATGCCTCATCTTTTTTCATTCTCCTTGGGCACTATGTGTGTGTGTGTGTTTCTTTCTGTCTGTGTCTGTGTTAGTATATGCCCAGTACTAAATTATTATTGAGGCCTGGTATTAACACCCATAGCACTCCTGCAAAGAAGTCTGTCCCTCTTGACATTTCTAAGTTGCTGGATTCTGTGTCCTCTTTGACGTACCTCCATGATGCTCCAAAAATAACCATGTCCCACTGCTTTTCTCCATCCCACCAGGTTTCCATTTTGTAAGCTGTTTCTATGCTCTATTTTAGACCAGTCCCCTCAACCTGCCCATCTTCACTTGGAGGCTTCTAGCATTAGCACAGGAATGCATTTATCGTCTTGTCTGTCTCTGCAGATGTCTTTGGGGCATATGTTTCATCACCAGAGTGCTTTGGCTTCTTTCAATGTACTTCCAATGCTTAGTTCTCTGGACAGTTTTTGAATATTTTCATCCTCACTTCTGGAGGATGATTTTTCCCAAACTGGATACTTCTCATCTCCTATCGGCTTTTCCGCAGCAGTCATTTTAAAAGCAGCTGTGCCTTTTTTCTTTTTTATATGAAGTACTTTCCTCCTCCCCAGCAGCCTTGAGAAGTGTGGGAGGGAATTAACACCTTTTAAGTAAGAGTAAGTAAAGCAGGTGTCGGAAAGGAAATTTGAAATAACCCCTTTCTTAAATAGGTAAAAAGTACCTCAACAACAATACCCCTTTTAAAGTAATTGAATTTCTACAGCAAACTCTGTTGTTTCACAGACAGTGCTTTTGAAAATCTCGCTGATTTTTCAAATATTTAATAAAACACTGTTTTGCTCTTTACAATACAGCTCAGATGCAATTTTCTGCTCCACTGAATTTATCCAGGCTCATAGTTGTTGGCAGCAAAGCAAATTTCTATCCTTTTTTTTTTCATTCTTTCTCCTCCCTCCCTGTTCCTCATAAGGCTTTTACTTCAGTCTTTAAAGTTTTTTTAATAAAAAAAAAAGCACACTTCAGGCTTTTCAGCGGAATGCCTTATTTATTAGCATTGACAGTAACAATTTCACCTTCTCCATTTTGCCTTAGTGACAGGGCAGGCAAGGCATTGCAGCGGGGAGTGTAGAATATGCAATGTTGGCACCTGAGTCTAGGAGGTGAGGTTGACAGAAAGCACAGCAGTGTGGAAAGAGTGGAAAAGTGAGCATCAACCAAGGCATCCTGTTTCAAAGGGACCAGTTCTGAAAAGTTTAAGAAAGCAAAGGAACGCATTAGTGGTCTTGGTCTTTGCAGTGTTGCAGCCCTTTGTTTATGCTAACGTCTGAAGAAAAATCCAATAGGAAGTAGGTAGCCGATTGATGCTGTTTATATTGTACTGCTAAATTTGTATATGTGGGTGTGTTCCTTACAAAAAAAAGGGGGGGGACCACCCTTCTCTATAAACAGGTATGCCTGTTTGTTCACTCCGACCCTTAACCAGAAGATGAGAGCCAGTGTGGTGTAGTGGTTAAGATCAGTGGACTCATAATCTGGTGAACCGGGTTCGCTTTCCCGCTCCTCCACATGCAGCTGCTAGGTGACCTTGGGCCAGTCACACTTCTCTGAAGTCTCTCAGCCTCACTCACAGAGTGTTTGTTGTGGGGGAGGAAGAGAAAGGAGATTGTAAGCCGCTTTGAGACTCCTTAAGGGGAGTGAAAGGTGGGATATCAAGTTCAAACTCTTCTTCTTCTTGTTGTTCTGCTGCTGCTGCCATGTACAGATGTGCTCTTTAGGGTGCTAGGTGGCTTCTTTCAGGATAGTCAGCTTTTGCCCAGAAGCCTCCAGCTACTGATCTTAAAAGTTGGACAAATTTCCTGTTTGTTTTAAAGCAGTGGTTCCCAAACTTTTTTTTTGGCCATGCCCCACCTACGCATCTCTACAATCCTGATTCTCCCCCTCCCCCCCCCCGGTGACATATAATTCTTAATATTCAAAAAGTGAACGCCTATTCACATGGAGGAAGCCTGAAAGACCATTAACTTGGTCTAACACATTCTCAAATTGCCCCCTTTAAAAATCAAATCGTCCCCTGTGGGGTGTGTGCCCCATGTTGGGAACCATGGTTTTAAAGTAAAGGAGATGTGTGCTTCAGCTGTGGAGAGGGGGGAAGAACACATATTTTAAAGACTTGGAAGGACTGAAAAAGTCGAAATTCACAAATTCTGGTTTCCTAGATGAATTCTTCAGCAAATAATTCAATAATGTACAGAGGGTTGTAGAGTTGGAACGAACCCCAAGAGTCATCTTAGTCCAACTCCCTACAGTGCAGGAATCCCAGCAAAAGAATCCCTGACAAATGGCCATCCAGCCTTTGTTTAAAAACATACAATGAAGCAGAGTCTACCACCTTCTGAGGTGGTCCATGCCACTGTCAAATCGCTCTTATAGTAAGAAAGTTCTTCCTAATGGTCAGTCAGAATCTCTTGTAATGTAAAAAAAGAGAAAAGTACCTAATGTGCATGATTTCATCAAGAAATTGACAATACATGAACTTCTGCTTTTCCAATACTGTTTCTCTCCCCCCCCCCCAGTTCTTTAAAATTTGAGGCTTTCCCCTTACTCAGAGTTTTTCACCGATCAGTTCAGAGAAAATCTAAGAAGAATGGAACACTGTGTTACATTACTGTCACTATTTCATGCCATGTAGCGTAAAAATGGGGGACATTTATTTATTATATTTATTAAATTTCTATACCACCCTTCAACCAAGAATCACAGTGCAGTTTACAAATTTTGATGTTTGCCTTGTTTTTTTTTAGATGTAACATTTATACATGAAGGGAATAAAACTTTTCTGGATAACCTTGTTAACTTTGAAAAGCTGGTAGGTAACATTTTCTGTTTTTAAGTCCAATATTGTGGCAGGACGGAAGGCTTGCTACATTGTCACTTATCCACCTTCCATTTTTGTTTTGTTTTGTTTTGTTAATTCTAGTTTTTCTGAATAGTGTTTCTTTAGAAGCAGGGATACTGTTTATTCCTCATTTGATTCTGCTTTCCATTGAGAGTTTCTACAATAACAGTAGGATAATGAGCTTTTAACCAAAGGTTCAGCTAGATGCTATTTTATTATATTTTCAAAGATTGGACACAAGATTAGTCCAATAAAAAAATAAATCTGCATAAGAAAAAATCATAATATAAATTCCAGTTTGTTGTTTTCACTAGTGTCAGGTGATAATATTTCTTGCAGACTTTGGGTTGCCTGTCTACAAGCGGAACTGCATATTGTGTTGTGATATTTTGGGCAGGCGTATGTTTAATTTATTACATTTATATTACAATTTTTGTCTGCCAATGAGCTTATAAAATAGTATCTGCATTTAATTAAGTACTTTCTTGCCCAAATACATTTAACTCTGACTACAACTTTATTGATCTCTCTTTAAATGTGTCACATTAGCACGAAAAGTAAAATAACCCTTGATGCACACATTATTGTGACTTTATCCCCAGCATTTAGGTCTTCAACATACTTTGCAAATTTTATTGCTGCTGCTATCTTAAGAGGCAAATCTGCTGCAGGGCAGTAGGGTGTCACAGATAAGAAGGTGGCAAGCCAACAGTTCTGCCATTAAGCAAAGGTTGTCTTAACGTTCTTTGCAAGAGGGGGAAGCAAGATGGCTGGTGTGGGGAGCACAGCCTGCAAGAAAGCATGCTCCCAGGCGTGCCGTATGGCTAGAAAACAGGATTAGTTATTGAGAGCAGGGCACAACAATGGAGAAATCAAGTGAAAGACACATTCTTTCATCCTGCTCCCAGAGTAAAGGGACCCATGACCGTTAGGTCCTGTTGTGGACAACTCTGGGGCTGCGGCGCTCATCTCGCTTTACTGACCGAGGGAGCCGACGTATAGCTGCCAGGTCATGCTGCCAGCATGACTAAGCCGCTTCTGGCAAACCAGAGCAGTGCACGGAAATGCCGTGTACCTTCCCTTCCGGAGCAGTACCTATTTATCTACTTGCACTTCTTGGGGTGCTTTCTAACTGCTAGGTTGGCAGGAGCAGGGACCGAGCAACGGGAGCTCACCCTGTTGCAGGGATTCAAACCGCCAACCTTCTGATCGGCAAGCCCAAGAGGCTCAGTGATTTAGACCACAGCATCACCTCCCGCGTCCTGCTCCCAGAGTATAAAAGGACAAAAACTGAAGACTCGTAGCTGCTTTGAAGTTTATATTAATACTGCCACAAATGGCATGTTTTTGCACCAGGCAGAAAACTAGGAAGAGCTGCTCTCTTGAATCTCAGGGAGGAGCCTCATTATGAGTTCTTGGTGGCTTGTCTGGCAAACAGGGGAAATTCAGAGCCACATTATCAGAAATATGATTTGCACATTGGTAATCTGGCATTTCCACAGATCTATTCCATTCAACAGAATTTTTATAACTCACAACTGTGGCATGATCTATATTATGCCAAACAAAACAGGGGCTATTTTTTTAGTAGGCAATCAGTTTTTCTTCTTCTTTGGAAGCTAGGCAGTTTGTGCTTTTTTTATATATATAATATCACTAGTGAGAGCTAATTTCAGACAGGTTGCTTCAAGGTTAGCTACTAATAATTGTTTGGGTCTAGTTGAATGTCTCCTCTGCTTATATTGCAATTGTGATCAAATAATAATTGCAGGAAAACGTTATGGACCAAGCCCTCAGCTGGAGCAAATCAATGTAGCTTCATGAATCTATGCCAGTTCATATCAGCCCAAGATCCAATCATACATGTGCAATGAAATTGGAAAGGTTTTCCTCTCTCTAATCGGTGCAGCCATCTGTGACCTATATTGCCTAAGAAAAGAACAGCATAGGAATGAACTCTTTTTAAATAACTATTCATACTAAACTATTGCAATTCCAGAGGCATACTGGGTAGAATGTTTTCTCTGAAGTTAAGAATTCTCTTCCTTCTTATGTCATGCCATCTAATCCCCATTTAGATAGAAGCTTCATTCATTTGAATGTCATTTCACTAATGGAAAAAATGTGGGGCCTGCCTGGATTGCTAGTCATTTTTGTAAACAATGCTGATGTTAACACACACATACTGAATTCTTATACCACAGATACATGCAGAATTCAGATAATTTCCCACTGCTCCTATAATGTATCAAAGCAGCCCTGAATCAATGCTTGAAGTTATCCATGATAGCTTTCTCTTAGAAGATCTTACATTTTCACATCTCCCCCCAAAAAATCTGGAAATGGGAAGAGAATATGGCTTGCCTCCCATGCTAAAGGAAAGGTTATGCCTGCTCTTCTTGTACAGCTACCAGAGTAGCTTTTTTGTAAAAAAAATAAATTATTCTATTGGATTAATATTCAGTGGTGCCTTTTGTATATTATCTTCACAGCACATGATTGCAGACACAGTCCGGTCTTTGAGACACTGCAGACACAACCAGTATGGTGAGTAAAGATTTCTCTCTTTAGCTAAGCTTTGAGCAAATATAAAAACCTTCCTCATAGCAGGTCTCTCTGACCAGACCATATGACAGCAATAAACCATTTTTTTGGCCAAAGCAACAGAGACTTATGGTGGGCATCTTAAAGACTATTCACTGTAGCATAAGCTTGAGAAATACAACTGAACCAGTACATCTGGCGTTTACATACACCATTGTTTATTGTTTGTTGACTGCTTAGAAATAATCCTATGAATGAACTAAAAGGATTTATGCTGAAAAGGGATCAACTTTCTTGTTTGATGCAATCTTTTTTTGTTCATATTTTCAATTTTGTTCATATTATTCATGATAGAGGCTATTTGTCTGAGATGATAGACCTTTTCTACACATATAGAGAATGTATGCATAGGCAAGTTACTTGCTAGCTTAGAGGTCATCTGAGGAGAGGAGATATGCAGAGCTAATCGCCTTAGGCCCAGGTGAAATTAGAAGTCTTGAAGAGTCACCATCCTCAGCCATATCTGTTTAATTGATTATCATAGTTAGTCTGGAAATAAACTTCTTCTTTTTTATTTGAAATGTTGACGCCTGTAGTTAATTGCATTTTGGGCATGAGTTCAGGGGGAAGAAGCTGTAAAGTAACTGATTCATTCATTCATTTTTCTTTTGTCTAGGAAATGAAGTTCCCCAAAAGGAACATCAGGAGCTGAAGCCCTACGTCCATCACTTGCACATCATCGATAACCAGCAGGTGTTGTTTGAGCTTTCTCATAGGATAGAGCCTCGCGTGTGAGTTCACGCAGATTCACATACCTGCAGCACTTTCAATTAAGTGAATGTTTATGCCAAGCATGTTGCTTCCCTTGGAGAGAGGTGAATACTGAGTTTTATCAGTAGCTGATGCCATAACAAGCACAGTCATCTCTTGCAAAGCAGAAAGAGGAGCTGTTCGCACCAGCCTTCCGGGATGAGAGAAATGCCATATGCATTCAGCTACAGACGGGGAAAGAGAGAAACAGCATTCTTCATATACAAAGACTTGACTTCTTAAAAAAAAAAAAAATCTTGGTCCAGAGTAGCTTTCAATTCAGACTCTTATCAGTGTTAAAATGGGGGGGAAAGACGACATTGTGTCACTATGAAGAAACTTTTTAGCAAGCAGCACTAGGTGTGAAAGGCACTCATAATTTGCCACACATGGATGCGCCTCACTAATCATCATAAGCTGCCAAAAGGATTGTTTGTTGCCAAAAAGAAAATAGATGAAAACAGAGAAAAAGAAGTACATACTGAGTAAACTTTCCTGGGATATGTAGCAACCACTGCTGCATGAACATAAAGAATGACAACTTGTTAGAGCACAGCATACAGACTCATTCAGCCAAATTGTAGAACTGGACAAGCAGCAGGTGTTACTTCATTTTAGCAGCCTTCCCTTCTGAATGTGTTCCACAGCATAAAGCAAAATTTCACACTGTTAAACTGTTTGCAGCAACAAGTGCAGTGTTTCTACACAGGATTGAGTAGCAGAGTGCACAGTGCTTTCTTGAATGTTTCCCTCAGCTTTTTTTTTTTAATTAGAACTCCCTTTCCAATTAGTCTAATTTAGATAATCAAGCTCATGAGCCGACATGCTTATAGTTTATTACAAAAGGAATGCAGTATGCTTTACTCCTTGATATCTGTACCATAAGATTACTGCAGTTGCCTTTAGATGGGTGTAATGTGACTTCTAAGCAATGGTTAAGTAAATAAGCAAGAATCTATGAGATTGTAACAACCAGCAGCTTCCAACAGGGGGAAAGACCTCAATCACCCTTAGGTTAAATGTCACAAAAGCAAAAACATCTGTACCTCAATATTGGAGGGGTGTTCTGGAATGTTTGCCAAGGGCATTAATTATACTGCCAATGAAAACTTTTGCTAATTGAAGTAGCTCCTTTACCTACCCACTCAAGGAACTAGATTTCTGTAAGAGTCTTATGGGTCTCCAATAAAATTAGCATACAAAACTACCTGAGGGAAAGCTGGAAGAGCTACTAAGTGGCATGCCCATCAATCGTTATTATTAAGACTGAAAATGATAAATACTTTACAGCTATGTGAAACCTAACCTGCTGTGAGTGCGCACACTTCATTCTTTTTCACTTTGAAAGACCAAATAGACCTAAGGGCTTATCCACACTATTAGTTCAAACTTTCAAGCTGTGGGGCTTGAATCTGACAAGAGGCACCTTTTCATATTGTCTTGAGTAGTCAGTTTTGGTTCTTCATGTGGGTGAGAATCTCCTTGAAAGTCAAGCGCTCTTTTTGGAATCACAGTGTAGTGCAGCATAGCAGAGGATCAACTATGATGGGTCCTATCCAACAACTTTTTTGACACTTCCATAGCCACACTTCTGGCAGAAGTATAGCTCTCTAGCGAGGGAAATGTGATACTCTCTGGTGCAAAACTGGTTTGTTGAAGATACCTGAATCTGATGATTGCAGATTTATTGGGCTATATACTATCTGGAAACTTGTTTCAACTCCTTTCTCAAAAGCTTGTATCAAAGGGTCACAGCCTTTAATGTCAAAACATGAGTCAAAGGTGAACAAAGAATGACAGTAAAGGGTTGCAAGGATTTGCCTAGTGAGTGTGATAAATACGATGCAAAACAATGCATTTCACGGTGAAAAATTTATTTATATGCATCTTTATACAATATACTATTTTATAGCGGAAATGGGAACATACTTCTTGTGATACTATGCCAGACAGGAGATACTGTGGGTAAAATCTAGTGTTCTTTGAAATGTGAGTCTACTAAAGTAAATGAATCCTCCTTTTTTATTACAGCTGCTAGGGTATAATCATTCAGGAACTTTTTTCTGCACAAGCTCCTCCCCAAGGGATTGTGTCCTATTGGAAGAGAAATAAAATCAGCTTTAAGTAGTAGGGTTTTTTCAGCAGGGTGGAGATTCTTTCCAATGTATTTTGGCCTCCCCAGTACGAAAATTGTGGAAATACTGTACAGTGTAATGTAAAGACAAGATGTTTCAGAATTGTAACTATATTATGAATATGCTATACATGTTCTCCTGGCAGCTGCTTTTTTTAACCCAGTAAAAGGGAAAAACTGGCTGCCCTTTGAGTAAATATTCAGTATGCATTTATGTAGGTGGTTGCACATGTTAGAAACAATCCAGATAACCTATTTAGGCATATGAATGGAGTTTTATATGAGGTTTTCCCTAAAGCAACTCAGCTGAAGAGGCAAGGATTTTTTAAAAAACCGAAAAGCAGCTTGTCTCTTAGGCAGTGGGATTTGCTATGACAAAGAAAAAAGAGAGCTGTTGGGCTGCATGCATTATTTCCAACCGCATACATGTAAGTAGCTTTATTTTAATTGCAGTTGTTGTAAATAACCCCTTTTATGCATATAAGACTAACTTGGGGGTGGGGAACTGTCGGGCCTAATTAGTCTTAGAAGTTATCAGTTCCTCATCTGTGGTGTTGAGCCACCAGACCTTCAGGTAGTAGATCTAAACATAATAAAATGAGGTTCTCATGCCCATGTTTGCCTAAAAACACTAATGCAGAGGGGACATTGTAAGAGAGAATCAGGACATGGTTGCAAAGTTCATAGGTTATCATATATCACCTTGTCGGAAAAGTTCCCAAAGGCAGGATATAAATTTATGAAATCAAAACAAACCCTTCCCACACCTGTTATTCTTGTCAGCAAAATGCCCCTGACATCCATATGTGGGTTTTGAGACCGTAAGAAGCTTGACTGTGTGAGAAAAAATGGACTGGGGCGATTATTTGATTGATACAAGACTAGTTAACATCACACCCCACTTACTAAATCTTCACTTGTTAATGCCACCTTGCCCACACATATACATTGACTAGCATGTGTTTGCTGGTATAATGTACAGATCCTACCACAGTTAATCCTTTTTTCTTTTCTTTTTTTGCAAGGCAATAATGTATTTTCAGCTCTGGCTTCCTTGTTCAGTTGCTGATTTGAAAGTCACTTCCCAATTTCATGAGAGGACTTGTTTTGCTTATTCTTGAGTGTGGTACAATGCAAATATGTAATGATTTTAAAAAGATATTTAAATCTCTATAAGATATGGCAAAGCAGTGCTGTACTCCATAGGCAGTTTCCCTGTTGCCAGTTACTGAAGTAACGGATAACATCTTCAAGATATTCAGTGGCCAGGATTCAGGCAAAAGGACAAGCCAAAACTAAATTACGATTATTATCCCTTGTTTTCCAGAAATGAACCAGTGTTATGGACTTTGATTTGGCCTAGCATACATGAGAGATGGTTGATTGGCATATGTATAATATAAGGCCCATGAAAAAATAGGGGAATGGTATAGAACTCCCAACCTTCAGTATCAGTAGTATCAAACTTTCTTACGGTCACAAACCAGCATGAGATAAAACATAACGGATAAACTGAACACAGATGACTTAAAACAGGTAAGGAATAAAAACTAGCAATTAAAAGTAGGTTATATCAAACATACTTAAAAAGGGACAAACAGTTAAAAGCAACTCTAAGGGAGGGAGTGTGAAGGAGCACAGGTCATGCATTTTGGGCCTAGTTTGTGGCGCAAACCATCCTTCGACAAATATCCATCATGGCAGCGAAGAATCTAGCTAGCAACTGAGTGTGTAGCATTTGGGTTTTCATCCTGAAGAAGCAGGGAAGTATAAAGTTGTTCTGTGCGACCTGGGAATTTATGTATTACAGTGGTACCTCTGGTTAAGAACGTAATTCGTTCTAGAGGTCCATTCTTAACCTGAAACTGTTTTAATCTGAGGTACCACTTTAGCTAATGGGGCCTCCCGCTGCCGCCGCACGATTTCTGTTCTCATCCTGAGGTAAAATTCTTCACCCGAGGTACTACTTCCGGGTTAGCGGAGTCTGTAACCTGAAGCGTCTGTAACCCGAGGTACCACTGTATAGGCAAGATGAACCTAGCTCGTATATCTGTACTGGCAGTGAAAAAAGACATGTTCTGTTTCTAGTTGCCCAGAGCCACATGGGCCTTCCTTTTCCTCATATGGTGTCTCCTTAAAGCAGCCTTCCTGAATGGCTGAAGGGCCTGGCAGCGGACCAGAGTGAAAGCCCTTCGCTGTTTTGGAATTTCAAGGTTGGTTATATATGGCATCTGGGAGGTGAAGTGTCTTCTGGTTTCACTGATTTAAAATTTCGGGGACTTAGCTAGATTCTGTCTACCAAGTATGCAGAAACGATTGCGCTTTTTAGAATACTTTTTTAATAACGCCGACACGCACTGATACACTGTTACAAAGAAGACAGTTATTCTCAGTTGTTGTCTTACTGCTAAACAACCAAATGGTAGGGCTTCTTGAGAAGTGCACTCAGATTGCGTTCTGTTAAAATGTACAATTTTGTCTCCAGGGTTCAGCTCAGGAAAATCAGGTGTGTAAGTTTGCAGCACAGATAAGCTGTGGGCAGTGCTGATTGGTTAGTACCTGGGTCAAACCTACCTCTCCCCCATCCCTGGACCAGTTCTGCAACTTTTTTTAAAAGAAGAAAAGATTGTTGTTTTAAAGAAAAAAGGGGGGGGAGATGTCAGATGAACATAAATAAATGTACATATGGCACTTCAGAATAAAACATGGGCTGCCCTTCTGAAGCATGAGGGGAGAGTTAAGATTGATGATTGAACCAGCATTCAGGTAGGTAGTATGTATATCTTTCATTTACAAATGGGAAGGAAACTGAGAGAGCCCGCTGGGAGAAAAAACTGCTGTTATTTCTGTACATACTCTAAATCTCACTGGCTTTAATAGAAAAATGTTAACATATGCTTTATTCTCCCATTAAAATCCAGGGACTCAAGAGTCTCTAGTCCTAGACACACTCACCTGGGAGAAAGTTTCATTGAACACAGTGTGACCTATTCTGGAATTAAACCTGCATAAATTGTGCTGTAAATTAGTCTGGCTCGTTCCCCTCTGTTAATCTATATATACAGACCTCAGTAGTTGTAAGAGAGTCAGCAATTAAAACAGGGGTTAAGAATAAACAGTGTTCTGCAGCAGTACTTTGATGTACAGTCTCTTCATGAGTTTAATGTATTAGTTTCTAGTAAGCAAAGGGGAAAGCTGCAACAATTCAATGAAAAAAATGTGTTGTAAAAAAGCGACAGAGTGAGCTGTAAATATTAACCTTTTTAGCAGAGTTAAATTACTATTTATTTGCATAGCCTATTTATTGCATTCTTCTAAACACTGTTAGATACTGGGGCACTGTCAACAAATAGAGGAGAGACTACTTGCATTGTCCATTCTACCATCTCTAGAGTGCCCTCATGGTGTCAACTTGCATTAATAGTAATAGACTAGATTGCCCAAGCCAAGGTTATTTGCCTAACTTCTCAGGGACCACACCTTGTACTTATCCAACATTATTAGAACTGGTATGTATGAAATGCTCTAATTTACCAGGATCACGGTTGCCAATGTATTCCTTTACATATTTCATGCTTGTTGGCCTCTGTATATATCATTGTGTTGTGTATTTATGAGAGCTAAGAAGCAATTGCTAATAAGCAATAATTTATATGTCGAAATGGCCAAGCAATACGAAGGTAAAACTTGTAAAAGCAAATGTTAATGTTTAAACTTTTTTAATATTGCTTTTCAAAATATAAAACCATATTAATTAAATTGTCTGTGTGAGTCTATATTGACCTTTGTTTCTAAATCGCAGACTTCATGGGCTGCTGCTGTGGAACATGAGCATGAGAGTCCTGCTTTGAAATTTCAATATAGTCATTAACTCCCTGGGTGACCTTAGCCAGAACATCATTTCTCGGCTTTACACACACACACAGAGGGAGAGAGAGAGGGGGAGAGAGAGAGAGAGAGAGAGAGAGAGAGAGAGAGAGAGAGAGAGAAAGAAATATGGGGTTGATAATAATAGCCTAGCTGATGATTGCTGTAATGATTTCTGAGAGAATGCTGGGAGCAGTTATGGAAAGCAATGGGATGGTCACTGGTCCATAATATTATCCACCTGCAGCCTCATCAGCAATATATGCAGTCCATAAGTTAGGGCTATTTATATCCAGTCACAGCAGCGGCATAGCCAGAACATACAGCATCTTAAGTTTGAACTGAAAGACAAAAATGATCTTCCAAAACCTGAACGGTTCTAATGTCGGGAGCAGCCAAGCTCAAACTGGGAAATGACTGTTCTATGCACAGCTATACCTTACTGTGAGCTGCTGGAAATAGGTTCAGTTATATAGAAAGAACAGTATTGTTCTCTCAAGCCTCATTATGCCCTTTCTGGATGTTCCTCGTGATTTGGCCTAGTTATAAATGCTTCTAATGGTGCATTCTGATGGTGCAGATGAATTGTACCTCCAAGTTACCTGTCTTCCTGTATATTGTTGTCTAACTATGACAGAACATAGTGATCTCTTGTGAGGATGAGTAGAAAGAAACTAGGGAAGGACCTATGGAAGGGATGGTGTGTTTGCAACTGGTTCTAGTGCTCCTGGAACAGTGGTGGACCTTGGCATATCAAATTTCATTGGCACCCCGTGGATGCTAAAATCTGGCACCCCACCCCATCCACCTCTCATCTTCCATTGGATGTCACAGTTGTGGCTCCCCCTGAAGCTCTTCACCCCATGTGACCACACCGGTCACACTCCTCTAGATCCACCTTTGTCCTGAATCACCTTTTACTGTTCCGACCCCATTCTTAGTACATCTCTGAGGTTCTATACACTTAGGTGAAGCATCACAAGGAGTCACTGCCCCCATATCTTGTTAAATGCCAACCCAATCTCTGAGCAGCAAGAGTCTCCAGAGGTACCTGCTTTCCCAGGGTTCAGTTTCAGTGGAAACTGGTATCTATTAGATAGATGGTTTTATTTCCACACATATAACCTGAGCATAGGATGGAGGGGTCACAGCATTAACACCCCCATGGATCTTGGCTTCGCCTTTAAATTCCAGGGGACCTCCAATGTCCAGCACATAGCAACCTGTCTGTCTGCAGCTTCCAGCATTCCAGCTTTTTCCCCTTACACACACAACTCTAGCTATTGTTCTCCTATGTACCAGCCAGGTGGGGGTGGGGAGAGGCCCACCCATTTGTTCTGTGGCCCAAAGCAACTTCTTTGGTTATGATAAATTGCGGCACTTAGCTAGCCAGCCAAAGCCATTACCTTAAAAAAAAGAACTGGCTTGGTATGCTTCCCCCTATTTCTTCTTCACTCACAAATAGAGGTTGGGACGCGGGTGGCGCTGTGGGTAAAACCTCAGCGCCTAGGACTTGCTGATCGAAAGGTTGGCGGTTCGAATCCCCGCGGCGGGGTGAGCTCCCGTCGTTCGGTCCCAGCTCCTGCCCATATAGCAGTTCGAAAGCACCCCTAAGTGCAAGTAGATAAATAGGGACCGCTTTATAGCGGGAAGGTAAACAGCATTTCCGTGTGCGGTGCTGGTGCTGGCTCGCCAGAGCAGCTTCGTCACGCTGGCCACGTGACCCGGAAGTGTCTTCGGACAGCACTGGCTCCCGGCCTATAGAGTGAGATGAGTGCACAACCGCAGAGTCTGTCAAGACTGGCCCGTTTGGGCAGGGGTACCTTTACCTTTACACAAATAGAGGAGGTCTAGGGTATTATCCAGACTGATGCCCCTCCCCCAACCTCATAACAGAATAAACCAGGGAGTCTGTGTGAAATCATTGATCATATTCCTTCTGGAATGGGTACAGTTAAATCTTTAAATTTTAGTTTCTCATTTTTCTGGTCTTGAAGTTCAGTTCACCACATTTCTGCAGCAATTCTAAAAAAAAATATTCTTCCTATTATACACATTTTTGTATGCAGTTTTACTGAATATGCATATATCTGCAAGCAACGTTCCCTAATGCATTCTTGTATGCTATTTTCACTAATAAAGACTTTTTATTCAGATTTTTTTTAAGTTTTGGGGAACCGCATCACAAAATTCAGGGAGGTGCATATTTTGACAGAGATGGATTCATGTTGGTACTAGAGAAGGTCATGTTTGTGCAGGAGAGCCCATGCTTCCTCTCTAATATTACTCAGAGAAGTCTAAGTTCCGATATACACTATCATGAACTGGCAGGACACCGAAGAATGGGAAGGGGATCCCAGTGAGCAATGTAACCACAACTGGTGTACACCAGGGCAAGCTGAAGATGGGGAAGGGGAGATTGGGGACTTAGGAAGTACTCAAGGGACATCAGAGGACATCAAAGGGGCAGCTGCCAGCTCACAGGAGACAGGGGAAGTGGACACATCACAAGAACCAGAAGGGTCCTCGTCTCCATGAACAGTGAGATCAGTGGGAGATGTACTTTAAGATACTAAGGCAGTCAAAAGAACACAGCCAGCTTACTAGTTGCTCAGGTGAAGATCGTGGGACTTGTTGGTTGTGGGAGGAGTATTGTGAACACTCAGCTTGATGAAGCTCAGGGCAGGTGAGGATCACATGCTTTGTTAAGATGAGAGACACAGCTGGAGCAAGCTCAGGTGCATCAAGTAAGATTGGGAGAAACAAAAGAGACGCAAGGCAGAGACTTTGTGCCTGCTCAACCTTCATCGTTGATGGGCTGTGGCTTGGCTGTTTTGGAAATGCCACTGGACAGTGTTTTCAGGGCTCATCCTAGGATTCCAACCCTGGGTCTTCTTCAGAGACGGTAACCTGGCCTTACAGTTTCACTATGAACCTTTCTCATTGCATTGGACCTGAAGCTGTATTTGATCATTTAACTTTTTGACCCTCTGCTGTTGCCCTTGGGATTGTGTGCACTTTTGGGTCTTACCTCAGAGTACACTGGGGTTCGGGGCTTACACATATACACATAGTATAAGTCTGCAAGTTATGCACATTTAACTTGTGCATATACAGCTTTACACACATGGCAAAAATACAAATAAAAGCAGGTGGGGAGCGTGTGGGGTGGAATGATTTTGGCAATCCCACCCTCCATTGAACCCGATGTGTTTTGACTATACATGTTTTTGGCTTTGGGTGCAATCCCTGCAACATAACTCCCATGTAAGTTGTGGGCTTCCTGTAGTTTCCTTCCCTTTTGTTATAACCCTATCAATATAACTTGGAAAATTCTGAATTAAAATGCCTAAGATGAGCTGCTAGGCTTAATCAGTGGTGACCAGCCTAAACTAGTAGTCAAGAAGATCTTCCTGCTGCCCAAACACATGGAAGCTAAAACAAAAGTTTGCCACAAAAGGGATTTCCTCATAACTAGTATGTTCTTTCCAGGATGTAGACTGCAAAACTGCAGACATCACTGACATCTAGTGTCTTGAAGGCAGGATCCCTGCTGACTGTTTAATCTGTGATTTTGTGATTTCTTAGGGTGGGCTGATTCTGTGCCACACTTGCTTTAATTTGTGCATTAGATTTGTTGGCTCTATGCTCCTGGAGGAGAATGTTTACTGAGCTTTTCTGTTGAACCTTTTCCTAGTTGCTTTTGCTTTCTGCTTTATGACGAGAGTGCACATCGATGCTGTCTAGATGCTAAAAGGAAGAGTACTATGGCATTCTGAGATGTCACTCACAGCAGCAAGTCAGAGTAGTTCAGACTGTAATGGTAGGAGTTCCACCCATACCATTAGCCAAAGGTCTACCATGTCTACTGAGCAACCTAACACTCAGCTAATAATCAAAATAAGGTTTCGGTGTGTGTTAAAGCAATGTGAGAACCTGAATTATACCAACTGGCCAGTTAATTAGCATTTGATTATACTGCCTTTTTAGCTGTCCTATGAAAGCTCAAGAATTAACTGGTACAGAACTTGGAGTGTAGAAGAATAGGCTTCACAGAAAACAGTAATAAAGATGAATGCAAGAGGTGGCACTATATATGTGAAGAAGAAGAAGAAGAAGAAGAGTTTGGATTTGATATCCCGCCTTTCACTCCCTTTAAGGAGTCTCAAAGCGGCTCACATTCTCCTTTCCCTTCCTCCCCCACAACAAACACTCTGTGAGGTGAGTGAGGCTGAGAGACTTCACAGAAGTGTGACTGGCCCAAGGTCACCCAGCAGCTGCATGTGGAGGAGCGGAGACACGAACCCGGTTCCCCAGATTACGAGTCCACCCCTCTTAACCACTTCACCACACTGGCTCTTTGGGGGTGCGTTATGATGAATGTTACCAGGCATTTGGGGGCAGCAAGGAAGATGAGGTGGTCCATACAGAGTTTCATGACAATTATTGGATTTTGACCTCTGTGAGCCAGATTCCTCAGCTGCATGGCCAATTTGGCTGCTATCCCTTAAATTTTCTCCTTCCACACCCACAAGGCAAGATGAACCATATGGTACAATTCTGTGTTGATTTCAAGCAGCAGTGTAAAATAAGATCTATTGGGGAGAGGGGGTGGTGGCACACTGAAGATAATGCTATAGATGTGGTGTATTTGGGCATCAATTGATGTTCCTCCTTGTTTGCATGGCACAGCTTTGCCTTTGCATTTTAAGACAATGGCTCTGTTTTCCATGCAGTACAAAGATCTGCTTGCCTGGCATTGCTTGTACTCTTTCAAAAGAGCTGGCTTGGCTTCCTTTAATCTCCTCAGGATTACAATTGCCTCCTTTTAATGGCTATTATTGCTTTCCCTACCCTGTGTCATAGCTCTGGGTGGTGGGAATTGTACTTTCAACACATACTCTGACAGGATTTAGCTATTTCCTGTTTTATACTTTCCTCTCATTATTGTACTTATAAAACATGGCTCCCTTGAAGACCTGAATTTTATTTGTTTGTATTGTATTTATTAATACAGCAACACGCTGGGTCTAATTAGAAAATTGTTATCTACAAGATTGAAGGATTTCAGTGCATGTTTCCATATCTGTAAGTTTATATGGATATCGTTTTGAAATATATAAGATTTCAGGGGTCAAATATGTACCTTGGCTTTGGTTTCTTTGAAATGAAGGTGACTAGAGACTAAGGGCATTTCTGCAACATAATCTTTAAATTACATGTATATACAAGCTGAGCATAAAACTAGTTCACAGCATCAACAAACCAACAGATCCTGCTTACCCATTAGGTTTCTAGGGGGCTACCAGTGCTATAGCTTTAGTTTGTTACAGAGAGTAAGTCAGGCCTATGTGTCTCTTTCAGATCTGGTTTCAAGACTGCCAATATTTTGTTTCACATGCGGTTTGATGACATCACCTCCAGCTAAGACAGAAGGGGAAGAAAAATATGTCCCCTTCCAGAAATATCTCTAGGTGTTTCTGTGGCCAAACATCATGTATACTTGGCCATAGGGCGGTCAGTTATACATTGCCAAACATGGGGACTGTATCAGACACACACACGGCAAAAGAGGACAACAGTTTGAATGATATTTGCATATAATGATCTATATGTGTAGGTGAAATTCTAGAGATATTTACTGGTTTAAAGATAAGAAAGAGTAGGAGTAGAAGCCTTGATGTTGCTCAGCAGATTATGATCAGAGGACTAAGCAGGGACACAATTCACCACTCTAATGAGATGCATCTTTCTTTAGAAACCAAAAGAAGCTCTCAAATTGAGGACATCAGGGCTGTTCTCTGACAGCCCTTCAAAATAGAAGGCTTTGCTTTTGGAAACATCCTTCTTGGACATTTCTCTAGTCATGCAAAGATCTGTTCTCTCAGCAAGAGGGACTAGGCTATATTTAACTACCTCCTTTCTTTTAATATCTTTTAACTATTGTTGTGTTAATGTTTGTGTACAGGCATGGTCCTCACAATAAACGGATTTGTTGTTGTTGTTGTAACTACCTCTTTTTACAGCCTTAATAAAATGTTTTGGTGAGATGCCCCTAAACACCCCAAGACTAAGTATAGGAGCCAGCTTCTAGGGGTCGAGGTCTCTAGGCCCCCCAATAAAATTTTTGAGGCCCCACCCCAAAGTTGATAGGTCAAAGAGTGTATGTGTGCCATGTCATGTGATAGACTATGTGGGGCGGCAGGGACGCGGACTTAGAAAAAATATTGGGGGGGCCCGGGAAAGCTCATGAATAATAAATAAGCTCATGAATATGCAAATAAAGTGGCTCCAGCCCTAAATAGGGCAAGCCACGCCCCCCCAGCCAGCCGATTGGCTGGCTGGGAGGTGTGGCCAGTCGGGATTCCCCTGTTCTCGCGGGATTTCCGGCAGTGCCTCCGATTAGGGCGCGCGGCTGGCTGGCGAAGGAGCAGGTGAGGAGGAGGCGGCGGGGGACGGCGGCGGCGCTCTGCTGAAAGGGCGCCCGCCCGAGATTATTGGGGGGGCTGAGCCCCCCCCAAATTTTTTTTGAGGGGGCTCGAGCCCCCTCAAGCCCCATGGAGTCGGCGCCTATGTGGGGCGGGGTCCTCCAATATTTTATTCAAGTTGGCACCCCTGGAGCTAAACATACTCAGCAGGCACATAATCCTGGCTTACTATTGAGAGGAAGCCAGAAGGAGGCAAATGGAACCAGGTAGCTGCAAGAGGAGAGAGGAAGAAACACATATTTGCAAAAACGACAAGAGAGAATAATCTCATTGTCTGGATAGATCAGCAGCAGCAGCATTGTTTATTAAATTTGTATACTGCCCTTCATCCAAACATCACAGGGTGGGTCACAACATAAAAATACAAAAGGAGAATACATGATAAAACAAAAGCACAGCGATCACCACCACCACCACCCAGCAAGTTTATAAGGCCATAGAATGTTTATCAACCAAATGCCTAGTTATAGTGAAACGTTTTTGCCTGGTGCCTAAAGAGATGTAATGAAGGTGCCTAACCCATCAGGGCTCTCCTTACACATTCTTAGGATTTAATCAGGATGCTGAGGAGACCCTACATTCCTAGGGTGGAATCACCTCTTCATATCTAGCTTTCTTTTCATAGGGTACCACATGAATTTGTACCAGCAAGCTTCTGTTTACAGCACCAGTAAACAACAGTTGTGCAGACAGAGAGTTTTCTGCTGGCATGTTAAATGACACAAAAGGCATTTTGTCTGTATATTTGTTAACCTACAATATGAAAAATGATGGCAATCTTTATATCTGCTTATGACTGTCAGATGTAAGGAATTGTAGTCTCTCCCCCCCCCACTCAAATTACAAAGAGCTATACCTAATATGGGAAGCGGGTGGCGCTGTGGGTTAAACCACAGAGCCTAGGACTTGCCGATCAGAAGGTTGGCGGTTCGAATCCCTGCGACAGGGTGAGCTCCCATTGCTCAGTCCCAGCTCCTGCCAACCTAGCAGTTCAAAAGCACGTCAAAGTGCAAGTAGATAAATAGGTACCACTCCAGCGGGAAGGTAAACGGCGTTTCTGTGCGCTGCTCTGGTTCGCCAGAAGTGGCTTAGTCATGCTGGCCGCATGACCAGGAAGCTGTACGCCGGCTCCCTCGGCCAATAAAGCGAGATGAGCACTGCAACCCCAGAGTCGTCTGTGACTGGACCTAATGGTCAGGGGTCCCTTAACCTTTACCTTTTATACCTAATATAGGCTATATTAAACTGCAAAACTCATCTAAGCATCACAGCAAAAAAAGAGAAATGGGCTACAGTGCTGTACGGTCCAGGCCACACTGCTATGGAAAAGGGACTGTGAATGATCCTCTTACAAGGAAAAGTAGATGCAATAACCATGTGTTTGATTTGTTTCCATTTTGTGTTGCAAAGCACAAAGAAACAGGATATTCCAGCTGGTACATTAATATTTACATATCTGCAATAGGAATCCTCGAGCACCATCTAGTGGCTTTTATATTTATCGCTGTTCTATAATAGCAATGATTAGATTCAGTGGATGAAAATAGATTTTAATTACTTGAGTGGTTAATGTATTTTAGGCTGTCACCAGATTGAAGAAATCTTAGTCAATTATGTGAGTTTTAATTTTGATCAATTAAACTGAAGGGATATTGCATATGCAAAAAGTTCTGAAGGAAATAAAAGCCTATTTCTTTGTTTTTTAAATGATCTGCACTGAAGAGGCTCCATCCTTCTCTTGTACAGGATGGAATTCTGAATTCTGATAAGTACTTGCATGAAAAAAGGATTTTAAAAATTTAAAAATATGCTGCTAAATTAATTAGCGGAAGATAGGACAGTGGAAGCGGAGAAGAGATGAAAAACCCAACTACAAAGGGAGGAAAAGAAGCTTATCTTAGTGAGCCCCAACATGAGAGCCACCCTGGCATAGCTGTTTCTAGCTAAATGCATCAGCCATATGATAGTGAGAACCTGTGTTTAATTCAAATGCATATTCATTATTAAGATGGGCTATAAATTAAAGCAGCTAAATTTAACCACATCCAAACAAATGCTTAACCTGATGGTTGAAGATTTCTAGTTATGCTTTGTATTACTGGTGCAGATTTAATTATTATATTAATAATAAATACATTCAGTTAGTCAATCAGATTTCTATTGTTTGAGCCGCTGGCAATTATAACATTCATCACAAAAAAGCAGACAGACAATCCAATCAAAACAGAAATTAAATTGTATCAGTTTCCCAAGCAGATTATCAAGACATAAGTTTCCTAAATCATTTTGATTTAAAAAAATCTGCTTGGCAGGCATTACTGTTTTGGATCCAAAAAGTAGTCTATAACTTTTTCATTGCTAACACATATAAGACTATGCTGTGGGTTACAAACTTGTCTTGATTGCTTGGCAGCCTTCTAATTTGGAAATCATTTGATAGACCTTATAAGGAATTCTGGACTGGATGAAGAAATCTGTTCCAAGGTGAAATTGTCTTCAGTCTGCTCTGACCCACATAGGCAATGGCAGTCATGAACTGGCCTATTAAAGAATTTACCAGTCAGGTATTCTTAATCTGAAATCAGCTGAGAAATCGGGAGGAAAGTTAATTATTGCAGACAAATAACCTTTTTTATAGTAGGGTTTAATTTTAATATACCAAACTGAGGACTTGGAATTGTTCATCTATATTCAGTGTTTGTTTTCAGCAGAGAAAGCCGGGCAGAATGTTGTAGTAGCTTGATGTTGACTTAATCAGGTTCCTCTGTACAGTGGTACCTCAGGTTACATACGCTTCAGGTTACACACTCCGCTAACCCAGAAATAGTGCTTCAGGTTAAGAACTTTGCTTCAGGATAAGAACAGAAATTGGGCTTCAGCCGCGCGGCGGCAGCAGGAGGCCCCATTAGCTAAAGTGGTGCTTCAGGTTAAGAATAGTTTCAGATTAAGAACAGACCTCCGGAACGAATTAAGTACTTAACCCGAGGTACCACTGTAATGCCATCACAGGATACAAGCATTCAGAAAAGCTCTAGCAACTAACCGTTCAAATATGTGTCAGAGGAGTATAAAAGCACCTGAACATTATTGCATGCACAATTTAAGATGTGTGTGTATAAAAAGAAACATGAAAAGCAGCCCTCTGGAAAATGCTACTTCTGAAACTCTTTATTCTTCCTCTGAAAAAAATGCCTGAGCATGCATAGACTATTGCCGGAAATACCATCTGTTTAGCAACTTAGTTATATCTCTGTCCTCATTGGCTTCCTTGACATTCCACTCAGCACTTCTTTGTCTTCTGGATGACTTAATCTGGTGCCGAAGGGTGAGTTTATAATGACAATGTGTAGGATTTTTACTTGTTGTGAGCACGCCAGCTGTGCTAGTGTAATATATTGATGGCAAGCGCCAAACATTTTGCAGCCTTGTGGAGAGAGGGAGGGAAAGCTGTTGTTATAATGCAACTCATGTACCCGACAATCTTAGCAGGTGTCACTATGGTAGGGGAAGTGTGGCTTCGTTAGATTGCGGTCAATAGCTACAGCTGCAAGATAATGGAGAGGCAAAGCTGAAAAGAGCCACACAAAAAATGCCATGGAACTGAAATCTTATTTTTTTAAAACAGTAAATATTTAAAGTTATGATGAGGCCTTTCCTCATGGTCCTGCAATTATCCAGTGGCTGATATTTTTGCCACCGTCATAAAGGTGTACAGGTGACATACTTCGATGTATGAATAATTCCATGAGCAAGAAATGCAGGTGGCACTGTGGTCTAAACCACTGAACCTCTGGGGCTTGCCAATCAGAAGGTTGAAAGTTGGAATCCATGCAACAGGGTGAGCTTCCATGGCTCTGACCCAGCTTCTGCCAACCTAGCAGTTTGAGAGCATACCAGTGCAAGTAGATAAATAGGTACCGCTGTGGCAGGAAGGTAAACAGCATTTCTGTGCACTCTGGCTTCCATCATGGTGCTCTGTTGCACCAGAAGTGGTTTAGTCATGCTGGCCACATGACCCAGAAAGCTGTGTATGGACAAATGAAGCTCTCTTGGCCTGAATCGAGTGCAGCAACCCCATAGTTGCCTTTGACTGGACTTAGCCATCCAGGGGTCATTTATATTACCTTTTTGTTGTTGTTTAGTCATTTAGTCGTGTCCGACTCTTTGTGACCCCATGGACCAGAGCACGCCAGGCACTTCTGTCTTCCACTGCCTCCCTCAGTTTGGTCAAACTCATGCTGGCAGCTTACCTTTATATTACCTTTACCTTTACCTAATTCTCTGAGTAAAAAAAAAAAATCGGAGAAATTCAGAACTCCGTTATTCTAAAGATTTTAGTTTTATTCTGTGCACTCTGCAATTGGCACATGGATGGAATTGTAGTCTTGTGAAGCTGGCCTTGATTGCAATAGGCCACAGGGCAGTGGGACCAGGGATGTTATTAGGGGGTGAACTCTGGGTCTTTTGCACTGGGCACCTGCCCTTTCCTGCTTTGTTATAGTGGTACCTCGGGTTACAAACACCTCGGGTTACAAACACTTCAGGTTACAGACTCCGCTAACCTGGAATTAGTACATTGGGTTAAGAACTTTATCTCAGGTGAGAACAAAAATAGCGCACCAGCGGTGCAGTGGCAGCAGGAGGCCCCATTATCTAAAGTGGTACCTCAGATTAAGAATGGTTTCAGGTTAAGAACGGACCTCCGGAACGAATTAAGTACGTAACCAGAGGTACCACCATATTTTATTAACTTTGCTTACAAGGTGGCACAGGCCACTGCAAAGCACTGGTGCTGGTGAGACCCAAGCTATTGCCTAGAGGCAAATGTATGGCACAAGCCAGTGCCCCAAGTCATTTAAAGAAGAGACAACTGCTTAGGTGGGCATGGTCCAGAAAGGTGGCTCATACAGTTCTTAAAATAAAAAAGAGAGTGAATATTTATTACAAGTAATTAGTAGTTTTATAGGTAGGATTTACACCATACTTGTAAAGCACCCAGTTACCCCCAAATAATCTTGGGAAGTGTAGTTGACCTCCACAGAGCTACAATTCCCAGCACCCTTAACTATATGAGCTGCTGATATCAGCATGGGCAGCTGACCTGTCAGCAATCACGTACTTGGGTGGCGTTGACTGAGGTGCCTCCTGCCTCAACCATCACTTCCCATGGTGGCAACGTATCCTGCCAGCATTGAGTAAGGATCCCTTGCTTCCAGCATGGCCCAGCTTCTACTACCATGTCCCATAACTGGAGGCATTTCTGAAAATGGACACACACAGAGAAAGAGAGCTTATATGCAGGAATTATGAACCTCTGCAGGGCTGGCTCCTCAGCCACCTACTGAATTTGGCTGAAGCAGCAGTATCTCTGGTGGCAGCAAAAATAATAAAACAGACCTGCATGCAAGTCACATGTAGCAATCGTACTAGGGAAATTTGGGGTAGCAATGGCTACAACTACATCTTGTTTGAAGGCCTCTGTGAAGTTGGGGGGGGAGAGAATCTACAGAGTCTGTAGCTTCCACCTTCTACCCCGATAAACTCTATACAGTGGTAACCTCGGGTTAAGTACTTAATTCGTTCTGGAGGTCCGTATTTAACCTGAATCTGTCCTTAACCTGAAGCATCACTTTAGCTAATGGGGCCTCCTGCTGCCGCCGGAGCACGATTTCTGTTCTCATCCTGAAGCAAAGTTCTTAACCTGAAGCACTATTTCTGGGTTAGTGGGGTCTGTAACCTGAAGCGTATGTAACCTGAAGCGTATGTAACCTGAAGCGTATGTAACCTGAGGTACCACTGTAATACGCATTTCCGGAGCATTTGACCACTCGACTGTCCTTCATTTGCTCCCTTTATTTGGTCCCTGCCTGCCTGAGAGTGCTCTTCCTTGCAGTTGTTTCTCCCTCACTGACAAGTTGCTCAGTTTGGCTATTTCCAGCAGCCTGCTCCCTGTCCGCTCCAGTGAGAACACACTGGTATTTTCGACAGAGCTCATAGCTCATTTCTTGCATTCCTCCCCTCACTGACAAGTTGCTCAGCTCTCTCAGCCGAACTGAACTGAACTTGTATCCAGCTTTGAGATATGTTGGTGTGTGAGCATGTGTAGGGGAACTAATCATTCGCAAACAACTGGGGGTGCTTCTTAAAACCAGGTTAATTAATACATTAATCTTTAAATATTTATGTAGAGTTGCCATATTTCAAAAAGTAAAACTGCTGACACTCGCAAAGAAAAACACCTAAATTGTTGAGCTTTTTTGGGGGGGGGGGACTTCCCCACAAAATAGTTATTTTAAGCTTTTGGAACTGTTTCCACTGCTTTTTGTGGGTTTTCCCTGACATTTTGCAAATTTGGCAAAATTCTCTCCTGGCGCCATTTTTACACCCAAAAACCAGGACATGTCTGGATTTTTCCTGACATATGGCAAGCCTGTCTTTATGTGAATGAATCATTTAAAAACAGACACTAAAAGGTACAGGTCGTAACCATTTTGCACAGGGGTTCTGTTCCCAGCCCCTGTGCACATTGCTGGAGCACATATAAGCACGCCCCACCCCATTTCACCCCCATACTGCCGCCTTCTGGGCCCAAAAGTACCTGAATGTCGGAGATCATGCGTCAATTGGATGTGCCTAAAATGGTCACCCCCTATTCACAAGTGTTGCTTTGGAAAACAAACATGAGTATTACAGCCAGTAATCTTGGCATCTGAAAGCATCCTCAAGGTTGATTTGCAACAATGACTTGAGATATTTGGGCCTCACCATTTCAGAGATCTTCTCTTTCCTGATCCCTGAACTTATCCGTACAGTGTGCTTTGCTGGTTTGGCTGACCATCACATCCAATATTGTAGTGTGGAGTAGGAAGAAATGCTTACTGATCCTCCTCACAGCAGCTCTTTCTTCTGCAAGTCACAGCCCACCCTCAGAAACTCCTGCTGATCTGCTCGCTTGGCCAGATGCTCTTGCCAAACACCCACCTGGCCCAGCTGTGTCTTTCAGCAGCACTTGTCGACTGCCAAGGCAGCTTTTAATCTTTCACTTTTCAATGAGTGCTAAAGTAGTAGTTTTTAATTATTCTTTCTTATTCTAGCTACTTAAAACAGCAGTAAAAGGAAGAAAAGTTATTTGTACAGCTCAGCTGACAAAAGATTGCTGGCTTGATTCTGAAGTGTGTGGCAGCACTATTATGTTATCAACTGGGTGGACCAGCAAAAACCACCCTCAAGGCATCTAGATTCCAGTGGCTGTGGCTTCTAGGGAGCTGTTTTCATTTTTCTAGGTTGCCACTCCTCTAGGGTTTGAGTATTCATTGAGGGAGGGAAAAAACTCAGAACCATCAAATCTTTTTGTAATCGTACAAGTAGCAGATGCGGAGCCAGAATGCAGCCTTTCATTTTGCCACTTTTTATGCCCTACAAATTCCATTCCTTTCATAATGGATGCCTGCCACTTTGCTGTTATTTAAAAAGTAAATAGCCTTCCTGCAGGAAATATAAATAGGAACTAACTTGACTGTAAAACGTACCTCCAGTTGGCGCAGAAAGCATGAAAGAACCTATTGAGTGGAAAAGAAAGCTTCAGCTCAACTATATTGAACCCTCCAGAATGTAAGAGTAGCTGCTTTTGACATTGCAACCCTGGAAAGCTAGAAGTTCTACCACAATTATGGCATATGCTGTCCCTCTCTTATGGTCACTTGTAAATCCATGTCCCCGATTTTGTCCCTATTTTGTAGAAGCTGTGTTAAATTTTTGTTAGTGAGAGTTGCTAACATTGTCATTCATCAGGGTGTATTGGCTCCCTTCACAGAGCCTTTGGAAGTTTAGCCTGCAATTCCATGCATGCAAAGATCTCATTGAACTCAGTGGGAGTTACTTCTGAGAAAACCTGTATAGGATTGTGCTGCTATATTTTTGAATGAGTGCATGTTGTATTTGTGCATATTTTGGTTGGCACATGAACACCAAGACATAGAGATTTTTCTTTTTTGTAGTTTTTTTTTGGGGGGAAACAAACCATGAGCCCAGATGTAACACTAAAGCAAACCAAGACTCAGCTCCCAGCAGCTCAGGAGGAGGGAGAGGGGAAGGAGCAAAGCACATGCAATTTTAGTCCCATGCCTAAAGATGACACGAACCCATATATTGTTAGAGAAAAGCAAATACTTTTCCTTCTCTTGAGTTTGCATTTGATACACTTGTTACTTTAAACCACATTAGGGCACTCTTTGTCTAGTGATCTAGCCACCTTCTGTTTGTAGCTTCTCTGCCTAAGTTAACTTCATCCATAAATGCTGAGCCATTTTGTTTTATTGCTCTTTCTCAACTTGAGACAAACAAAATGTCTGATTTTTTCCACTCTCTCTCTCTCATCTCCACTCATCCTACAAATAGTTCATGCATGAATAAGGCCTTTGAACTCCAGAAATTGTAAGTGATTTTCTCACAAGTGCCACCACCCACCCAGCTGCTCCCAGGAAGCTCTTCAGTGCCTCCTGAAATCTGACACTGGCTCTGTCTGACTCTAGCATGAGCTACAAATGTAGTAAAAAAGAGAGCAAGCTGCTGCTACTTTAGTCTACAGGGTAAAGATAATATCTGTGAAAATTCCTTTATGTAAAAACAAAAGCAAAAAAACCAGAACACAGTTCCTTAAAGTAGAAAACAAGCACAGCAGGGAGCAAGTCTGGGCTAGAACCTTCTTCCTGATGTACTACTAATTCTTTTTTAGCTTACAGGGGAGTTTACATGGAGGAATGTTTAAAAAAAAGTGATCTCCCATCAGTAGTCTGAAGCAGTACCATCCACTCTGCTACCTCAGGATTCCATTTTCCCTACATGTAGACAAGCTTTCTAAAAAGAGCCCCTTGGACATACAACTGTAAGGTTTTTTGCATGATTGGAACCCCTGTTGTTTGGGCATTTTAGTCACATGGAGCGAGGTCTATGTACCCTGTGCGCAATTATACACATAGGTTCTCTTTTCAGACCTTATTAAAATGTGTAGAGAAGGTTATGTGCAACACCATTCTCCCCGTGCATTCACGTAGCATCTAAAGGGGGGGGGGGTTCTATTACACTGTAAAATAGGGGCAGCAGTTTTAAGAAAGGGTGTTGGCAGCAGGGACTAAGCTTGGTCTATAGCAGAAAATACCCTTGCACATTCTTATTTTATTCTAAGCAGTTACTGACTGCCCCACTTCCTTGGTATTTGCCATTTATTCTTGAAAAGTGCAAGTGTTTTTAGATGTATGAGAAGGGTCATTCTGATCAGAGTTATTCATAACAGTATCTATGAATTTATCATTTGTATGCATTCTGTATGCCAACTCAAAACGTTGTTGCTGTCAGTCCCTTTAGCCACACACGCATGCACACACACTTTAGTATATTAGCAAATATTGCCTCAAACAGGTGCACACTAATTATTTATCTATGTATAGCAGCCCTCCATTTCCCCTCCCCCAGATACACAGCCCAGGCGAACTCGCATCTCCTTTTCATCCTGATAAAGAAAGGGTGTTCTATTCATAGGAAAATAGTTGGGTCGGGCTCTCTGGGGCTTTTTGTTTGTGCTCCACGGGGTGCCTAATAGCGCTGCAGGGGTAGGAATCCAGTCACGCAAGCAACCTACAGTATACACTGCCAACCCAAAAAAGTGTTAATTAAAGGGTGTCAAATTCAAGGAGAGCCAGAAGTGGCTTGGGGAAGGGGTGAGGGGGCACATTTTCCATAGAGAAGAGCATATAGAAGAGGTGTCTTCAGACAATCTTTTCCCCCCCTTTCTTTCTTTCATTTTTGTGAATTGTTCCATAACTGGATACCAGGCAGCTTTGCAGTTATGGCAGACATATTCAGCTAGCCCTCTTTATTGTTTAAAATCAATAAATATAATTAAACTTACACAGTACACTCCCCACTGTTGTTGACAGTAGTTGTTTTATCTGAATAAAGAATGCTTTCCAGGATTTTGTAGGAAGTGCTGCATATTTATGCAAAAGTTGTCTATTAAATCCCTTGCATAGCATTTGGTACACAAAAGCTTTACTTTCCACTTTGTATTTCAAAGCACTGTGCAATTTGCTATAAAAGGTATGAAAGCAAATAAAAGTGTCTGAATGTTCACGCCACATAAATCAGACTTGTACATAAACTGTTGTGAGTGAAGGTTCCCCCTTGAAAACAAGTTAAACTCTACACATTTATTATTTCTTGTACTAAAATTGCTGGGGTTAATTTACTTCTCGGTGGAAAAGGTAAAATAATAATACAATCATTCATAAGTCAACATTATATTGCCTGCATATAAAATGTTTAATATCTATTGTCATAGACAGAAACTGAGGGCTTACAATAACATACTGAAGTTAATTAAACTGCTGGGACAGCATTAATGTGAAAATTGTCACACTCTGAAGTCAGTTACTGTTTTGTCCCACACCTGATTCCCCCCCCCCCCCGTGTAATATAATGCATACACTCGCCTCTGTTCCTGTTTTTTGACAGTAGATTGATAAAAGTATTTGGGAATGAAATCAGTATAGACTAACTCCTTAAATTTAAGCTGAATGGTGTGATATTTGAATCATACATTCATTCATCCTTTTAGTCTGAGGTAACAAGGTGCTATGACTTATTTAAGTCTCTGCATGTGCAAATGAGATTGCTCACCTCATCTGCTAAAAGCGTGTCTCTATTTCATCACAGATGGATCATGAATGAAAATAATTGAGAAGATGGCATTATTCTATGTTACTCTTCAAGTTAGTAGTACACATGAAAAGGTAGCAGCCCCTCAAAGGTTAGGTACCACCTAAGTGGTACATAGGGTTGATAAGAAGCCATAATAAATGGACACAACTTTTTACTTCTAGGTCAGTTGCCTTTTTGTGTGAAGGAAGCCAGAGACAAAAGTGTGCAGAACAACTGCAGCTCTTATTTGTGCAGCAGGTTAAATTCCTGCCATGCAAAAGTCAGAGGTTTGCACCCATGCACACCTCCATACAGGGCCATAGCTATGGGGTGGCAAGGTGGGCCCCCACTGGAGTTGCAGGCTATCCCCCCCCCCCGCAAAATCGGCTAAAAATACGTCCATAAATAAAAATATTGATTGTTGTCTCATAAGAAATGGTTTTAAATAGAGAGTGAATTGAATGGGTGGAAGGAAGGGGGTTGGAGGAGAGGCAGAAAGAAGAGCTAATTTGTCTGTGGCTAGGGGGAGCAATCTGGACGGTTCTGCCAGGGGCACAAGATCACCTAGCTATGGTTCTGCCTCCATACAGGCAAGCAAGAAGCATTATGAAAGTCCAAGGACATATTCCAGCCCAGCAAAAGCACCCTAAGAGGATCAGGGGTGCCAACTTGAATAAAATATTGGGGGGCCCTGCCCTGCATAATCGATCATATGACAGGGTGTACCCACACCATTTGAATGGCAATGCCCATCAACTTTGGGGGCTCCCGACGCCCGCAATTATTTTATTTGTGACCCCAAAGGGACCTCAGCACCTTTGTGATCTGAGGAGAATCCTAATGACTGGATAAAGAGGCCTGGAATGAATGGACATGACTGACTTAAGTCCTTTCATTCCAGTGGGTCTCCTCTGAGTTGGACACAACCCTCAGTTATGAGGAAAATGGATTCTCTACACCTGTTGAGATGAATCTTCTGCTTGTTGTATGCTTCAGAGTTGAACTCTTTGTGACAAACTGAACTATGGGTGGCTTTAAAAATATGTATATGAGGGATAGAATTGCTATATAGTTGTTTGTCTATATGCTGCAGGGCTGTGTATTTTTCTATAACTGTTATAGGAGTGATTACAAACTGGCAAATGGTTTGAGGTAATTTAGAATCTTTTGTTTGATAGGCAAGGAATTGGCGGGAACTTCCTTTGGGAATGTTGAGGAGAAACAGGTGATGGCAGTTAGAAGTGACAGGAGAGCACTGACGAATGTTATGAGGGAGGGCAGTGTGGGGAGAGATTGATGGCTGGGCATTTAGATGGAAATGGTTATTATATTTAAACAAAAGGATGCCACAACTCAAGTGCATATAGAAAGGACTATCATGACAGTGCAACAAGCCCTGCTGCACTAAATAGTTTGAGATAAAGGGAAAAGATGTACTTGAATTAGCTGCTGGAATCCCAAAGCTTCGACAGATTTTTGGATGTTTTCTATTCTTATTTGTTTTTCTTATTGATTTTTTTAAAAAGAAATAAGTTTGAATATCACAGCCCAAAATCACCTGACATCTAAACAATAATAAAGAAGAGGTGAGGCAGATCTCCCTGGGGAAAAAGTTCTCTTCATGGATTTATCTACAGTAGGTAGTTGTTAAACATAACAGATCAATAGTTTCAAAAGATGTAAAAAAGAAGAAGTGCTTAATACCACATATAAGAATAATAGGGAATAGGTAAAATAAGGGTTTAAGAAGCTCTGTATTTGGGAAGTTTAAAAGACCTGGTGCACAATCAGGTACCATATGTCAAGCAGCAGAAATACGCCCCCCCCCCTCGAAGTAACAGTAGGGTAACCTATTTACTTAAATACTGCCATTTTTGGTGTATGCTTTTCCTAATGGACCAACATGCATGTTTTGTGCTTTGCAAAATATGAAAAATAACCAGTTGCCATCTCTAAAAATTAAGTGTGGAAATATCTGCAAAATATCTACAAAATGAACAACAGTATGATGCCAAGATTGTGTTTGGTTCAAAATAATGATGCGGCTGTTTACAGGAGCCATAGAAGAAATCTGCCAAGTACTGAACATTGTACCCCATTGATGTACTGTATATAGCAACAGAAAACCCAGATATACTTGCACCAAACACAGACAAGCAATAGTGTATTTACAGAACTAATGAACTGGTTCCACCGCAAAGTGCCCCTAAAGAAATTCTCGTTTGAACTCATTTTGGGCTAACTTCTGATTAGGTATGTTCTGTAAGGTATGTTCTGTTTGAAATCATTTTGGGCTAACTTCTGATTAGGTATGTTCACTATATCAAAAGAGAAAGAGGAAAATCTGCTAGAGTAATATTTCATTTCATGGGAGAAGTGATGATAATTAGAACTATAGTATTTGATGAATGGGTGCATGGAGGAAAGCAGCTCTGAAAACAGGTGAAAACTGAACCTAGGGGAAGCTGCTGCAATTTTGAGCCAAGTTCTAGTAAGGTTTGTTTGCTCCACATTTCTGCGACATCATTTTATAGTTTGCAGCAGCAAATGTTATAAGAAATCTCTAACAAAGAATTGTCAGTACCTCACCAAACTACAACTGCCTGATCCTTTGGGGGAAGACTTGAAGTGATATAATAAAACCAGTATATATTGGTAGTGTATACACATCATTTAATAATGTAGATACATCCACATCATTTGTGGAAATATCTGGAATCTTGGATCTAAATAGATCTTAATAGCTGGCCTTGATAGATTCATAAGACCGGAACGGACTGCAGGATTGTAGTCCAACCTGCCCCCACAAAAACTGGATCAGGGCACACATAATGATTTTCTCACACTGCAACAAGCATCCCTGACCAAAAAAGGTTACCAAGTCCACATTATAAACTAATGAACACAGACAGCTCTCTCCATACAATAGATAATGTCATGTAAAGCAGTGTTCATGTTATAACTTTTGTTCATTTATTGTTTCAAATTTGTTGCTCTTAGAAGTACTTGACACTGAAGTCATTTAATGGTTTTCTAACACATTTAATTTGGCCTGGTAGCTCACAACCAGTGCACCGCCCTGGGAATAGAGGTGATGTGATCTCATTTTGCCTGATCATTCTCAGGAAGACACTGGGTAAAAATTCACCACCTGGAATAGGGTAGTGTAGGTAAAACCAGATCAAAAAATGGGATAACTGAAAGTGTGAACATTTGGACATTTCAGCCAAATGTCCCAAATATAGGACATTTGTGCCAATTGATCCCTGTAACAATATTCTAATTTCAGTTATGATTGGTAAATTGTGTGCAAATCAGTCTGATGTTGACAAACATAACTAACAAATATATTGCCACTTTAAAAATCTTCATAAGAAAATATTAAATGCTTCCAAACCATATGAAATACTGTAGAATTATGGCCAGCTTTTAGATTTTTCCATGCACTTATTTCTCCTGCTTTTTAAAAATGGTGTCACGCTTTGCATATAGTAAATATTTTTGGTTTTAGATTATATTAAACATGCATCTTTGAAAATTTGGTTGAAACAAGTGTTCCCTTTTCTCCTTGCTCATTCCATGATAAGTGCTTTATGTTTGGGGTTTGCTAATGCAACAGTCATTTCTGAGAGCTATCCAAACAGAAACCACATCAATAAGATACTAAACCCTTAATTACAGTAATGTATGTACTGAGGATTCCTCCTCCTTCTCCCCTGCATCCCTATTTTGCTTCCACCCCAAACCTTTCTTCATTCCCTTGGGCACAGACTCCTAACTGCAGCATCTCAAACCCATCACAGCGCGTGCACTTAAAACGGCTGCAGGAAATTTGTTTTACAAGGCTGGTTTTAACTGAACTACCTGCTGTGCACCACATTGCTACTGTTTGGGAAATGAATGATGGGAAAAGCAAGTCTGTGATTTCATTTGTTCAGACCGATTAGTCACACGTTGCATACGGTATCATTTGCTTGTCACTTAATGACTGACCAGCCTGCCTGAATCATTAGTGCTGTAGCGCAATGAAAGGAAGACATAAGCATAATGAGGAACTGAAGGAAAGTGGAGTGCTGTTTTACCTAAAAGAAATGGTGCGCAGAAATCCAGCACAGCTGCAGGTGTTCCAATGACAATGTGGGAAGCAGTTAGCTTCCAATTTAGCAGAAAATTAAGAGCGAAAAAACTGTTATTTGTGAGAGAAGATACTCATGGCAAGCAATCATCCATGCTCTATATCCACAAGATGAGCATTCAGCTGTCTTTGTCGTGACTTAAAACAATTGGTATCTTGGGCAGCATTCAACACCAGATTGGTGCTTATTATCTGCAGTTTATTCTTTCTTGGGATATTTTGTTTTTCTCTCCCCCCCCCCAACCATTTTATGGTTAATTTGCTTGCATGAATGTAAAACCATTTAAACTGAAAAATCTGGATTGTGGTTTATCATTGTGCTCTGAGCTGTGTGATGCAACATAATTGCCAATTTTCAGATTCATAATTCATTTTGATTCATGCAGCTTCATGGAAACCACACTTTTCAAACTACTAACAAGCTAGATTAGAGCCTGCAGATTCCTTTGGTCAAATAACACACGTTACAGAGCTGTGCTTTGTAAAGTCAAATTATAAATGTTGTTGACAAGACAAGTAACTTCACTTCCCAATCAAAACATCTTGGTTCTGGGAATCTAGGGAATAGATTCTGTATGCATAGTCTTAACAAACACACATTGTCAAGATGATTTGGGAGTATGAGTTCAGTTCCCAACAAATTTTCCTGTGTAATAATGGGCATGTTGCATTTGAAGGACATAGGAATTGCATCCATGACTGAAGTGTCATAAAGATGTGAAGTTTTAGGTCAGTTTCAAAAACTACTGCTGTTGTAGGCATCTATTATAGAGATTTAACCCAGTTGTTTCATTTAGCTTGTGCACATTCTCTAAAGTGCATAAAAGTGCTCAAAAGGAACTTTTGTAACTGATTTCAACTTCTGAAAATGGTTTTCCAAATAAAATAACTTCCACATAGCTTCTTAAGATAGGACTATAGCAATGATTTTAGAGGGTCTTAAAGGGAGGATTCAAGAAATGGATCTTTCATGTTCAGAGGCAAAATCTGGGGAAGGCATCTGACCAGTGTGGGTCAATGAAGTTTCCTTTGCTTAACTCCGCCTAAAGAATTGTGATATTGGTGGCAGAAAGCTGGCGAATGGAGAAGGCTTGAATTGGTATAAAATGATTTTGTGACTTGTGAGACAGATGGCAAGTGATGCCTGTGCTGCGGGAGAGCAATATGACAGACTTAGATATAGAATAGGTTGTACACATACAAAGAAACATAGGAGCCAACTCCTAGGGGTTGTGGGGGCTTCGGCCCCCACAATAAAACATTTGCAGGGGTTGGGCCCCACAAAGTTAATGGGCAATGCCATTCAAATGGTGTGTGTGCACTGTGTCATGTGATCGATTATGCGAGGCGGGGCTTACCTGGGCCCCCACAATATTTCATTCAAGTTGGCAACCCTGCAAAGAAAACATTCCCCATGGGCACATTTTTGAAATTGTGTTATATGCTCTGAAATATTCCATTAACTGTTCACACTGAGCCATTTTAACCTGGTCCTCCTTTCTGTACAGTTGTGAATCCTGCAACCTACTTTCCTAGCATTTTTTAGAACTCTCTTCTGTCCTTAGTAGAGCTGCCATAGGTCTGGAATTTCCTGGACATTACTGGGATTTCAAAGGGGGACTGTAGTCCGGGGGGGGGGATTTCCAAAAGGTGGTGTGTTTTGTCCTGGATCTTAGGCAAGTCAATCAAAAAAATCGCATTTGTAAAAACAACTTTTGGGGTGTCCTGATTTTTTACTTTTTGTAATTCGGCAACCCTAGTACTTAATATTACACATTAGTTTCAGGTTTCCAAAGCACACTTACTGTTTTCTCTGCTCTTTATGAATTCATTTTCTCCCATTGGCTATCTTAGAGCTTGGTGGCTTTTTTAAAGTGCCTTCCTACTTCTTTATATATTTTTTCTGGGACTTCATATACCTCTGCAAATCTTTGAAAAACCTCCAGGTAGATTTGCTAGATGTCTCCAGTCCTCCAAATCCAGAGTACAATTCCTGCCTCAAATACATTAATGACTGAATAAACGGCTCAACCCCAGAATTGTCTCTGATCAATGTCCCCAATTTCCCAGAGACAGTGAAGTCTCCCTCTAGTGGCTATTAACCTGTGGACTTTCCCCCCCTAAATGCTTCTGTGCTCTTCTCTGCTTTCAGTTTGGGCTGAGGGGAAAAAATGCTGGATCAGCAATGTTACATTTCCCCTGGGAGCACCCTCTCTAGTGGTGATGTGCAACCATGGTTGAACTTATTTAAAGATAATTATGAGAAATGTTGGTCAGAAGTTAAAAAAGATCTAGAAATTTGGTCAAGATTGAAACTATCCTTGTTAGGCCGAATTGCTGCTATAAAAATGAACGTTTTGCCAAAAATGTTGTTTTTGTTTCAAGCCTTGCAGATTGTGGACAGAGTGGAATGTTTTGGAAAGTGGCAGAAGGATATTTCGAAATTTGTGTGGCAGGGCAAAAAGCCCTGAATAAAGTTTAAAATATTAACTGATGCAAAGGAAAGAGGGGGGTTTGCCCTGCCAGACTTAAGGTTATACTATGAAGCCGCTGCCTTCTGCTGGATGAAAGATTGGATTTTGCTAGAAAACACTGATGTCCTAGATCTGGAAGGCTTTAACAATTCGTTAGGTTGGCATGCATATTTGTGGTATGACAAGGCAAAAACACATGGAATGTTTAAAAACCATATTGTCAGAAAAGCAATATTTATGGTCTGGAAAAAATATAAAGACTTACTGGAAAGTAAAACTCCGAGGTGGTTATCACCAATAGAGGCCAAGGCTCGGAAAAAACCTAATATGGAGGCCGGCTGGCCGAAATATTGGGAAATAATAGAAAACATTGGAGATAACTGGAGGTTGCAGAGCTTTGAGAAATTAAAGGGCAAGGTGCAAGATTGGTTTCATTATGCCCAAATCAATGAGGTTTTTAAATTAGATAAAAAAACAGGATTCCAGGTGGAAAAATCGAAACTTGAGACAGAGCTGTTAGAACCTAAGACCAAGCTTCTATCGAGAATGTATAACTTGCTGCTTAAATGGAATACTCAGGATGAGACAGTCAAATCAGCCATGATAAAATGGGCTCAAGACATTGGTTATAATATTATGTTTGAGGACTGGGAAAGGTTATGGACCACCGGTATGAAGTTTACGGCATGTAATGCCTTGAAAGAAAACATTATGAAAATGGTATACAGGTGGTACATGACCCCAGTCAAGCTTGCAAAGATATACCATTTGTCTGATAATAAATGTTGGAAATGCAAGGAGGCTGAGGGGACATTCTTTCACCTTTGGTGGACATGTCCAAGAGTGAAGGCCTTTTGGGAAATGATCTACAATGAGTTAAAAAAGGTGTTTAAGTACACCTTCCCTAAGAAACCGGAGGCCTTCCTTTTGGGCATTGTCGGCCAGAAGGTGTTAAAGAAGGATAGAACTTTTTTTATGTATGCCACCACAGCAGCAAGAATTCTCATCGCTAAGTATTGGAAGACTCAAGATTTGCCCACACTGGAAGACTGGCAGACGCAATTGATGAACTACATGGAGCTAGCTGAGATGACTGCCAGGATCCGAGATCTGGGAGAAGAAGCAATGGAGGAGGACTGGAAAAAATTTAAGGACTATCTGCAAAAGTACTATAAGTTATATGAACTATAAGATGTCGCATGATTTGGAAGGTTAGCCCCAGCAACGAGAGTGGATTATATATGAAATTGGATAATATTAGTGAAAGAATCAAAGTTTAAATGGTTAAAAATGACAATATGTTATGTTTCTAGAACAAATGGAAAACAAGGGATTTAAACTTAAATTATAATTGAAAGTATAAAAGAAACACACGAAACAAGGTTATAATTTGCTGACAAATTTATTGTTAAGAATGCACTGTGCGGGAGATGTGGGGAAGTCCGATAGAAAGTTGAAATAAGTTGTTGAAATGGTTCGGGTTTTTTTTTCCTCTTTTTTCTTTTTTATCTTTTCTGTTTTTTCTTCTACTGTTCTATCTGTAATTGGAAAAAATGCAATAAAAATTATTATAAAAAAAGAGAAATAAACTTTTTCATTTGTTTCCACCACCGTGATCAATTTTCTTTTAAAACATATTTTAAATGAAGTTTCACTTGAACATTTATTGTTTCTTTATCAATAACATTTGTATGCTGCCCCGTTAACAGTGACTTACAGTAAATATAATCATATGAACATTCATTAAAACACTGTAAAAATATGGGATATAAAATAAACTGTAGTAAGTCTGAAGGCTGGGAGTAAAGCTACAAGAAAACATGAAGAAGCAATTGGTTCCAAATAACAAAAATACATTTGTTGGCAAAATCTATAAAGTATCTCGGAATTTGGCGTACACTGGATTATATATAAAAAAAACTGACAATTATTCAAGAATATTGAACAGAGTTTAGGTTTTGGAGTTCTTTCCCGTTTTCCTAGATAGGAAGGATTGTTGTTGTTTAGTCGTTTAGTCATGTCCGACTCTTCGTGACCCAATGGAAGGATATTGGAAGTAAAAAATAACATTTATCCCCAAATCTTGTTTCTGTATATAAATATCCCATGACAGGAATGGAGGCTGGTCTGTTTGGGTGAAAGGGACACTGCCCCAGCAACTTCAGTCTGCCATCAACATCTGTCAGATTCTCCATCTTAGTCTCAGTGCTACCCTTTAGAGCAGCAGAGAGAAAGATGGGAGCAAAACTCAATAATTCATTTGGACAGGAAAACCACCTCCACATTATTGCTGATTAAGTGGATAGTTTTACTGCACTGGAAGGACTGGACGAGGCTCCTCTGATAGCTTGTTGGCTGGAGGACCTTTCACCTCTTGCAGCATATGAAAAAATCTATGTTTGCCTGCAAGTGCAAAGAGCATAACTTTTCTGAGATCTGAGACCCCTATTTCGAACTATTTGCATGGTATACATGCCATATGGGCTCTGCCAAAGCCCTACATCCCCCTTGCCTATCCAACCCACCCTTCACTTTTTCCTTCTTTTTAATACTTGGTTTTGACCACATGTGCCTGATTTTCAAAATGGTATTGTGAATTGACATCCTTTGCTGGTATGTTTTCTTTTTCCTTCTTTGTACTGTTATGGAAAAACTTAAAAACCAATAAACTTTGCATTTTAGAAAAATAAGATATGAATATTTCACTATACCATTCATGAAGTAACTGGTAAAGGACTTTTGCATTCCACCAACAATATCCGATAAATGATCTTGATCAATCATTGCTTTGCAAAATAATGATAATTACAACATCCTGAACTTGTATAATATCAGCAGTTTTGTTTATTTAGTTCTCCACAGGACATCCATCATGTCTGTCCTTTTTATTTTTTGCTTTACATTTTACAGTTTTCTTTTGCTCCCTGTCTGTTCTCACCAGCTGGTCAGAGAAAATATTCAGCTACACCCTATTTCCTTTTGCTTAATAGACACACTGTTCTGTTCTGCCAATTTTGTGTATAATAATTTCTTTCCCCCTGCATTCATTTCCAATACACTGGTCAGCTTTCAGCATCTACTTCATTAACCATAGACTATCAGCAGTTTATGAAGGATATTTTATTAGGTTGGAGCGGGTGGGGGGGGGGACCCTGTTCCCTCAATCCATTTTTGTATGGTATTCCTAGATTTGTGTGTTTGGTTTTACTCTCATAGTTTCAACATTTGTGCTACTTGGTTCTGGGTTTATATTTAGCCTTTTTTAATGCATATATGCACTCCAATCTGCCAATTAGAGAGGCATTAGGGCAAAGAAGATGATTACTGCTGCTTGCCTTCTTTAACAATTTTAAATGTTAACTATATTTAGAATGAAAGAATTATATGAGAACCAAACACACATTACAAAGAAGACACATGAGCATCATCAAACTGCATCCCTCTAGTATGTGTATTTGGGGCAGAGATGGCACGTGTGTGTGTGTGTGTGTGTGTGTGTGTGTGTGTGTGTGTGTGGAAACAGGAGCAGCAAAATCAATTTAGATGTGAGAGCTGTGTCCCGCAGGTTAAGATCTCTGAAAGAAAACAGTATACGTTAATGACGGGAGTCTAGCAATTGGGGTGTAACAAATTGTGGGGCTTGAGAGTGCCTTGTTTCAACTGTGTGTGCTGTACCTGGGAGGGAAAGTGCTGCAAGGATGGCTATTTCAATAGCTTGGAACAGTTTGGTGTGTTCCAATAGATCAGTAAGGCTGTTTCTTTGTTATGTCTGTTTGCCCACAACACATACTGAGTCACAGATACAGCCACAAAGTTTTCAAAATTGTAAAGTTCCTGAATGGAATTGACATGGGCTTGAATGACTTTTTCTTCAGTGTGGTAAATCTGAGAAAAATGTAAGCAAGGTTGGGTTTCATCACTGAAACAAGTCCTCACTGATGTAATAAACAAATGCAGGTAGGAAATGTAGATGGACCACTGGCAGAGCTCTTGTGCAGATTGGTTGTGATGAGTGGCATGGTTTTTCTCTTGTTTGTCTAGGTGCTATAAGTTCCACATCAACTTCATCTGCAATTGCACTTCATTATTATTTTGCTAAAAGTTTGCTCACTAGTTTTCCTGTGTTGTTCCATTATCCCCAGTAACTCTTGTATATGTGATTTCATTTTCATTACATCTAACTTCACAGACTGCAGAGCTTGGGTGTCTGGCTCTACCAGTGAAGAATATCTGTTTATTATCACAAGACAAACAATAAAAGTTGTTGTCTGTGTTGCTTTATCCTGCTGATTGCTTGCATTGGGAGACAATGCTTATGCGATTTTCTACAAACACACAGATATTTTTGTATTATTTTTTTAGTCCACTATATTTCACATAGTACAGCTTCTGTTCATTTTCCTCTATAGCATTTGCATGTGGCTTTTTCAGTCGCTGTTCAACTGACACCTTTTTCCTGCTCATGACAGAAAGGAAGTTAGAAGCCTCTTCATGAGAACCCATTTCCCAAGAGCCTTGATGGACACCTTTGCTTTCTATTCCTGGCTGCTACCACCCCCATCTGCCCTTCAAAAGGCAGGGCTGTGTCCAGCAGCACTCCCAAGTTCCTCACCAGATCTCCTTTGTTTAGAATTGTGTTTTTAGGCCTTCCAAATCTTGTAACATTTGCAGAAGTGGCAGCATTAGATCAGAACAAGTAGCATTCGTCTAAGCTGTCTACTGGCCTGGGATGGCTCTCTTGCAGAAAAGTGCAGAGAATCCAAGCCTGGCAGCCACTGTCAATAGGAGTGGTTTCAGAGGTCATTCTAAACCTCTTGTTGACTAGCTGGATATGTGTATATCAATGCACATGAAAATAAATAAATGCATTTAGAATTAGAGGTGGTTTGTGCTCCCTTGCTCCTCCACCCCACTGCAAACACCACTGGTTACAAGAGTACATGGATCTCTTTGACAACAAGGGCACTGGGAAGGAAACCTCTCTGTTGTGTATGTGGCACCAATCCAGCTGGGTGTGTTGGAATTCTGCTTGGGTCAGAGGAATGTGCCACAGCGTAGGCACCGGCAGATATTCCTGTCGACCTCCCCGCGTCTCCACTCTGCTGATAAGCAGGCGAGGTCCCGGCGATTCATCTCAGATGTGTGAGAGGAACACACCGTTCACCCTCTCTCCCCTTTGGTGTCCCCCAGAAGGGGAAAGAAGCAGACAGAAAACTATTTACATCTTTTATTTCTGTCTCTCATATCAGTACAGAGAAACACGTCTGCACTCGACAACAGCAAGAAGAAAACCCACCCATGTACTTCCAGTACAGGTCATATGACACACACACTGAGCTAACATCCGGTGCTCAGTTCAGATTGGACTGCCCCTTTGTTTCCATGGCAACAGTCACAAACATCCTGTCTGGCTTTCCAGCCACAAGCAGCTGACTGAGCTGCTGGAGCCTTTGCTTGCTGCAGCATTGGTGCTTTATGGTAACATACTCCCCCTAAAGTATCAATGCGTGCTGCGAGCAAAGCGTCATCCAGAGAAGAAAACAAACAGTTGTTATACTTATAACATTCCCCTGTTGTTTCAGTTCCTCCCTTGGAACTACCCGCCACTGGTTTAACCAATGTACCTCTCTGGTTGTGTGACTTCGCATTTCCTTGGTTAACAACTCTCTGTTGTGCCTTTGTCTCTGACTCAGACATAGCTTCAATTTGTCCTTGGTTGTTTACAACAGCAACATATGCAAGGTTAGCAAACTCCTCTGAATACCTCTTGGGTGGTACACCCTTCGTTGCTCTCTCAGACCTTCGTAAGAGCTGCTGCTCTTCTCTGCTTTCTGGTTCAGCCTCTGAACTCTCTGGAGAACCAGTACTAAGCTTTATCAGTGGTTTATCCTCCTCTTCTGAGGGTCTAGTCATTATTTGAGATTTCCTCTCAATGACTGTGACAACTGAGCTGTCTGAGCTATCAGTGTCATCATCATCAGTACCACTGAACTCAATAAGATCAAACTCATCATCATCATCATCAGAATCCTCTGTGGAAAAAGTGTGAACAATCACTCTCTCCCGTTCAGGAGTACTCTCTAGAAACTTTGTGAGAATCACCTGACCAGATTCAGACAAAATTACTCTGTAGAGACCTTTTTCATAACCCACAAAGATGCCTCTGGCATTCTTTTCCCCACTTGGAGCTTCTGTTCTCACATGAGACCCGAAAACCTTAAAATAGGCAACAGAAGGTTTTCTATTAAACAGCTTCTCAAAAGGAGAACATCCCAACTCTGTTGAGACTTTTCTCAACCACACATGAAGATAGGACGCTAGCGATTCGGCCCAATAATCATGTGGCAAATGTGAACTCAGCAATTGCGCATGCATCCCCTTTTGCAATTCTTTGTTCACCCTAACACAGACACATTTCTTCCACGCTTCTTCGGAACTAGCAAGTTTGTGTCTTATCCCTTTTCCATCCAGGAACCTCTGGAAATCCTGTAAAAGAAAAACTGGCTTGTCATCTGTGAAAAGACAATCAATGTTAGCATCATGCATACTTTTAACCTTGTCACAAAACCCCTGAAACTTTTCTAAAGTTTCCTGCGGTTTCTTCATCAAGTAAACCCAAGAATAATTAGTGTAACAATCAACACACACAAGGTAATATTTTGCACCGCCCCTAGATGGTTCTAGAGGACCAATCACATCAGCATACACCCGCTGAAAAGCTCTGTCGACCTTCTTGGTGCTCATACTGGTCACACCTGCAAGAGAAATTTCGTTAGAATCAGAAGTATTACATTTCATGTAATCACTTTGATCAAAAGTCAACAAATACAGTCCATCTTTCTCTTTGGCAGTAAGAAACAGTTCTCCATCTTTGTAGATCTTGCATCTTTTAGCATCATAGTACAGTTTTAGTCCCTTCTTTGCAATCTGCGAAGCACTCAGCAGACTAAATTTCAGTTCTGGAACCAGATAAACATCGTTTATAGTCAAGTTCAGACTCTCAAGATACACAGTTCCAATTCCGGTCGCTTCCAGTTCTTGACCGTTGGCTTGTTTCACAGTGAAGCTTTGCTTCTTCAACGTCGAAAACAGTTCTCTGTGTGGGCAGAGATGCTTCGTGGCGCCGGTATCGATTATGAATGCGTTCCCAACATCTGGCGCGGTTCCTTTCGCCATCATAGCCTTTGCAGGTTTCACCTGGCACTTGGTACGGCTTTTGCTGGACGCCTCAGGCTTCGTAGAGCTGTTCTTGGCTCCTTTTGACTGTCGCGGCTTCCTACAATTTCGCTGTAGATGCCCAGTCTGTCCACAATTATAGCATCGGACAGCACTCAATGCTATGGCATGCTCTCCAGTAGCATCACCAGTGGGAAGATTTGAACTCTGTTCTTGCCTCCCTCTGTCTTTCACTTCCAGTGCAGCAAGTCTGTCGTGTTCGTTCAGGACCACAGCACACACTCTTTCCGCGGTTAGCTGAGCCGCCGGTAGGGAACCAAGCTGACTGGCAACAACCTTGTAGGTGCGGTTCAGGCTGTTTATCATCATGAAGCAAAACACTTCCTCCTGTAGACGGAAATTGCGTTCCACCATCTGTTGACGCAGATACTTCATCTCTGTCAGGTGCGCTTGAACATCTCCATCAGGCGCTAATCTCAGATTGGTCAACTTCTCAAAATATAGCAACGCTGAAGAACCAGCATCTCTCTGATGCGTTGTACGCAGCGCGTTCCAAACCTCTTGCGCAAATTCCAAATGCTGTATATGCACAAGCTGCGCATCTGAGACACACAGAATTATAGCAGTCCTAGCCTTCACATTCTGTGACTCCCAGGCACGCGTTGGTGCTGCTGGGATGGGATTCTCAATCACCCCAAACAGTCTCTGATTCTGCAGCAGGGCCTTCATCTTTACAGACCAAGATGAATAATTGTCATTGGTCAGGAGGGGTGGAGAAGGCAAGCCTCCCCCCTTCTTAGCATCCATTTTGAGTCCTTGCATTGACTCTAAAACACAAGCCTCTAAAATCCAATAGCTGGCTTGTTTACTCTCTTGACACCTGGCAACTCTGACACTGGCTGCGTTGGAAAGTCCCTTTCAGCAGTTCATGAGGACCTAGTCATAACAAAACTTTGTTTACGCCTCTCTGAGGCATAGACTGACTGTCCAGCCCTCTCGAGTAAGTTTCCATTGCTCCTCTCTGAGGCACAGCCTTCTGAAGGACGTTGCCTAGCAACAGCGCATTCCTTTCCTCGGACAGGAAACCACAAAAATGCCTGGTATGCAGGCCTCTTCTAAGTCGGAGCTGCTTTTCCCACACTCGCTGTCCGTGAAGCAGTGAATGAATCATTCTGCATTCACACTTCTAAGCTCTTAAAAGTCTCATACCTTGAGCATCGGCTTGGCTGTCAGCTTCTTCTGGTCAGCTTCTGGCTGCAGAGAATCAGCCTCTCAAATCAGGCTTCCATGGAGCAGAGGAGGACAATTCACCAGCCTCTCATGCAGATGTCCGATGGATCGAAGAAAACAGCAACCATCCGAAGGCTGCCACTGTTGGAATTCTGCTTGGGTCAGAGGAATGTGCCACAGCGTAGGCACCGGCAGATATTCCTGTCGACCTCCCCGCGTCTCCACTCTGCTGATAAGCAGGCGAGGTCCCGGCGATTCATCTCAGATGTGTGAGAGGAACACACCGTTCACCCTCTCTCCCCTTTGGTGTCCCCCAGAAGGGGAAAGAAGCAGACAGAAAACTATTTACATCTTTTATTTCTGTCTCTCATATCAGTACAGAGAAACACGTCTGCACTCGACAACAGCAAGAAGAAAACCCACCCATGTACTTCCAGTACAGGTCATATGACACACACACTGAGCTAACATCCGGTGCTCAGTTCAGATTGGACTGCCCCTTTGTTTCCATGGCAACAGTCACAAACATCCTGTCTGGCTTTCCAGCCACAAGCAGCTGACTGAGCTGCTGGAGCCTTTGCTTGCTGCAGCATTGGTGCTTTATGGTAACAGGGTGTACACATAGGCCTGTCAGATAAGCGGCAGTCGTACTGGTCAGGAACCAGAGGGGATAAAATCCAGGCCTTGCTCCACCTCCCAGATAAAATCCAGGCCTTGCTCCACCTCCCAGATAAAAACAGAAGTACATTGTATCACAGTTTAGTGATGCAAGCGTTAAATGACTAAAATGTGGCAAATATAAAGGAAGCTGCTTATGCATCATGTTAATTTCTGGTTTTCAATGAAACTTCAGAATGTATTGACTTGTAAAATTTTGATGTGACAGTGAAACAAATTGAACCCACCTGCTGGGGGCAACAACCTACTGAGCTGAATGAATGAAAGCCAATTCTTTGTTCTTAATCTCTGAATTCTTTACTTTCTTCCCCCTTGACCTCCCCCCCCCCAAACCGTTTGTGATCCATTTGAATTCAAAATCAAAATAACATAAAAGAAAATATACATACACATGGTTTTAACCAGCAGCACATCTATTTAGGATCTCAAGAGTGATGACATCCTTTCCCTCTCCTAGGGCCATATTCTTCTCTCACTTGGACTGGCAAGGTTGTTTTGGTGTAAAAATGAGGGAAATTTATTGTCCCTGCTGTGGCAAAGAAAAATAAAATGGTCTCAATGAAAGAATGCTAGTGGTGAGTTAGGGGTATCCCCACAGAGTAAATTGTTTGTCAAAATCACATGATTCATTGTATTTGTCTCCAAGTTAGATCCCCCTACTGTGGGTTTATATTCTAGTGAGTCATCCTGGTGGGAGAGTGAACCTCAAAGGAAATGGTTGACTAAGTGGTTATTATATATTTTAACTGTTCTTCATTAGGCAAAAGTGTGTTGATTTAATCTCCTTATCAAAAGCCTCCTTTTATAGCTCCCAACATCCTAAACAGAAAAAAAATTGTCATGAAAGACCCAGTGCTTTTGGGGGACAGTGCTCACCAGCAAGCTGTTTTTGTGCTACTCATGGCACTTTTATCAACATGTGAGTGTTGGCACCTCATTTTTTTTTGTAAAAAAAAAAAAAGCACTGGAAATACTTACCCAATATTCTCCATGTAAATAAACCACTTCTCCCTTTTTAAAGCCATCAAAGCTAGACTGGTCTGTACCAGATTTGAGCATGGTTTTATTTTGAGACTATTTGGTCAGCTGCTTGAGACATGGGCATAGCGGAAGGGCGCTGGGGGGGGCGTAGCCCTGGGCACATGATTTTGAGGGGGGCGCAAACCAGGTGCTCCCCCACAGGGATTTGCATCCTGTCCTGTCTGCCACCGGCAGTCTTTGGGCCTGGCCTCGCTGCTGCATCCCCAGTCCCCTTGTTGAAAGGCTGCCCAGCCAATGTCAGAAGATTTTGCCCACCAAGACCAGCGTCGTTTGGCTAGGCTTCTCCCTGCGCAGGTGGGCAGACGGTGCAGCGTGGCCCTACTTTGCTGTGGTAGTGAGGGCTGGGCTGACACAGTGGGCTCTGTGAAACTTCTGAGCCCGGCCCCTGCCCAGCGTGTGTGTCCACACAGCGGCAGCAACAAGGGCTGGCTGGTGCTGTGGGTTTTGTTCACCCTCCACACCCCACCCACCCCTTCCTGGAGCACACGCCCTGGGCTCTGGCAAAAGATGCAACACCACTGCTTTGAGAGCCACTCAGAGCTATAAAGTGGGATATAAGTATTCTAAACAAACAGTGGTTTGCCTAGTACTAGATATTAAGCCATTAAAGCTCATGGCCACCACCCCATCCTTTGGCAATGAATTCCATATATTAATCACACTTTGGATGAATAAGTACTTCCTTCTGTCTGTCCCAAATTTCCTACCAAATGTCTTGTTTCATAGGCTGTCCCTTGCTTTTACCAAACCCTCTCTGTTAACTTCAGGCTCAACAGAAGAATCCGAAGTTAAATCTATGGAAAACTGTGGAAACTTGAACGCTGTGGCACTTTTCCAAAAGGGAAGTCTACTTATGTTCTCGGTTCCCCTGCTACTGAGAGGGTCTTAAAAATGTGAGGATTGAAGTGTCTAGGTGCACCTGTACAGACACCATCCCTTTATGTCAGACATAACTAGCACTGGAAGCCTGCGCTGTACTAGAAATGTCATTGAATACACTTAAAGGAGAAACCAAAATTGCAGCTGAGTGCAGCTACAATGGATGATTATAATACAGAGCAAACTATTTCTAGCAACAAAGGCCCTGAGCATATTAACTCATTCAGTGAGTTGTATTGTGTATAATTCTTGCTTACACTTGCTGTCATGCGCCGTAGTTAAAATTTACACTCTTTTATTGGACATGAGAAGATATTTTTATTTATACCCTCTTTTGTTAGCCATTTGGCTTCATAATAATTAATCAAGCCACCAAAGCATTATCATAGTGGGGAGTGAGGAGGACTTATTTGCATTATTAAGATATTCTAACAGGGTATCTCAGTGTGTTAACAGCTCAGCTACAATATGGGCCTCTTGTTTTATGACAAGTTACAATTTTCTTGTAATGTTAGCTGAAGTTCATCTCAATAATTATGCTAAATTAAGGAGTCCTGCATATATAGAAATAAACATTAAAATGCATTAAATTGAAGTGAAGAATGTAATTTAATCCCTCTACAACTAAACGAAAGTCAGCACTAAGAGTGCCAGTTAGTCCTTGTTTCACCCTGTTAGGCCTTGATAAGACACACAACCCTCACTTTCTTAGGTGTCCTTTACACACACACACACACACACACACACACACACACACACACACACACACACCCAATATTGGGTACTGCTTCATCATGGCGAGAACCCTCCATGCAGTAATATATATATATGTGAATAACATAACCCCATGACATACCCTTCAGCTGCCCTGAATTTGCTGGCACCACCACAGAAACAATTAAGCCATCACGGCTTCTTCCTTTGCCACAGCTGCAATTTAACCCAAGGTCCTTTTAAGAGTAGTTTGGCTCCCGTCTTCTGCCCCTGCCCATGGGTATGTTGTGAGAAGGAGAAGACCCGGTGTGGGGCAGCAAACCCTGGTGGTGGAGGGCATGTGTGAGCAAAGGTGGTTTTTGGAGTCTGCAGCACCTGGCAGACAGGAGAAGGGAGAGAGCACTTTCAAAATAGGAGCCTACCCTGCTGAGATGCTGGAACTGCCTTTGCTCTCTCCCCCCTTCCCTCCATCTCCTCTCCCCTTCATATTCTACCCCCCTCCACAATTCCTCCCCATTCTGCTTTTTGCACCACAATGACACATGTTAGCACAATGACACAATGACACATGTTGCTACACAGCTCCATTCACCCACCATTCAGCACATGCCTTGCCCCCTAAGTAAACAGAGCCTCTGAATGTGTGACCAGGCAAGAGAAAGAGGGCAGTGGAGAGGAAGGCATATGGGGGCAAGGGAGAAGTCAGGCAGAGGTTTTCCCTGCATATTTTAGAGTCTTCTCCTTCTTGGAGAACCAATAAGAAATACTACCCCTGGCCCGCAAAAATAAAATAAAATCCCCACCACTCTTAAGTTGCCCCCCCATCCCTTCTTTCAGCCTGCCCCTTTTAAACACAATTCCTCCCATTTATCATTTCATACATTCATCCATCATTTTGTAGGTCATTAAAAGGTGGGGGGGGGCACCATTTACAATTAACTTTCTTTGGCTAAATACCTTCCCATCATGATAATTGTGCCCACTTCTCCCCACACACCTTTTTCCAGCCTATATTTCCTCTTTCTCCTAACCCTGTCACCAATTCTGATTCTCTTTCTTCTTTTCTCCTTTTCCAAAAATGTCCTTATCCTCCCCCCCCCCCGTTTCCAATCTTTTTTTCTTCCTTCCCCTCTCACTTCTTTCTCTTTCCCCTCCCTTTCTCCCTCTTTTCCTTCCTTCCTTCTTCCCTTCCTTTCCCCAGTCCTCCTTCCTTTTCTTCCTTTCTTCATAATTTTCCCTTCCTTTCATCTTAATAATAATAATAATAATAAATTTTATTTATATCCCGCCCTCCCCAGCCGAAGCCGGGCTCAGGGCGGCTAACAACAATCAAATAATCAGTCAAATAATCACACAATCTAAAAAATATTTCATTATAAAAATTAATTAAATCAAATTGATGGCAACCAATTAAGCAAAATTCTGAGCAGGTTGCCAGAGGAGGGAGTCAGGCTGCGCCCTGACCAAAAGCCTGGCGGAACAACTCTGTCTTGCAGGCCCTGCGGAAAGATGTCAGGTCCCGCAGGGCCCTAGTCTCTTGTGACAGAGCATTCCACCAGTTTGGAGCCGCAGCCGAAAAGGCCCTGGCTCTAGTTGAGGCCAGCCTAACCTCTCTGAGGCCTGGGACCTTCAAGATGTTTTTATTTGCAGACCGTAGGTTTCTCTGTGGGGCATACCAGGAGAGGCGGTCCCGTAGATACGAGGGTCCTAGGCCGTATAGGGCTTTAAAGGTTAAAACCAGCACCTTAAACCTGATCCTGTACTCCACCGGGAGCCAGTGCAGCTGGTATAATATCGGATGAATGTGCTCTCGCAGCGAAGACCCCATAAGGAGTCTCGCCGCGGCATTCTGCACCCGCTGGAGTTTCTGGGTCAGTCTCAAGGGTAGCCCCACGTAGAGCGAGTTACAATAATCCAGTCTGGAGGTGACCGTCGCATGGATCACAGTGGCTAGGTCAGGACGAGAGAGATAAGGGGCCAACTGCTTAGCTTGGCGGAGATGAAAAAATGCCGCCTTTGTTATAGCTGTAATCTGCGCCTCCATAGAGAGGGAGGTATCGAAGATTACACCTAAACTCTTAACGGCCGGTGCTGGCACTAATTGCACCCCCGCAAGAGATGGGAGTTGCCCCCTCGATCCCATATCGTCCCGCCCCAGCCAGAGGACCTCTGTCTTCGAAGGATTTAACTTCAACCGGCTCCTACGTAACCATCCAGCCACAGCTTCCAGACATCTGGTCAGTGTGTCTGGGGCCGAGTCAGGATGGCCATCCATCAACAGATAGAGTTGGGTGTCATCAGCATACTGATGGCAACCCAGCCCAAAACTCCGGACAAGCTGGGCGAGGGGGCGCATAAAGATGTTAAAAAGCATCGGGGAGAGAATTGCACCCTGAGGCACTCCACACACCAAGGAGTGGCGTGACGACAATTCCCCCCCAAGCGCCACCCTCTGTCCCCGACCAGAGAGAAACGAGTGCAGCCATTGAAGGACTGTGCCCTGGATCCCCACGTCGGCAAGGCGGTGGTCCAGGAGTTCGTGATCGACCATGTCAAAGGCTGCTGACAGATCTAGAAGAATCAGCAGCCCCGACCCGCCTCGATCCAGCTGCCTGCGGAGATCATCTGTTAGGGCGACCAGAGCCGTCTCGGTCCCATGACCAGCGCGGAAGCCGGACTGGAATGGATCCAGAGCAGATGTTTCATCCAGAAACCTACCAAGCTGTTCAGCAACCGCTCTCTCAATCACCTTACCCAGGAATGGAAGATTCGAGACCGGGCGGTAATTGGATAGATCTGAGGGATCTAATGATGTTTTCTTTAAGAGCGGACGCACCACCGCCTCCTTCAGTTCCCCTGGGAATATCCCGGTGCCAAGGGACAAATTGATGATATCCCCCAGGGGGCCCCGCACCTCGTCTGGACACGCTCTAATCAGCCATGACGGGCACGGGTCAAGAGGACAGGTGGTGGGCTTTCCAGCTTGGAGGAATCTGTCCACATCGGCTGGAGATATCCGGTCAAAGTGGTCCAATACTGGACCCGAGGACAGTCGAGGGGCCTCCAGTTCCTTTATTGTATCCAAATTGGCAGGGAGGTCATGGCGGAGCAACAGGACCTTCTCCGCAAAAAAGCTCGCAAATGCCTCACAGCTGTGTGTCAGATTGTTATTTAAATTTGGCTGTCCTTCAAGGGACGCTAAAGACCGAATTATACTAAATAATTGCGCCGGGCGAGAGGTAGCGGATGCAATGGAGGCCGAGAAGTAAGACTTCTTAGCGGCCTTCACTGCCATCTCATAGGTTTTCATAAAAACCCTATAAGATGTTCTTGAGGCTCCGTCACGGGCACCCCGCCATACTCGCTCTAGCCGTCTGAGGTCCCGCTTCATTTTCCGAAGCTCCTCGGTAAACCAGGGAGCCCGGTTTCTGCGGGGTCGCAGAGGGCGCTTAGGTGCGATCTCATCGATGGCTGCCAGGAGCTGGGTATTCCAGCCCTCAACAAGCTCAGTCAATGAGTCGCCAGGGGGAGTAAGGTCCCGCAAGGCTTCGCGGAATCTATCCGGGTCCATCAGCCTCTGCGGGCGAGCCCAAATCGGCTCGCCACCTAAGCAGGGTGGGGGTGGAAAGTCAATCCTGGCTTTCAGAGCGTAGTGATCAGACCATGGCACCTTCATCGAAGGAGACATGATCACATCTATACCGGCACCAAAGATCAAATCCAGCGTGTGACCCGCTTGATGTGCGGGGCCCGAAACAAACTGGGAGAGCCCTAGTGTCGCCATGGAAGACACCAGGTCCAGAGCCTGTGAGGAGGGAGTGGCATCAGCATGGAAGTTGAAGTCTCCCAATACCAATAGGTTAGGGAACTCCAAGGCCCAGCCGGCCACCGCCTCCAGCAGGCCTGACAGGGTGGCTGCTGGTGCGCTAGGTGGCCGGTACACCAGCCAGACAGCCAAGCTCTCCTCGGAGCCCCACACTAGGCCAACACATTCAATGCCGGGGATCGATGGCGATGGTAGAGCCCTGAAAGAACAATTTTCCCGGATTAATACTGCCACCCCTCCCCCCCCGGCCCACAGTCCGTGACTGGTGGAGGATGGTGAAACCCGGGGGCGCCATCTCTCGTAAGGTAACAGTTACCCCTTCGCGCACCCAGGTCTCCGTCACACAAGCCAGGTCGACTCCCTGCGAAATAAAGAAATCTCGCAGGGTAGCGGTTTGTTGCCTATAGACCTGGCATTGCACAACACCAGTGAAGGAGGTGAGTAATCCTTGCTCACCCTACCCTCGTCTCTCGGGATGGGGCGCAGATTGGAAGGGGTACGAGCATATCCGTATCTCGATCCCCTTCGCCTATAACATCTGCCCCCACCGCCATACCTCCCTCGCCCCTCCACGGTAGCAATCCCAGGCCTCATACTAACCTCCATTTACAAAATAAAAAACAAAACAACCAAAGACAATTATGCCCAAACAAAACCAATCCCCACCCCACTCAATATTCAACCCCAAAAGCAAAACAAGATGGAACAAACAAAAATACATAGATAAAAACCACCATTCACGGTGGTACAACAAAGTAAACAATAAAAGCACCTTTAAAACACCTTAAAATATATATAAACATCTTTAACATTTGCAGCAGATAATGAAATAATATAATATTATAAAAAACAACAACCCCCATTTAAGGTGCTGCAAATTAAAAGCAATTAAAACATTTAAAACTATTTTGTCCATTACTGCCGGTAGCTGCTCTGTCCTCTAAACTGTAATGGTAGTGCAGGCCCCACCCCCTAGGCCGGATGGAGTTGGCAGAAAAGGGAGCGGTCCTCCCAACACTCACGCGAGCAGCAGCACCAGCAGTCGTGTCCCGGAGGCCTCTCTCTGGCCTCTTATGCTGTGGCGATGAGTGCAGGCCCCGCCCCCTAGGCCGGATGGCGTTGGCAGAAAAGGGAGCGGTCCTCCCAACACTCACGCGAGCAGCAGCACCAGCAGCCGTGTCCCGGAGGCCTCTCTCTGGCCTCTTATGCTGTGGCGATGAGTGCAGGCCCCGCCCCCTAGGCCGGATGGCGTTGGCAGAAAAGGGAGCGGTCCTCCCAACACTCACGCGAGCAGCAGCACCAGCAGTCGTCACTTTCTTTTTCTCTCTCTGCCCCCTTTCCCCTTTTCTTTCTTTTCACTCCTCTCTTCCCCTTTTTCTTCTTCTTTCTTTTTTTCTCTCCTTTCCTGATTATTCCAAATTACAGCAACTGTTTCCTGTTAAATTACATTTCATAGGCAGGGCAAAATATATCATGTATAAAGAGGTAATTGGGAGATCTTATACATTTCCCATGTTTGATCTCACCTCACACATATATGTCATATACAAATGTGGGAGAAGCTTCCTGAGGTAAAACAGAATGTCCCTATTTTCATCTGAGTAACGCTCAAGGGTAAATGTCTTCAGAAATCAACATCCTGTTGGGATTATATTACTTGCATGCATGCGTCCTATTGTGGTCCATGGAACAAGGAATCTGACTGTGCTTGAGTGTCCCCCACACTGCTGCACAAGTGTGTGATAGAAACCTTATATATCTACATCTTTTGTTTGCTGTGGAAGATGCATGGCAGATACCTGGGTCTGAACTGACCTTTTTGGGAAGGAGGTTTCCTGAATGTAGGCAAATATTGGTCCCATGAGATGAAGTTCAAGGCTTTATTCACAAATTAAAAAGTAACAAATCACTGGGACTGAGTAGAATCCCCCAGAGAGTGTCTGGAGGCGGTTGGAGGATGGATGGCGGCAAACAGATTGAGATTGAATCCTGACAAGACAGAAGTACTGTTTCTGGGGGACAGGAGGCGGGCAGGTGTGGGGGATTCCCTGGTCCTGAATGGGGTAACCGTGCCCCTGAAGGACCAGGTGCGCAGCCTGGGAGTCATTTTGGACTCACAGCTGTCCATGGAGGCACAGGTTAAATCCGTGTCCAGGGCAGCTGTGTACCAGCTCCATCTGGTACGTAGGCTGAGACCCTATCTGCCCGCGGACTGCCTCGCCAGAGTGGTGCATGCTCTGGTTATCTCCCGCTTGGACTACTGCAATGCGCTCTACGTGGGGCTACCTTTGAAGGTGACCTGGAAACTACAACTAATCCAGAATGCAGCAGCCAGACTGGTGACTGGGAACGGCCGCCGAGACCATATAACACCGGTCTTGAAAGACCTACATTGGCTCCCAGTACGTTTCCGAGCACAGTTCAAAGTGTTGGTGCTGACCTTTAAAGCCCTAAACGGCCTCGGTCCAGTATACCTGAAGGAGCGTCTCCACCTCCATCGTTCTACCCGGACACTGAGGTCCAGCACCGAGGGCCTTCTGGCGGTTCCCTCACTGCGAGAAGCCAAGTTACAGGGAACCAGGCAGAGGGCCTTCTCGGTAGTGGCGCCCTCCCTGTGGAACGCCCTCCCACCAGATGTCAAAGAGAACAACAACTACCAGACTTTTAGAAGACATCTGAAGGCAGCCCTGTTTAGGGAAGCTTTTAATGTTTGATGTATCATAGTATTTTAATATTCTTTTGGAAGCCGCCCAGAGTGGCTGGGGAAACCCAGCCAGATGGGCGGGGTACAAATAATAAATTATTATTATTATTATTATTATTATTATTATTATTATTATTATTATTAAAGAATTCATTGGGGGGAATTGTTGCTATCCTAACAAAAATATGCAACTTGTCTTTAAAATCAGCTTCCATACCAGAGGACTGGAAAGTGGCTAATGTACTATTTTTTAAGCAGTTGAGGTGGGTGGGTAAGCTCACTGTCTGTTATGGTGAAAAACATAGTTCAAGATAAAAATATCAAGCATATAGAAGAACCAAGCTGGAGAAGAATTAGCATAGTTTCTACAAAGGTGAGTCCTGTCTCAACAAACAATTTTTGCACCAGGAATTTTGGGATACACACAAAAAATGGCATAAAACTCTTGTTCTCTTGGCTATTTTTCTATAGCTGGAGTTGGAACAGTTTCAGGATATTTTCAAGGTATTACTAGACCATAAGCCTTAAAATGTTTGAGGTCCTAGATGTCTCAGTCTGTGGAAGGACCCTACAGATGCAGGATTCTTCCTCAGAGCAAGGCAAGTAAGAGCTTGTAGGCTTGCCTGTGTTACTGACACTTTTGCCATGACAAAAGTTCAAGGACAGGAGTGGAGGAGGTTGTGTCGGGAGCATTTTATTAGACTTGGGATGGCACTCTTCCCCTTTATTGTTCAGTCATGCAGTTCTGTTGTAAAGCATTGAGATGATCACTTCTAGGCTTTTGTATAGTTTGATAGCTAATGGCGTTTGCTCAGTGGGCACAAATAATCCACTGACGTTTCTTAAGCCTGGAATGGAGATGTGTGAGAGAAAGAACAGCTTTACAGTTAGTTTGTCAATGTGTTTGTCTCTGGTCAGAGAAACTAGCAAGTTGGCTGGCAAGAAGCAGCAGTGGCCCCTTTGAGGGTTCTGTTGCTTATAGGAAACTGATGCTGGTTTAGGATGATGTGCCTTCCTTAGGATTCATGAAAGGGTGGCGCGTTCTGTGGACTGTAGCAGTACTTTCCAAGTACCTGCAGAGCAGGTTGCCATGGAATCACCAACGTCCAGTCTTTTGTCCAAAACATGGATGATGCCAGCACTTATATTTGGCATTCTATTTAGTAGGCATCTGGTCTTAGTATTGCTAAGTGCTCAAATTCACCAAGCCAGATATGTGTCCCCACAACATTCATTTAAGCCAGAAGTACAGAGGGGAGAAAAGAGGGTTTAATAGCAAAAAAATTACTGTTTCACAAAATGGAAATCCTCTGTTCGGATGCTTTAATGTATGAACAGCAGATATGTGATTAAATATTCTAAAATTAGCCAGATTGTGTTTTCTACATCGCTACCTTCTACATATTTCTGTCCCCAAACCATAATTTATAACCACAGTGTCAGAAATCATAATTTAGAAGTAGCTTTATCCAGTTCATTTGATCAGTGTTTTTAAGAGGGGCTTCCTCAATTAAGTAGTCACTCTGCTGCAAGTAGTCGTGAATTACACCTTTGGATAATTAGGTCTAGGCAGAAAGTAGTCAAATTCATTTTGCTTTTAAACTGGTTCTGTTACTGCTTTAAGACTTCTTTTGTCCATTTGCTTACTTTCAATATTTCCATCCTGCTCTCAGTACAAACAGCATAATCAAAAATTAAAATAATATAGCAAACTTCATACATTTGTAAATTAAACTAAAACTGCATTACAGATACAATGTTGATAAAAAATGCAAGGGCATTTTTTAAAAGGGAAGCCTAATAGAAGATGTGTGCCTTAACTACTTGTCAAAGGGCAAGTGGTAGTGGGGTGTGGCAAACATCCTTTGGCCTTGGTTCCACTGCAGAAAATAAACTGGATCTTGTGAATGGATTCAGCACTACCAACTAACCCCTTTCATTTATCCAAAGTTGCTTACCTTCTCAGATTGGAATAGCCCATGAGCATCAAGTACAAGCAGATGAGTTTAATAATAGCTATGGTCAAGGCACCACAAATGGAGACTTTCAAATAAACAAAATTAATGCAACCATTTTGAGGGCATGCTGATCTGACCAGTAGTTAACTTTTTCGGTGATTTTGGCATACTGACTGGCTTTTGCAAATGCTCCAAAATGAACTCACGATATCCAATAAAGTCTTTTCAAAATGATTTAAGTCAAGTATGCTGAGTCATAGTGCTGTACAAATATACCTCAATCCATTTGGATATTCATTTGCAATTTCATCTAGTAATTTATGTTCTGCTGCAGTTGGTTTATTTGGCCCAAATCTTTGTTCTGTTTCTTAATTCACTAATGTGGAAATATACTTCTTTTTATGTAACACATAATAGGCACACATATATTAGCTATCAACAGATATCTGCAAACCAGTTACCTCCCCTGCGTGTTTCATTTCAAAGTTAATGAAAGTGAATGACTCATCACAAAGCCAACCATGGCTGCAAACCTTACTATAGCTACTCAGAAGTAAGTTCCACTGAATTCAGTGTGTCATGTTACCAGCCAAGGGGCTAGGACTGCAGCTACTTTCACTACTTGATTTCACAATTCATTATACATTTGTCATCCTATCCCATTTACCCCAGTCAGGAATTGGGGAAGGATGGTCTGATTATAACTCAAGATTAAAAAAACACCCTTCAGGTCGTCAAAATGCAGAGTCAAATCCAGGTGATTCTCCCCACTTTGACAAAGAAGAGCACTTTAAGAGGATTTTAAATAACCTTTTGAAAAGAAAAGTGAGAGATGTTGTCCATTGGTTTTTTTAATTCACAATAAGATGCAGATTAAGGTCAAAATTCTAACCAACACCTCTGGGAGTAAGCACCACTTAATTCAGTGGGGTTTACTTCTGTGGATATAGATGTGGTTAGGCTTGCAGTCTTAGTGCACATAGGCTGCCTTTGACAGCAAAAAAACTTCAGAAAATATAGATGGGAAGAGGCACCCATAAATGAATATATAAATAACATATATTGCAAAGCAATTTATATTGCAAAGCAATCTATGTATGTATACAGTAATGTATGTATGTATGTTAAAAACAACAGTGTGTGTTGTGGAGCAGGCTTCCTCAACCACGGCCCTCCAGATGTTTTGAGACTACAATTCCCATCATCCCTGACCACTGGTCATGCTAGCTAGGGATCATGGGAATTGTAGGCCAAAAACATCTGGAGGGCCAAGGTTGAGGAAGCCTGTTGTAGAGAACCAAAGGAAATCATTTTCACAGCAAGATACCATGCTGCAATGGGACAGTTTGAAGGAGGCAGTGGTAAAACCACTCCTTAAGAAACCTTCCCTGGATTTGGAAAACCAACTATCTACTGGCCAGTTGCTAATCTCCCTTTCATGAGCAAGGTTCTGATGTGAGTGGTCACAGACCAGATCCAGACGCTTTTGGAAGAAACTGATTTTCTGGATCCATTTCAATTGGGGTTTTGGCCCAGTTTTGGCACAGAAACTGCTTTGGTCGCCCTGTATGATGACCTAAGCTGGCGCAACATGTCAGCTTGTCCGCTAGACAGAGTGGTTCTGTTCATGTGGGAAGCCAGTCATCTTGTAGTGAACAGCACTGCAATGAAGCCAGTCTTATTGTACTCTGCAAATACAGCAAGCTGAAAGAAAGTCAGGGCAAGGTAGCACTGGCTGTGCTATTTTTATTGCTACAATCTGTTCCCTAAGTCGATGCATCAAATTATGCCAACAAGTTAGAAGTGACCAATACACTGTACTTGGTCATCTTAAATCCCCCTATTTTTCACATCTGGTTAATTCCAATTACTTGGCGTAGGTATGGGGAAATAAGTGACCCTCAAATGTTAGGGGACTCCATCCCCCATCAGCCCAGCCAGCATGGTCAATGGCCAGAAATAATGGAACTAGTAATACAATAGCTAGAAGGCCCCTGGGGTTTGACATTCCTGGTTTAACATAATGTCCTTTAAGGGTCTCACTGATTTAAGAGCGATTTCATATATCACTTGAACATCCTACAATTGCTGATTAGGAAATTATAAGCAAAACTGACATAAAATAGTTAAACATTAAAAGGACAAATTCTAAATCATCTGATGAAAAGAATCCAGCTTTATTCATAGTAATGACTCACATTTATTCCAATCAGTTTTGATTCTAATAAGGTTCCCAGTAGTAAACAATTAGTACCACCTACGCTAAATAAAATTTCTAATCGACAGGTAGTAATGACAAAACACATTCTGCAGCCAAAAACTATTTTGGATTAGCCTATGGGGATTTTTTTTTAGAAAGAAAATCCAGAAAGGAAACTTCAGCAGGCCAGCTGGCTAATGCTTGGGATAATAACCCTGCATTTCTTTGAAGAAATAATAAGAGAGAATGATCAACAGCAATAAAACAAAGCTTCCCATGATACGATGTACTATGGATAAATTCATGTGCATTTATAACAGTCATTTCTAGCAAGCAAATGCCAGCAGCATTCAATAGCATATAAATACACATTTTTCAACGACTGTTGTTTCATTCCATTACCTCTCTATTTGTTTCAATGGAGTTGTTACTTACTAACACCACTTGAAGTAGAATCGGAATTGCGTAAGTTCAGTACAGTCATTTCCCTACCCAAATGTTAAAAAAGCAAAAACTTTTTTTTCCTCTTGCTGCACCCCACAGAACCACTTCTCACTGTTATTCCTTTTTATGCATTTCCAAAGGTTTAAGCATTTCTATGTTAATCTACAACAGATGAGAAGGGAGAACAGCTTCCGTTTGTTTTGGTCTTTGAGGATCACTTCTGATAATTGGCAAACACAAATATCATGTGAGCATTACTATGCAAGTTCCTAGTAGGAGTTACTATTTAGCCTGGTGGAGAGTTGTGGGGGCCTCAAAATCTTGCACACCATTTTGTGACATTTTGGTGGGTGTAATAAAGCTGTGCCACTTCCAAAATTACTGCTACTATTTCTATATATTTTGGAATCAGGGTACCTGAAGGATTGCATCCTTGAATATGAATCTTATCAGAGCATTATGGTAATTAACAGACTCTTCTGTGTACCCCAAAATTAGTTAACTAAGTCAAGAGGTGTTGAATGCCTACTGATTTTAAATGGCTTTAGTGAAATCCATTTGGTTCTTATGGCTGTTCTGTCTTCCAATCCTATGTTGTTTTCTTGCGGATTTTTCATAATGATGGTCTTTGTGTTTTCATTGGATTAAGATGTTTTAATATTTGTATTGCATTTGTATTTTAACCTCTGGCTTGCAGATTGGATATGGCTTGTATTCTAATACCATTTGACCCACAGCGTTTGCTGGTCTGCGTTGATGTAGACCTGTTTCTCTCTCTCTCTCTCTCTCTCTCTCTCTCTCTCTCTCTCTCTCTCTCTCTCTCTGTGTGTGTGTGTGTGTGTGCATGTGCATACATGCATATGTGAGTGGGTGAATGAAAGAGAGAAAAGTAGGCAACGTATTTGCAGAGTCGTAAGGAAAGGGCTGGAGCTTGCAATATTGGCCTCCAGGAGGGGGTGGTTTGCTATGCCTTGACTCTCGTACATAGGGACAAACTACTTGAAACACTTGGTGCTATATATCTATATTAAATAAATGTGCTGATTTTTCCCTACTTACCAAAACCTACAAAAGTGGCATGGGAATCAATATGGTTTACATAAAAGATGCAGATTGTAAATTTAAGTTTTTTGAGATGACTAAGACACTTCTAGCAAATTCCAGTATGTAGGGGGAAGTCTGAGATTGATACAAGTGAAAGGTTGCTTTCTATATGTGGTTCTGCCATCTATCAGTAATTGCCAGGCAAAAGATAACCCACATTTTGTAATTATCTAGTTCTTGTTAGCTGGGAGCAAGGCAATTGAAATGAAACGATATTTAAGTTGACTTCACTGTGTGTAGGATTTCCATCTTGTCCCACATCGCACGCTACTAATTTCTGCTCTGTATTTCAGATGGCTGTATATAAAGAAATGAAATATGCAAATAATACTTGGAAGGGAACAAAGCAAATAAGAGAAGTCAAACTTACTTTGTTCCTTAAAAGAAAAAGAGCTTTTAAAATAGAATTTCCTTGTCTTTCTGCCTGTGAATTCACAGGGTAACGTTGAAGGTAGATTTTGTTGCCCAGCAGATGGCAGTGTTGCTACACAAAAACCATCACAGATTTATAACTGAGAAACTGTACCAAAACTTTACAAGTGGGTGCACTGTAAAAAAAAAAAAGAGAGAGAGAGAGAGAGAGAGAGAGAGAGAGAGAGAGAGAGAGAGAGCATGTTTGTTGGCTTAAAAAACAACTCTCTCCTTGATCTCTTGGATTGCATTGTATCCTATTGGCCTAGCATTTCTCAAATGATGCATAAAGAAGTAAATATTCATTTTAAAAAAGCCAATAAGAATAAGTTTTACCTGCTCTTGCAAGACACATGGTTATCCAGGATCACTTTCCTTCAAAGAACAATATCTCAACTATATTTGATGAGAGGCCTGACCCTTTTCCTTCGCACCACTTTGGAGAATTTTATTTTATTTTATTAATTTTACTTGCTGTTCAGATAAGATTGCTAAGAGCAAAGGAGCTGCTGTATATTTAGTCAGAGCACTGATCCATCTAGCTCAGTGTTTGGAGATAGGCAATGACTCACCAGAGTCATTGAAGCCTGGAGCCTTCCCAGTCCTACCTTGGACATGCTAGAGCACTCAACTACTGAACCAGGGAACTTTTGCATGGAAGACACATGTTCTCAAAATGAGCCCTTGTCCTTCCCTAAAATAAAAGGCCCCCCTTCCATTTCTTCTTACCTTGCTCCTCTCTGTCTGACGCATGAAGAAACGAGAGGGAAGTCTCCTGTTTTATCTCCATGCCAGAAAACGTTACCTCAGGCTGCTGTACAGGACCCAGTAAAACTGGTGACTGGCAACCTCACCTACCTAATACAAACAAAAACAGCCAAAAGGGAATGTGCCAAATATTATATGTGTGCATTCTTCTGATTGAGAAAGACTGATGTGATTTGTACATGTATACATGCTAGAGTATATGTTTAAATGACATTTCAAAGTTTAAAAAAAGTCTCTCATATGAAATAATTACCGGTAGTTGTAATAATATTAGAAACATATTCTATTCCTTTTTTATTTTAAACAGAGTCAGGAAACTAAAACACACAAAAAGGAAAAGCAGTAACTTTAGTTGGAAATAAAAACCGAAGCTTAACATCTTAGAGTCGTGATGTGAATATTTAACCTAATATCTTTTAGTCTTTCAGACTTTTGATCTCCCACCAGCATTCTGAAATGGTAAAGTTTCAGGATGTCTACTATAACATGTCCTAAAATGGTCTGATAGTGTGTTTCGAGAGAGGAGGAGTATAGCATTTTTTCTTACTGCCTCTTAGAAAATATCAGGCTAGTTGAACCCAGGGCATTGCTAGGAACATTAAGGATTCTCTGGGTACTAGCACATGCCATACATGAAACTTGCACATACTAATTTATAAGTACATATGCCTCTGGGCAAATTAAAATGGTGGGTGACTGGTGTCTCAGCAGCATTGCACTTTGCAGTGCACCCATTTGTCTTGTAAGTACAGTTTTTATAAAAAAAAATGAAAGAAAAGGGAGGACTGGCACAAAAGACCCAGAGCTCAGACTCCATGATCCTTCTCCTAACAATGCCCTTCACTGAACCACCATCATTGGTGTTCTGCAGTGACGTGTACTGAAAGTTGGAGAGAAAAGTAAGTGTGGTGATTTCATTTCAGATTAGGCCAGACCCAAATACAGTGGATGACACTCCCCTACTTTGAGCACTGCCAGTGGCAGAGTGCACGCCTGCTAAGGTGCAGAAATGCCATACTGCTGTGTTCCTATCACTTAAAATATTTAATTTTAGATAGTTAAGCAAACGTTACAAACATGCATTTCACTAACACACTTGGCATGTAAGGTTTATGATCCTTATCTTGTCCAGTGCAGCCTGTGAGTCAGGTCATTTATATTTCTATGCCACCAGCAAGGGAATTCATGCTTAAGAGACTTAACAAGCTGAGTGCTGTTCAGTAAGCTCATTGCTCATCACTGATTTGAACCCAGGTCAGAAACCAACATTCTTAACCCTGTGCCTCATTAGGTAGCCAGCTGAGGCTGTCTGATTAATGCATCAATTGTTTTGCCTTCCAATCCCACCACCCCCGCCCCCGTTGTTTCTTAGGTTCTCCCTAATCAGCCAGCAGCACTATAGACTTGGGCACCACTTTGTGGCCTTTTAGGATGCTTCCAGTCTGTCTTTATTTTCTGGTAGGATCAGTTGCATACCAGCAAATTCAAGTTGCACAATTCAAGTTGACTTTGCACCCTTGCCCAATATTAGACTTCCTGTAATAAGGTAAAGGTCAGGAAAATGCACTAGGAAGTGTGGCATAACATTTACTTGATGCAAGGCTCGTCTAATTTTCCTCAGACTGATCAGAATGAATCCTCAATAAATAGCCAACATCGTCTAATTTCCTTGCAATCAAACTGGGGTGAACGTTCAGTGAACAGACTTGACATCCTTCCGCAGGACCTGCAAGACAGAGCTGTTCCACCAGGCCTTTGGCCCGGGCACAGCCTGACTCCCTCCTTCGGCAATCTTCGTGGAGCTCTGGCCCAATGGTTGCCAGTGGTTTAATTTGAATTAATTTTATAAGGAATGATTTTAGAGTGTTGTGTTGTGCTGTACAGTTGTACTGTTTTATTGTTGTTAGCCGCCCTGAGCCTGGCTTCGGCTGGGGAGGGCGGGATATAAATAAAATTTATTATTATTATTATTATTATTAATTATTTATTTGGGGTAAGTGTGTAGCTAAAAGGTAGTTTTGAAGGATAGTTGTGTTTTGGTTCATATATTGTTTTAGAAAGTGCAACTTTGATGGATTCAGGATTCTATGATCTTTTCAGTGTCTATTAATGACCTTCCTTTTATCAGCCTGGATAGCTCAGTTGGTTAGACCGTTAGAGTGTGGTGCTCATAACACCAAGGTTGCAGGTTTGATCCCCATATGGGACAGCTGCATATTCCTGCAATGCAAGGGGTTTGACTAGATGATCCTCAGGGTCCCTTCCAACCCTGATTCTATGATCTAAATGTGTACTGAATCGAATTTCTTCTGCATCCTTAAATATGATTCTCATTATTAGGTGATAACATACACTGATAATGGTAAAAGGCTCTGTACAAGAAGCAGGCAGTGTTTTTCTGCAGCGAGTTAAACAAAGATGCAAATTAGGTCACATCTATGCTTTGCCCATCTCTGAACACCAGTTTTCATTACAAATCAACAGAATAAAAACAAGGATAGTTTCAGTATGAGATGGCTAGCTGCTTTACAGCTAACCTTTCAAGAAGAATGTAGGGAAAAGAAGAATGTAGTTGTAGTTAGATTTTGGAAAAGGAGCTTATCTAATCCTAAAACAAGAGCAGAGCACTCAAAGACAACAGCTTTTCGAAATGTCTCGTGAACTGAATTTTAGGGTTGAGGATTCAGATAATTTCCTGGCATTGGTTTTTTAACCATTATGTTATTCCTGGGGCAGTGTGGCAAGTTTCCATAGCTGTTCTATACCAGTGCTTCTTTCTGGGAAAGTGAGATAAGCCTATTCCTGCCCAGTAAATGATAACCAAACCAGAATTTTCTGCAAAAACTTTATAAATGTAGTTGTTTTCAAGAAAGAATATTAATTACGAACCTAGTAACAAAGGCTGACAAATATTTATTTGGCTTTGGGAAAATATATCTGCCCAAATTGATTTTTGGTTGATTTATTCTCATAAATAGCCCTAGTAGTGTTTGCAGTCCATTCTGTGTGCTCTCCACAGATATATTCCCTCTCCAGGGAGCTTTGCTGTAAAATTGCTACCTCATAAAATAGGAACTAAATTTTCTATGAGGTTTCTTATTGTTAGCAATGGCACCCAAATGTACGTTTGATTTCAGCAATGGTGCAAGTTCCTCTTCCACCTTTATTTGGGCCTTTTATTTTGAGTATTAATCTGTAGACAGACTACTGAGTAATATATTGTTTAGTAATAAGAGACCTTTCCTCCCCAGTACGATCTTTTCCTTCATTTTTCCTAAGTTAGTTCATACTCACATATTTCACAATTTCAGTGTGCATAGAGAACAGGGAGACGCATTTGGTGGATCTTACCGCAACTGGTAGGATTCAAGCAATTTCCTACTCAGAAATGACATATTGTATGAAGTGGGCCTAAGGTATAATCATTGCTTTATGATTTTTTTAAAAAACACGTTTCTACAGTCAGTATATCTGTTTTTGGCGCTGTTTTGTTCCTCATTTGTTTCTGTTTGTTCCAAATTCTACAAGATTTCATTTGTTCCAAATTCTATAGAAATCTGAAGAAAAGCTGTTGTTTTGGCTGCTGTTTAGTTTTGCTAGGAGAGGAAAAAAACTGAGAATAAAGGCAAGCTTTGTTCCTTGTAAAATTAAATGACACCCAAACGAGTGTAAAAACAGGAAAAAAAGAATCTACAAGAGATGAGAAATGTTTGAATCTAGTGGGTGGAGAAAGAATCTCAGCAACGAGAGGACAGCTGCAAATTTAAATAATCAAAATAGAGTGAGAAAGATGCTGTGAAAATATAAATATCTACTGCTTAAACTGCCTGCATTTTTAGATGTTCATTCTCAGTTTACATAATTAAGGGGGATAATATTGACAATTTGCAGAAGAGGATAAGCACTCCAAGCCATTAGAAGAGGAGTTAATCATATCCTAAATTTAGAAGATATAACCCTCCCCCTGGAATCTATTTCTTTTGAGGTGAAAAAAGAAAATGCAATGACTTTTCAGGGTCTTCTGATTGATTCATTTTCTTATCTGTGCATTAAATTGTAATAAAAAGACCCAATGATAGTGCTTTAGCACTATGGCGTATTCAAAGAACCGGTAAGCAGGTTATGCGGCTTACACTAGGCATCTAGAACAATGAAGAGCCTTGCAGCACCTTAAAGACTAACAAATTTATTATGGCATCAAGTTTCATGGCTTTGAGTTCTCTTTTCAGCTGAAAGTCCATGAAAGCTTATGCTATAATAAATATCTTGATCTTTTCAAATACCTCAGGGTTCTTTTGTTGCTTTTGCTGCCATAGACTAACGTGGATAAAAGTAAAGGTAAAGAGACCCCTGACCATTAGGTCCAGTCGTGGCCGACTCTGGGGTTGTGGCGCTCATATCGCTTTACTGGTCGAGGGAGCTGGCATACAGCTTTCTGGGTCATGTGGCCAGCATGACTAAGCCGCTTCTGGCAAACCAGAGCAGTGCACGTAAACGCCGTTTACCTTCCCGCCAGAGCGGTACCTATTTATCTACTTGCACTTTGATGTGCTTTCGAACTGCTAGGTTGGCAGGAGCAGGGACCGAACAACGGGAGCTCACCCCGTTGTGGGGATTTGAACCGCCGACCTTCTGATCAGCAAGTCCTAGGCTCTGTGGTTTAACCCACACTGCCACCCACATCCCTGCTAACGTGGATACCCTGCTAACGTGGGTACCTCCTAGAAAATCTGGGTATCTAGGACTCAGGAAACCCTAGATCTGAAGTGGGGAACCTTTGACCCTCCAGATGTTGGTTTGCTGCTCCCATCAGCTACAGCCAGCATGGCTAATTGCCAGGAATGATGGGAGTTCTGCTGTGACAATATCTGGCAGATCCTCCCTGTTCCCCATCACCATTAAAGGACAAATAGATTTATTGTGACATAAACTTTCATGGATCACGGCTTTCTTTATCAGGTGCCTAAAGCGTTCTGTTCAGCTGGCACATATATTTCTATTTACATATACATACATGGTTATAAACTGCCCAGTTAAGAAATAACAGTAGCCGAGTTGACTTTATAGTAGGATTCAAACATGCATTTATGTATGTGTTGAACAAAAGAACAAAAATAGCATTTTCAAATTTCTTCCCTGCATTCTGTAACATAAAATGGCACCCTAATATACAATGGACTGGATCCAGACTAAATTAATTGCACTTAACTCTCATAGAAACCAATGTGAAAAGTTGGTCATGATTAAGTCGCATTGAAATCAATTTGTTTCATAATATTGATGTTCTGCTTGATTGAAAAAAACAAACAAACCCACAAAGCGTGGTCAATAATATAAGACATTAAGGCCTGAAATTATTATTTTTTATAAAAAAAACCAAGCACAGCCAGAATAAAAACAAAGCTAAAACATTCAAGGTTTTTTTAGGATGCAGTTGGACACAAAATGTAGAGTTGGAAACTGAAAGTTGAAAAAATACAAGCTTTGGGTGCATGTTTATTAAGCACTTAAATGACAGGCAATGACTGGGAATGTATTCAAATTATATAAGGCTACAGTGTGCCCACTTTTCATACTTAAAAGAGACTGCCGAAACCCTATAAAATGTCCTCTTCTTTGGACAGAACCTGATCTTCTTCACCTGCAGGTTTACATAGCAAATACCCTTAAAGTACTCCTTTTTTTTATTAATGCCTGCTATTTACCAAACTAAGCAAGATTCATAAGTGAATAGCATTGATAGTAGATAAGAAATACCAACTCTTATGAAGAAACCAGCACTGATAGAGTATAAGCCAGAAGGAAAGCATGCTTTATGTATGGCGTTTTCCTCCTTTTCTTAGTGTGTGAGGTGGCTGATTGGGGAATCTGTGCTTTAAAGAACCCTGTAAAGATTTCCATGCAAGGCCTAGCAGAGAAGAACATCTCTAATCTGCCAAGAGTCCAGACCTCAGTGATAAGAGTACATAATTTGTAGGCAGAAGGTCCTAAGGGCAGTCCATGGAATCTCCAGGAAAAGTTATCTTGGGCAGCAGGAACGAGAAAGAACTTTGTGTGAGACTCTGGGATGCTGTTGCGAGTAGAAGGCGCTTGCCCAGATGAATGAAGTGTAGATTCTCACACATTGGCCAGCTTCCATTTTGACTTGGAAAGTTCATTTTGGGCTTCTCAGAAGCACGTAAAGGCAAGAAGCCGATGAAGGGAGCGCTGGCCCACATTGGCACCCACCTGAGTGGTGCCGGAACTGTGCTCCGGCTGAAAAAAAGGCATTGAGAAGAACTCTTGGTTCTTCTAGGCTAAGCTAGTGACCAAACCTCTGCAAACCAAGAGCAAGATCATGGCAGCTCAAGTGCTGCTGAAAGATGATTCCTTAATCTCTGTTAATTGGAAATAGACCCACTTAAAAACTCAGCACATTTTTAGGTATTGTTGCTGGCTAGTTTAGGAAATAGTAAGTTGTTCCAAGATGCAGTCATCAGAAACCAATCCCAGCGTATATATACTTAGGAAGGGTTGCCACATCTACCAGGTCACAAAGCATTGTGTTATGCTTTGTGGCTACCTGGTGATGGAACATCAGCACCATAGATCAGTTTGGCAGCCCAAATACAGATCGTTTGGCTGTATAAGGTATGCAGCCTTTGACTTGGATCCATAACAAATCACATTTATGGGAATGGGATGCTCCTGCTACTGGAAAGGAAGGGCAATTTTCACTGATCCCCTTTCCTCCTGCAGCCTCCTGTGCTCTGCAGAACTAATCGAGAGTTAATGGACCCTTCAAAGTAGTATGTAAGGTGGTGTGGGGACTGAGTGGGTGGGAATTGGTGAAAATCACCTCCTCACATCCACCAGAGGAAGCCTCTAGATCGAAGGAGTCCTTTCATTTACAGAAGGACAAGCCTAGATCAAAGTCTAGATTTAACCCTACATTGAACCACCAACAGCAAGTTAATATATTGCATATAAGCAAGGAAAGAATAAGAATGAATCCTCCTCCTTTATTGTTTGAATGGAACTTCTGCAATTCTTCCGTAGTGAAATCCACAAGCTGCTCATGACCACAAATAAGATCTGTGAATGTTGTTAGCTAAAAAGGAAATCTAAAAAGCACAAGGAGCTCACAAGCTTTCTTGCCTGTATCATGTGGAGTAACATTTTCTTGTGTTGTCTATAAGATTCAGGCTCTTATGCAAATGGCTGACATTAAAACTGTGGATATAAAAAAATGTGGGTTTTTTTAAAAAAGTAGTACAAATATTGAAAGGCTGAGGAAATGAGAGAGTCATCGATTAAAACACCTAGACTCTGTGCCTGGACAAGTGTGACCATAAGTAAATTTTAAGGTTTTTTGTTTTTTGGTATGGAGCTGTATCTTATGAGATGGTGATTACCCTGCATTGCCAAACAGGTCTCAGCCGTTCTTTTTTACTTACCGGAGGATTTACAGAGCAGGAAAAAGAGGATTACAATTCCTCTCAGCAGCAAGTAATCCTTTTAAGTTAGGTATGTCAGTATTCATTGAGAAGTGTGGGAAAGTGCAGGCTACTTAAAATGCTTGACAGGTCTAGGAGAAATGTGGTGGCAGGAACTTGGGATCAGAAATCTTCAGAGTGCTTATTACAATAGACCCCACGACCCCCAAATTAGAAACTGTTAGAAGCACGAATGAAAAATGGAGCTTATGAAATGGATTTTAGTTTACTGCTTGTATTTTGAGAATCAACAAACAAAACATCAAGATACAGCATTTATTCAATTAAAACATACTTGCCCCCTTTTGCAAGGTCATTTAACAGATGATGCCCTTATTGTATAATTATATTTTATGCCACTATAAGACTACAATGAAGGGGACTTGTATAAGTGGACAGATGTGGTACGTTTTCATAGCAGCTAATAATGTCTTCATGTACACATTTATTCTGCTCAGAAAGCAGCAGTTCAAAAGTGCTTCAGCCCAATTATAGGGTGTATCATAAGTCTCAAGCAGAATTATGGTTATGAATTTCACTGCATGGTTTATATTCAAAGGGCCGGGCAATCATCAGAAATACTCTCATAAGATGATGAGAAAAGTCAAAGGCTAGTCCAGACCCAATAGTTATAAAATACACCAAATGTGATATATCGGGTTGCAGCTGAAGAGCACCTAGGATCTAGCTATAACATCAAGTCTGAAGACACTGATGAGAGTCTATAGAAAAGGTAATAACACAAAGACGATCAGAGCTTAGAGGAGAAGACTTTGAAGTAAAGGTGAAAAGAGGTTTTTGAAAAGTGGCAGAAATTCAGTAATGCATGGGAAATCCACAGTGGTAAAGTGAGAGGTATTTGAGATACAGTTGGGGAGGTTACAGCCAAATTAATTCCAGTAAAATGAAGAAGTGGACTCTATTGTTAAGAGCAGAAAGAACAGCCTAATCGCCAAACATTTTAAAATGAAATACTGGTGAAAAGAATGACTGCATATAAAAAGGATAACTGTATAAAAGTGTAAAGTTTAAAAAAAGGGAAGAAAGCAGCAAGCTGGATAAAATAGCCCTGGATATTATACAGTTCCAAAGAATATTTGACAGTTCTGAAAGTAGCTGCACATTTGTATTATAATGCAGTGCAATTTTAATTCAATGAAATGTACAGGACATTCTACTGCAGTCATTTCAGATCAGTCCTTCATGGTTTGCATGAACTCCTGGACAGCTTTGCTAAATGGAAATGCTTCATAATGTTGAATGCCAGGACAGGCAAAAAAACAGAAACCATAAAAAGCATCTTGAGAACACAGAAGTCTCCGCTTTCACAAGAAACTTTGGTAGTGTTCATTTCCCCCACTTTATTTCCCCCGTTTCAATAAAGCTCCTTATTCACACCCATAAGTGGCAACTGTATCTTTCTCTGTTGTGGAGATGCAATGCAAACTAACATTTATATAGGCTGTGATTTGATGTACAGTACTGTGATGGTTCTGTGTGTGGGCAGCCGCTTTACTCGCCACTATTAGCTCTGATATAGTCTGAAATGTAGCCAAGGATGTTTTTAATTGGATGACAATATCATAATCAATGAGAGCTTGTTACATTGTGTCAGATCAAATATTGCTTTCATTGCTAAACTACATGAACACTAGTGGATGTATATGCATACGTCTGTATATGCATACATCTGCAGCCTTCAGAACCCTGTAATATCCAAAAGAAGAGGGTACATTTGAACTTATGCAGACAGCATTTTCCTTGCCACTGATTAAGCACTAGTAGCATTTGCACATTTGGAATTTAGGCTAAGAAGGTTAGCATAGAAGCTGGTTTGGTAGCAGCAAGGATAGCCCAAGGTGATTAAAGCTATAGGGTGTGTATGTTTGAGGGTCTGTATGTTTGACTGGTTAGTTTGTGTCAATCTCTTGAGTTCGGGTGTTCGGCGCTTTTTTTGTTGGAAGGGCGGTTGCTGTTAGGTTTTTTTTTGTATCTTTTTAAATAATTTGTTATCATTTATGTGGAAATTGTTCAGTTTGGTTGCATATTTTTTAATGTTTTATTTCTTGTGAATCTAAGCTTGGCCTAACTGAGGGGCAGTATTTCAATATGAGTAGGGAAATGAGAGTACCCCTAAATGTTTTTTAAAGAAAAAAAGCACTGATTCTAACTAAAAAATGAGAACGGTGGGCTGGATAACCTGTGCCGACCATTCCTATACAGTGGTATCTTGGGTTACAAACACTTCAGGTTACAGACTCCAATAACCTGGAAGTAGTACCTCGGGTTAAGAACTTTGCCCCAGGATGAGAACAGAAATCGTGTGGCAGTGGCGCAGCGGCAACGGGAGGCCCCATTAGCTAAAGTGGTACCTCAGGTTAAGAATGGTTTCAGGTTAAGAACGGATCTCTGGAACAAATTAAGTTCGTAACTTGAAGTACCACTGTATATACTACAGTGGTGCCTCGCAAGACGAAATTAATCCGTTCTGCGAGTCTCTTCGTCTTGCGGTTTTTTCGTCTTGTGAAGCACGGCTATTAGCAGCTTAGCGGCTATTAACGGCTTAGCGGCTTAAAGAAAAAGGAAACAAACTCGCAAGAACTCGCAAGACGTTTCGTCTTGCGAAGCAAGCCCATAGGGAAATTCGTCTTGCGAAGCGACTCAAAAAACGCAAAACCCTTTCGTCTAGCGAGTTTTTCGTCTTGCGAGGCATTCGTCTTGCGGGGCACCACTGTAATGACACTGGGACAGGAGATACGCTGCTGTTCTGCTACTTCCCTTATGTTCAGCCTGTGAGGAAGAGAAAACTCAAAATTCAGAAAATCCCTGTATGTTATCAAAACCATAGACACATCTCCAGCATCCCAAGAAACGCTGCCAGAGCCTAACATGTGGGGACTACACTGGCAAAGGTGTCCACATACAAAGGGAGCCAATAGTGTCAGAGGCAAGGGTCCATGTCCCAAGCTCATCCCCTGCATCACCAGTGCTGGTGCCTAATATCTGTACAGTCAGGGATTCAGTTCACCTTACGCTCCTCACATCTGTTTTGGTGCACAACAACCAAAGGGAGGAAGGGGCCACACAAGACAACTCGCACATTGCTATCTGCAGAAGAGGCCTTCAGAGAGTACACTCGGTCCCCTGGGACACAGGGAGAAAAGTAGTCAAAGGCAGCAGCCATGACATGCAAACAAGGGCAGCCACAGATGCACAGGGAATCAATTACCAGCTAAAATTAGACAGACACCCAGAGCCATCATGTTCAGTTGCTTGCTGAAGACGTATTTGACTGAGATGTGACCCAGTCACTTATGAAATATTGGTTTTACATCTGTAGGAATGGTTTTGTTTTTAGAATGGTTTTGTTTATCCTATTTTAATTCTGTTGTAAACAACTTTGATAGCCTCGGGCTGAGAAGTGGTTTATAAATAAAGAAGTAATAAATATGGATCATGGACTCCCCAGTAGATCACTGTGTAGGGTTGGGAAGCAAGAGATGGAAGGGGTGAATATGGCCCTATTTACTTTTGAGCGTCTAGCCAGAAACAGTCATGTCAGAGGCAAAAGAGAGGGGGCTCCCAGGACTCAAATCTACACCAGAAACAGAATACCAGTTTCCTAAACACTCAGCTACAGCAGTGGGCAGGAATCAGATCCATCATGGAACGTGTCTTCTTCCCACACCCCAAGGCCCATATATAGACATGATGCAAAAGGAAAATGGGATGGTGAGAGAAGAGAACGCAAACTTTAGCTTTAAAGTTGCAGAATTGTTTTTATAGGTTCTGGCAAAGACAGAGACAGGAAAATGTGGAACAAGCTGCACTTGTCTTGGCACAGAGACATGCCAGGTTGAACAGACCCCCATCGCCCCTTGAATGAAAGTACAGCTGAAATGAAAGTTGAGCTGAAAGTGTAGGAAAGCAACAAAGGAAAGTATACACCAAAGAGAATTGGTATACAGTGGTACCTCGGGTTAAGAACTTAATTCGTTCTGGAGGTCTGTTCTTAACCTGAAACTGTTCTTAACCTGAAGCACCACTTTAGCTAATGGGGCCTCTTGCTGCCACTGCTGCACGATTTCTGTTCTCATCCTAAAGCAAAGTTCTTAACCCGAAGTAATATTTCTGGGTTAGCGGAGTCTGTAACCTGAAGCGTATGTAACCCGAGGTACCACTGTATTGGTATATTGTTTCACACTGCTCTTTATAGGGAAAGTGTTGGAGAATGAGCTGTCATAACTGGATGTTGGTGTGTATGTTCTCATGGAAGGACACAATTTTGTAAAGTTTAGGTGGGCATTCTATCTTGCTGAGCAGTGTGAAGAGTGTTTTTCAGCTGAAGAGGTTATTAAATCTCAATATTCATTCACTAGGTGAAAGCAGAAATGTATTTGGTTCAATTTGACCCTTTGGCATTTTCAGTGTAAGTTTGATTGTAATGTGATAACTAAATGAGACCAGGGAATAGTTGGATACTAGAATCAAAGTTCTGTGCAGAACAGCATCCTGCATTTTAAGCATGAAACACAAACTCAACCCTACATTTATTTTCAAAAGGACCAGAAAGACTGCAATATAACCCATGAATAAAGACTGCAATATAACCCGTGAATAATGAACTAGTGAGAAGTTGGTGTGCTTTTTTAAAAATACCCATTTCAAATTAAAAGCTCACTTTGATCACTGTACCTGTTTTGAAGGGGTCTAAAGGAAATCTAAATACACAGCTTGACTTGAAGGCTGAGATCTCAGCAAAATTAGAAATGTACAGTTACAAGTTTGAAGATAAGAAATCTGCTTGACTTTCTGATCTCTTTTCAAAGGGGGCCAGCGGATGTAAAATAAATTTAAGTTACGTAGCTTAGGAGATTTGAATAAAACATTGGTATCCATACGTAGGACAAAATTGTAAATATTGTAAGCAGTATCTCAGTGTCACATCCATGCCCATTCTCAAGAGAGCAATATCTATTAAATACTTTGCTTTACTCTTATTTTTGTATTCAATATGAACACCCTGCTTGAGAGTACATTTACAGACAAATGTGTTTTTGTAATCACTCACTAATTCATAGGAAGTAGTTTCCCAATGACTTTAGCCTTAGGCTATCCCAAATATTTGTTAATCTAGAATTTAGACTGTTTAAACTCCAGAGGACCAGATCCAGGCTGCATTTGCAGCTTTGAGTCATTATGTAGAGAATTAAAGATTGGTACATCTCTATTTTCCGCTCACGTCGAAGATGGGTGAATCGTCCTTGCTCGTTGCAATCCCTCCTTGAGATTCAATTCTGGGCTTTTCCCTACGCAATTGAGGGCAGTGAAAGTTTTTGATTCCTTTTACAACTTCGTGTATATAAGATCTAACTATCCCAACAGGTCGTCTGCATCGCTCACAGCTGCGTAATAGCCCGGTTAATCCAAGATGCACATACTTCCCGTTGAGTCCTACATCTTTAAGCAAGGGAAAAGTTTCACCTGGCGAATGACCGCCTGCAACTGCAGCTAGTAATGTTTGGAGCCATGCCTAGGGGAAAAGGCGGCGACTCTCAGTTTGAACGGCTTCCACGCCCCCAAAAGGCGGGGAAAGATGTACTGTATTCCGGTAGGCGCCAATATTGGCCTCGGCTCACCCCCCGTGAAGATTTGTAGGGCACTGGAACAACTGCCCGTGTATCTAGACCCGCGCGACTCTTTTATGCGGGGAAAGTTTCGAAAGAACCCGCGCAGCTCAGCCCCTTCGCATCTCCCGCCACCGGACTGTTCCATTCCGATATCGGGGAGAGTCCTTGGTGCCCAGTGCGCACGGAGACCCCAACCACAAGCTCCTCTGCCCAGCAGACCTGGCAAGGAGCTGTTAAAAGAGCGCCGAGGGCATAACTTCTTCCAAAGCGTAAGATGGAAAAGAAAGGGAGAGGAGAAGACGGCAAAAAGCCCTCCTCGTCTCCCCCTTGAACGACCAAGGGTCGTACAATCCGGCTCCCGACGTCTGCAGGCGGCTGGTTCGAGCTCTAGCAGCTTCTCGCAAGAAAGGGGCGCGTGAGTGAGCGCGGGCTTGCGGGCGCGCGGCGGGCTTGTGGGCGCGCGAGCAGGATGGCCCCGGAGACCCCGAGGAGCAAGGTGAGGCGGAAGCGCCCCGCGGGCGTTCGCAGAGCTTCGGGTTTTCGCGGCGCGCGCCGGGCGCCGGGAGTTTGGCGCCAGTTTCTCAGACTCTCGCGCGCGCTCCTCGCTGGCGAGCAGAGTATATGGGGTTGCCCAGGGGGTGTGGTGGTCTCCTTTGGAGCCCCCTCTCGCCAAACATGGCCCCGACGCCTTGCTTGCAGCGCCAGGCCTTGCAGTCATGGACGTCTCCCAATAGAACTGCCTGGCTTTTCTCCACAGAGCAGCCACGTGCGTCCAGCGGGACGGACTTTTCTGCAAATGTGGAAATTGGGCGGGGGGCGAGAAGAGAGGTAATCTGCCCAACTCGCTCTACAGCCTTTGGATTCATTGCTTAGCTTCAGCTTTTCTCCTCCTTTTGCGTTATCTCTTGCTGTTAAACCCGGCAGGGTTGGGGACAGTCGAGTGAAATACCTCGCTGCCTTTGTTTGCATCCTTCCCTAGTTTGTGTGCTTCTCTGTAGTTGCCCGGATTCGAGGAGTCCGGGAAATGAGGAAGCCGCTGATGAGAATGGCCTTGCCGCGAAAGTTGCCCCCCTCCCCGTACAGCGTTGCCTGGTCACTTTTTTTTTACAGTAAGGATAGTCATGGAAGTGAAGGAATCTGAAAAAGGAGCGAAAGAAGGGGGCGTTTGGCAAATAAACTCTCTTGCATTGTGGCGAACTCAGATGTTAGCTGACTCATAAAACTTTCCAGTTAGTAAAGAAACCTTACAAAGTCTTCCTTAAATGTTTCAGCGAGTGTTACTCCCGAAAAGTATTTCTCATCTTTACAAAAATACTATTTCTGTTTTTAAGTAAATACAAAAGCTCCTAGATTTATTTAAAACGTCAAAGCTTTTTAAAATAAGAGTGTTTCTTTCTAAAAAAGAAAAGAAAAAAACCACACAGGTGGCAAGCACTATCTCAGAGGAGCCAGTCCACCTACTCAGGAGGAAACTCCTCTAATAGTACCTGCGGTGACACATGCACACCACATGTGTGAAGGGAGGTGTTCATGGTGAGTTCTGGGACCTTCCCCCCTGAAAAACAGCACTGAGTATGTTATATGGAAACCAAAATTTATTTATTTTGTTGATGGCCCTATATCCATTTAGACATGCATGGTTTTGGATCGCAAGCTCTTAGAGAAGTGTTTTGACAAGTGGGGAACCTGTGGCCTTCTAGAGACTTGCCAGACTACAACTTCTTGGCTTTCAGTGGTGTTGGAAGGCCAAAAACAGACTGCAGCTCCTATCAGCTCTGACAGCCTGCCCCCTTTTCCTTGTGTGTTTGTTTTGGACTGTAAGCCTATGCATGTAAGCTGCCTTGGGAGCCTTTCACTGACTGAACAGCAGGGCACAAATACTCTAAATAAACAATAAACAGCATTTGGAGTACCAGAGCATCCCCACCCCTAGTGGAGAGCATTCACTTTTAATATAGCGGATAGATAAAATTTATCTGCACTGATTGCCATACTGTAATGTGTTCATGAACTACCCTGCAATCCAAGTCTACCTTCAATGACTTGGTTTTCAAGAAGTATTTGGTATAAATTACTCTGGAATTTTAAATGCAGAAGATCCTACTGTTAAGCATTGGTCAGTCCTTCTACTGCCATTGCTTTAGATTTTATTTGCCGCTGCCCCCTCTTGGTTTGCTATATACCAGTAGGGTTTGTTTGTGCCTAGTGTGCTAATTTAGACCAATGGAAACATTATTTCCATTATTATTGGTTATAACAATGTTTTATGTTTGACCTACTTTGAAAGCATTGCCCTCAGTAAATGATAGTCTGAAAACCGGGAGATCTGCAAGAGCTGCTACCAGTTAGTGTAACAGGTACCTGTGCTGGTGGATCAGTGGTCTGAGTCAGCATAATACTGCATCCTATGCTCTGAGCTGGTTTAATGATACATCCGGGTCATCTCGTCTTTTTGGTTCATAGCATCCCCGCTTCCCCATTTGACCTGTGAAGCCCTGTTAGGGATGGTGAAACTGTGACACTTAAGAGATTTGTTGGACTGCAGCTCACATCATCCCTGACTATTGGCCATTGTGGCTACTCCCATGTGAACCTCCTTGCAGTTCAAAGTCAGCTGAGAAGCTTCAGGTGAAGGCCAGAATGTCCTTCATGAAAAACATAGCCTTCTCATGAAAGTCCCAGAGCTGTGGAAAGGCCTTCCATGAGCTCCTGTTGCATATTCAACAAGCTTGGTTTGGTTGCTGCTGCTTTTTGTTGATTGCTTTGTCCTTGTTGACTTCGTTTTTTTTATTTGAATTGGTTTTTATCTTTGTTTTATTATACTGTACAGGGCTTTTGAGATCTCTTCTGGCCATGAAGTTCTGTATAATTTTGGCATGTAAGTTAAGAGCTTGCTAGTAACTCACACTGGAGCTATTCTGAGCACTCTCAAGGTTGATATTGTGGGGGAAAGCCCTTTGGGTCATTCAGTGACTTGCTTTGTCCAACTAGCTGCACATTTTGAGGATAAAGACACTTTACTCTGGAGTCATCTTCACTTAGCAGTTGTTGTAGTTCCAACGGAAGTATCCAGTGCCACAGTCTGATGTGTTGTGGGATGTGTTTCAGTTTATGAAGCCTTATGATGTAGACAAGGTGCTTGTGGCAACACACCCAACCACATGCCCTCTTGATTTACTAAATCTCACAGATTTAATCAGTAGGTCTAGGGAGTGATTAATTAGGTCTAGAGTTGTTAATGGTTCATTACGTTCTTGGATGATACAGATTATCTAGTTCCACTCTAATTTGGGCTCAGACCTCACTATGAGGCTGAGCTGGTCTTGGTTACCCCGATACCTTCTACTGGGAGCAGGACAAGGGAATTTCAACTTTGCTCCTGCATCTTTACCTTCTTTTGCAGTGTTAGAAACTGAGATATGAAAGCTAGGAGCTAAATGGCACCTTAAACCTAGGTTATGGGCGCAAAAACGGAATGTCTAGGCACACTTTTTATAGCAAGAATACAAAGCTGAAAATGAATGAACTGCAGCTAAAATATTATGTTCATTTTTCACATGGTCTAGTCCTTATCCTTCCCACCCCCCTAATATTCTTAAGAGAGTAGCTGGAAGTGGGGAGGCAGAGAAAGGTTCTTTCCTTTACATCCATTCTGCAGTTTTAATCTGAAATCTTGGGCGCAGTACTGCTCCCAGAGCTCAGAAGCTGCTCCTGAAATTCCTGGGAGTTTTGAACACTGCTTTCTTATATTGACCATGGTATCCTTCTGGACCAACTCCATGCATTGAGAATTGGGGCAACTGCGTTACAGTGGTTCTGGTCCCAGCTACCAAGTCCAGAAAGTAGCATGAGAGGAGTGATTTTCACTACCCTGGGAGTTATGCAGTAGGACGCTATTTTATTTCCAGTGATATTTAATGAGAAGCTTGACTTCCACTGAAAGATTTGCAATCTATTGGAAACAGTTGTTTGGCTGTTTGAAGCAAGGTTCAATCAGCCCAATCTGCTTTAACAATCCCTAGTTTTCTCTTGACTAGCTGGAGAGGGGGGTTTGGGATGTGTTTTGGTGCTGTGCATTGGAGATGCTTTGAGCACCTTTGGGTGTTCCCCAGCTGCCAGAAGGAACCACAGATTCAGTCCACCCTAGGTAAGAATGCAAGTAGCTTGTGGGTCTCAGCCTACCAGTTGTAGGCCTGTGGTGTAGACAAACTGCTAATTTCACAAAATTCTCACCATGTCAGTAGATACACCCACTTCAAAACATTCACTTTCCTTCAAGGTTGATGTTTCTTTTTTAACAGAGTAGAAGCTTTTAAAATGAATCAGTTAGTTATTGTGTCAAGGCTACATAGTGGTTACATTTTAAAGTAAAAAGTTGTGAGTTCTTGGTGACAGGAAACCAGCTTCTTTGATGCACTGCCACAGTTATTCTGTGCAAAACTCATTGATTGACAAGGTCTATCTTGTATCAGTCTTGTATGTTATACAGCTCTCATTTAAATTAAGGCATTGGGGCTCCTGAATGTTTTTAAGAAGACTATTGAAAATCAATATGGAGGGAAGAGGGCTTGGAATGCAAAGGGCTCTTTTGAAGCCTCTGCAGTGTTACTTTATTCAGAGTCCCTCCATACTAATACACAGAGATCAAAAAAGGGACTTTACTCGAAAAGGGTTCCCCCCCCTCTTCGTTAATAATCTGTAATTACACCCCCGTAATGACTCCTCTGGTACAGATGCAGAAGAAGAAATTAGTTAGGCATATGATAATCGCAGCAGCGGCTAGCTCAGCTGTACAATAGTTCAGGAACTAATGCACTTGCTCCTGGAAGCCAGTTATTCATAGCAACTAGACTCCACAGCTCCTCATATGCATTTTGCATTACGACACTAAAATGTTCAGTATTATCGTGCTTCATTTTTAACTCCTCTTTCCCAGTCGCACTGAGAACTTTGTTGACTTGTTTCGTTTTGGGGAAAGCTGTTGCTGGTCCCAGGTTCATTCCCTGGCACCTCCAGGTAGGGATGGCAAAGACTCATTGTCTGAAATCCGACCTGAAGAGTGGCCATGGAGTGGGAGGAGGTGGCACTGATGAAGGCCAAGCAGGCCTGGCAGAGCCCATGCAGCAGCACCGCAGGAACTGCACATCAAGGATGCAGTCCTGCTGGCTGTAGGGGTCTGTTTCACCAGCGTGTTTCCTACAGGGAATGTGTTGGTGAAGCAGCACCCAGCAGGACTGGACTTTCCTCCTCTCTGTAGTGTAGTGGTTAAGAGCGGTAGACTCGTAATCTGGGGAACCGGGTTCGCGTCTCTGCTCCTCCACATGCAGCTGCTGGGTGACCTTGGGCTAGTCACACTTCTTTGAAGTCTCTCAGCCCCACTCACCTCTCAGAGTGTTTGTTGTGGGGGAGGAAGGGAAAGGAGAATGTTAGCCGCTTTGAGACTTCTTCGGGTAGTGGTAAAGCGGGATATCAAATCCAAACTCTTCTTCTGTAGTGCAGTTAAGAGGACAGGAAAAGGAGGAGCAGTGCTTCCTTTCCCTGCTCCCCTCCTGATTTAATAGGTCTTTAAAAACTAATTAAAAGTCCCACACCCCCCAAAAAAATATTGGGGCCTTAAACGGGTCAAGTGCTTCCATGGTTCAGGTCAGGGGCAGTGCCCAGCGCCCAAACTTACAAATTACACTATCCATCTATAAATCTCAGCATGTTTTGTTTCCCAAACTTATTGGGCAACAGTTCATAGTCTGTTATTTTCATAGATTAAACCCCCTAAGCATTCTTGCAGAATTGAAAGCCAAATATGGACCCTTGGGTGCATACAGTCCCTTTGAAAAGCTGCTGATTAATCCAGATCAAAAAGTTTAATAAGCAGAATATATCAAATGTTATCATACTAAGGATAAGCAGTTATCCCCAACTTTTAAAAAGAAGTGGGAGGAAGATTTACTGATTGGTAAATAGCATATGTAACTGGAAGAATGGACTTGGTTATTCAGCACAGTACTATCATTTTTAATAAGTGTATTTTGGAAATTATACAGGAAATGTAATTACCAAGAAATTTCAAAACAATTCCTTTGTACAGGGCAGAAGTGGAAAACTGGCAAACACTTAGTTAAAAAGGTAAAGGGACCCCTGACCATTAGGTCCAGTCATGACCGACTCTGGGGTTGCGGCGCTCACCTCGCTTTATTGGCTGAGGGAGCTGGTGTACAGCTTCCGGGTCATGTGGCCAGCATGAATAAGCCGCTTCTGGTGAACCAGAGCAGTGCACGGAAACGCCGTTTACCTTCCCGCCGGAGCGGTACCTATTTATCTACTTGCACTTTGACGTGCTTTCGAACTGCTAGGTTGGCAGGAGCAGGGACCGAGCAACGGGGATTCAAACCGCCGACCTTCTGATTGGCAAGTCCTAGGCTCTGTGTTTTAACCCACAGCGCCACCCACGTCCCTTTACACTTAGTTACATGGCTTCTAATATGTGTAAGGCTATGCCTTGGTCCTCACTGGAAAAATAAAAACCACCTATATCAGAATGGATGAGGAAAATAAGGCGAAAACAGCCTTGTTATATAAGTTAGTGTCTCAAATGAGAACAGGGAGAAACAATGAAGAAAAGAAATATGGGAATGTGAGCACAATTTGTAAGTTTATGGAAAGTGAAAATTAAAAATTACTCTGTAATTATTTTCCAGTGCTGAAAAACATGTTATAAAAATAACATATAAAAACGTGTATGAGTGTGGAGGGGAAATGTACAGTGTATATACTGGAGTTAGATTTTCTAATTCTTGCTTTTTCATCATCATCACTATCATTGTGAACTTCATATTCAAAACAAACCGTCAGCCTCACTTAGACAATGCATGCCTGTTTTACATATTTTCTCAGGTAGTGAATAGAGTTTGAGGAATATTCTAGTGATACTTCATTGTAGGTATTTGCATATACAGTGGTACCTTGGGTTACATACGCTTCGGGTTACAGACTCCGCTAACCCGGAAGTAGTACCTCGGGTTAAGAACTTTGTTTCAGGATGAGAACAGAAATCGTGCTCCGGCAGCGCAGCGGCAGCAGGAGGCCCCATTAGCTAAAGTGGTACCTCAGGTTAAGAACAGTTTCAGGTTAAGAACAGACCTCCAGAACGAATTAAGTTCTAAACCCGAGGTACCACTGTATAGTGGCAGTGCATACCAAATATATTTCTAAAGTTTTAGCATTGTAATGTTGATTTCTTCAGTTCAATTCATAGGTCATCCAACTCTTAGGGTGCTCTTTTAAACATTTGAAGAATACCCTCCTTTCTGGGTGGTGAACTGGCTTGCTGTTTTAGAGCTGCACTTGAAACATCACAAAGTTAAGAGGCTGGTTGTTGTAGCCAACTAAGTTCTATTCAAATAGAGACACTGAAAATAATAAACATAAGTGAATCCTGACCATTGGTTTCACTGGGTCTGCTTGGAGTAAGATTAGCATTGGACACAACCCTGTGTTCTTGAGGTATTACAAACTCCTGTGTCTTGAACTGTCCTGTTAGACAAAATCTGAGATAATTTGTAAAAGTTTATAAGACTGGAACTGTATATCAACATTGAAAACTAATATATAATTTACAAACAATTAAATGATATGGGAATCTGCAATCCCTTACTATCCCTCCACTGTAGGAGGCCAGGAAGAAATCACTTCTCTCTTTTTTTTTTATAAGATATTTATTAAGATTTTCAAAGTGTTACAAAATAAAAATAAAAAAGTAAGAAAATACAAAATAAAAATAGTTAAAAACAACTCATTCTTTCCATTACTTATTTTTCATTAGCTTATTTCCCGGACCTCCTCACGCCTCCTTTTTTTGTATTCCAGTTCAGTTTGTTGGTTCAGCAAATCCTTACCCTCTTTATTTATCCTAGTCTTTAATCTTAAGATATTGTAACATTAAATTTTTACCTATTTAATAATCCATTTTTCATATTCCTTTATAGTATTACAGCTGAAAACCCCTTAATTTCTATCCAACATCATTCTAACATTCATTAATTTTACAATATTTCTGTAAATAGTCTTTAAATTTCTTCCAATCTTTTTCCACCGACTCTTCTCCCTGGTCTCAGATTCTGCCAGTCATTTCCGCCAGTTCCATGTAGTCCATCACCTTCATCTGCCATTCTTCCAGGGTGGGTAGATCTTGTGTCTTCCAATACTTTGCAATGATTATTCTTGCTGCTGCTGTGGCATACATAAAAAAAGTTCTGTCCTTCTTTGGCACCAATTGGCCGACTATGCCCAGAAATCACTTCTCTTTCCATCTCTTAAAATTGGAGCTGGGACCCCAACCGTCCATCCAGCACAGTGCTGGAAGGGGGCAGAGGCTTGCTTTGGTTCACTACCTGGCAGATGCTAAGAGTTGTGGTGTTCCTCGGGTGCAGAAGAAAGCTCAGGGTTGAAAGGGAGAAGTGGAGGGACATCCGTTTGCTCTGAGCTCAGAAGGTCTCTCGGACACAGAGGGAAGTTGCATAGCTCCAGCTCTGAGCTGCAGTGGGGAGTTGGATTGCCTCTCTCTGCCTGTAGGGCCAGGTTTGGGTTCCTCTCTCTTCACAAAGCCAGGGTTCCATCCTGCTATGACAAGGGTGGGTGAGCACCTGGTCCTTACTCCTGAGCAAGTGTGAAGTGGTTTGCAACCTAAATCAGCCTTCCTAGCATCCTCTGTGTTTTGACCTGTGAAGTTTCATGTGTACTATGTATGTTTAATTGAAATGAGTGGTGAATTAATAACATGCCATTCTTGTGAAAGAAGACTAATAACTACTATAGCTAACTTTATCTTCCATTTCTCTTTACGAACTGAAAACAGATGCTCAAATTGGCTGATATATTTAATACCCCAAGTGATGATGAAGATTTTCTTGGGTTTGGAGCAGATGTTCCCATGGAAACACTGTCACTGGAAGACAGCTGTGAGAGTTTTGATTCACTAGAGTCAAGAAAAAAGGTAGGGAAATCTTGTAAATCTCCTATAAATCTGAAACATTATATTTAACCATGGTGAAAACTAAAATAGATAGATTATCCTTCTTCTGAAATTGTTTTCTAAAAATGCTTTTGGAATGTAGTGCTTTTGACTTTTTGCATAGACTATCTATTGAAGATTAAACACCCTTAAGTGCATTCTTTAGCACTCTCCTGTTGAAATAAATGAGACAGAAAAGCACTGAAAACCTTGTTTGTTGCAGAGGTAGGACTTAAATTCAAGTCTCCTAAATCTAAATCTCTTTAATACATGGACTTCACCGTGTTTCAGATAGTAAGGACTTGATTATGTCTCCCATGTTAAACTTGCTTGATTCTGATTACAGCGAGGCTTAGGACACGACTATAGCCTAAATATATGCATACCACTGCCCTTTAGCAGTTTATGATTAATTTTCAACTTGGTGGAGAAGATAATTCACCCAGATATTTGCTTGAATGTGATTTAGTAATAGTTGCTGCTTTGATCTCTGAGGTCAGTTTAACAAATTGCAGTAGGAATGATAAAAGCAAAGAATGCCTTGACCAACCTTAGGTTTAATGTGTAGATTTATTAAGAGGTAGTCTTTGGCCACCTCATGAGAAGAGAAGACTCCCTGGAAAAGACCCTGATGTTGGGAAAGATTGAGGGCACACGGAGAAGGGGACGACAGAGGACGAGATGGCTGGGCAGTGTTCTCGAGGCTACCAGCATGAGTTTGATCAAACTGTGGGAGGCAGTGGAAGACAGGAGTGCCTGGTGTGCTCTGGTCCATGGGGTCATGAAGAGTCGGACACGACTAAACAACAACAATAACAACAAAAGTCTTATATAGAGGTTGTTAGACCATGTATTAATTGGTATTAATTGGTGGTAAGATGATGCAGTGGTATACCACTGGATGTCAGAAATAGTTCTGGTCACAGCAACCAGTAGGCAAGCAGGAAAATCGGATTCAGGACTACATCTAAACTTGAATGATTCTTTGGGGAGAGGGTCAGGAAGTCAAGAACACGCTGGCAACCCACTCCAAGTTGAGCATGATCACCTCAACAATTTGATGTAGTTTATTGGCTCTCATACAGCCTGCTGCTGACTCCTGGCACCTATTCAAGGAGCTACTGCTTTAGTGGAATCTGAGGGAAAGGACAGATAATTGGTGTCCACAACATACTGATGACACCCAAGCTTCAAATCTCACATGGCCTTTTCCAGCGGCTTCATGTAGAGGACAAACAGCATGGGGTACAAGATGGAAGTTTTCAATACCCTGCAGGTTAATTTCCATAGGACAGAGCCTTGGTGTGAGACAACCTTTGGATCCTACTTAACAGGTATGGGCAGAGCCACTGAAAGGGCATTGTGTCCTATTCCAAAACTTGCCAGATGATGCAGAAAATACCGTATTGATGGTTAACTTTGGCCATTCAGTGGCATTCAGTACTAACAGTTGCACACTAAAGTGTGGGCTTAGGCAGGGCAAGAGTGGATGCAGACAACTACTGACACGACATCTTAATGTCTGGAGGTTCTGCTGAAGGTACTAGTACAATTCTTTTATCTGTTTAGAAAAGAATGCTGTGATTCCAAGGGCCAGCACAGGTTTCTGAAGAACTATTTATGCTAAACTAATCTTAGGATTCTTTTTTAATAGTTACTAATTTGGTAGATCAGTGAGCTGCTGTAGATGTAATATATCTTGATTTCAGCAAGACTGTCGTCAAGGTCCCCCACAATATTCTCATTGAAAAGCTGGTAAAACGTGTACTTGACAGTGTTGCTGATAGGTGGAATTGTAGCCTATATCAAAAGAGTGCTCATCAATGGGTCCTCATATTTCTAAGAGAAGTGAGAAGTAGGATACTGCAGGCTTCTTCAACATCTTTGATATAAATGACTTGGATCAAGGAATAAAGACAAAGCTAATGACACCTGCAGATGACACCATACTGGAGGACTCTGCTTCACTAGGAATATTTCTGCAGCTGCAGATTTTCTGCATTGACACGGGGTTGAACTGAATTATCTGTGAGGTCCCTTCCAGGAGATATGTACATCTTGCTCCAAGAACCATGTCAACATTCCTGTTTCAATCTGTCTCAACTATAAATACAATTTCTCATTTAAAGTAACTTTCCTTTTGTGTGAATGCTCCCCCCCCCACTCTGAAGCAGCTGCACCGCAGCTATCAGCAGAAGAAGTAATTTTACAAAGAGAACCCCTCCAATTATCATAGGAGATGATTTTCGAGTTTAAAGGAACAGTATATAAACGATTCTTTCTCTTGTGTTCCCCTCAAAGTTTTTCTCTTAATCTATTGTAACTGTTTTTCACTTACATTATCTCAATATAAAGAAGTGTATAATTAAATACAGGGAAGTGAGGGCAGCATTGTAAAAGCGAATAAAGATACTTAGTGAAGTGCAGTTGTATGAAAGGTCATTTAGTCTTGCGTGGCAGGAGGAAGCGGCAAAGAAAAACAAGGGAACTGCTCTCATAATGCACAGTTGTGACTCTCCAAAGATTGATGTTTTCTGCATATGCATGTGAGTCTCCCACCCCCCACCCTACGCTACCCTTAGAATGAAAGCCTTAGAAAGGTAGAAAGATTGACAGGAGCTTTGAAATATTTTCTCTTACAAACCTCTCCACCTGATTTCATAACGTTCATTGTGACTCTTCTATGTGCATAATAAAACAAAATTAAAGTTAAAACAACTTGCAAGAAAAAAAGCACCTCTATAACTTTTTGATACTAGAGCAATCATGGGAAGTTATTTACTTACACTGTGTGGGTATGGGATGGTGGGGACAGGGAGGGAGGGGCAGATCCACACCATACATTTAAAACACTTCCAACAAACATATAAAGCACATGACTTCCCCCAAAGAAGCCTGGGATCTGTAGTTTCCACCCTTACAAAGCTGGTTCTCAGCACCCTTCACAAACTACAGTTCTCAGGATTCTTCAGGGGGAGTCACGAGCTTTAAATATGTGCTGCATATGTTTTAAATGTTGTGTGGATCTGGCCAGAGAGAGACAGACATTCAGACTGTGTTAACATATTGGCTTGACTCCTAAGGTACCTTAAGAAAGTCATGGAAGGAAATTACCTGGTCCTTTCCTGCCGTTCTGAGAAAGCTCTGGATGGGCACAAGGTGGGATGGCACATGAGGGGCTGAAGGGGGAGGAGCAATTGCCCCAAGTAAGTCTTGAGTCCCTTTCTTCCCCCTTTCTCCCTTCTCCCACACCTTCCCCATATGTCAGTTTGATAACCTTATGCTGCATTAACCGTTTTCATGTCACAGGTGATTTAATTTTTTTAATTAAGAAATTAATGGAAGGTGTGCCTATTGTCCCCCCCCCCACACACACACACATGGGGGAAGGCATCTTTATAATGGCTACAGAGCTGAGGAAGGGATGGGAAGTTTCCCTTCCTTCAGCTTTCTAAAGTTATCTTAGTATTCAAGCCGATGAGTAGACATTTTAAACACACATCAGTGGAAGGAGAAAGTTGCATTTTCCAAAGGGAGGGGAGCAGGAAGGAGTTGCTCACCTGAATTATCTTGGTTGCTTTATCCAGGGTTGCATTTACCCTCCCATCTCCTTCAGCTGGGTTTTGTTCTTTCCCGGTTCACATCATCTATGCAGTAAACTGTTAAGCAGTCTACTCTGATTTTGATAGGAACTTTTGGCTGTTTTCCTTTTTGCTTCATTGTTCAGTGAACAATGTGTTTTGTGCTTGGTGTTGCAGGACATTCATTGTCAGCCCAAGCACCTGACTGAGAAACTGAGAGAGATTTTCAGAGAAGACACCGAGTCAGAAAATGAAGCGTTTGAAGGATTTGAAGTAAATGGAGAGGATGATATGGAGGTACAGGCCACATTTTTCATAGTATTTATCTTCATATACCTTTGTCTCTCCTCTGGATTTGCCTCTTGTTTTAATAAATATTGTGGTTTAGGACTGTGACTTGCACTGAGGTTCAGGACTGAGAAGGCTGAAAAAAATTGATTGAAACTTACAGCCTACTAAACAAGATTTTCTCATACCCCTTCTCACATTGACCTTTGCAGTGTTGGTACTGCTGCAATTTATCTCCTTTCTGTACCATAAAGGTAACATCAGAACTGGTAACCAATGCTGCAGCTCCTTCCAATGGCCTACTGTCCAGAGGAGGTTTCTCCCAAGTAGCACGGTGCTACCTGATCCTATATATATATATATATATATATAGAGAGAGAGAGAGAGAGAGAGAGAGAGAGAGATGTGAAGGATTGAACATGGGCCCTTCTGCATGCAAACCATATACTCTGCTACTGAGCTGTGATCCTCAACCTGGAATTATTTATTGCAAAACAGTGTTGCGCATAGCTACTCAGAAGTAATGTTCTTTGTGTTCAGTGAGACTTACTTCCAGGCAAATGTGTATAGGATTACAGCCTAAATTAATGCTTAGTTCTGCCCCCACAACTAATTTCTGTGCCTTAAGTGCAATGCATTATTTGTTGAAGGACTTTAGATAAAGTATGTGCCTGTGAAGTCAGTAGTGTTTCTGCAGTTAATTCATTGGCTATTCTAGAGCCTCATTTTGGTCTATAATTGAGCACCGTCGTGATTTGTATCATTCTTGGCCTTGTTTTGTTGCAGCACATACAAGGAGTGATGTGTCCCTATGCTCAAGGCTGTCTTGATTTACATGAAGTTTGTCCATTTAAATTAAAAATTTAAAAAAACATGCATTTTCAGTAAGGCCTTTGTAGAAATAATGAAAATGGTGTTTTTCATTCATTAGTGGAACTGGAAATTATTGCATGATAGATGCGATTTTATTATAGGTTGTTTCATGCATTGTTTTTAGGCAGTGGAATCAGATCCAGAAAACGATCCATTATCCTTGATGGCGGCAGAACCAGAAGAAGAAATGGAGGTGGAGGAAGGTAGAGCCAATGCTTCCTCCAGGAGAAGTAGCTTTGGCCTTCGTGTGGCATTGCAGTTCCCTACCAAGAAATCTGCTGAGAAGAGGGCACCTAAAAGACGTTCTTCTAAGTTCTGCTTGATGGACAGTAAACACCCTTGCTCTCTTACACAAATAAAAAATAATAAAACTTGGAAAGTGGCAGATCAGGAAGCATCTTCAGGGTCGGAGGAAGATTCTAAAGAGGAAGATTCTAAAGAGGCATCAAATGAAAGCTCTAGTGCACTGCTTAAAAGAGCCATGAATATAAAAGAAAATAAAGCCATGGTAAGAACTGGGATGCAGGTGACATTGTTGTACGCAAACTGTAAAAATATATTTCAACAGTCTTAGTTTGCACTAATAACGAAGAAGACAGAAGGAAATTGCAGGCTGCTACGGACATGACAATTCTAGACCCAAAAGTACATGTATGTTTAAAAATTTAATTTGCCTTACCTTACTTTATCAGTGCGCAACACAAAATACATAGCCCGTTATAGCCAAACTGAAAAAGCTTCCTGGGACAAAAATGTGGGCAGGCTGCTCATAATATAAGCACCAACACTACGAATGCCTAGCCCTATGCATGCTCATGTCAGGCCTCTTTAAAAGAAGGCACAGAGTACCTTGAATTGAATCTGAAAGCAACTGTTAGTAGCAGCATTTGGTCATGCCACTGAACCAGGGATAGGGAACTGGCATTCCTTCGAAATTTGATGAATAAAGGGTCACAGATTTCCCATCCCTCTGCTAAAGCATGGCTGAGCATTATGAGAATGAGCCTTAAGTACTCTTTGCAGGTACTAACATCAGAAGATCAGAATTTTCTATTTGTTTTAGATTAAGCACAGTTTGCAATGTCAGCCAAATTCTAAACTCTGGCTACTCTTAAGCCAGAGGTTAGTGAAAACAAGCTGGCTTCATAAACTATGATTTGAAGTTGCTTGTTTCTGCTAACCACAGTTAGTCCATGATGTTTGGATGTCAACAAACTAAGTTAATCTAAAACAGAAGAACTTTTTTTGGGGTGCATATTCTGTGGCATACAGCTTTATTCAAAGGAAGCACCACATTACAGTATCTTCTCCTTTCAAGTTAATGACAAAACCCATCCACACTGGATTAATACGTGGAGTCATTGCAATTTTGAAAATGTGCACTTTAATTTTGGTATTTTGAAAACACACTTTGAAACTGAACAGCTATAAACAGATTTACTTTCTTAAGATGTAGCATTACAGGACTTATAATTTCACATCAAAGAAACCATAATAATTTACACAAAGAAACGGAAAAACAAGAAAAAAAAGAAAATTGCAAAGGACAATGCATATATTAAATATTTATCTATATAGAAGAAATTCAGTGTCATTTTTCTCATTTCAGCTTGCTCAGTTATTAGCGGAACTGAATTCTATACCTGACTTATTTCCAGTGAAAACCCCTACCTCAACTCCTTCGGTAAGTATCAGTAAATACTTTTGGGAAACCTGCAATGCACTGCTAAGATTGGCTGTGTGGCTTTCTTTCTGTATTTTCCAGTAGGTGCTACCCCCACCCCCCAGTGTTTAAGAACTGCTTCTTAGGAGACATTCTGGACTTTGATTTTCAGGCCAACATTAAAAACAAATATCATGTCTGTTATGAAGTTTGTGCATACAGAAATACCAGCTTTTCCCTGCCCTTCATATACATATGACTAGGAAATTATTGGGCTCTCACTAGTGTATTTTGTGACTTTTCCCTTCCAGTTACTATACAATTGCATTCTTTCATAACCAGCTTTATGTTATATGCATTTATTCTGTTTAGGAGATTCAGAAAGAATAAATGTGTTTAAAACCCCCCTGCAAATTAACTGAAGGGTACGAAGAGCAACTTCGTACAGTTTTGTGCACCTCCTTTTTACACTACAAAAATTGCTACTGTAGCATTAACAGCCATAAGAAAAGGGGCAAGTTAGACATAATGATGAACATTGTGAACGGATCTCCCATCTCAGACTTTTATAAAAAGCAACCCTGGAGCAGTAGGATTAGCCCTCCTAGGACATTATCCTTTAGAATATATCTACTTATCAATTGGAGAAAAAACATGCAAATGCTGTTGGGCATTGCATGTGTTTCCAGTTGAGGCAAATAGCAGCTTTGAAAAGGAGAGCATGGCTGAAATGTTCAGTGGAGAAAGGGGTTAATCCCTTCCCCCAGGATCCCAAATCAGGATGGAGGAGCGCAGCTGCTATTTGTAGAAGTGTAAAATGCATTTGTGCTATCAATTGTAGTTTGGCCCAAAAAAGTTCATTTTATATGTGGAGATGGGCACTGTGGTATAAAACAAGACCCTCAAAAGGGTGAATTTGGAAAGGTTAAAGAAGTTGCATCTATTCGTTAACACAAACAGGTAAAGGCACTGCTGCAGCTATGTTCTACAAAATTAAAACAGACCTATGGTGACTCATTAAAACGCTCTGTTTTTTTTCTAGAAACAGAAGAAAATGCCAAGGAGAATGTTTTCAGAAGGCCAGATAGAGCGTCGAACAAACCCAACCAGAAATGCTCGCCCCCCAGAGAAATTTGCCTTGGAAAACTTCACTGCTTCTGCAGTCAGATTTGCAGAGCAGCTTAACAGTTTAAGACAACAAAAGCTCTTAAAGAAAAGACTAAAAGGGGTACATACCGGACTAGTTCAATTTTTAGTTTGTGTTGCTTTTAGAAACCACCTCACCTAACCCCAGAGTATTTTTGGTAACATGGACTGGAACACTAAGGGCAAAGTGATCTGAAAACAAGCTAGTATTTTATTGCAGCCAAATAGAATAGGCTGTGGTGTGTGCTTGGTAGCAGTTTGCATTTGGTGCCTATGAAAGTATCTCTGGTTTGTAAATGGGTCTCAAAAGGTTGGTGATTGGATTAGTTCTTTTCGGGGGGGTTAGTTCATTTGTTTTTATTATAAGCTATAGAAAATAATGGATGCTGTAAATGAAAAACCAGTATTATACATTATAGTAGATCAAATAGAATATTTTTATTCCTATATGTAGTATGTATTGTATTTTAAAGAAATGCAATATGAATCCTAAAATACTGCTCATGAGGGGAGGGGGATATTCTACATTTTTGTAGCACAGTTTGGAATGGAGTGTGGTGTAGTGGTTAAGAGCGGTAGTCTCGTAATCTGGGGAACCGGGTTCGCGTCTCCGCTCCTCCACATGCAGCTGTTGGGTGACCTTGGGCCAGTCACACTTCTTTGAAGTCTCTCAGCCTCACTCACCTCACAGAGTGTTTGTTGTGGGGGAGGAAGGGAAAGGAGAATGTGAGCCGCTTTGAGACTCCTTAAAGGGAGTGAAAGGCGGGATATCAAATCCAAACTCTTCTTCTTCTTCTCTTCTATATATGTAATGTGCACAAGATAGGAAACAAATGAGACTCCTCCTTTCTAGAGTGATAAGGTTAGGAAGTGAGGCTGAGCAGAGCACAAAGAGTATAGGGAGCTTGTTGTTTTTATTTAAGTTGAGTTCTAAGCAGACAATTTGAGGAGGAAAGGGAAAAGAAGCACACTGAGTTGCAGGAGAAACACCTGCATGAATAATGAGAGGGATTGCTCTCATTCATATATATATATATTGTTGTGTGTGTGTGGTTTTTATTGTTCTTAAAATAGTGGAGCATAAAGTCATTGGTTTAGAGACGCTGATGTGAGTTTCTTTCATAGAACAATTTGGGGACACCTAAAAGACGAAGATCATCAAAATACTGTTCAAACCGAACAGTTGAAGATATTACAGACGAAGAGTTAGAAAACATTGCAATAACAGTTAAAGACAAAATCTACGATAAAGTCCTGGTAGGTGCATCTCTTCTTCTTGGGTTTGATGAAGCTATTTTGACTTATTTAGTTTCTTTACATGGTGTTAAAATTTATGTAGTAATTAAATTGCCACAGCACTGTTTGTATTGATTTACCGTATTTTTCGCCCTATAGGACGCACTTTTTCCCCTCCAAAAATGAAGGGGAAATGTGGGTGCGTCCTATGGGGCGAATGCAGGCTTTCGCTGAAGCCTGGAGAGCGAGAGGGGTCGGTGCGCACCGACCCCTCTCGCTCTCCAGGCTTCAGGAGAGCCCCAGCGCCAGCCCCACAAGGTCGGGGGACAGAGGGAGGCGGAACGCCGCCATCCCGCTGTCTCCCAAAGTGGTTTGGAGGCTGACGGCGGGGAGAAGAGCGCTTCTCCCCGCTGCCTGCCCCACAAGCTACAGGGACAGTGGGGAGACGCAGTGCGTCTCCCTGCTGTCCCCGGACCTGATCTGAAGGTGGGAGAAGGGGAGAAGAGTGCTTCTCCCCGCTGCCTGCCCCACAAGCGCCTGGGGGGGAAATAATTTTTTTTTCTTTATTTCCCCCCCAAAAAAACGTGATGCGTCCTATGGGCCGGTGCGTCCTATGGGGCGAAAAATACGGTAGATCTGTCCTTTCTTGCTGACTGCATGTAGAAGACACCCAGTAAACAGTGGGAGACTGTAAACCTACTTTTAGGAGGGTCATGTGGCACCAGACCAATGGCACCAGGCATCTCCTGAGCTTCTACCCTCATTTATTTTTTGCCTTGCTGTCGGAAAAAGAATTTCTTAGCCTCCAGGCTTGGGGTGGAGGCTGTCGTGCGGAAGGATGTTCTAGGAAGTGTTAAATGATTATGAGAGAGCTTATTGCATAAATTGCTGGAGCTGCAAGGTATCTTCCCTCCCATTACTCCTCCAAATGTTAGCTGCACTCTTATCATGTTTTTGTGTGTGGACACTATGACAAAGTGTGGCAGAACAGACAGGGCAAGGCGTGCTTCTGATATCCATCAATGGACTTGCCAACCCGGTCAGGGTATTAATAGAAAAACAATTGTCTTTCTATTAGCCTTTTAAAATTTTTATTTTTAATTTCAAGTAACAAAACATGCCCACACAGGGAAACAAATCAGTTGTTTTACAGAAAAGACAGAAAAATAATAGCTGATGGTGTAGTTTTAGGCATTCCAAGAAAGGCAATCGAATGCTGACATATATGTATAGCTTTTTGATTGTTTATGCACCAAACATCCAAGGAATTGTGTTTATGTAGTATGTTCTAGAGGGATGTTTTCAAAGAAGGAAGTTTGTGTGGGTTTTGAGACACCCTCTTTTATCAAAAATAATCATTAAGTACAAGATGTAAGCTACCACCTATTCCCGCTTTACCTTGTTTAAATGAATGCAGTAATGTAAAAGTTTCATCCAGAAATTGTTCTTGTCAGGTGTTGCGAACATAAATAGAGCATAATGTTGAACAGGAATAATCAAACAGACCTTTGAGGAAGATAAATCTTACATTAGGGTCACTTAGTATGTCTTTTAACTGAAAATCAAGTTTGAGAGAAACCCAGATTGCTGACCTCCCTGCATTTTGGAAGTGCCTTGTGAGGTGTACCATTCCAACTCCGCTTTGGAGAAAGGATTTTGTATCAGTGTTTTTGTTGTTGTGTGTCTTGTTAAAAAATAAGGTCGGGGTTATCTTGCTCTAAAGCAGACCATAGCCTTTTAACTGGCTTACCCAGGCCATTTACATTACATTACTGCAATTAAGTATGGCACTGTCAGAGGTGTAGCAAGGTCAGTGCAGATTTTTTTTTTGTCACCCCCCTCACACTGGGGTACTCAGGGTAGGCTTGGGAGTCGTGGGTGTGTGGTGCGCCGAATGTCACCCCCCTCAGCGATGACACCTGGGGAGGCCCGCACCCCCCTTCCTATACCTCTGGGCACTGTAAGGTTAATTTAAAATTATGCAGCCTGTACCAGACAATATATCTATTATGCATCATAGTAATTTCAGTGTTATCATATTCCATCAGCACAAAATAAATACCGTGGTACCGCCGGTTGCGAACTGGATCCGTTCTGGAGGTCCAGCTGTATCCCAAAGGTTTCACAACTGGAGAGACCACTTCTGCGCATGCCGCGAAACACTTCCGGGTTTGCCGCTTTTGGAACCCGAAGTTTACGTTACCTGAGGTTCCACTGTATGCTTTGAATTCCCCAAAGGGAGTAACTTCAACATTCAAACTCCTTCCCAACAGAATAATTCCTGCATATGTTGGCTGAGAGTATAAGTCTGTCTTTTCCTTCATGAGCCAAAGGCAAAGGGTGCAATTGGAGGATGTAAACATTAACCACCTCCCCGCAGAAGCAGAAACTGTTTTACATTATGTTGCTAACAAAATAAGAGATTAATAGGCCAATTCTTGTCTTGTTTTGGTTATAGAGCTCATAGCTCTTGGGAAGACTTAGTTGGTAATTTCAGTGGCACCACAGACAGAGAAGTCATCTTTGTGCTGGTGGTTTATTCCCTTTTCCCCCCTTCTCTCAGTTGTTTGATTGCAGTCCCAGTTGATTTAATAATTTTGTAGCTTCTGGTTGTGTGGAGACCGCTTTAGTTACTCCTTCGTAAGTTTTTAGGCGTTTGAATGGGTAACTCCATCAGTACTTTATGCCTGTTTCACAGAGTGCTGTGTTGTAAATTTTCAGTTCACACCTGCAATTTCAGCATTCCCGGGCAGAGATGTCTACCATTGAATTTTCTATTATGATTTTTTGCAGTGTTCTTAGCTTTTGATATAAATCAGACTTTAATTTATGAAGGAGCTAAAGCAAACAATGATGTTTCTCAGGGGCTTAGCATTTTTTTGTTTGGGATGGAGTGCTCCTGTGTATTCTCTTGATGGGTGGGCAGGGGGTGGGGAACCTAGTTGCACTAGCAGTAATATTGTGAAATTCTGTAGAAGCATGAAGAAGTCTACTGTGTTGATTTCCAAACACTGTTCTTTTATATAATTCTCTTCTTACTGTGCTCATGCTAGGGAAGCACGTGCCATCAGTGTCGACAGAAGACTATTGATACCAAGACAGTTTGTCGTAATGAAGGCTGTGGGGGTGTGAGGGGACAGTTCTGCGGACCATGCCTACGTAATCGCTATGGAGAAGATGTGAAAGCAGCACTTCTAGACCCAGTAGGTATCTGAACTGTTCAGGTTGAGGGATATCAATGTATTGTCAAGCTACTTAAATTATGGGAGCTCTCTTAGATGCATTGCTAGCATACGAGTCTTAAAAAATATGATATCCTTGTGTCTCTACCTCCCTTCCTGTTTCTGTGCTAAGCCAGAGCACCTATATTTGTTGACTAAATGAATGCCCCTTTCTCTCTAAGGACTGGTTCTGCCCTCCGTGCCGTGGGATCTGTAACTGCAGCTACTGTCGCAAACGTGATGGTCGTTGTGCCACAGGAATGCTCATTCACTTGGCAAAGTTTTACGGTTATGATAATGTAAAAGAATATCTTGAAAGGTAGGAAGCTATTGGAATTTTATATCAGTGGTATGCATCCAGATTTTGTTTGGATTTGCACAGGTGATAAAAGCTACACAGGGTTAGGGATAAAAGTAAGAAACTGAAACACAGAAGTACACGAGGAACCACTGAACTTTGGTATTTTGAGAATATGGCAGGTAACAAAGAACTTCCCAATCAGAAACTGAACTATATGTGTTTCATATAGTCTGTTCATTACATCCCAAACAGAACTTATCCACCCCACATGATGAGATGTGATCGCTTGATGTGTAGAGACACTCTCATCTCAAAGCATGAGTTCTGCTTTGGAAGTACACATAAGCATGAGTTGCTTGTGGATTTTCCATAAATTCTGAAGTTAGCCTACTTATCTGAATGTCTATTTGTGTTTGTACCTAATACTAGATAACTCATCTTGATTAGAGGCACCGTATTTTTCGTTCTATAGGACGCACCTTGTTTTAGAGGGGGAGAACAAGAAAAAAAATTCTCCCCCTCTCTGCTCAGCGCCCCCTCAGTGAAGTGGCAGCCCCTTCTAAAACAAGGTGCGTTCTGTGCGTTCAACGAAGCCTCAGGAGCGCGGTGGGGGTTCCCGTTGGGCTCTGGAGGCTTCGGGTTCCTTTCGACCTGCTCTTTGGGGCTGGCGGGGGGAAGTGCTTCTTCCCTGCCAGCAAGACTCTCCCGGCTTCAGCGAAAGGAACCCGAAGCCTGCGAGCGCAGCGGGAACTTGTGCTGCGCTCTGAAGGCTTCAAGTGGCTATCCCTGAAGCGCGAGAGGGGTCAGTGCGCACCGACCCCTCTCGCTCTCCAGGCCTTAGGGATAGCCGCCTGAAGCCTTTGGAGCGCAGCGCGAGTTCCCGCTGCGCAAAGCCTCTGCAGGGCAGTGGGGTGAAGGCACCCCACTGCCCTGCGGAGGCTTGAAAGGCTGTCCCCGAAGCCAGAACAGAGAGACGAAGCGCTACGCAGCATCTCGCTGTTCTAGCTTGGGGATGCCGGGGCTTTATGGGGAAACCCCGGGCTTCCCCCTTCAGCCCCGACACTGATTTGATTCAAAAAATTTTTTTACTTGTTTTCCTCCTCTAAAAACTAAGTGCGTCCTATAGAGCGAAAAATACGGTAGCTTGTTATTTTGGGGCAGAATTGGATGAAATCTGCAGACCGGTTGCCCTTCTGAGGGAATGAATCCAACCAAATTTTAGAAGGATGGCTGAAGTGCTTTTACTGCAAGGGCAGCCTTTACATTTTTGGGGTGGAGGAAGGAACCCAGCCCTGTGAGGTACAGGAGAAAGCAGTAACCTCCTCCTGTGCTGAGGCAGCCCCATGAATGCTCTGTTCATGCAGCTGCCGCCTTGGCCACGGGGGGGGGGCGGCCAGCCTCTTCCTCCTGGGAGAAAGGGGGAGCCTGTCCAGCTGCCCCAAGGTAGTTGAGTCACAGGTGGGTGGCTTCATTAAACTGCTCCACTGAGGGCATGCACATCAGCAGAGCAGTTTCACAAAGCCCCCGCTAGCTGAAAGTGGGGGGACTTGATCAGCTGAGAAGCGGACTTTTGAAGGAAGGCTGCTTCTCAGCTCATCAAGTCCGAGTGGGGGCTTTGTTAAAGTGTTCTGCTGAGCTGCATGCCCTTCAGTGGTATGGTGGCAGAGGGACGCGGGAGCAGTGACTGCTTAATCTACGATATATCACCATCACACTCTGCCCCTCATAAAACAGTCCCATTCTGCTTTTTCTTTTTCAGCTTGCAAAAGCAACTTGCTGAAGATGACTGAAAATACCGGATTGCAAACCTTCTCAACTTTTCTTTCCTTTTTGTACTTAATCAGAGTTTTACTACAATGATGTTTATAAAATATAGGACAATAGTCATTACTTTAAAAAACAGATATTGTACATATGACAAAGATTTCTCAGGAAAGTACCTGCTAAAGGAATCTGTGTTGTACATTATTTGTCACAGTATGCTGCAAAAAACTTTGGAGACTAAAACAGCTTTCATTCATTTCTATGGAGGTTTTTTTGCTGCTTAGACTCCAGCTGCCAATGGTTTAATATTCTACATAGCTGCAGTCCATTGCTTTTAAAAAAGGGATGAAGCACCTGTATTCCCTCAGTTGTTGGACTACAACTGCCCTTATCGCTGACAATTGAGTCAGGAGTCCAGCAACACAGCAGGGCGACAAGTATTTTAGAAACAGTGCTAGAGAGAGAATTCCTAGAGGGAGAATTCCTAGCATCCTACTGTTTATTATTTCAACTGCAACAAATCTCTTTAAACTAAACCTACCCCAAAATATTAATTCCCATATACGTAGGTGTTACTTCAAAAGCTTTTGAACTCCTGGGGGCCACCGTTCCAAGTTTGTCTGCACCCATACGCCCTGGCCAGGATACGCATATCCTTCTACACAGTCATGTGCAATCAGGTTGCAAGAACTGCAAAAGGAGATCGAACGTGGTGCAGACAGGCTGTACATTGGCTGTTGCAGCAAACTGATTGTGGCAATAAGATGACCACTTTATACACTGGAGTATTTAACCTAAGGTTTATTTTAATATATTTTTATATTGATGTTAAAATGATCAGGACAGCACATTTCTTGAGATACACATCCTTTAAAGAATTTTTTTTTTTTTTTGGTACCTCTGCCTACAAACACTGTTAAATTACTCATCTGCTTTTGAGATGTCTAGTTGTAGGTGCATTTTTATGTTCTGCATATTAGAGAGCTTTGATATCAAGCAGTGTGTCACTATCCCTAGGGCTGCATGTGATAACGCCAAGCAGTAATACATAATATACCATAGCAAAGGCTGGGCTAGAATTTCGTACCTGCTAAACTGCCAGAAGCAAGGCTACTCCAGCAAGCACCCACTTTGCTGGCTTTTCTTTGCTTTTGAGGTTAAAAGTCCAGACATATGTAGGCCCTCTAATTTTCGTCTTGTAAACTGGGCATTTATAAATGTTTTTCGTTTCTTGCCTGTCTGCTGGGATGGCTCTTACAAAGATGACTGGCATCGCTGGAGTCAATTCCTTTAGTCGGGCTTCAGCTATGACTCCAGCTTGAATGTCCCATCTAGCTCCTGTAACCAGAGAAACACAGTTTTTTACTTAAATTTTAAAAAGAGTAGTTTAAGAGAATACCATTGAATGTATCTCTGGGAGTTATATCACTAGTATAGTAAACACAGCTATAGCATAATGCCGGGCCATGTGCTGACTCGCAGATTTTTGGAATACTGTAGAGAATATTGGGAGTTTTTATATCTTCAAGTAAGGACCTATAGAATTGCGTGGAAGGTATCTCAGCTAATATAAAATGCTGCATAATAGTAGTGAATTTAACAATAAAACAGTAGTATGTAATTTTGTTCTGTAAGGGTAGCCAGTGTGGTGCCTCCAGATGTTAGTGGACTACAGTTTCTATCCTTCATGACCATTCTGGGTCATTAATTGCCAGAGGGCACAATAGTGGCTACCTCTGGTATAAGACATCTGGTATTCTGTTGAGACAGTGGGTCAAGCTATTGAGTGTGGCTTTTTCAGAGAAGATTGCTAGCACCTCATTGCATGTAAGCTTTCAAAATTAGAACACAGCAGAAAAGAATATAAACTTGATTTCTCACTCTTTTGTACCATTTGGGCTGCACAGCACCCTTGAAGGAAAAAGACAAGTGTTTGGACCTCCAACAGCTTCTGGATTGCAACATTGGTACTTCTTGTATACTTTCATTTTCTGTGTCTGACACATTTCATGAGTGGGTGCCTAAATCTACATTTCATTTTTGAGTCAATAATGTTTACAGACTCTAGTAAACTTACCTTCCATAAAAAGGCCAAATATATATGCCCCTTCCCTTGGTGGATGACCATAGTCCTCTCTACTTTTTTTGGTAACATCCGTAGTCAGACACATCTTATCCAGAGACCAGTTGTTCTTCCGTGCCATGCTTTGCATAATGGCTTTCAAGGGGAAAAAAGGGTTAGGTGGATGTATCATTTTATGGCTAAAAACTATGACTGTGGGTGGTGTGGGGTAATCTTAAACATAGCAAAGAACATATAATTAACCTAACTCTGCTGCAAGAATAAATCTACATTTTCTTTAAAAATTTGGGCCTATTGTTTTTTTGTGTCAGATTTTTGCAGAAGCAATGTATTCCTGAAATAAAATGATCCTAGATGCACAGTCATTTTGCAGTCTAGTTACATGCTTTGTACAGAAGTGAACTGCTAAACTTTTCTCGATTGTGGAAATAGTATCGTAATTAATAGAACCTAATTTAATATAATTTTAGTGCATTTTTAAGATAATATCTTAAATTATGCTTCCATCCTGGCTCTCATCCAAGTACTGATAAGGCCCCATGCCTGCTTATTATATTCAGCTGCATTACAGCTTTTGATACTTCTAGATCGTGCTATCTCAAGTATTACTTAAAGCATTACTGATTCAGTATGTCACTCAATTGTCAGTGCCTTGACTTACAGCATTTTAGCCCTGAGAAAGTTTTATAATGAAGTGCTCTCATTTGTTCCATCTGTGATACAGTAGCACTTCATATTCATATTTCTTAAGAGCTAGTTACATTGGAAATTCCACAAAGGTAACCCTCAGTAAGCCATTGTATAAAAATTGTAGCCCTACTGTGCGATCTAATTTACTTGACCTTTATAAGTCAATAGTACATACCAGTCAAAAAAGACTGAGGGTTAAAAAAGCCAGAAAGCCACACCACTGCAGGAAGTACTAGATCTTGTGTCCAGATATCAAGTTCTCGGCATCGCATGAGAAGGTCGTTAAACCTGAAGGAAAAGCAGCAAAGGGATCAACGTGTCATGAGAAGTGATAATTTAAAAAATAAAATTGTGATTTGCTAGCCTATAATCTATAGCCTTTTGTTGGTGGATTATTATTACTTCTCTTTAAGTGATTGTGCTTTCTTGGCAGACATGAAACTAATGAATGGGGCAACTGTGCCCTCCTTTTGTATCTTTACCTGAGATGTAAGAATGCAGCCTTTCAATAATAATTGGAGGTACCCACTTTCCCTGCCTTTAGATGTATCCTGGAAAAAGAGGCCTCCTCCCCCCTCTTAAATCCTGAAACATTCATGATTAACATCAAAATGACACTGCTATGCAGTTATTGGTCAAACATGCTCAGTGTTTAACAGAATTGGAATCCTTGTTATGTGGAAGACAGGTAAAGTGAATGACTGATTGAACATACCATTGGGCAAGGCTGTAAGTGGATGGATAAGCCAGTTTGGTCCATGCATCTGGCACCAGGTCATAAAACAGTGATGACTGCACAGCTTCCATGGTAACAGAAAACGTCAGCTCGCCCTAGACATTTGGAGGGAGAAAAATTAAATCCCAAGTTCTTTTAAATACATTTTCATAATAAATCTATTTCTCTTACTTTGAGACCGAGGTCTAGTTGTTTAAGTGACTTCCGTATCTCTTGAATGAGAATGTTCATCCTCTCACATTCTTGAAAACAAACAAGAATGTAAGGGCTCCGTATGGTAGATTTTTGCATGATTTCAGACATGTTAAACTCCTCTGGCAACTTCTCCAGAATTTCATCCAGGACATTCTTCACCTTGAAACAAAAATACAAAGCAAAATCACTAGAAGTTGCTTGGCCACATGCACGTTCCCTTGAAAGTCCCTCCAGTACGTGCCCTGCAAGCCACTTTGTGTGTTTGTTTAGTATTTTGCTGCTGCTAATGCCCTGACACAGCTACCTCTGAATCTTTGCTACAATGGCAGACTTCTTGCACAACACCAGATACAGTGGTGCCCCGCAAGACGAATGCCTCGCAAGACGGAAAACTCGCTAGACAAAAGAGTTTTCCGTTTTGGAGGTGCTTCGCAAAACGAATCTCCTATGGGCTTGCTTCGCAAGACGAAAAAACCGCTAGACGAAGAGAATCACAGAACGGATTCTTATCGTCTTGCGAGGCACCACTGTATAACCAACTCTGTAAAACAGGTTGTTGATGCTAGATGGGTGGAGGCAGAAGTTAAAGGCTATTTATTTGCAAAATTTATATATAACAAAAACATTTAAAATGGTTTGCATAAACCAACATAAATAAATCTTATCTGCTTTAAAACAAATATATGCATTAACGTGTCTGGGTAGGCTTGCCTAAACTAGTAAGTTTTTAGCAGGCTCCAAAAACAGCACAGCAAAGGTGGCCTGATATTATGAGGGACTTTCAAAGAGTAGAGGCTGAGAGATTGATTCATTGCAAGTACAGAACGAACATTATGTGGCACTGCTAAAAGTGCCAGTTCAGCATTTAGAAGGGGGAGAACAAGCTAAGAAAGAGAAACTTGGATTAGAGTGTCCCAATTTCAAATTAAATTGTCTTCAATTTAATTTTTAATTCACTCATCACTCATGCCCTCTAATTCTGCAGTGTGGTATTGATAGATGCCACACTAAAGAAGCGGACCACCCTACTAGCCAAAATGGAGTCTGCAAATGTACAAGCTCCTCCATCATTGCAATTATGCTAAGTAGGTATTTTACCTTACTAAAAGCTGTGTTTCCTAGTAGCTTTCTGTTTAGCTATGCATTATTCTGCACTATTGTAGAATCATAACCAGGGCCTCAGAAGGCTTATACACATTATCCTCCCCTCCCATTCCACACAACTGGGTGTTGATGGGCAGCACCCTTTTCACACAAGTAATTGACAGCATAACAGAAGGTGAAAAATTACTGTACAAGGGTGGTAATCATCCTGGGGTCTTTGTGAACTGGGACTAAGAACACATGGATTGTTTGCTTGCATTTCCTTCACTTGAGGGGGCAAGGCCACACCACCAACAAAGGACTAGCACTTCTCACAGGAGAAGCACTCCAACTGAAAAAAATGTGATCTAAAAACTAATGGTCAATGTACTGTCAGTGCTGAATTTTCCTGTGTTGAAACCTGTTTTGGTTTTTTATTAAGTCTGGCTGGAACCTGGGGAAGGAGGGATTCACAGAGATTGTTGTACGTTCTTTATGACCATAATGGCAAAAGGTTTTTGCCCAAAGGTAAGATTCATTCAAGCTTCCTCCTACATAGTAAGCCGTGTATTGAGGTCGAAATAAGCCTATGGAACTAAGATTTTGCAGAGTACCGTAATCTCACCTTTTCTTCTACTGACTGTCCTGATGCCTCTCCAGCAAGTAGATTTCTGGGTTGCATTTCCAAGAGTGTTTTGAAAAGGTTTTCTGACAGAACTGTCAAGAAATCTATCTCGGCATTCGGGTGAAGACCATACAGTACAGGGTTTTCAAGTGGAAGCATTTCATCTATATACTTGTGGTATCCTGAGTAATCCAAATTGGGAGGAGCAAGGAAACCTGGAGCCAATGCAAAGTCGCCTTCAAGCTGTAGTTGATGGGAGGGAGGGGAAATAAACGACGTTGAGTATTCATTTTGCATATTTCAGACAATCTGGTCTTTAAAAACTCAAGATGTCTTTAAGCAGTGTCAATTCATGGGACACACCTTTGATGACAGCAGCAGACTAAGAAACAGATGAAACACAGGGCTGGATTCAACTCAATAGTTGTGCTAGTGGGAGTTACTGCAATGAATCCTGCTCACACAATCGAGCTTTCCCCTGTCCTCCCCGTGTGCCCCCCACAATTGGCTCTGAGGGATTGTGAAAATCCCCAGAACAGCAGGGGCGGTGGCAGAGAAGAGGGGAAGAGAGATGCTTGTTCTGATGGAATGACATTACTAGCATGATTCTGAATTCCACCCCTAATTTCCCCACCCCCTTCTCCATGCCACAGGAACTTCTGATCCAAGTTTTTCAGTGCTTATGCAAAACTACCACCTATGCACAGGAGGAAGGAATCAGAAAACTTGGGGTAATTTTTAGATTGGCCCAGGAAAAAAACCTAAGGGGGGGGGGGAAGACCAACTTAAATGGCCCAATGATGACTCGATATCCATGGAATGTTTATGTGGGGGGTGACAACCAGGAACTAGGAGGAGCTGAATAGATTGGCTTGAAAGAAGTGCGTGCATGAAGGCAGGCATGCCACAGCCACGGGAATGTCCGGTGGGCAAGCTGCAGCCTGCACCCCTCTTGAAATGGTCCCTCCCAGATGGTCCCCTGACCAGGCTCCAATTCTGTTGGCACAGAGGATCCCAGGTTTGCTGAGGGAGAGATTGGGCTCAAGCTGTTGAAAACAAACGTTCTAAGCAAAACCTAGAAGTCTACAAACCCTATTCTGCCATAAATGAATGGCAACTCCACCTGTTATGGCTGTGAAAAAATGTGTATATTTGATGTGTTATATGTGCATTTTTTACACAGCCATGTACGGTAGATGCTTTCAGGAAACCTGGCTGTCAAAGACATCCTCACGTTATGTGCTTGCTGATGAGAAACCCCAGTATTTTCCCACTGTAATCAAAATGCACCTGCCTGCATGGCCTTGTGCATGTAGCGCTTCTGCAGTCTTATCCCTAACAGGAGTGTGGTAATTACCAATCTGCAGCACAACTGTAGGGTGCGGGCATATAAAGGGAAAAACAAAAAAGTCAACCCAACCTTTCTGGGTTGTTTTCTGGGGTGTGTGTGTGTGTGTGTGTGTTTTTAAAAAAAAACTTACAGTAGGAATTCCTTCAGTTTTGAACCTGCATTTTTTGAATATTTTGAAAGAATAATGTTTTCCTTATCGTCAGTTCACACTTTGTGTAAACATTTTATATCTGCTATAATTAGGGCTATTTTATTACTGAAGGGTGCAATCCTATGGATCCTGAGAAGGCCCCCATCCTCACTTTGGACATGGACAGCTTAGGATAAGGCAGTTCAATCACTTCCACCACCCAACGGCTTTGGGTTAAAATATTTAGGGCTGCAATCCTGCCTTTCTATCTAGCCATCAATCAGCAGTGTTTTATTTGGTTAAATATATGCCTAGTCCCATTTAAGTGCTTCACAAAATGCATGATCTATTGACTACCTTAATGATTAAATGCAACTTTAACCTGTTAACAAATGCAAATAAATATATGCAAATATAAATTCAAATAAACATGCCAGATCCCAGTTAGGCATAAAACTAAGACAAATGTGGTATATCCATTGGCCATTGCTTACGTTTACCTTGTCTGTCAATGAAGGAATTTTTGTTTCTTTTGGTATGCTTTGCAGGAGACCATTGTTCAATTGAACCGAAATGAATTATCTTGTTTCTGAATATGTAAGTAGACCTGCACCTAGGGTTAGTTAACTAAGAGTACCTAATTCACACCATTTCTTTCAGGTTCTGTACCTGTATTTGACACATATTTGAATGAAAGTTCAGGCTTTTGAAGGTTAATGGACTGCCTGGTCTAGAAATAGTAATTCTTATCCATGGGCTAGATGCAGAGGAGGTACCAGCGGAATAAGCTTCCCACATGTCCCCTTGACCTTAACTGTCATTTAGAGAAATCAGCTTCCATGGAGGTCAGAAGTACAGTAGTGTTTATCCTTCCCATCTCCATGGTAACTCACTCCTGGGTCTTCCAATTGACTTCCAATTGTGCTAAACTGAATGTGGCTTTGTGACACATGAAAACCTAGTCATTACAGAGTGAATAGATGCAAGCAAACTCACTTCACTTCAAACCACTGCACACACTTCCAACTGCGGAATCAATGGGGGGAAATGGAATGTCCTTAGGGCTATCTATGTTGCATAGCAGAAATGATCTTTTGATGCTCTACTTGCCATCCCCTACTGCCTCTAGATAAATGGTTAACTTTTGGAAAAGACAGAACAGCTAGGTTGCTATTCCATCTGGGCATTCTTAAACCCCAGTGAAACTGATTGCGTTATGTAGAAATGATTCTGGCCTAGATTACACTTTTGTGCCGCAACCCTAAGGACACTTATCTAGAAATAAATTCCATCAAAACCATCTGTATTTACTTCTAAACACACTTAAGATTGTGATGTGCCTTTTAAGACCAGAATGTATTGCTTGCCAATGTCGCTAATGCAAGTGGAAGAGAATCTTCATTGGAAGGGACCTCAAATGGTCTGTCAAGCTGCCAGTGCGGGAAATCTACTGCTACAGAATCCCTGGAAGGTGTCTCTGCTTACAAAAATCTCTAACAAAAGTGCCCACCAACTCCTGAGGCAGTCTGTTCCACTGTTGAACTGGTCACGCTGTAAGGAAGTTCTTCCTAACATTTAGTCTACAAACTTTTCCTCGTCCCCAATCTATACATTACCAGAGAAGGGTTCATAAATTCTTCTAAATACGTGCGGCAGAGTCTGCGGTCCCAGTCATCAGTGATGTGTCCACCGTACATAATTTCACCAAACAGATAACGCAAATCTTCCCAGGGAACCTATGGAATACAATGGAATGTGTAATTAAAGAACCAGTTAGCTTTCTAAGGAGGACACAGCTAAGTCACTTGGCATAGCTCTGGCATAATAAAACATGGATTTCATCAGCACGAAGTGCATCATATTATCCCAAGAGTGGTGTGTGTGTGTGTGTGTGTGTGTGTGTGTGTGTGTGTGTGTTTACAAGCACATAATCATAATGGGACCACTGACACATTCTGCTGCCATTGGTTGGTGTGTGTGTATATATGAAATAAACACAGGTAGAACAAAAACAAAAGTGGTAAAGAGTGGAGTCCAGTGGCTGTGAAACTCAATAAAAATTAAAACTTTTCAAGGCACCTGATTCTATCCTCTGCTTTCAGTTAAGAAAATTGCTTCCTTTTCCAGTGCTAATTAAGACAGCAAAGCTACAATGATTGTGTCGCATCAACTACTGCTGCAGGGAATTATAACTTGCTCATCATAAAAGTGCACAGAATTGTCACTGGCTGTACTTTCCCCCCCATTTTGCAGCCATTGCTTAGAATTTTGCTCTCCACTCTTCCCATGTATAACACAATTCAGCTGAGAAAGTGGACTCTAATCCGCAGAAGCTTATACAACAATAAATTCTGTCAAGTCTTTAAGGTGCTACAAGACTTCGTTGTTTTCCTGTTTCAGAAGAAAGCTGTGTGGCAGCAGCGGATTCCTTTGAGAACAGTGACCATGCTTGAGTAGTACAGTGGTACCTCGCAAGACGAATGCCTCGCAAGACGAAAAACGCGCAAGACGAAAGAGTTTTCCGTTTTTTGAGTCGTTCCGCAAGACAAATTTCCCTATGGGCTTGCTTCGCAAGACGAAACGCCTTGCGAGTTCTTGCGAGTTTGTTTCCTTTTTCTTAAAGCCGCTAAGCCGTTAATAGCCGCTAAGCCGTTAATAGCCGCTAAGCCGTTAATAGCCGCTAAGCCGCAAGACGAAAAAACCGCAAGACGAAGAGACTCGCGGAACGGATTAATTTCGTCTTGCGAGGCACCACTGTATGCTAAACCATGGTATAGCAATATGTGCACAAACAAGAGAGAACTGAGTCTTGAGCTTGTGCTTTCCTTCCTCCCTCACAGCCAGGAGGCAGATTTTGGGAGAGTTTTAATGGTTTCCCTTCAAGGCAGCTGGTTTGTTGCATTGTCAGCACCAGGGATTGCAGTTTATTCCCAACTGGTTTAGTTCAACAAGCCACCTTCCACCAGCTTGTTTTGAAATCGAGCAGTTAGTGATCAACCAAGATTCCTGGTATGGACAACAAGACAAGTCCAATTTAAAGGAGCCTAGGTTGGGTGGCTGGAGATTCTCAAGTTCTCCTTGAGGGAGGAGGCATGGCAGTGGAGAAGCTAGATGTTTGCTACATGTCCTTCTTGCTAAACCATGTCCATGCACACCTCAACTTGCTCAACACAACGGATAATCCCTCACTATTAGTCATTTTGCCTGGATTGATGGAAGCAGAAACCCAAAACTACTGGAAGGCACACAATTGGAGAAGGTTGGTTTGGCATGATGTGTGGACATAGCCACTATGTGAGATGTGACATGCACACAAAAGCTCATACCAAAAACAAACTTAATTGGTCTCTAAGGTACTACTGGAAGGATTTTTTTTTATTATTAAATTTCAAGACTAACATGAGAATTTGTTTTTCTTATTATGCTTTGTAAAATAAATTTCAGAAGTTAACATGGATGCTTTCCAGCTATTTAATATTTGTGATTCAGTAAAACTGATTCATTTTTGTTTTGCCTATGTTCTCAGTGGTATTATTTATAAGCTATGCAGGCCCTGACAAATTGTGGGCGGTATGACTACTCTCAGAGGCATATGAGTTTTCTGTTTTGGAGGGAAAGGGCTTTGCAAATCATACAGATCTCTGCAATCCAGAGACCAGAAAGACAATACTATATTTCAATATGTTATTAGAAATCTTGCAGGGGAAGGATGAAAAAGGCCCCAAACAGTGACAAAAATGTCAAAACATCACTGCTCAATGCCTAAAAAGTTACATTTCTAAAATACAGTGGTGCCCTGCAAGACGAACGCCTCGCGAGACGAAAAACTCGCAAGACGAAAGGTTTTTTCGTTTTCGAGTTGCTTCGCAAGACGAATTTCCCTATGGGCTTGCTTCGCAAAACGAAGCTTGCCCCGCAAGCTCCGGGGATAGCGGGGAAGCGCAGCGCATCTTCCCCGCTGTCCCCGGACCTCTTTTGAAGCAAGGGGTGGCGGGGAGAAGATCGCTTCTCCCCGTTGCCAGCCCCGCAATCTCCGGGGACAGAGGGGAAGGCGCGCGCCTTCCCCTCTGTCCCCTCTTTTGAAGCAAGGGGCGGAGGGGAGAAGATCGCTTCTCCCCGTTGCCGCCCCTTGGTTCAAAAGGGGTCCAGGGAGAGATCTTCTCCCCTCCGCCCCTTGCATCAAAAGAGGGGACAGAGCGGTGCTTCCCCTCTGTCCCCGGACGGTCTCCATAGGAACGCATTGATTGATTTTCAATGCATTCCTATGGGAAACCGTGCTTCGCAAGACGAAAAACTCGCAAGAAGAAAAAACTTGCGGAACGAATTAATTTCGTCTTGCGAGGCACCACTGTAATTAAATTCATATTCTGTGTTGAGATAATTTCAAAACTGTATGAATTCTGGATTTTAAAAGTTCCTCAGTGAACAAACAAAAATCAGTTTCTATAGAAGTCTCTTTAACAAATTACTTCAAAACCTTTATCTCAAGCTATACATCAGGAATTTGTGTGTTTTGTTTAAAACAATATATTCATGTGGTATTGGAGGGCTGATACATTTAGCCTACATTATCAAAATAAGCTTGCCTCTATTTATCAAGGACACATTATTCAAGAACAAACAATTATTCATTGCTGCTATGTCGCACATTGAAATGAACTCAGGTTAGCAAAGTAATTCGCAGGGGCTAATAGTAGCCACTTCAATTTTATTTTAAACATTAAAACGTATTGCTGATGCTCTCTATCATTTTAAATGGCTGGAGACTTGAAGGTCATGAACAGTTGGCCACTCATCCTATTTCTTCTTTTGTCCTTCAAGTTTTTCCATAACACTTTATGCCATTTTATACTAGATCTTGCACACTAAATCCTACTATACCATTACCACCTAATCCAGACAATCTACCCCACCCCAAATAATCCCTACTCATGCAGTTGCTTGCTTTAGTTGGAAAGACTCTGGTGCTGGAGTTTATTCTGGACCAGCAGAAGACTACTGGATTAGGTCGATTGCTTTAGTACAGAGCAAAGTTCTCCAGCTTTTCAGAAATCAATAATAAAAGACTGAAGAAAGTGCAGTCAGCCGTCCCAAAGGTCTCATGGCCTTTGTAAAAGTAAGCAGCAAATGCCCCGAGGGGCAAAACTACACAGAAGGAAATGCGCAAAGTGAAATTGATCATGTAATTAGAGAAACAAGTTTAATAGAGAAGATTTGTACCAGCCACATTAGGGCTGCACAAAGTTATGGATTAGAAGTAGGCTGCCCGATATTTAGTAGGCTCCAGTAGCATGTTTTGTAACCCTACTCTGCAATACAGTAAATGTCTAAAATGCATATATTATATTACAGGAAAAGTAAAAGGCAGTCAAGTGGCACATGAGAAGTACAATGCAGTAAAGGAGAAAAGTACTAAGGGGCAGTGGTTTGGAACAGACAAAGTTCAATCGTAATGTGAAATGAAACCTAGTCTAGTATACATTGCTTAAACAACATTGCAAACTATGGCAGTAATCCTATAGCAACTTACCTGGGAATAAGTCCCAGTGAATTTCTGCATATACAGGACTGTGCTTGTAAAACCAGTTTTGCAGTCATTAACTGTGATGTTGGTAGGCTCATTCCAATGGTTTGGAAGCAAAATATGACCACAGACAAACAAACTGAAGTTTTCCAAATATAGGAGGGAACTAAGGGAGCCAGATGCAAAAAAAAAAAAAAAAGGGGGGGGGAGCAGGCCTTCTGTACCTTTCATAGTTATGGAGAAGAGGGAAGTGCATGGTACACCTGCTGAAACTCCCTCTTCTATAGTTATTAAAGGAGCAGGAGCCCTGTTTACATGTGGCTACCCTAGAGGGAACCCAGAGATACGAAGCAGTAGACAGCATGGGGAGATGCTGCTGCTCACTTGACCTCCAGTCAGTTGCCTTGCTGCTACTTACTAGCAAACAGAGAAGGGGGGTGAAGCAGCAGGGAGGTCAGCACAGTGCAAAGGCGCTGATGGAGACAATCCGACATGCCTCTTGGTGAACGTGCACTGCATCAACTTCCTTGTCCTCTGCCTTCTAGTAAGCAGCAGCTACATGACTAAACAGAGGTATAATAATAATAATAATAATAATAATAATAATAATAATAATAATAATAATTTGTTGCTTATACCCCGCCCATCTGGCTGGGCTTCCCCAGCTACTCTGGGCGGCTTCCAACAAAATATTAAAATACAGTAATGCATCAAACATTAAAAGCTTCCCTAAACAGGAACATCAATGCCCCATCTCATTATCAGTTACTGAATATATCTCTTCCTAAGTAACAATATGTAAGGGGAAGGGGAAAAGGTAAATGAGGACTGTAAAAATTATCCATTATGCTTTGTGTTCTCCCCATGCTGGACTTGTGGAAGGGCTTTGGGTGGATAATTTTGTTTAGCTTTTCTTCAAAGGGCAGGCCAGGCCCAAATATGGCTGCTGGCTCAGGGGATTTGAGACTAAAGGTAGAACAGTTTGGATGAGTGAGACCCCTGACCAGGCCTGGCTGCCTTGGTCAGAGTGAGAGAGAACCTTCATGACCACAACAGCTTAGGAACCAATTAAGGATATTCTCCCACTTGCCTCCTCGTTCATAGGGAAGGTCGGAAAAATTGCAATGTTTTGCATCAAATCCCATGTGCATCACTATAGAATAAAAAGCTTACTGAAATGGTGACACCGAATATCACATTCACAAAATAACCGATTCACAGTAGATATCCAGTTTTTTTATTTATCTAATCTGGAAAAGCTAGAATTTGCAGTATTCCGAATCATACTGCAATTGCAAGTAAGCAAGTTACACAAAACTAATTCTCAGGCTAGAGTGAGAATACTGGATAGCTTAATTACTAGCCAAATTGCATGTGCCTAAGTGCAAGTACCAACCTACTAAGTCTTTGCTAGACTTAGAAAGTACTAACCTACCTTTGCTACACATGTGAATAATTGGTTTAATGAATGGTAACACCTGAATGGTTTTGCATCTTCCGATTGGCAACCAATCTCAAAACAGTAAATCATTCATCTAGCTTTAAACTTGAACTCAATTCCTGAGAAAGTCACAACAAGGTGGCCTCCTTAATACATAATAACGACACATGAAGGAAATACACCATTATTTATATATGTGACGTGCTGTAAATTGCTTCCATCATCAGAATTAATTGTAGTGATTATTAATGCAATGTTATGAACTGTCAGGACTGCTGTATGTAATTACAGTTGTGCAAAATGCTTCATTACCTGCCTAATGAATTTGGCATATATGCACATGTAAAGCACTGTTTTCGTTAACATAATGAAGGGCACATTTATTTATTTATTTATTTACTCACTCACTTACTTACTTACTTACTTTAGTAAACCCACCAAGTGTGCAACTGGTTCAACCTATGTTATGAAATTTAAGCATCCTCTGTGGAAAACCTCTGATCTGCCCAATTTGTATACCAAACAGCAGATACACATTTCAACTATTTCACTAAAGAAATATATTTCACCTTCCCTTGTTCACTTCTAAAACTAAGGAACAAAACCCAAAAAATATCACCACCATCTTGGCCAGAAGACACTTGGTCTCCAAGTTGTTACCTTAGAGTTTGCTTCCAGGTAGTTGTAGAGGACATTGACACAAATGGTGAGATCTCCTACGTTAAAAGGGTATCTTCGATTCCATCCTTGAGGTCCAAACTTGAGTCTCCCAGCAACACAGGTGTGAAAGTAGCAGAGGGAAAAGAAGATACCTTTGAACTCTTGTTCTCGGGTACACAATTCAAGTGTATCCTGTTAAAACAAAGGATTATGAAAAAACAACAGTATTTCTATCACATCACTAACAAGCTTTAGAGACGACAACTGTAGTTTTCTTACTAGAATTAATGACACCTAAACAGCAACAATAAGAATCTATTAATATTTTCATCTTAGCAAAAGGTAAAACTGAAAGTAAGTTTGCAGGACCAGCAAAAAAGGATTACACCTCCTAAGATGGGCACTCCATTCTTGCGCCATCCCTCTTACTGCTGCCTGTTCCTCCTCCCAACTGTTGTCCCCATTCCTCCTCCTCCTCCTCTCAACCCTCATTAGTTTTTTCTGATTTCTGGTTTGTGGCAACAGCACTGGTCACTTCTCTGTTGCCACTTCCTCCCTGCCGTGTCACGAGAAAGGGCAAACGGGGTCCTTTCCCAGAGCAAGGCATTTGTGACAAGATGGCCGACAAGGGCGCCTGCAACGCCACAGACAGAAACCTTGTTTAAAATTCAAACACTGTTTCTTACACTTTTACAACCAAGCAGTATATAAATTATGTCAAACTCTACAACCCAATGTGGTAGGCAGTGCAAGTGCTCCCCCCTCACCCAGAATGCCTCATTCTGAAGAAGAAATAAAGCAAAACTACCAGTGAACATTTTCTCCTCACCTGGTCAAAATTATAGAGAGCAGCATGAAGATTTGCCAGCATACCAGTAGGGGGCTCGTTAATAATTTTAATACTGTTCTCTAATATTCCTTGAGGTATGACATGTTCTTCAGGACTTGGAGCTGGTTCTGCACTTATAAAGACACGGCAGTCGGGGTGGCTTTCTCTGCTGTGTTCCTCCAGTAGCTTCTCTAATGTCCCTAGCCATTTGACTACGAGGTGTATGTTCTGTTTGAGAGCATGCAAAACTTCAATTATAGGAGCAAGTTTATTATTTTAAATGTAGCTTTAATTATCTCAGTTGCATAACAAGAACAAAAAAGCTAATACTCCAAATATGATTTAATTCTAAGTTTCAAGAGCAGAGAGGAGTAAAAAAAGAGACTTTATTTTAATATGTTACATTAGGAAGGACTTCATTATCTCTAGCTGCTATCAGGCCTTGATTTGCTAAGCACTAGCATATATAAATCATGTCAACTATAACCACCCATGCACTTAAGCCTGCTAACTCTCTCCAGAGCTCAGATAATGTTCAGTAGGATTTAGGAACGCTGGGACGATTAACAAAAGCGACAAATCAGAAGCTGAAAAAAGTACTAATGTCTGACTGCTAAGTATCACGGTCCCAAAGTCTAGCAATGACCTGGACATAGAGGCACCGAACTTTTCCATAGCTGGATATTTTTCTTTGGACATCTTCCCCAAAATTGTGTGGACATGTGTGGATCTTATGCACACATGCTTACCTACCCTTAGTAGGGGTAGGGGACAAATACAATTCTGTTCATATTTAAAGGTGAACTTACAAAATTCACATTTTTCACATCAATATGTGAACCAAAACGAGACCATAATTTGAACTTTGCAGTTATCTGAACTTTGCAATGCAATTCTTGAGCCAAACAATGTGTACAAAAATGCATATACAATGGTAAAGCGTGCATATAAATGCACACATTAATGAAAATAATATTAAAAATGGATTACATAGGGGGAAATTGCTTCACATAAATGTGTTTATGAGACAGAGTGGCACATAAAAAATGCGTACAGAAGGGGGAATTTGCACAAAAATGCTGCTTTGCAAAGTCAGATGTAGAAATGTGTAGGACTGAAATTAAGATTGGATAAAAGAAGAATAATGAAATTGACATGTCCGCCAATCCTTATTTTTTTGTTAACTTTCCTCTTGCAAGTTTGTCACTGCCTAAGGGATACTGAGGGACAGAGGAAAATTCTCCATCTTGCAAAACTAACCTCACAGATATTTTTGATGAAAGATGATCTCCCATTCCTGTGGCAGCCATTTTGGAAGAGCCTAAAGAACCAAGCAGTAATAAAGGAGGCGGTGCCATTTGTGTGCTTAACTTCAGAAAGTTAAGCAACAAATCCCACAAACCACTCTACAAACTCTTTGATCCGCTATCATGATCGGTGAAAAGAAATAATGCTAGGTGAAGTTGTCTTCTCTCAGAATTCCTCAGAAGGTTGTTTCTTGTGGATGATTTTTGTTACAGGCAGACATTTCACAGGTTAAGTATGTGCAGAGTAAGCCCCGCGACAGAACACATAAGGAACGTCCAATCATGCCATTTCACACTTACCTGCAGAATAACCCAGTGCCCATGCCTGGCAGCTTTCTTTAATACCTCCTCCGCAACAACCTCTTGCCCTTGCCCCAAAGAGATATTATGAAATTTCCCAGAATCAATTGTGAAGTCAAGTTTTTTGCCTGCAAGTGGAGCAACGGAGGTGGGGAGGCGAGCAAAAGTGGAAAGGAGGAAGGGGATGGAGGGAAAGGGGTGGGGGGAAAGATAATGCCCCATTAATTTCACCAATCACTGGGACAATACACATTAGTTCGTCACTCAACACAATTTCAACAAGCAAAATTGCGAGCTCTCAACAGCAGCCTTATGGCTGGTATTAGGGGAAAAACCCTGCAGAAATCTGCTCCCTTGGTTTTAAGATAACGAACCTTTTGACATTTTGATAGATGCTAGGTATTGTTACAGAGCTTTATAAACTCTTACAGGGGGTGCAAGCCATTTCCCTTATAAAAAAAGGGAGCAACATGTGGTAGCTATCACATCAGTTTTTTAACTGATTGGTTCAGTGGGTAAATGTGCAAGCCTCTCACCTTGTGAGGCCCGAGTTTAAATTGAGCACAGTCAGGTCACAGCTGTATTAACCTGGTATTCTCAGCAGAGTCAGTGGGGAATAGTAATCCTAAGTACAAAGCGACAGTTTCTTACACAATTGAATATAGTTTGTATAATGACCATTATTTAGTCACAGGGGGCACAAGATTACATGAGCATGGAGAAAATTGCCCTCTGGCCCTCATCTACTCAAAAGGTAAGAAACAGCACAAAAGAGCTTGCATTATGCCAAGCAGAGGAATGTTCAATCTAAAAATTTCTTCACGCTGCAGCGTTAATAGCCTCACACTTTTTATCCACCCTTCCAGAGTGAATGGAGGGCTAGGGCAAGAGAGGGGGAAATCTTTAAAACTTAACTCTTGTTGAGGAAAACAATTCCAAATTTAAATCTGCTTTATTCCTTGATAATGACTATTTGTGGGCTTTTTTTGTGTTAGCTTAACATGCATTAATTAAAGACCGACTCCCGCTCTGTCTAACTCAAAGCACAAACCCCTGTTGTTACCAATCATAAACTATGCATTAAGAAAAGCTCTGCGGACTTTGCAAATCAGCAACATTAACAACTATTGGAGAGAGTTCCTGTTACCCACAGCCATGTCAGAATTCCTACCTGAATGCCTCTGAATGTCGCATGTCAAAATGAGGGCCCTTTCCATCATCAAACATGCATTCTCTTTTCCAACACTCCCTAATAACAGACTTTGCTAGGGCTCAGTGAGGTTTGTCCATGTAGCATTAAACCACGGTTCATAGCATTCCACATGAACATGACAAATTCTGTTCGCATTTTGTGTTTTGCAAGATGTGGAATGTTGCCAATTCACCTGCCCGTGTTTTAAAAACCTCCTCAACAAAACATGCTTACCAAGTGCCTCCACATCTTTAAGAGGATCGACTCCAGGAGAAAGAATGAAAAATATCGGAGTGGCTGGACTGCTTTCTTCATAAGATTTTGCCAAGTCTATTCTTGTGCCATCCACATACTTTGAGCCGAGCTTTTCCTCTACAAAGTTTCTACAAAAATATATAATGTATATATAATGAACATATGTTAACATATAGAGAAAGCTTCCTTATCCTGGTGCCATACAGATGTTTTGGACAACAATTCCCACCATTCTGGTCATTGGCCACCCTGGATGGGGATGAAGAGATTTGTAGTTCCAAACATATGGAGTGCACCAGGTTGGAGAAGCCTGATTCAGAACATGAGAGTCTAGCATACAGTCTGCACATGTTGATGGGAAAGAGGTGGTTGTGTCTCAGCTGTTTTTCTAGGTCCCAAGTCTCACATTCTCTATTTTCCTAAATATCCTTCCAAATATATTCTATTCCACCAACATGTAGAAAACCCAAGAAGCTGAGCTAAGTTCTGTTGTATGGCTTGAAGGGAAAACATCCCAATCGATGAACTGTTGTTTCTAAATTAACCAGGAGCCACAATCCTAAGGTCTAATTCACATATATGAGTGATGTTTCGTATTGGTATTTTAAATCCAGAGTGCACTGAAGACTCTCCATGTAACAGTCACTTCATATGTATCACTTGCCTTGTAGTGAAATACACACACTGAGTTGAACATCACCGTAATGAGAAAGAGAGACTGCAATGGTGTGGTAGAATTGACAGTTCTGTGAGACAAGTGGCTAGATACTTATTTAATTAATTTTAAAATCCTGCTCTTCAGCCAAAAAGGCTCCCAGAACAGCTTACAAATCAATCAATAAATAGCAACAACAAAATAAGACAGCCCCCACCCACAGGCTTACAAAAGGAAAAGTGTTTGGGAAGGAGGAGTATAAGAATGGATAACCTCATGACACGCACATAGATTTAAAATGGCCACTGTACAGCCATCTGCTGATGTGTTTGATGCTATTTTTTAGTTATTTCTGTAAGTGCTATTTGACAGATCATGCAACTTCTACACATAAATAAATTGAATATATAAATAAATGTGATAAATATAAAAGGAGTTCACAAAGTCAAACATGCAGTACCTCAGAGCATATGTCATCCGATCTGGGCGTAATGCTCGTAGCATGATAAGCTTCTGAAAAGAAGTTTTGCTTTTCCATTCCTGAGGGAACTTTTCCTTTTCTGGGCATTCTGAATCTACCCATTTTTTCCATCTCTTGGCAGAACCTTCTATGTCTCTATCTAATCCTCGAAATTCATCCATTAAGGCAATGGCCTGAAACAGAACAATGGCAAACCTGATTTATTGACACGTCAACTGTTCGCACTAAGAGAGAAATAAGTGGCAATTATTGAGATGCTGTTTACCCTCTCCCACCACACATATTACACTCTCTTGCAATATACCAAAGTGTGTAGGATTTCGCCAAACCTTAGCAATTTCACCATGGACCACTAAATCTTAGTGTGGGCACTGCCAGTGTGGCACATCTATGGGCACACAAACAGCCAGCAAAGTTTTCTTTGGTGGCCACAAGCAGTCCCAAGCTACTGTAGTCCAAAACCTGCCCCATAAAGGTTTTTTCCTTCCCCACTCAGAGCAGCTCCTCCTCTCTCATATATGGCCTCCCTTGTTTGAACATGCCCTCCCTTCCCATCTGAGTAGACACCCTTACTTCTCTTCTGAAAATTCATGGAGGACAAAACTATCAATGGCTACTAGCCATGAGGGGCATGTTCTACATCCATGGCCAGAGACATCTGTCTCTGCATACCAGTTGCTGGGAATCACAGATGGGCAGACTGTTGTGCTCATGTCCTGCTTGCAGGCTTCTCTCAAGCATCTGATTGGCCACTGTGAGAACAGAATCAAGCATCTGATTGGCCACTGGCTTGATCCAACAGGCTGTTCTCATGCTCTTACACATGACAGCCTCTGAAGAAGAGATCTGGGAGTGAGTAAGCATGTGGGGGTGCTTCATATTATGAATAACCCTGAGATCTACTGAGGAAGGGTGGCATACGAATATCAATCAATTAATTAATTAATTACACTGAGAAAGGTAGAGAAGCCCCTAAAGAAAAGTGGTAATGCAGACAGGCAGGTAGCCATGTAGTCCTCTGCTTCCAGGTCTTTCTCGGTACTGAGATGGAAGCAGAAAAGTGTGTGGGGTGGGTGTGGGTGTGGGTATGTGTGGGTGTGGGTGTGTAGAGGGGGGAGAGTGTAATTCCTTGCTCACATCCTGCATGCTGGAGTGGGTTGCAGATGGCAAGGCCCTCAAGCCTGCTTCTTTATGTGGGAGCAGGAGAGAAACAGAAGCCATTCCTATATAAAACAGAATATTTTGTGCAATGTAGAGAAGCACATTAAAAAGTGTAAAAGGTGCTCACAACTAAGCATAAAGCTGTCTGGGTATATGCAGGCATCTGCTTGGTTCCTTATAGGCAGCTGGTTGGTCGTGAAACTTACCCTAATGGCACTCCATGACTGAGTAGTTAAAAAGTCCACAGGACTTTTGTAGGTGTGCTCAATTGTAAATCGTAGCAGGAAATTCAGTTCGGTGAGTTCTATTTCTTTACTTCTCAACAAAATCTAGGAAGTGAACAAAATTGGGAAATACCGTGAGAGTCATTACAAAGAAAGGTGTTACTCTATAATGTTCTGCACTGCCATAATTCTATTTTATACTGAGGTAGCACAAAGTATTGAGTATTTCTGCCTTCATAACCGCTCTGGTTAGATATACATTTTTTGCACTTGGTCTGATGATGATTATGATGTTGATAATGATAATGATAATAATAGTAATTTTCCAGTCCACCCATCTGTACTCAGCTACTCTGGGCTGCTCCCAACAAAATTACAGGAAAAGAAGAAGGGAGTGTCAGGCCCATATATTCCCTTCACGACGCTCCAAAATGTGAAATCAGCACTACTAAAAAAGAAGAAGAAATTGGACACATACACATTTCTCAAATGAACAGTTCTTAGGCAATCATCCTTTCCAATATGGATGTGTGGAACTTTAGGCCTGGGGGCAAAAATACAGCCTCTCAGGGCTCCTTATCTGGCCCTCATGATTCTTCTTACCCATGTCCCCATCTCCTTAGGCCACACTCCTGACTGGCCCTGGTTCACACCTTCCTTGAGCATTTTGGCCTGGCTGGAATGTGTCCTTGAACACGGGCCCTGCCAACCACTGGAGTGGATGTGGTCCCTGGGATTGAACAAAGCCTTTGAGCTCAAAAATGGTCTCCCTGCTTCTAGAGCAGCAGCGAATATACATATTTTTTCCTGCCCAAAAGCTGTGTTACATTATGGGCATCCTTCTTGGGGCTGCATGCCAGAGGCCGAGTGGGGGCCACAGTCCAAAGTGGGCAGGGCTATAGACATGACTTCAAGCTTCCTTCTACCACACACGCAATATGAAGTTTTGACACACACAACCAGTTACATCTCTCAATACGCAATTCAGGAAAGAAAGAGGTATTGTCAACTAATCCAGAATCCGGCAGCTAGACTGGTGACTGGGAGCAGCCGCCGAGACCATATAACACTGGTCTTGAAAGTCCTACGCTGGCTCCCAGTACGTTTCCAAGCACAATTCAAAGTGTTGGTGCTGACCTTTAAAGCCCTAAACGGCCTCGGTCCAGTATACCTGAAGAAGCGTCTCCACCTTCATCGTTCTGCCCAGACACTGAGGTCCAGCACCGAGGGCCTTCTGGCGGTTCCCTCACTGCGAGAAGCCAAGTTACAGGGAACCAGGCAGAGGGCCTTCTTCGTAGTGGCACCCGCCCTGTGGAACACCCTCCCACCAGATGTCAAAGAGGAAAATAACTACCAAACTTTTAGAAGACATCTGAAGGCAGCCCTGTTTAGGGAAGCTTTTTAATGTTTAATAGGTTATTGTATTTTAGTGTTCTATTGGAAGCCGCCCAGAGTGGTTGGGGAAACCCAGCCAGATGGGCAGGATATAAATAATAAAACAACAACAATTATTATTATATTATATTATTATATTATATTATATTATATTATATTATATTATATTATATTATATTATATTATATTATATTATCATAACAACAAGGACACATTTCAGTGAGGCAAATGCGCTTCAGGCAAGTGCAGAGCAGGGTTTGTGTGAGAGTAGCCTGGGGAAGGGTCTAGTGAGGTGGATAGTGAGACTGGGAAGGGCATACTACGGAGTCTAGACAGGCATTCATTCACTGGTCAGCTTGCTGTTTTTAATGCCAGGAGTCATAGGTGCCAATTCTCTGGGGTCCTTGGTGCCTGAGCACCTAAAAAATTCCATGAAGGGGCCAGGCACCCACACATTTCAGTGCCAGGGCCATGACCGCTGTATAGCACCCACAGCACCGGGCACCCATGGTCGCAGGGCCAAGTTGGCACTCCTGCCAAGGAGTATAGATGGGGCCTAACATGGCCATCGCAGAGATCTGCTGGTGTTCCTCATCCCCTCTCAATCATAGCAGCTAATCATTTTACAGCTTGGAAAGTGAAAGTATGCAATCTGCTTTGGAATAGTATACAAAAAATGTGCACACCTGAATAAGACAACCTACTTTCTGAAGAAAACAAAATGTAGGTTTTTAATATTTTGAAAATCCTTTGGCAGAGCAGACTATAGGAAACTATGAAAACACTCCTTAGACATGCTCAATACTTTATTTGGTAAATCGCCATCAAATTATTTGTTCCTTTAAATGCTGAAAAGGTTTGCTATTCCCCTCGCAGGGGCATGATGTTGGTGTAACAAATAATGACCTTAAATATCTGTTGCTGAACAAAAATTCTCTTCCCAAAGGAATCCTGGTAGACATTCTCTCCCATACAAATAATTTCTAAGCCTTAAATATTTGCCTCGTCTAGCTTTGACTTATAATTAAACTGAATGAAGTAACAAAATTCTTTTCAACTACATTTAAAGCAGGGACTTTGAGGGACTGGAAGTCTCTACACAACTGAGCATGCCTGATTGTGTCATATCCCCTGAGTCTTTCATGCTAATTCTCCTCTGTTCTTATGTTGTACCAACATGTGTATCTCTAGTCTGAATTGATGCAAGCAATTAAGGTTGGCTTTTTCTCACCTGAAATGTTGTCTGGCCCAGAAAAATTAGCTTGTCCCTTTCAAAAAGTCCCTGGCCTACGTAAAGAAAGGTGAAATACGTAATAGCTTCTGTTAGGTTGGAGATGCGTCCTTGGATATCATCCGATGCTTCTGCTCGCTCAATTGCTTTACGAAAGACAGTGTTGAAAGCCTAAAGGAACGCAGAATTAATTTCTCACATCAGAATTTCCTTTTCTTGAGGAACATTTTTGAAACCTGGATTTGGCTACTATAATTCAAAAGCACAGTAATTCAGAATGCTTTAAAAACAAGGTCAACAACGTAATATCATCTCTTAAAGAAAGAAGATGCTAATCGCTTCAAACTAGCTGATGTAATCTCTGGATTGGTCTGCTGTTGTTGAAATGAAGTGGTATTTACTCTTAAAACTAGTAAGGGTGGATCCACTGTAGCACAAGTCTACATCTGCTTGTGCAAGAGGGCTTTCTCCTTCCTTCCATATCACCTTGAATACCTCAGATCTGCTCTGGAGGAGTGGAGGACCTTCTGGAGTAAATTTTTGGGACACACGAGTTTTGGGGGCAGAGAAACCAGGGGCCACATTCTACAAGCAGATTTACACTGTGCAGGACAGAAGGTGCCATTGGATGCCACCATAAGAATGTAAACCTCAGGTGTACAGAGATTATTCATTACATTTCCTGTTGCTGTAGACCGGGATGAGGAATAGGATCTGGCCCACTTCAACGTTCTTTCCTTTCCTCCTTGCCCAAGTGGGGATTTGCCGCCACTGTTGATCAGCTTAATGAAGAAACTTGGGCCCTGCCTATCTAATCCAGAGGGACATGTCATGTAAAATGCCCTCAGGAAGCCTCAGGAGACCTACACACACACACACACACACACACACACACACACACACACACACTGATCGACATTGTGATAACCTCTTCTAAACTGCATCATGCTGATATATCTCCCTTTGAAGCTGGAGATCAACAAGTTTTTAAGAAGGTGGTATGGCAGATCCATTTTTGCACAGTGTATATGCCTCTTTCTTTTTTCCTTCCCCCAACTCTTATGATCAAACAGTTACTGCAAGCTTTTAATGTACTGCAAAAACTCAGAAAGTGTGCTTGGTCACATAAATTGGGGTAAAATATAAATGAATGTACCTACACATGAGTATTAGTGGCTCCACTTCCACATTTCTGAAAAATAGTGCAAATCTCATGAGGTTTACTACACTACGTTTATTTTTTAGTATCAGAATAAGGATGAGAACGAACCTTCAGTGAAAACTGATAGATGGGATTGATTTTGCTCAGATCATGAATGGCGAAATAAAGAAGGGATGCTCTTGCAGCTGCTGGCCTGTAATGTTCTCTGGCTTCGTTAATGTTAACTTCATTTTCTTTGGCTTCTGCTACCTGTAGAACAACATGTTTGAAAGTAAATCAAGAAAACCATCATTGTTATAGGAATAGGGCTGTGCTGTTAATCTAGCATCTACTTCAACAGATTTTAATCCATCTTCAAACTGAGGACAGAGGAGGGATTAGCTACACCAAATATAAGATGGAAAGACACGGGCCTCCATCCTAGAAGAATCTTCAAACATCTGAAGAAATCATATCCAAAATAATGAACACGTGTGGTGAGCCACTTATGGTGAATTGGAGCTTCACGAGTTGTAACTCAATCCCTGAAATGGTTTCCATGGTGGCAGAAGGTAGTCTTCTTATGTTTTTATCCTTTCATTAGTGTTCATATGCTGTAGGCCCTATCAGTGGCTTCAGTAACATGTCAGGAAGTTCTCCAGATGTCATTGCTATTCCCATCACCCCCAGACAGCATGGTCAGTGGTTAGGAATGACGTGAGTTGTAGTCCAACAACAAGGGAAGGGCTAGAGTTTAGCCACCCATTTTTTAAAAGGAAAGGAAAGTGGGAAAAGGTAAGCAACTCTCATCCAAGCACCACGGTAAGCCCCTCTCCATTCCAAGTGGGACAAATTGCCTTCCATTATTTTGCATTTACTCAATGCTCCATCATCAAAATGAGTGAACCTTGAAACATGGAGAAAGGAGTTCTATCATCTATCTATCTATCTATCTATCTATCTATCTATCTATCTATCCCCACCCCACCAACTTCAAACTATTCTGAGCCAGAATGACTGGAAAGAAGTAAGCCTCGCCCCTTCTGTCTTCACTTGTGATTTGCACAATGCTCTCTCCATGAGGCATTGTATGGACATAACATGTTGCTTTGAAATAGACAAGTTTCAAACAGTAAAACTGCAAGTGCCTTAATCTCTATCTCTGCAGCAGTCGACTTTGTGGTCTCAAGTTTCTCCACGAGTTCAGTGTCTCCCAAGAAACTGCCCTCAGCAGCGGAAAGGCGAAACAGCAGATCGTCCTCCAAGCGCTTCAGCTGAATCTTGAAATCATTCTGTTGTTTTGTCAAAAGAGACTGGCAAACACAATGGAAAAAGTTTTAATTGTAAATGTGGATAACTGATAGCAAGAAGAACTTTTAAGAACCTATTCTTACAGTGCATTGTATGTGCCTATGAGTGCTTCCAGCCATCTTTGGGTGTGAAACAGACTATCACAGTGTAAGTGTAATACCTATTTTATATATTTGTTCACCTGAATGCATACCCAGGCAGACTTGTGTGGAACAGGCAAGGTATATTGTTATCCCCTGCTTATTAAAGTTTAATGGAATTTAAGCATGGTCTACATATTATTTTTTGCATGCAAGATCCACTTAAAATTTTGGTATGATGGCTTATCCTTCTAACATTCATCTTTAGCACTGACCTACACTCCTAACGGCATATGGCAGCATCAGTTTATGATATATTTTTTAAAGCCTTCACAAAGATGAATTAATATACAGTTGTACCTTGGTTTTCAAACACCTTAGGAGTCAGAACGTTTTGGTTCCCGAATGACTGAAAACCTGAAGTGATTGTTCCGGTTTTTGAACGTTCTTTGGAACCTGAATGTCTGACGTGATTTTTGCAGCTTCTGATTGTCTGCAGGAGCTTCATGCAGCCAATCTGAAGTCATGCCTTGGTTTCTGAACATTTTGGAAGTCGAACGGACTTCCGGAACGGATTCTGTTCGACTTCCAAGGTACCACTGTACTGTTTTGAATGAAATTTCTTCCAATGCACCCATTTTTGCAAAGCAATTTTCCTTAATATAATGAATTCCTGTATGGGATTTTCACTAATATATGCGTTCTATGCACAGTTTACCCCAGTACAGGCATTTTTGTACACATTACGTGGCTTGAGAATAGCATTGCAAAATTCGGAAAAGTGTGAATCTGGCAGGGTGGCTCTGTTTTGGATCACACATTGTTTCAAGAAGTGTGAATTAGACAGGCTTAACTTTAAATGAGAAATGAACTGAATTTCTACCAAATCCCTACAAACAAGGTATAAGATTAGTTGGCCAGGTGATGGAAATGCATTCTCTGCCCTGAACGTACACATTTAGTCTAATCTAAAGACAACTGGAAAGCGTTATTTTCCACTTAGTGATGCTGTCACAAAGCTAACTCTGATTTACTGTGTGATGCCATAATACCATCATATTCACTAGTAAGCAGTACAAATGACAAGAGATACACAGATTTTGTAGAGGGCACTGAAAGTGCTAGGGAACTGACTAATTCACACGTGGGTTTACCTTCACAGTCTCCAAATCAGGTCTTTCAATACTAACAGCCTCAGCCAACAGCTGGTCCTCCAAACCATCCTTTGTAACTGTGAAATTAATTAGAGTGGTCTGAGCCTGCAGCTCTGGCTTGTAGTGAGGATTAGCCAGCTTAGTGTGAAGGATGAGACGGAAATCCTTGTTGAATTCACATTCTCGATCTTCAATCTTAATATACCTGATATCAATTAAAATGAAAACTGTTACGAAGCACAGCATTGATTAATGCAGCTTATCAGCATCTTACGATGAACACAGAAACTATTTCACATGGGACAGAGTTGTGCGACGGTGCATTCCACTTATATGCCTCTGACTACTACACCTACTTGAGAAAGGGATTATCCATTTCCCATTATTGACACCAACACTAATACTTTTTCACTTCTGATGTTAGTAAGAATGCACCTGACATGAGCAGCCTGTTGAGGATATTAAATAAGGATGCCAGGTTAACCCAAAATTTATAGAATGAAGGCCAGGTCCATCAGTTACTCCTACTGGTATCAATGGTTTCACTTGCTCATGTCCCACTTCTCTGTTTTCTGAATTAGTCTGAGAAAGGCTGAAAAGTATTATATTTGCTTATTTATATGAACACAGAAATTATGAAGCAGTTGCTTCCAGTTTTTCCATTCATCTTTACAATTTTCTAAGTTGTAATAAACATCTGTCTAATTTTTTGTTTGGGTTACAAACGATTTGTAAGGATGCAATAAATATAGACTGAGCAATTCTGCAAGAGGGATACTTATGAACAGTTTTGGACATCTGTATTTCAAAACTAATTATATGAAATGCAGGATGTATTCTGTGTGTTCTTCCCCTCCTGAGGAACATGCTTGTAGCGAGGAATGTGCTGACATCCATGTTTGCCAGTAATGTACAGTACTACTTATTGATTCTCCATATACCGTATATCTTTCCCTATTTCAAACTTGACCCCTTAAAGTGAAGCTAGTTCAGTTTTCTAACACACGTGAATAATTTCACTTCTCTTTTTATCCCCCTTTATTGTCCCCCTTTCCCTGGTGGATCATGTCCTGTTCTCTAACCTACATGGGGAGTAAGAGAACTAAAAATACCAATGAACTAAAAATGTCAAATGAGCTAAAAACAGGAGTATGGCCATTGGGGACACTGACAACATTGTCAAGGGCGGACAGAGCCAGGAGGAGGTTGAGCCCAGGGGTAGCACAGAATGGGGAGAGGATGAACCTGAGGAGGGGCCCAGTGGGCTATGGGGTCCACTGCTAAGGGGCAGAGCATCAGAGACTAGTGACAGGGAGGGGGAGAGGCAAGTATCCATTGATTCTCACCTATTCCTTCACCTCATCTTTCCAGCTCCTTCCGGGGAGGAAGCGGTGCATGAGAGTGAGACAATCTCTGCACTCAGAGCGGGGAAGGGGAGAGGCGTACAGCACCAGGCAGAAGGCAGGGCAATTCTGAGATGCCACCCCCATACCCTCGATCAAGAGGAAGTAAGAAATGCAGGCAGCAGAGGGAACGACAGCCTTGCCTCTTCGTAACTGGCAGTGACACTCACCTTTGGGATGCCTGGTGAGCAACGCTGCTCTACCTGTGGCACCCTGTTGATTGCTACTGCCCCTAGGAGAAAAAAATCGTGCCAACTTCCATTCTGAAGGATGTCCGCACCCAATTATAGACAGCCCAAAACAACTATCCATATGCATGGACAGATCTCTTTTTGGTATGGTACTATTTTATCAAGCTAAATAAAAGAACAAGTTTCCACTGCCATTTCAATGTGTAGGGAAAGGTTGGGTGCACCGTATATGCTGAACATTTGACTAAGCTGACTGCAGGTCCATAATGCAGGGGGACAACGGAAGACTGAGCTCAGAAATTAGCAACAGAACAAAGAGGGCAATTTTGTAACTCACTGTTCTTGTTTGTTTATCAAGAATCTTACCTGGGGAACAATACTCTGCTACTGCAACGCTAAAATGGCTTGTTGTAAAATGAGTTCTGGAGTCTTGCACTGAGATTCTACTTTATAGGTGCTCATTGCACAGAAGTAATAAATCATCCCCAATTTCTGTGCTTATTAGCTATGAAAGGCAAGCACTGCACAATGACTCAGTGAGTTTTATCACTGCAGCTACGTTGGGTTTTTTGTTAATTGCAGGTGTGGGGGAAATAAATGTTTGTGCTATTGCTCTTATGGGTCAGCTACGACATTAACCAAAAGTAGGAGAAGAGACCACAGAATCAGTATGCCAGATTCAGCAAGACATGTATGTCTAGGATAGTATAGGACAGGGGTCAGCAAACTTTTTCAGCAGGGGGCCGGTCCACTGTCCCTCAGAACTTGGGGGGGGGGGAGCTGACTATATTTTTTTGGGGGAAATGAACGAATTCCTATGCCCCACAAATAACCCTGAGATGCATTTTAAATAAAAGCACATATTCTACTCATGTAAAAACACAGATTCCTGGACCATCCGCGGGCCGGATTTAGAAGGTGATTGGGCCGGATCCGGCCCCCGGGCCTTAGTTTGCCCACCCATGGTATAGTAGATGATGGTGTAGCAAGCATGGGCTCAGGTTTTAGAACCTTGAATAGGTGATGTGAGTAAAATTCTTAGACAAATATGGTGGGACTTCACCTCCATGTTGCAGAAGAGAATCTAAAGTTTATGCAGAGACCTCTAGAGGAAAATGAAAAAGCAGCTGAGTTCACTCTTACTCAGAGAGATATCGGCCCAGATTTATATTGTGACCTTGAGTCAAGTCATTTATGTACACAAATGTTCTCCTATGGTCAAAGGAAATGCAAAACTAAAATAAATGTACAAACTTTGCTGTTTACTTTTCTATCACATTTTGAATGAAAGCTTCTCCATATGTCATGCTATGAAATTCCATCTTTGTCCCCTCAACTAAATCCCCAGTCCACACATTGGTCACTTTCAGGTTGACTACTACAACATTTAGAACAATATGCAAACATAATAATGTCTAATCATATGTACCAATAGCAAACTTGTTCTATGAATCTGGGTTTTTAAAATAGCCAAACTGGCCCCATTTTTGCAAAAGGTGGAGGTATCAGTAGCCTCAAGGGAACCCCAAAATCAGCCGTAGTACAAAACACTTTAGAGAGAAATTAGGCCAGGACTTTGGATGACAAAAACAGCTCAAATGAACATGCTTACTGGGCCTAAAATACTGATGGGGAGGGGAAGGAGAACAAAAACCCACAAGCAAACAAACTACTGCATTTGAGAACAGCTTAGGTGAACCTTTAAGGTGAAAAAAAGTGGCAGGCAGATTCCTGGGAAAGAAAGAAAATGTGAGCAGTATCTTCATGCTTTAAGGGGGGAAAGTGTTTTTTCAAAAAACATCTAAAAAGCCCTGCTTCAAAGCCTGCTGTTTGAAGTTAAAAGCTTCCACATCCAACTGGCGAACTCTAGCAGCTAATGCAGAGAGTGAATCTGAACATATCAGGTGTAGAGTTGTTACTTAGCAATCACAGCAGGCCAACTGTTCAAGTTGGTCAAACTACTGGAGAAGAGAAAAAATTCTGAAAGTTGCACAGCTAGCCTGAAGTTCGAGGCAAAAAAAGAGGAGCCTTTCCTCTGTATCAAAAAAGTGAGTTAATAATCTTGCTGCTGCACGGAGACACACAGAACTGTCTAATTTAAGATAGAAGGAAACTGTTAAATATTATCTGTTAAATATTATCGAATGCATAGCATGAGGGGATGTATATAATGCTATGAGGCTGAGCTACAGTGTCCCTGAGGTTCATCGCTTCCCCCCTTTTCCTTGGCCTGTGCAGTTGAGGCTCATTTTTTAAAAAATGATTTAGCATTATGTTTGAACCAAGTCATTGATGCTATCAGTAGTGTAAGGTCTTGAAGTGTAGTTGGTGTTTCAGAAGGCCTGATTTAGCACAGAACACAGATCTGTTTTTTAGGCCTTCTCTTTGGCTCATAACTGTGTTGGCATAACTAGAGAGTTGCATTAGAGGGAATTACCTCTGGTGACAGGAATCACTGTGAAAACTCAATTATAATTATGGTAATAATAAAACTATTTGGCTGTTAAAAGACCGTTGAATGCAGAGAGACTGCCTTTCTGATCTACAGATACTAGTACACAAACATATATATAACTTTGCTGTCAATCAAAAATATGAGAAAAGCAGTAGAAGCTCCTTTCAGGTATCCTAAACAATCTGGGGAACAAGATGCAAAAAATAAAATAAAAAATCATTTACAGGTAGATGCTCTATTCAAGGGGCTAATTTAGAGAGATAATCTTCTCTAAATACTTTACCAACTACACTCTGCCCATAAACTGGATTTTCCCACCTAAAAGGTAGGAACACCTGTCTGCTTCATGGGAGAATCCCTTAGCAGTAGATGATAGATAGATGATTGATAGATAGATAGATATATAGATAGATATAGATATAGATATAGATATAGATATAGATATAGATATAGATAGATAGATAGATAGATAGATAGATATGGGATACCTATATACAGCAAAACATAGAATCCAACAAATATTAATTGCCCTCTTCTTAGCCCTGGTAAGCTTACCTAGTGGTGGTGAAAAAAGGATTTTTGGCTCAGGTGAGTGGTGGGCTTCGCTGGAGGGATTATAACAACTGTATTGATATCTCCTTACACTATGGATGGCTATTATCCATGCACAATATTTGTGAGCCACATCTTATGTGTTCTCTCTAGATCAGTGCTTAAAGCTACGACTAGTACACAGAACAACAGCTGTGCCATCTCTAAGACACCACATTGCAGGGCTGCATCTTCTTTAATGTAGCAAGTTTTCAGCTCAAGAATAATCTCAATAAAATGGAGCCAGGATAAAATTTTATGAAGTGGCTTCATAGAGCAGAAGGTTTGCTAATATGCAAAGCTAGTAAATTTGCTTTGGAAGGAGCACAAGTTGATAAATCTTCCCAGTGATGCTTTCTGTCGATTGCTATTGTAAGATATATTTTACTTAAAATTAGGATTGTCTGAAGCTCAGTGGATCTAATTATTTGTAATTACCCAGTTGTTGTCAGTATGTGGTCATTTTATGACAGCAGTAGCAAGTGTGTGGGTCAGGTTCAACTGTATATCTTTTCAAACACAGAATTAATGTACTATTGATAAAACCATTACTAGAACCAAATTAAAGTCTGAGCTGATGTATTGGTCCACAGGGTGCTGTCAGACATGAAAGGAGTAATTAGTATTCATTACTTCATACTCTACAACATTCCAATTATTAATGAACTTCAACTGTTGGTCTGCACCATATCTATCATCTGCCTCTTTCCAGTCTTTCTTTATTGGGGGGGGGGGGACAAACACTGACACAATTCCTAAAATTAAGAAAGCATAAAATGTTGAAAACTTTGCTAAACTTTGCTGCAAAAACTGGTGCTTGAGACCTGTACAACATGTGATCAACTATTTAATGGATTATGTTTTTAAAATGAAAGGAAGGACTCAGCCGTATGCACAGGCCAATTAAATCAATCACTGCTTATTCAATTCTATGGGGAGAACATGCATTACACCAACAGAGAGAATTGTGGCACCTCCAGAAATGAATATATTTATTGCAGCATTCACTTTTGTTAGTGAAGTGTATCCTCATTTGGAAGATCCCCTCATCTCTCATTCATACACACACACACACACACACACACACACACCAATTTAATTCATCTACAGATGTAGCCAAAGCCCCACAATTCACCCAACCACCAACAGTGAGGCATCAGGAGACCTGGGGGTAAGCCCAAGATTTGTCTAAGTAAAAAAAGTACTGTATTTTTTGTGTATAACGTGCCCCCATGTATAAGTCAACCCCTATTTTTTGGGACCACAACAAAAAAGGGGGGTGAATTGTCCAAAGTTATTGAGCTTTTTTTTTGGGGGGGGAGATTGCCCAGAGTCATTGAGCTTCTTTGGGGGGGGGGCACAGCCTGCCTGCCCACCACTGCAAATTGCATGCATCGCCACAGCCAACAATCGTCTGCACACTCGCCACCAACTGCCATAAATTGACTGCCCAGTTGCCACAGCAACCAATCACATGCCCAATCACTGCTGCCAATCTCCTGCTGGCTTCTGCCATCAATCGCCCATCCACCCTCTGCTATCTGTGTATAAGACAACCCACAATTTTGGCCAATTATTTCTAAGGAAAAAATATCATCTTATAAATAGGAAAATATGGTATTTGTAATCAAATGGGGGGAAATTATTTGACTGTAGCTGTGATTGGGCACAAGTTTGTCCAACTCCTTCAACAAAAAAAACCAAAATGTAAAAAAAAATCCTCTATACCCTTGTATTAATTTATCATTTACAATTAACAATACACCTAAGTGTCTGATGACAATTAAGTTCACAAAAGTTCAAATAATGTAGTTCACATAAACTCAAAGAATGTCCCCATTCCCATCCATACATGCAATTTTAAGTGTTGTCATGTTGCAGTTTCCTTAAGTCACAGACAGGTGGCTCTGTGAACTACAGCAATATGACCATCTTCTGAGAGCTGCCAGGCCATTGAGGAGCAGCAGCAGCAGGTGGCCCAACAAATGGTCCACGCGAGGTACAAGGGAACTGTCACAACAGATCGGGGCTCTGCTGCCCCTGCACAAATTATGCCATTTCAGCCTTCTCCTCCAAGCAGGATGGCTGCCGAAGAGCTGTCCTAGGCTGTTGTGACTCTACCTCTGCAGCCTACCGCCTCCCTCCTGCTCCTCATGAGAGAAGGTCTAAAGCAGTGTTTCCCAAACTTGGCTCTCCAACTGTTGTTCGACTACAACTCCCATCATCCCTAGCTAGTAAGACCAGTGGTCAGGGATGATGGGAATTGTAGACCAAAAGCAGCTGGAGATCAAAGTTTGGGAAACACTGGTCTAAAGGGGGTTGGGGGGGGTTGGGATGCGTCCGGGGAGATGGGGGCATTTGGCAGGCCCCCAGCTGGCTCCAGCCAGCAGCCGGCAAAATCCGGTTCTCGGAACAGCATTTATCAGCGACTCAAGCCTCAGAAGTCTTCAGAGACTGAGCACGCTCTAATCAGCAGAGTGAATAAATCTTCACAACGGAAGTGGCGGACAAAGGCATATGTAAGCATATTTACAGGCGTTTATTCAGCATCAGGAACAAAGGAAAAACATGTCTGCTTCCCTTCGTGTCCAAGCAATACAGCAGTATAGCAATAGCTGTATACAACAGACATTCCCAGCAGACTGTGCTGGAAGTAAACAGGTGACATACAATAACTCCACATGCCTGTTCTAAAGGTGGAATGGAACTATATCCTAACATGGGGTTACTTCATGGCTTCCCTCGGCTGCTACAACCTTTTGCCTTCTTACCCAAGATGCTCTTACACAAGAGAGTGGTGTGTTTGTCTGTGGTTTGCCTGGGCCACTGACCCTTCCTTCCTCTCCTTGTGGGAGAAGGTCTAAAGAAAGCGGAGTGTTCCTTCATGGCTCACCTGGACCACCTCCCTCTTCCTCACAGGAGAACGTCTAAGGGGAGGAGGTCGCTTGGTGAGGTTTAAGAAGTGTGGGGAGAGATGCAGCTGTCCCTCCTTAGTACCTTTAATGTCTTTCCCCACAGGTAAGTGGCACTTGGTTTGGAGTGTTTATCACTCCCTCCCTCAGGCAGGAGCCTTGGGATCCATAGCAACTGCTGAAGTGGAAAGGAGAAAGTCTAAAGGGTTGCCATGGCAGGGTGAAAGGGAGACAGGATGGAGGTGGAGGAAAGAGTGAGAGGAGGTTGCAAGCTGGGCAAGCAGCGACACATCCCCCCAGATATACACCCACACATGTTGTATATGTAGGCCTATTGTCAAGAATATAGTGTGAGAACCCAAAACTTTTAATTTCCTGGTGGCACATTTCCCTTTCTTTAAGACAACTTTTCTCAACTAAATGGAAGACTATTTGAATGGGCACAATTAGGAATGGCAGAGTCAGACCACTGGTCCACCAAGTTCAATATTGTCTACAATGACTGGCAGCACCTCTCCAGGGTTTCAGACAGGTGTTTCTCCTAGTCAATGCCAGGTACAGGTAGTAATCAATGCCAGGTATAGCTGGTAACAACAGCAGCAGCAACAACAACTTTATTATTTGTACCCCGCCCATCTGACTGAGGCTGCCACTCTGGACAGCTTCCAACAAAATCTAAAAACACAATGAAGCAACAAACGTTTAAAACTTCTCTATACAGGTAGGAATGACCCATGTCTAAAACTCTGGCGAGAAACTGCTAGACAGTGTTAGATAACATCAAGTTAGGTGGACCAGTGGTCAGACTCTGTTGTTCCTAAATAGGGACAATATGTGCATCCATATATTGTGTTGTTTCTATTAGGGTTCTGATGTTTGCATAAAGATTTAGATTCTACAAGAGACACGTCCAAATTTCCAGTATCAATACACCTGTTTCACAATGCACTGCCTAAAGGAGCAATACATCAAAAGGCACAGGAGCATCATCTACCTCTTCCAGAAGGTACTTACTTCCCTTTTTTAACCGTGTTCCTTCCAAGCAGGGGATCAAGGACAGGGTCTACTGCTTCATCCAAATTTTCAATCAAGACAACATCCCCACAAGCCAAAGCTCTTTCAATAGTTTTCAGGAACCTTTATGTAACAACACAAAATAGGATTAGAAGACGATACTATGGGTGGATTACTAACATCTATAGAAAGTGAAGAAATTTGGGGAGCTGGGAACTGAAGTAATCTGACGGGGTAAAGCAGGGGGAATTGTAGTGCAGCAGAAATACCCATGTAAGTAAATTTGGATTATATGACACTACTGCTTTCTGAATTTCTCTCTCTGTATGGGACTGTTAGTTGTCAGTGGTGGCACATACCGTATTTTTCGCCCTATAAGATGCACTTTTCCCCCTCCAAAAATGAAGGGGAAATGTGTGTGTGTCCTATGGGGCGAATGCAGGCTCCTTGGCTTCAGTGATAGCAACGCGAAGCCTCCGAAGCCTGCGCTCCGGAGGCTTCGCGTTGCTTCCGCTGAAGCCAGGAGAGTCTGCTCTTTGAGGCTGGCGGTGGGGGAAAGCAGCGCTTCCCCCACCTCTTAGAAAAGCCTGTAGGAGCCGCACAGCCTTTAAAGAGCGCGCCACTCTTGGGGGCTTTTCCCCAAGGAGGGAGAAGGGGGGACTGACTGGCTGAGTCCGTCCCTTCTCCCTCCTGTGGGCTTTTGCGGGAGATGGGGGAATTCCCCCACCTCCCGCAGAAGCCCGCAGAAGCTGTGCGCTCTTTGAAGGAGCTGTGCGGCTTCTGCTGGCTTTTCTACGGGGGGGGGGGAATTCCCCCACCTCGTAGAAAAGCCCGCAGGAGCCGCACACCCTTTAAAGAGCGCGCCGCTCTTGGGGGCTTTTCCCCGAGGAGAGAAAAGGGACTGACTGGCCGTTTCAGTCCCTTCTCCCTCCTGGTCGAAAAGCCTGCAGAAGTCGTGTGCGGCTCCTGTGGGCTTTTGCGGGAGGTGGGGGAATTCCGCCACCTCCCGCAAAAGCAGGGAGAAGGTCTTGGAGTAGCGCACAGGCTGCGTGCAGCCTGTCCGCTGCTCCCAGAGCTGGGGGGGGGGGAATCATATTTTTTCCCCTTGATTTCCCCCCCTGAAAACTAGGTGCGTCCTATGGGCCGGTGCGTCCTATAGGGCGAAAAATACGGTACCTCTCTATTCCCCTTCCCAGCAGGCATCTTGAATGGATCGGGGGGGGAGCACTGAGAGACCCCCCCCACACAATATAATAGTGTTCTACTCTACAGCACAAGAGAGGTCAGCAAACTTTCCCCAAAGCTTCCCATCCTACAAAACCTTACAGTAGGCTAGTGATGATCTGGCTCCTTGCTTTCACTCCCTGCTCAACCTTTGGATTCATACAAAAGTGAAAGTGTCCAGGCTACCTGTTTTTGTTTTGCCCTAGATACACCTGCGGAACCTTGAACAACTGTATGCTTGTTGGAGGGAGGATCCCAATGGCCAAATCATAGACCTCCTGTTCCGTAGCACTGGAAAACAGCTACCAGAGAGCATTACCCAATGCCTGCGTTCAAGTTTAACAGCTTGATACATTGCAGTGAAGCACCTGAGATACATTCACTGAACTAGGAGGACTCCCTGCAGTGGCAGATTTGATAAGCACAGAGTTAAACAGAAGTGAGAGGAGATCTATTCTGAAGCAGCAATGCCAAATTTAGACTATATAGGTTAAAAACCACCTTGGCTGGAAAAGAAATGTATCATGTTGTTATGCATAGGAGTACCTTTTCAATGCACACATACCCCTTCTGTCCTAGATGTATGATTTTAAGGTCAGCTCCATATTTATTCTTTATCCATTTTATTCCTTGAAGTTGAGGGTCTATGAGAAGTGGCCAGCGCTCGCAGTTTGTAAGAATAGAGGCGTTTTCGGTTGACATTCTGTCACTGGGCAGACCTTCATTATTCCATGCTGCAATTGTTGCATCATCCGTCAACATGGCAATCACGTCTAAGTCTTCACTGACTGGAATGCGAATCTTTGAAGCAAAGAGAAATATAACTTTATAATAAAGTTAACAAAAGAGCCAACAAGATGGTATTGTGAATAAGGGCAGACATAATCTATTTGGCAATGGCACATTGGGTATATAAATTGCATTCAGTTGGAGAAAAGCTGAACTGCATTTTCGTAAAAACAACAACACCATGCTGAAACAGAATCCAGAGACACAAGAGTTCCATACCAAGTTTTGCATTGCAAACACTCACTTCTTGAGATTTCAGAAATGGAAGCCACATGCGTTCCATCAGCTCTTGGCGATAGGGTTTGGTGAAGGATCCAATGTAAGAAACAAAAGCTGCCGTTAATAAAACATCCCCACACACTGTTATTTCTTGCGCTTCAAATGTTTTAATAGATTGGGTCCAGCGAACGTTTTCAGACTGAAAGACAAAATTATAAAATAGCATGGGGAAATCACACAAGTGGTTTGTTTTTTGTCTCAGATTAGAGTTTCTGCCAAAATGTGAAGATCAATACAGTAGATTTAGGCAGGTTGAGTGCATTTGAGACAAACACATAAACAGTCCACCAATCAACGGAGCATTAGTAATATGCTCTATGGCAAAGACCAGGAAAAAAGGTATGCCAAGCAACATGTGATGAATCAATGATATACTGAGACAGCCCCATGGTTGTCAGTGAGGTCCAAGGTCCCAAGCCAGACCATATGGGGCTATCATTGCTGGCCAACCCATTAACAGCTTTTAGCATATATTAAGCAGAGATACGTACAAAAACACGATATGTCTAATCATTCCGTACCCATGGCAAAACTTAGGTGCCCATCAAACCTCTTGCTGGGAAGAAACCCCAGTGTTATAACAAGATCTGTGATTTGGCAGAGGGCCTTCGGCTGGTGCCTACTTTGTGTATCTTGTGGCACCAACTGAAGGTCTCCTCTTCCACCAGGTCTTCTCAATTGGTGGTGTGAGTGCTTGCAATGTAGATGTCATGCACATGGTAACATGGCCATAATGCAACATTTAATAAATGGAGTGGTGATCATGGTTTAAAATTTTTATATTATTCCCTTTTTGTGATCTGCCCTGACACCACTTGTGATGAGGGACAGGATACAAATCCTATAATCAATAAACAAACAGCTACACATTCACAGGCTCTCAGAGAATGAAGCTGAAATTTCAAAACACAGCTATTAAACTGAACTTCAATATGCAGAAAGTATGCCCAGCAAAGGAGATTACAACAGTTTTTGCTGTTTAAAGTAGCAGCTATTACACTCCACAATTCTATATTATTTCAATATAAAACATTCTTGCTATCTGGTATCTTTTACAGAACCTATTAGTTCCTTTCTTAAATCACTAGCTGAAGTGAACCAAACAAACCCATTAACTTGCAGGAGGGAATTTTGATTTATCCATTCTCTTTCCCTCATTGTCACTGGCTGGTAAGTCATAAACAATAAAGTGCACCTACCTCATTCTACAAACTAGCTTTGAAATCTGAAGATTTACTAAACATAGAATGATTGTCTATTTAAATCTTCAGTAATTTTACTGTACCACCCCAGCATCATAAATCACAAGTGACATTGGCTAACAAGGGTTTAAGAGTTGGAACATGTAGTGTAATAAATTTCCAGACAGTTAAAAATCACTATAATTTTATTCTAATGCATTATAGATTGCCTGTAATATCATCCTGGCCGGGGTGACCCATTTCTAATTTTGAACAGCTGTTCAGCTCGGGAGTTAGTTAATGATTAAATATAAATTGCCTGATTTATTAGTCTGAATGGTTGAGCTTCCAGGTCAATGGCATATAGACAAAATCATCAGTCTTGATGCTTTTCAGAAGTTAACTGTCTCCTGTTTAAGTCAAAAAGAATTTATTCTCTGAGGAAAAGTGTTGATGCTCTCAATTAATTGTTATATTTTCTTTTTCTTTCTTAGCTTACACAAGTACTTTTAAAGTGGAGAGGACTGTCACTGTTTGGTAGTAACAGAAACTTGGAGAATTCTAACACAGTAGCAACTCAAGATATAATCAAAGCATTGCAGGATCCAATGAAGGATATGCAATTCTTTTTTAAAAAATCTTTTAGCAACTTATAATGTTGATGCAATGCAATTTTCCCTTCAAAACTACTCTGGAGTAAATGGAATGCAAGCTGCAGGGCACTTCAGCTCTAATAGTATTATTTTTAGCAGTGCACTCCTATGCAGGTTTAATCATAAGTAAGACCATAGATTCCAGTGAGACTTACTCCTGTGCATTCTACTGGTTTCCAACAGCTCAATCCTATACATTAGATATGGGGACCATATAGATATGGGGACCTGGTATTGATGAACCACAACTCCAGTCATCCCCGGCCACTGGTCATGCTTGTTAGGAGTAAGTTAAGTTGTAGTTCATCAAGATCTGGACGTCCAAACACTTCCCACTCTTGCTATGCAGTTTTACCTTGGTTGCTGAACACGATGCGTTCTGGGAGTCCAATCGACTCCTAGAACCATTCAAAAACCAAGGCACGGCTTCCGATGGGTTGCAGGAACGACCCACAAACCACTTTTGAAATTCCTTGTGCGCATTCTCTGTGCATGCCTGTCTGTTTTCCCATACACACAAATGGGTTCCCTGGATCCCACTGATTTCACTGGCTTAGTGCCATTATGTTAAAATAATTAAATAAATAATTAAATAATTAAAACAACTATGTGCAAACTAACCATTAAATCATCTGTTTTGATATGAAGATGCTTTTCTGCAGATGGAAATAATTAGAAAACTAAACTCCTTATAGAGGGTGTGCTTTTTTGTTAATTAAGTGTATATTCTATACTTATTAGAATAAGATTAATGCCTTTTATGAACATAAGAAACAATGCACTGACTGTAGCCCACTTATCCAAAGGTTAAGTGCATTGTGGGTGGATACAAAATGACTCCGTCCTGACCTGAAGATTATTCAGTCTCAGTGCTCATTAACCAAAGGCTGACTATGCTGTCAGAAAGTGTTCACTTTTCTGTACAGATCTAGTGACTTAGTTACAGAGACCTTTCTCTGGGGATATACAACCCACGGAGCAAACATATCGCATATGATGCAAAAACAGCAGCATAATGTCTAGGGCTGGATAGCCAATTAGGCTAAATACACTGTAGGGGAAGGCACCTGCAACAATATCTCCCCACCCACCAAAAAATAAATTTCTACAGTATAATTATTCCAGAGTTCTGAAGTGTGCGTACTCATAGAGCTCCTTAAAGGAATAAATAAACAATTATCTTAGCATCTCACTGGGACATATGGAAATGAACTTCTTAAGTATGTCTGGTGGTGGAGCGCATGGTGATTAAGATGAAGTCCCAGTAAAAAAAATGATGTTAATTTCTAGCCCAGGCAATCTCTAATCTAACCAACCTAGCTATGGAGCCTGAACAGACCTAGACTTTTCAGGAACCACCCAGGAGCCATCATCTATGAAGTTCCATCTATTGTTCAATAAAAATTAAAATAATTCTCTACATCTTCTATTCAACGAGAGAGAAGGAATGCTATATAAGCTGCTTTCCCCAATAATTTCCCAATAAGTAGAAAACTTTCTCCTAGAGTTCAGATCAAGGAGTCTCACTGCTGCATGTAACTGGAAGGTGAAATCTTTGGTGCACACTTTAGTCATGGATAATAAGGAGCAATGAGGACGATTACTTAAGTAGTAAGATAGATTCTTCTTATGCTCAATGGAAATGTGTTATTATTTCACAGAGTTCAGTCCTGGTACTGAAAACTGGTTCTGGAGCTAAGCTCCAATAAACTCTGCCTCAAATTAATCCTTTCGTGTGCACACATTAACCTACACCACTCCAGTAGGTAGGGAAGGAGAGCAAGCAAGATGCTCTCTGCTGGGGCAGCCTGCACAATATCCATGTCGCCATATTGGTTAGTGTTTTTCCTCTTCCTGCTAGTTTAAAGCGGCTCTCATTTCAGGCATCTAAAACCTGACACTCCAGAAATATTTCATTTCAGCAAGACCCTTCTCTTGAATACAGGTTCGTCTGCTTTGATCAGAACTCCTGAGAATGATATTAATGAATATCCTACTTGCCTCAAGTCCTTTAACAAGCCTGTTAGCCAACTCTATAGTCTTATTAGTTCGGCTGACGTCTTCTTGACATCTGACTTTTTCTGCTGTTGCTTTTTCAAAGGATGCTGTGAGTTTGCACAGATTGAGATCCAGTTCCTAAAGAGAGAGAGAGTTAGTTTTCATTCACTTATTCATCATTCATTCTTCACATACTCCTGCTGGTGAATAATAAAAATACAGTGGTACCTCGGGTTAAGAACTTAATTCATTCTGGTGGTCTGTTCTTAGCCTGAAACTGTTCTTAACCTGAAGCACCACTTTAGCTAATGGGGCCTCCTGCTGCCGCTGCACTACCGCTGCACGATTTCTGTTCTCATCCTGAAGCAAAGTTCTTAACCTGAGGTAATATTTCTGGGTTAGCGGAGTCTGTAACCTGAAGCGTATGTAACCTGAAGTGTATGTAACCCGAGGAACCACTGTAATGGTAATACTTTCATACAGTAACCATCTGAAGCCTCACTAAAATGGCAGGCCACAAGTGTCAAATGTTTTATGCTATTTGCCTCACTACTATTTCCTTCATCTTCTCTCACTCATTTCCATTGGACATCTCATGTCGCATTTATAATTCATGCAAGAATCTCAGTTGCCCATATCATGCCCCCTAGCTGCCATCGTCTCAGCTGCTGATGTCACAACCTTTGATGTTAAGAAAGCTTTAGTCGACATAATAGTCGCTTTGGCGATAGAGAAACAGCTGGATCCACATTCCAAACTCTTTGAGCAATTTATGCAAATATATGAGGACTTTCAAAAGAAATCTTGCTCGTGCAGATCAGCTGAAATGGACAGAACTCCTGAGCTGCTTATCAGATAAAATCCATCTGAAACTGTCAATGATGTTAAGTGGCTTTTGCCAACATGTCTATTAGGGCCTGATAGAAAGTGCAATCCAGAACAGCTGGAGGGCACCAGACGGTTGAAGGCTGATGTAAAGTCTTCAATGCCAGTATTTTACCTTGGTATTCTGTGTGCCACTATAACCTCAAGAATATGTTGCATTTTGCAATCGTATAAAATCTAGATATAATCTCAGAGCCATTGTAATGTATTTTATAGCCATGGACAGGGAGACCACCCAAAGCTAATTCAGGAACCACAGGGGTGGGGGAAACCCAAGAGTTATAAAATTGGGAATGATAAAATTGTAGAGAAGTGAAATAGCCGCAATGCCTGGTTAACCAAATACACAAGTGTGACTAGAATTCATGTGGGTAATGAGGTAGCTGATCCAATTTTGTTTATGGAGGCATTTATGGTAATGATTTGAAGGTTGACCCATTCTGGATGGCAAAATGCCACCAGCTCTTCTGAGAGCTTTTAAATGGAGACTTGAGCAATGTGGAACATTAACTGTGATCCTATGATGTTTAATGGACTATGAACAAGTCTTGAATGTAGCAAGTAGAAAGAAGGCTAATGTGGACACCTGCCCCCCCAGCATACTTCTAGTGCCAAGAACTGAATAAAAGACCAACAGGCTCTTTTTTGAGAGGGTGGGGATTGAGTCTGTTTCTATTAAGATGGATCTTATATTTCTCATGGAGGGGAATAATCAGCAAAGTTTGTTTGCTGTTCATTAGATGGGAGTTACAGGCTAACTCCTCCCCATATTTTTCTAGTTGCCTTTGATTGTTTTTCCCCTGCAAAACTTGTGAATCATCATGCCAAATTCAGCTCATCAGCTGTGTAGGGCAATTCACCAACAGCTTAATAAACTTCTTGTTCTTTTGTGCCTGCCTCTGTCTTCAAAGTAAGGTGGGATTGTCTTATATTAAGCAGGTCCTAATAGGTGGTGGGCAATGCATGGCTTTGTGGGTTGCAGGTTGTGAGTCTTGGAACTGTTCTTTATGATTCAAGTGCCAGGTTAGATGATGATGGGGTAGGGTTTTTAAAAAAACAACAATCATGCAGCCTGTACCTGGGTATGCCAGAATGCAATTCAGGAATATGTAAATGTAAATGATTACATGCTAGGGCCATTTAACGCTTCTGAGCTTTTCATTTCCTACAGTCAATTGGCAGTGAGGAAGGGCTGAGTGCAAATGGACTGCCAAAGTTTTATGTGCCTGGGAGGTGAAACTGTTGGAGCCATTTCACCAACAGTTCTCCGCAAGGTGACGGGATGCTCCAACAGGAAGAAAAGTATCTCCTCAGAAATATTTTGCTCAGTATTAATTGAACCAACACCACCAAGAAGGAAAGGAGGACTGGAAGAGCCAGAACCTATTCCTTTCTTCAACAATATTAAAACCGAATCCACAACTGAGTCCAAAATTCTTCACCACAAAAAATGTATATTATATGGTAGGGCTTGAGATTCTCCAGAAGTCTGGGGTGTCTGTGAAACTGAAGATTCTCACATAATTTATCAGCAAAACACTTTTCTGTGAAACTGGTCCAGTCCCATGAGTTCACCAAGGTTCCACATAGTAGTGTACTAATATCTAGCAGTGTTGTTATCCATAGTCAAGTGTCCTCTAAGATTTACCTACAGGTACCATTCAACAAAAAAGGGACGCGGGTGGTGCTGTGGGATAAACCACAGAGCCTAGGACTTGCCAATCAGAAGGTCGGCGGTTTGAATCCCTGCGACGGGGTGAGCTCCCATTGCTCGGTCCCTGCTCCTGCCAACCTAGCAGTTCGAAAGCATGTCAAAGTGCAAGTAGATAAATAGGTACCGCTCCAGGGGGAAGGTAAACAGCATTTCTGTGCACTGCTCTGGTTCGCCAGAAGCGGCTTAGTCATGCTGGCCACATGACCCAGAAGCTGTACGCCGGCTCCCTCGGCCAGTGAAGTGAGATTAATGTTATATAGTAAAACAACCCCAGAGTTGGTCACAACTGGACCTAATGGTCAGGGGACCCTTTACCTTTACCATTCAACAAAAGGTACTTTCCAGTGTTAATGAAAACCTTCCTACCAGATTTAACCTTCATTCTCTCTTCTAAGCATGGCTAGAGATTAGGAATTAATTACGCCTTAACTGCCCTTTGAAAACTCTCATTTAATTGTCAGTTTTGTTCCTGGGAGGCTTTAATAAAAGATTTACCCCCTCGGAGGGGGGCGGGACTTTTCATTTTAAACATAGAAGAAATTAATTAAAGGCACAGTAGCTCTAAAATTGTTGAGGACTTTTCTTTAGGAGCATTCCAGCATGGGAGTCTGGGTTAGAATGCTGGCACACTTAGGCACACACTTCTGAATCACTGGTTGCTAATCCAGTGATTAATGTTATATAGTAAAACAAAACTAAAAACCAAAACTTAAGATTTGTGAGAAGGCGGCCTGGTATATAGCAGTTTTACAGTCAGCTTCAAAAAGAAGCCAGTTTGGGAAATCCACACAAACCTTTCTAGATTATTACAGACCAGACTGAAGAGTGAATTTCAAAGCAACTGAAAGCTTTGGTTACAACTGTTTGGTGTCATTTCTTTGGTTTTTGAGTTTGAGAAATATGTTTGGGGAAATTGAGGCTACAATCCTGAACACCATTAAAAGGGGATTATGCCCCAATGAACACAGTGAGGTTTACTTCTGCATAAAACGTGGATGTAAGAGCATTCGGAGGGGGTTGTGTTGCCCACCCTACAGTCTGCTCAGAGACCTCTTATATCCATAGGTGAATTGCACTCTAAAATATGCTTTAACAACATTTATTGCCTCTAAATGTGAATAGACAGTTTTTGGATACTAGTGTGCAATGTGGTCCTAAATGCAGGGGCTCTCCTCAGTCATTGCGAGGGTACACAGGCCACAGCTTAAACGTTGCTGCACCACATAGATAGAGGCAAAGTTTACATATTAGATACGTAGAAAGAGTTGTGTAGATTGAAATAAACCTTTTGAATCATGGAAAATATTTTCATGGAAAGATTTAAAAATAATAATATCCGTTTCAACAACATTAATTTTGCTGTTGCATACAGCTGACAAGGATTTAATTTGTCATTTTGAAATATATTTTAGCAGGCATTAAAAATGAAGGGTTGTTAGCACAGTGCCATCCAAATTGATGATGTGTTATTGATTACCAAGTAATAGCTGCAACATTTATTAATCATTACAGAAAATTACTAGGTAAAAAGAATACTTCTGTATGAAAAATTAGAACCATGCTTTCCCAATAGAAAAGCACTGGTTTATGGGACAGGATTCCATTGGAAATCTATAAGATGGGGACGACTACCTGTGACTCTATTTTTCAAAGGCGTTAGGTTTGCTGAACGATAGAAAGAATAGTAGGCCAATAAATGGCAAACAGACATAATGCTGAGGGATGCATTGAGAACTGAAGGCCAATGAGAAAATGGATCAAGTATTGATAAAGGATGCTACTTGATAGAAAAGTTACCACCATACAAATGTACAAGGCACAGCATCTAATCTCATTATAAGCACTGGCAGAGAACTCAAATTAAGGAGTGAGGAATGGGCTACATAGTTGAATTTGAAAGTAGCTGAGATCTTTAATTATATTTTGAAAGGGTGGGTAATCAAAATAGCACACAATTTATCTTGCAAGTAATAGGAGGTCATATCCCCCATGGCTAGACTTTGCTTTGAATTAATCTAGTGGAAGATTAGTTATGTATCTTGCACATTTGCAAAAAGTGATCAATAACAATTATATTTATTTAAATAAATGTATATTATGTTAATAATGTGGCTGAATGGGTTTGGGGGGGGGAATTCTCTAATTCCATGTTAAAAGATTCAGTGCCCACCCCAAACAAAAAAAGAAGATATATTCAATTGGTTTATGGGGGGAAATGCAATAACGCCCAATATAACTATATCATATATTAGACACCAAAACAATAGCTTCATAACCTGGCAGGGCTAGAAAGCAGTAAAACACCTTATCTTTACAGACAGCCTCTGTGCATTGCCACAAAGAATGCTAGCTTGTTAGATTTGCTACGAAGTAGTGCAAGATTAGGATTGGAGTAAGGCCTACCCCAAGTTTTTTCCTGATGGCTTCCAGCTTCTCAGTAGCTGCTGCAAGTTCAGCATTTGCTTGGGCCAATGCTTGGCGTTTTGGCTCCACATCACAGTATACCTGGGAATTCCAATATGAGAAATTCTTAAAACTATGATAACACAAAAAAAGTTTTAACAAGAAGTGATGAAACGGTCATGTTTTTTATCGCAAGGTGATCCACCTTGAGTTGTTTCCACAGTTTATTAGGCAATATTTCAGCCGGAATTGATTGCACCCTCCCTTCTTTTCAAGTTTTCAAGACGCACTTGCAAGTCATAGGAAGAAACATCACAGAATAGATAAATTGGATGCATTAGATAAACATTTAATTAAAAGTAACGTCCTGGAATATGATAGATAACCTAACACTTGTATTTCGGTAACCATTTGCTATCAGATTGCTCTGCATTTGTTATTTGGTGCATCACAGTCTTAGCCTCCAATATGAATGGAAGTCTTTTCCTTCCTTTGCTGAAAAGTCTGATGTCTCCAGGGGAGGCTGGTTTATTAGGACAGACAGAGCATTGGCCCACCAACTTCAACCTGCCCCCCGCCCTTGCCTGACTTATTTACACCCTGCCCAGGAGAATGGCACTGCCTGTTCATTTCCTCCTCCTCAATCTCTGTTTTGCCTTTGTAAAACTAATCAGGGAGGAGGGGGCAGAATGAGTTGGTTTTGCCTGTCATTGGCTGCAATTCTTTACATCATTAGCTCTAGCTCCACCTACTGTTGATCTCCTTCTACCCTACCCATCCCATCCACTCACCATTGCTTTTCTCTCGTTACATTGCAAGGTGCTTTATGAACCCAACACCCTATCCTTGTGAGGTTTACTTGATGGTGTACATGAAAGGATGGTGGCATGATGGGTTTTTTAAAAAAAAATACTGGGTTGTATCCAGACTGTATCAGCCATTCTTTAGCTTCACTAAAACCAAGTTAAGGACATACTAATCATGCCTGATTTAAGTCCCATTGCTTTCACTGTACCCACACACATATCACAAGGTTGGATTCCTTATGTTGTGCCATAGTCTGAAAACTTGGCTTTGCCATGCTGTTCTTAACATTCTGATAGAGTGCAAAATACTATTCAGCATTTCCATTGTGCATTTAGAGTGTTCAAAGTGTTTCACATACATTATTTCACTAATGATGGTAATAGCGCTTTTGAGGCTGAGAGATGGGGACTTGTGTAAGACCGCCTGGTAAGTTCATGGTGAAGAGAAAGCTTGAACTGAACTTGCTCACATATCTTAGCAGCTAGATCATAACATAAGAGGGACATCCATTTGATATGTTCTAATAAAAATAAGTTACACAAAATTTGTACCCTGTGCAACCTTCATCTTGCTATTCTCTGCTGAAAATATTGCTTCTCCAATGAGCGGCCACCAGATACCTAAGCTATTCCCCCAATTTATTTCTCCAATTGCAACAAACACATTCAGTACCTCATAGAATTTCACTATGTTGATAACCCAGGCACAGAGGCCAGCTGCTGCAAATGACTTAGTGCGAACCAGGTTTGGGTTGAATTCTGTGTCTTTCAAGTAATGTTCTTTGACCACTTTTAGACAATTCCCTGGGATGTGCTCCTTGTCATAGTTAATTAAAGCTTGCAAGAATTCATCAACCTGGAAGGCAGTTAATGCAGTTAACTTATTATTGTTGAATAACACTTCAAGCCTGCAAGTTGATTTCAAAATACAAAAGGTTAAAACCCAAACAAGCATAGTGACCCCCGTTTTTAAAATAGCAAATAAGTATTGATCTAAAAAGTAAGTCATTTTATGCATATGCACTTGCAAATGATAAGTAGAATCCTAGAAGCATAGAATTGTAGATGGAAGGGACCACAAGGATCATCTAGTGAACTCATTACGCAGGAATATTTTGCCCAACATGGGGCTCAAATCCACAACCCTGAGGAAGTTTGCTCCTGTGTCTCAATATATACGTGAACATTATTATTTAAATTCAGAGTCATATCATCAGGTTGCAATGCAGTTTACAGATGGTGATAATGTTGCAAGAACCTTTCCCATGAAGAGTCTAGCTGCATTCCAGGTTCGGTCTTTTGGTACTTTCCCTTTATTCGCCAGTAGGACCATTACAGCAGCTGTAACGTTGGTCACTGCAATTGGTGGGTTAGGGAAGGCTTTCAGTTCAGAAAGGTTCACCTGAAGAACAGCAACAAAGATGGTGTTGAAAGAAAGCCAAATGCGTGCTGGGAGAACTAAAAGCATTGTGACAACTTGAAGAGATTGGCAAGGGTTAGGATCGCTCTGCCTAAGTATGCTTGTGGAACGCTGCATGCACAGAGGTGTGTGGGTGGCAAGGCTCAACCTGAGGCATTCCAGGGGCAGCCAGGGGCGCCCTTGGATTGGTTGACAGTCAATGTAACTGTAGCCTTATTGGAGTTCACTGATTGGGTCTGCATTGCTCCCGAACAGGAGGAAGGAAGTCAAATGACACTGAGGGTTGGTTCAGAGAAAGAGTTCTTTATTTCTGCTCTCCAGAACAGCAGAAAGGCACTTGTGTGGTCAGTCCACAGCAAGTCCAAAGAAATGAGAAATTTCATGCAGTATATATATCCTCCAGGCACCCTCTCCCCCCTCCCCCAGGAATCCAACCACGTCAGCCTATACACGCAGGTTGACATCACATATGTTCCTGCTCCGGTATCCTTAACCATAAAAGGGTATTCCTTCCTGTACTTCTGACCATAAAAGGGTATTCCTTCCTGTACTTCTGACCATAAAAGGGTATTCCTGTTCCTACTCTTATCTTGGAGCAAGAGGTCACCAACTCCAAGAACATACTCTGGCGCTGTTCCCGGACTAGGTCTGTGCGTCAGGACGTAAGATAAGACCTAGAGTGTCATCCCTATTCCACTGGGACAGCCAAGGTCATCCTTGCCGTGACTGATAAAGGAGAGAGCTGTGTTCTTGTTATGCATTTGCTCAACGGCTCAAGTTTATGCATTTTAGAAATGCTAAGAAGAAAAGGGGGGGAGGGTTGAGTCAGTTTTAAACTGACTACACAGAAACCCATTCCTTCACAACTGAGGAAAGCTACAGAGGGGATAAAAGACACAAGCTCCACCTTCACCTTGCACCCTAGCTGGCAGAGTTTTGGAGATGGCAGATTGCCCACCAGTTAACTCCTGTCCCAATCCCACTTATGATTGTTCCGTAACTTGGCTATCTGTGATCCCCTTCCTCTACTAGAGCTGAAGATGTCTATACGTAGAGAACAAATGAAAACTGTAAGAATATAACAGGTGTTATTGTATCAGAGCAAAAGATCACACAGTACAACACTCTGCACCCAATATATAGTCACAACTGGGATGTCACTGTTTCCATGGTTGCATAAGAGATACTGTCTAAGTTCTAATGGGGAAAATATAAATTGGTTTGGATATTTTTGTGTTATTAATTATACTGCTCTGTGTTTAACTAGGATAAGCGTATCACATTTTATCACACAGTGGAGCTAGAAGCTTGATTGTTTCATGCAAGTAGATGCAATTTCAAATGGAATCTGATGCAAAAACTGATCGCTAGAATGGGTTCATGAAGGCTTTCAACTTTCATTAAAACTATCAAATTGATACACATCATTGTCACAAAAGGTACATTCCAAAACACAGAAGTGTTGAAAAGATTACCCAGGGCAAATTAATGTGCTTGGAGCGCTGGTAAAATACAACATATCCAAACTGAAGGAATGCTGTTTGGATGCCATGAAATAATTTAATATAGCTTGGCATTCATTACATGAAAAATGGAATAATCTGAAAAGACCGACAAAGAGAAAAAGACTCCATGAGAGCATGAAAACTACTCTAGTAATCATCCCAAACTACATTCTTGGAAAAGCGAGCAGGCTGTATTTGGGGTGGTGGGGGGTGGGAACTTGCAGTCAACACATCACATGGCAGACAACCATACCACAGTTTGCTATTTACCTTATTAAGCGTATTTAAAGCTGCAGTAGCAGCCACCAGGGCAGGTTCTGCTTTCACCAGGTCATCCTCACACTCTTTCTGTTTCCGAGATACTTCTGCTTGGATGGCAACAACCTATTTGAACACACACTCTTAAGTTTTGAATAAGGCAGCAATCATGGAATTAATTACTTCAAAGTAGGCTTCAATTAAATCAATTGAGACTTAATTCTGAGCAAACACGGTTAGGAATAGAATGTAGGGAAGGCAGTGAGTACCTGACATTGCAGTATTGCTAAAGCCATTATTAAAACTAATGTATTTATCATGTTCTGTACATGATAAACCACTATTATTTCAACAGGTTAAAAAAAAGGGATGACCAGTGTTTATTACAATATGTAGCATTAAAATGTTTCTGGATCTCTGTAGTTGAAAGATACATCTGTTGCCCAATGCCCTCTTAATTTGAATAAATTATATTGTTTAATCTTTGTAGACCAATTTAAGCCTTTTAATGCAGTTTTAATTAATAATAATAATGATAATGATAATGATAATGTTAATGTTATCATTTATACCCTGTCCATCTGGCTGGTTTCCCAAGCCACTCTGGGCGGCTTACAGCAAATAAAAATTTGTAAAAACATAAGACATTAAAAATTTCCCCAAACAGGACTGCCTTCAGATGTCTTCTAAAAGTCAGATAGTTGTTTATTTCCTTGACATCTGATGGGAGGGTGTTCTACAGGGCGGGTGCCACCACCAACAAGGTTTTAAATTTATTATAACCAGTGATATGTTGATCATTCATTTTGAAAGTGTTTTTGGCAAGCAGTTAAGAAAATATATGATGAGATTATTTTGAGGGTCACAAAAAGTAAGTCTTATTCTTTAAAGTGTTGACAGGATATTATCTCCTGAAAATCACACTATGTGCTGAAGCTTATTGCTTCAAAAAGTGTGTTTTGAAACACATCAACAGCATCCCCCAGTCCTAAAACCATCAGAACAATACCGAATAACAGCAATCAGAGGCTCAGCAAGGGAGGGAACCCTAGTACCTCGGGTTACATATGCTTCAGGTTACAGACTCCGCTAATCCAGAAATAGTGCTTCAGTTTAAGTACTTTGCTTCAGGATAAGAACAGAAATCGTGTTCTGGCGGCGCGGTGGCAGCAGGAGGCCCCATTATCTAAAGTGGTGCTTCAGGTTAAGAACAGTTTCAGGTTAAGAACGGACCTCCGGTCTAAACCCAATGAGATTAGAAATTGTTTTTTGAGTTATTTTAAAAAACTATATTCACAAGGACCGCAGAAGGAGGAGGACATAGATGAATTCCTTAAAAAATATGGATTACAAAAAATCTCTCATCAAAGTAAGGTGGATCTAAACCAGAGAATAACAGAACAAGAGATAGAGGGCGCCATTCAGAATATGCAACTGGGCAAATCTCCAGGACCAGATGGACTGACTTCCAGATACTACAAAGCTTTGAAGGAGTGGCTGGTACAACCGCTAAAGGAAGTCTGTAATGAGATCTTAGAGGGGAAAAGGGCACCAGAATCGTGGAAAGAAGCGTATATTACACTCATACCAAAGACAGAGACTGAAAAGACTCAACTTAAGAACTACCGCCCAATATCATTACTTAATGTGGATTACAAAATTTTTGCAGACATTTTGGCAAAAAGATTGAAAAGAGTGCTGATGGAGAAGATTCACAAGGACCAAGCAGGCTTTCTCCCAAAAAGGCATTTATCAGATAACGTGAGGAACATAATAGATATTTTGGAACTATTAGAGGTGAATATAAACACTAAAGCAGTTCTGATCTTTGTGGACGCGGAGAAAGCCTTTGACAATATTTCTTGGAGTTTTATGAAAAAGAATCTTCATGGGATGGGGGTAGGCCAAGGTTTTGAGAATGGTATGGGTGCTATATACTCTGAACAAAAAGCCAAGTTGATTGTAAATAATGTGATAACTGAAGAATTTAAAATAGAAAAAGGGACACGACAGGGGTGCCCAATTTCCCCATTACTTTTTATCTCTGTTCTGGAGGTATTGCTAAATATGATTAGAGGTGACCAGCAGGTTAAAGGTGTACAGGTCGGAGCTAAACATTACAAGTTAAGGGCTTTCGCAGATGATTTAGTACTTACTCTACAAGAGCCAGATACTAGCACAAAAAGGGTGTTAGAGTTAATTCAAGAATTTGACCAAGTAGCCGGACTTAAACTGAACAAACAAAAGACTAAAGTTTTGGAAAAAAATTTAACAGTCATGGAGAGGGAGAAGTTCCAGAATGAAACAGGTTTGACAGTGGTTAAGAAGGTGAAATACCTAGGGGTTCATCTGACATCTAAAAATTTGAACTTGTATAAGGACAATTATGAAAAATGTTGGTCAGAAGTTAAAAAAGATCTAGAAATATGGTCAAATTTGAAATTGTCAATGCTAGGCCGAATTGCAGTTATCAAGATGAATGTATTGCCTAGAATGTTATTTTTGTTTCAAACTTTGCAGATTCTTGACAAGATGGACTGTTTCAAGAGGTGGCAGAAAGACATTTCGAAATTTGTCTGGCAGGGTAAAAAGCCCAGAATAAAATTTAAAATACTGACAGATGTAAAAGAAAGAGGGGGATTTGCCCTGCCGGACTTAAAACTGTACTATGAAGCAGCAGCGTTTTGCTGGCTGAAAGAGTGGATGCTCCTTGAGAATACAGATATCTTGGATTTAGAAGGTTTCAATAATGCATTTGGTTGGCATGCATATCTATGGTATGATAAAATTAAAGTGCATAGGGCCTTCAAAAACCATATTGTCAGAAAAGCATTATATAATGTTTGGATAAGATATAAAGACTTGTTGGAAAACAAAACCCCTAGATGGTTGTCACCCTTGGAGGCTAAGGCATTGAAAAAGCTCAATATGGAGGCCGAATGGCCAAAGTATTGGGAAATCTTGGAACAAGATGGAGATAAATTGAAGTTACAGAGTCATGAGAAATTGAAACCTAAAGTACGAGATTGGCTCCATTATTATCAAATAATGGAGGTATACAAACAAGATAGGAAAATTGGCTTCCAGGTGGAGAAATCAAAATTAGAAACTGAACTGTTAGAACCCAATACTAAGAATTTGTCAAGAATGTATGATTTGCTGCTGAAATGGAATACACAGGATGAAACGGTTAAATCAGCAATGATTAAGTGGGCACAGGACATTGGTCATAACATTATGTTTGCTGACTGGGAATGGTTGTGGAACACTAGGATAAAATTTACGGCATGTAACGCCTTAAAGGAAAATATTATGAAAATGATTTATAGGTGGTACACGACCCCAGTCAAGCTAGCAAAGATTTACCATTTGCCTGATAATAAGTGTTGGAAATGTAAAGAAACTGAAGGTACTTTCTACCACCTTTGGTGGACGTGCCCAAAGATTAAGGCCTTCTGGGAGATGATATATAATGAAATGAAAAAAGTACTTAAATGTACCTTCCCTAAGAAACCAGAGGCCTTTCTCTTGGGCATTGTTGGCAAATTGGTGTTAAAGAAAGATAGAACTTTCTTTATGTATGCTACGACAGCAGCAAGAATACTCATCGCAAAGTATTGGAAGACACAAGATCTACCCACCTTGGAAGAATGGCAGATGAAAGTGATGGACTACATGACACTGGCTGAGATGACTGGCAGAATCCGTGACCAGAGGAAAGAGACGGTGGAAGAGGATTGGAAGAAATTCAAAATTTATCTTAAGAACTATTATAAAATTGATGAATGCTAAAATGTCGAGGTGTTGAGAAAGAGAAAGGGATACAGTGACATAAGATTAATTGAAGAAAAGACTAAGAGGACACATATTTGGTAAACTATTTAGAAGCTGCTGAAATAATCTCGAAATTGGGATGCAGAAAGGGGAGGTATGGGGGAGTCCGAGAAGTGAGGGTTATGAAAAAAAGGTTATGAAATTATACATGTTTGTCTTTTTATTTGTTTGTATTGTTTAAAAAATGCTGTAAAACCAATAAAAAAATCTTAAAAAAAAAAAAAGAACGGACCTCCGGAACGAATTAAGTACTTAAGCCGAGGTACCACTGTATATTGGTTAATGAAGCCAAATATAAGTAATGTTAATGTGAAACATGAGTTCAGTATGCAGAAGGACACAGAATCTGGACAGTTAATGCTGAACCCTAGAAAGTACATCACAGAATGCAAAATTTGGAAGTGAAACTGCAGGTCAGTGAAATGGACTTCAAGAACAATTGAGCTGTTCAATTGAACTAAAAAAAAAAAAGCCTTTAAAAACCTGAAGTGCTCAGAGATGACTCTCTGACCTTTACTGTATTACATACAGGCCTGATTCCCAAGATCCCCATCCATTATATGCTTGAATGAGTTCAGTGCTTATTGTTCTTTCATATCATTAAAAGAGCTAAAAGGTTGGAAAAATGCATAATGTAAAGAAAGGTCAAGTGGTAATCATGGTGTGAAATGTTGAAACATGTGTAAGTATAATAATTCTTTAGATTTTATGCTCCCTGGAGAGGTAGGTGTTCAAAATTGTTCACCTACAAAGGTTTATTATGTACTAAATATAGCTCAACAACACTAAATTGTGGAATTGCACTGACCTTTTGCTCCTCTGCATCAGCGATGGCCTTTTCCTTGCTCACTTTCTCAGTCTGAAGCCCTATCTTGGTAATCAAAGCTTCAGCATCTTGATTTCTCAGTTGCAGCTCTGCCTCTTGAGAGGCAAGTCTGTGTTTTAAGTCCTCCACCTAAGGAACAGCAAAGGTATTAGTTTGGAACAGGTGTTTCTGGAAACTGTGTTTAGTAGAGACAGCTTTCTGAAAAGGTGGGTTCTCAACAGCTGGATATCAATGAGAGCGTTTTTGTGACTATTAACTGCAACAAGACCCCAAGTAATGATTTGATCTGCCTTAATTGCTTAATAAGTGAACACTGTGGGGCACACTTTTTTCTTCCCTTCCCTTTATCTGTTAAAGAAATGCATACTTGCCTATCTTCAAGCAGTTAAATGAAAGCACACAGAGCTCCCAGTTTTAAACGACAGAATGAACACCTAAACCAGGTTTACTATTATATTATTGGTATGTTTCATACACTCATAATCACCGGACTGAGACTGTGTATTAATTGAAGTATTGATTGCTAGTATTACACTCTACTAAAAGGGAAAGTTACCTGTACAAAGCTGAGTAATTTATCATTTTCCCATGGAGAACAGGTCTAATAAAGAACATGAGTTATGATAACTAAATAAAAACCCCATGTTCAGAGGTGGTGTATCACTGGATATCAGTTTCTTAGGGAACAAACTATAGGAGAAAGCTCTTGCCCTCAAGACCTGGTTTATGGGTTTCCCAGAAGCATCAGCCTGGCCTCTTCTGGAAGCAGAGAAGATGATGGAGTAGAATATTAAATGGGCCCTTGCTCAGATATCCAACTGGAGTGATACTTGGAATGAGACCTACTTTCATGATAAACCATGGATGTATTAGCTGCCTCTGGGACAAACCTGGATCTCTGAAGTGAAGGGTGGTCAGTCATGCTGCCTGGGGCTCCTTTAGCTGTACAGTGGTACTTTGGTACTCAAACAACTTGGCTCCCGAACAAATTGGCTCCTGAATGCCACAAACCTAGAAGTGTTCCAGTTTGCGAACGTTTTTTGAAAGCCAAATGTCTGACACGGCTTCTGCGGCTTGTGATTGAGTGCAGTAAGCTCCTGCAGCCAGTCGGAAGCTGCGCCTAGGTTTTCTAACCGTTTCAGCAGTCAAACGGACTTCTGGAACGGATCAAGTTTGAGAACCAAGGCACCACTGTATATGAATAATTATATAGATCTACACCAAGCTCTTGGACTTACATATTATTATTGTTGTTCCTCTTAATTTCATTTACTGTCCATGAGGCACCCTGGAGCAATTTACTATATAAAGCAATTTGCAATTATATAAGCTAGCAGCTGCTATGAATTGTGATTAATTACTGCTATTTATTACTACTACTCCTATTACTACCTGAGAAGCTGTTGTTTTCAGCTTCTGAATGCCATTCACAAGGTGTTCCTTGTGCTGGGACATTTTCTGGATTTTCTTCTCCAGGAGGTTCTTATAAAGCATGATTTGTTCCAGAAAGCTTTTGGGAGTTGTATAGTTGTATCTCCTCTCATTCAGCCGAAACTTTGCACTCATCTCATTTACACTGGTGTGGGCATAGGCCATGAAACGGCAAATAGAGTCATGAAACTGTGGCTGAAAACATAAAAGGGCATGAAAGGGCATTTAAATTTCAAGTGTTAAAAATTCATCTAACGAAATATATAGCCAACTGTAGCAGAAACTACTGATTCTAAGACAAGTATGCACAAACATATGAATTTTAACATTTAAAAATACCTAGACATTTATAAAACATTATTTTTCATTATATGTATATTGTATATTTATGTACAGTATGTCTCTACATGTGTGAGACACCCACCCACACACCCCACTTAAAATGCTGCACTATCAATGTAAGCAATTTCCATTTCGTCCTTAGTGACTTCTACCATACTTAACTTTCTAATTTGTGGAATCACATCTCCCTCATTTTAATGATTATTTATTGCATTCAATACAAGATGTACCCAGTTCAATTAATCAGGGGAAACTTAAAAATCAATTAATATGAATTAAATGAGCTACTGCAACTCTTAGAAAAGTCACACATAATTTACCAAAGAATTGTCAATAATACTTAGGAGAGCTTTAGGAAAATTACTCATGAGCGGTTGTTGATACAGCTAAACGTTTCGAGCCAGCATAATTAATATTACAAACAGGTTCATTTAGACAACTTGTAATTTATCTCCGAAACAAAACTTATTTTTAAACACAGCTTCATTTAAAAAGAGCTGCTTTTAAACTACAGTAATGAGAGTGCAATTTAAACACACGGATTCAGTATACAAGTTGGGTGCAAAGTGACCAAAGTCCCGTTTCCCCAAAGAAATGTTTTGTCTATGTTCAAATAACTTTTTGATGAGACCAGAATCCGCCTTAGAGCTTAAGAGGCTAAATTACTCAGCCCATCATTTTCTCTCTTCTGCAGGTGCCCCCCCTCTCTTTCTCTCTGCCATGGGGACTTTCTTACAGAACGACTGGCTTCTTCCCAACCATGATCCTTATGAGAGACCTTTAAGCAGCAGTTCCGAAAAGCCTTTGGTAACAACAGTTTCATTTTAAAACCAGCCTGGGTAGTAGCTGGTGGTTCCGGTAGAGCTGGAAGTGGCTTGAGACAACTTGTCCCAGTGGGGCAAAATAACTATTGTTGTCAAGCTTAACAAAATGGCACAGCATGGGAGGCATGCTGGGCCAGAGAGCAGCTGGTTGTAATTCACACTGTTTTTCAGAAAACCCTAATCGTTCTGAGCAGACCTCTTTGATGATTGGTCTTCCCTGCATTTTCAATTTGTCACTTTCTCTTATGATAAGGTCAGCAGTGACAGCACTTCCTGACATTAACAGCTGTGGCTTCTAAAAGGGTCATTGTGGAACTACTAATTGCAGTAATTTCATTAGCATAAATTATTTATTCTGCCGTTCATTTATCTCCAAGGTTTTGGTGGTGTTTTGTTCAATACTACACCTTATTCCTGCCCCCCCCCCCCCGCTGTATCAGCTCCATCAGGCAGCAAGGCAAACAATATGATTAATGCTAATTTGACCCTTTAAAAAAAAGAATTATGCAAATTGCCCCTTTTTATTTAACTCTGAAGGATTAAACAGCAGCAAACCAATAACCAACACAAATTTCCTCTAAATAAAGTGTTTTAAAATGTTCCCAGGGACAACTAGGAAATCCTTTAAGGTCTGTTTTTCAAACATATACACATGTACATGCTCACATACACACAGACAAGCCCTGATCTAGCAAGCAATTAGAAATAAAATTCCATGCATTGATATCCCTTTAAAATATTTTACCATACACATAAAAGGATGAAGTATGGAGCAGGAAAGCCCTGTAGCCAGCACCTGTTGCGATGTCTGCAGTATGCTTTAGAATCAGGATGCATTGCGACACAGGTGGTTGCTGCCGTCTGATAATTAGCTGCTTAGGTTAGTTTTGAGGTACTGATTCCTGGTGTCCTCCTTCTTCCCTGGCCAGTGATTGGATTAACTGAATTTATTTTGTTCCATGTTTCCGTCATACAAGAATATGGTATGTAAACTTGTTGTTTAATTTGTATGTTACTTAGTTTGTATATGGATTATGTTACATCATGTTTGTTTAATTTAGAGTATGCACGGCTGACGAAGCCCAGTTGGGCAAAACAAGGTATTATCCTGAAATCCTTGTCATGCCATACCTTCAAGTATCCAATCTGATCCAATATCTACATGTGCCATATCTTCAAGTTTTCCATCTAATCTGATATCTACATACAAGGAACGTTAGAATCCTCAAAGCAGCGATACGTGGAACATCATAAGCATACCATATTGTGGTTATTGCCAATATGCCAATTTAGGAACCGAATCGACTTTATCTCCTGACCACCCATGGGACTTTAATTTCTCTTGATATGCTCTCTTTGCATGATGTGTTGGTCTATGGAATTACACTTTGTGAGATATTATATGTTGAATTGTGTTTGAAATAGAAAATACGTTGTCAAAAACAGCAGCAATCACCGGCAGAGAAGATCACCAAAGGCAGTAGTAGTATGAATGCAGCTCATTGTTATGAACTGAGGCCAAATGGTTTTCCTTTGGACTTTTATCACAGGGAGGAGTTCCACGCAGGCAGGCATCACCAATCTACATGGGGAGTTCCTCCCAGTTCTGATGTAAATTTGCATGCCGACTCACATGGGAGCTCTATGTGTGCATTTTTCATGAAGGCAGCAACACTGTCCAAGAATTCCATTCAAAATGCAAACTTGGCTGCGACGTCTCATTTTGATTGATTATTTTATCCTCCCAAACTTCCAGCCTGCCTTGATTTTTTATTTTTTCTTAACAGTGTCTCATTCAATGCAATTACTATAGCTTTGCAAATCATGGGGTTGGGTCAATTAGAAGTTGACTCTAGGTTCTACTAATGAATTTAATTATAGATCTTGAATTTGTTGTCGCAAGTTTACTGGATAATGCAGCTCATGCACACTAATGACCATTATATGTGGTCAACTGTCCTTTAAACAAATGGAAATAAAAGGTTTCCCCTAGATATCTAAAATCAGTGTGGAGTAAATTGTAAAATAAGAGAGAAAGCCACTCTACATCCATCAATCTTCATCTGACTGAATACACTAGAGAAAGGGAGCAGGAATTTTATTTCCCCCCCAAGGAGTTTACGTATCATTTTTAAAATTTGCTATCTAATAACCCTCATGCATAGTATCTTTTGATTTTGATTACACCACTCTTTCATCTCATCCCTCTTTTTAAAGGAAATTTACTTCCTCAAATCAAGGCACCGAGTACAGCTTTACACCTCCCCATTATTTCTCCCACTACCTGTTACGCCTGTCACTATGTTGAGAATAATGCTCCTGTTCCTTCTTTTAGCCTTTGAGCGCTGTTGTTGATTGGAGGCTAAAACAAATGGGCAAAACCCAGACTCCATGTGCACTTGGGTTAGTGGTGCTGTGCTGAGCCAAGCATGAATCAATTGCTTACTCTTCTACCCTCAGCTATGGAATACCCCCCTTCCCAAAGGCACCTTCTTTCAATCAATATTTTCGTGAGCAGGTGAAGACTTTTCTTCTTCTTCCAGGCCTTTAAAAAATCTATGTTTTTAGTGTTCTGAACCATTGTTTATGTGCCATATATTTCTAGTTGCCTGCTTTTATTCTTCCCTTTGCTGTATTTTATGCTACTAAATTTTAAGTTGTATGTTACCATTTTATTTGTCAGATGCCCAAAGAAGTGTGCCATAGAGTGGCCTCATTATTATTATTATTATTATTATTATTATTATTATTATTATTATTATTATTTACTATATTTCCTATATATAATAGGTACATTATTAAAACAGGATGCAACACTGCCTGCAGGTTAATTGAAGAGCTGCTATATTTCACAAAACCCTTAGAACTGCAAAATCAGTTTTGTGCAAGCTCTGAAGAGGCAGCTTCTCTCTCTCTCTCTCTCTCTCTCTCTCTCTCTCTCTCTCTTTCTCTCTCCCCCTCCCCTAAAATACTTAAGACAAGAACAATTTAAGAATTGGAAAAACATGGCTTCCCTTTAGCAAAACCGTATCTTGGGGTTCTGCTGTACATCTCAATTCCTTCTACAGGAATTATCTTTCTAGGCCCCAATTAACATTTTTGTTGTTGCTGCTGCCATATTCTTCCAGGACCTCTCTCATTCAGTTCATGCCATGCAGGCAGTTTCTCACAAAAGTGACTGTACTCAAAACACCAGCCTAGTTCCACCTAGCCACTCAAGCCACTAGCACATCCCTTGCCCTGAACCACAAAACAGGTAATTTGTTCTGTCAGCACAAGCACTGAAGCAAATAGAATTATGTCGTGACAATAAGATATAAAAACGATGCTGGCTGCCAATTTGTGCTTGCAGAGGGGGCAGGATTTGCAATAAGGTATGGAGCTGGGTCTGCAAAATATAGGAAGAGTGTGAATTTTGTGGGGGGGGGACTTAGTGAGGGATTTAAACTCTGATGGGAAGGTTATTAAAAATGATGGAACATAGATTAATTTTAATTTCCATCTAGATGTCCATAGCCTATTGTATCATAAAGCTTAATGATTTAAGAGCAATCCCTAATTAAAATCTAAACTGAAGTGACACTCCACGCTGGCTAAAGTATTGGTATAATATCCACTGTTTTTAAAGTATGTATTTCCCCCTTTAATCAGTGAGGAGTGGTTCATAATTTTATTCTCATTCTTACACTCAGAAAGCCAATAGATTCTAGCAACAAATTTATCCAATACATCGACGCAATAGTGTTTTGTTCAGTAAGGGTACCTGAACATCTCTCTTGAGTTAGGAACCCAACTAGGCTGCATCACCAATATGTATGTCGCTGGATCATTAACTTCAGTGGATGTAAAATGGCATGTGCAGAATAACATCTGTAGGAAGTGTCGTGACTTTCCTCTTAACTGCTACAGTTGCACTAGCCCTCATCCAATACTATAAGTTTGCTAGTGTACACCATTACATGTGCAGGGTTTACTATGTACAGTATTTACCTTTGATTTCTAGCATTAATAATTGCAGTAACTAACTTCTGCTAGGTTTATCAAGGCAATCTTCAGCGACGACCTTGACCAGTATTCATTGTAGGTAGCTCTTAACATATTCAATTTCTTTCCTAAAATTTGTTTTATTTTGAAGCATTGCTAAGAGGGAGAGGTAAATCTGGCATATTTTCTTTTTTAAAGGAATATGTAAACATATATATGTTGATCAGCATCCAGAGTTTCACATACTGGGGGGAAAACCCCCACATAGAATAAAAGTAAAGCTTTGGGAAGCCCAGAAACTAAATGTACTCAGAAACTGAATGCATCACAAGAAATGACAGCTCTAAATTTCTGAAAAACTGCACTAATATTCTACACTGCCCGGAACAGAAAATAAAGACAAGTCTCTCCATGGCCAGTAGATGTCATTGGTCACTCTTTGTAATATCAGAAAAGCTGTTTCACAGCTCAATACTGGCAGCAGAAGAGGTAAAGGAATTAAAACTAAATTTCATACCCCAGCCCTCTTTTTGACTGTTTTCCAATCATTTGGTATTATTGCATTTAGATGAAATGGAAGTTGTTGGTTTGTTTGTTTGTTTTTTTAAAGTATCATTTCTCACAAGAAGCGGCATTACCCTGACCACTGAAATGAGTTTCTTGCTGAAGTTAAGTAAATACATTTACCGAGCACCGATCAGTTTACGCATTTCCAGAAGCATAGCATGGATTTATAATTGCTGTTAAGACGAGACCTTTAATGGCTGCCTTTGTAACATTGCAACAGTGTCTTTCTGCCACAAAATTCTCTTTTCTAGGACAGGAAAGCAATGAACTACTGAGAACTGATGCATGCAGCCCACTTGAAATTCTATACTTCCCATCGTTACAAATTCCTTACATAAACTTGTTAGCATCACAGCAAACAGATACCAATGCTACTGAACGCTCACTGCTATATCAAACTAAAACACTGGAATAATGGCCATAACAAAATATTTATGGAAGAAAATTCTGATTCATTTCTAGAGTGCTGTTTTTTTCAGGTTTTTTAACTATACAGTAGAAATGCCTTCTATAGCAGGAACTGAATCTTCTTTTACATCAGTCTCTGTCATCAGCACCAGTATTGATGTCAGGTCATTAATATTTGGCTTTCCTCAATGGTTAATCACCTTGATGCAAATCTTAACCTTTCTTGAACTTCCCATTCCTGGTCAAAGTTGATCCAGGGGGAAGTCAAATGATGAACATAACAAAACACCTTGTAGAGCTGGAGGACAATGTTTTATGAGCATTTCTCCATCTGGCTCTTTATCACCCTCAAGAGAAAGCTGGTGTGTGGGGGGAACTAAAGAGGAAAATGAAGCTGAATAATTGATAAGCTTTCATTATAACGTACAGTATTCAGTTCTGACTTTGATATTTTTTTTTAGATTGTAGTTATTACATCTTGCAAAAATCTGCAAGAAAAGAGAAGACAAAATGTTGTCAACTTAGATGCCCTTTTAAAGAGAGACCTGAGTTCTCATATTTTTATGCACAGCTTTCTACCTTTGGAGAACCTTAGAAAGTGGGGGGGAAAAGGTCAGAATTAAATCACTGCAGGGTTGCAATGTTCAATTCCTTCTATTTTCAGGTATTCAAGTGCATTTGTTTAATTGCACACAAAAAAACCCAAACCCCCAAACACGCCCCCACCCAAAAAAAAACTTAAGCAAAGCCCCTGAATTGGTAGAGTTACATTTCAGTGAGATCGCTAATAATTCATGTACAGATGTTGGGATCATTGTACATTTTGCCTTAAAAAAACAAATTCTCCCTATTTCAAACTGTCAAAATTGCACTGAAGAAACTGGCTGCACAGTATTAGGTAACCGCCATGAACTCTGCAACCTTAAATGAAGACAAATATGAGAAGAAACAAAAAGGATCCCCCCCCCCCAGCTTGTCCATGATTGATCTTCCAGAGAGCTGTGCTGCTGCTTTTGCATATGACTGGCAAGTTTGAAACTCTGTACCTTAATCCCAGGCGCCTCCTCAATGAACCTCCTGCTGACTGACTGCAGGGCCTCCTGCGGCCACTCATGAAACCAGTCAATAGCTGTGCAGTTAACTATGGCTGGGAACTTCCGAGCTCTAACTCTCAGTGTGGAACCGACAGGAGAGAAACACAGAATGATCTGTGCAGATGAGGAGGGAAAGAAAGAAAGAATGAAGTATATTACATGGCGATCAAAGAGAGAGGAACTCAGTCAACTGTGGTGGCAGCGAGCCACTGCAATCAGGCTCACAAATGAAAATGCAATCTACCTAGCAGCTAATGAATTTAGGCAAATTAGGACTTTACACCCAAAAAACAATGTTTTATTCACTTGCACTGTGCTTGATGCTTCACCAAAATCTTCCACTTGTGGGTTACCTCCCCACCTAGGTCCAGTATCAGTTAATGAACTTCATATGTATTAATCAACAAAGCAAAATCCTAACAATCATATTCAGTCAACAGAGCAATCAATTTGACATAACACCACTTCTTGGGTTTCTGATCCTGTGCAGGGTCAGTGTGATCAGAGATATTTAAATAAACAAATATATTCCTATTTGGGTGAGTTTTTGGTTTTGATGCAATATATCACTGCCACCCTCAAGATTTTCCTAATAGGAACCGCTTTTTTCTAATAAATTTTTATAATAAGAACTAGATAAATGCCCATATATTTCCAAATAATCCGGTAAAATTATGCTTTGCTGTGCCTCACATCCTAGACACTTTGAAGAAATTCCAACAGATTTAAATAGAATTTAGCACCCAGTAACTGAAGTCCTAAGTCACAACAGACGTTCTCCCCTTCCATCAGGACATGTTGTCTTCCAGATGTTTTAACTAATATCTTCTGCAACACACAGTCTCTACTTTAAAGTCTGAATAGATACTTCCTATAGCTGACTCTGGAAGTACTAATTTTGCACAGTGGGACACCTGCAAAGCAGTAGCAAGGCAATGCACATTCTGAAAGCAGTTTCTAAAAAGCTGTTAAAAATAATGAAGTCATGAGTGAAATTAGAGGATCGAAGACAATGGAAGGAAGGAGTTTAGAAATAATATATGTTACTATGTACACCCCTCCTCCAAAAAGCAGTAGCTAGAGCCAAACATTTTGAGAGCCAAAATTTCCTCCATATAAAACATAAAAACCAAACAGTCTTCTTGAAGCAATGTGTGATATGGAACAATTGTCCAAAGTAAGGTATAGACCAATTTCAATTGGAAAAAAAGTTTTACTGTCATGTTAGTGTCTTTATTTTGCTGCATACTGCCGACATTATCCTCACCCCAAGGGCTCTTAAAAATGCAGCCAGGAAACAGTTCTATAATATATAGCAGGTGGAGAATGCTGTCTTTACTATCATAGAGTACTGTGCACACATCAATAATTTCTGGCCACCAGGGTTCAAGGAAGTGGTGGACAAACTAGAAAACAATATGGCAACGTATACCTAGAAATCAAAGCTTATGGAAGATATCAAAGACATTGGGAATATTTATCCCTAGATGGGCACAGGCAAAATGTGACACAGAAAACTTAAATCTCGAAAACACGGGTTCTGAATTTGCTAGACACTAAACACAGAGGAAAGGAAGATGGCTTTGTACGGTGTTGTAATATCTATGGCGTTCATATACCTAGTATTTATCTGTTCATCACTAGTTAAAAATAAGTTCAGTATTCTTATTTATAACCCCAGATCCATTGTTTCTTACTTTTAGCTGCAGTCGTACTCTATCTAAAAAGAATCTCCAGCAGTTTTCTCTACTGTCAATAACACCAAGTCCCCGTATCTCACTCCTAATTCCCGCAATTATATCATCCATATCTTCATCACTGAATAGATCTGGAACTTCTCCTACAATGAAATAAAAAACGGGGGTGAAGAAGTACCCACAATTACAAAATGAACACAACCAAATTACAAGTTTCAATATGTTTTGCCCTTTTTGGCTCTAAACCTAGAAACACTTTTTAAATTTGGCTGACTCTGGTAACAAGTGTCTGAGAAATGGCATTAGATATGGGTTAACCCAGTTTTGCTTTAAACTACTGTTATATCTGTATTGAGTTTTCTACTAGTTTGTCCACCTTGTGATCTTTAAGATAAAGGTAAAGGTACCCCTGCCCGTACGGGCCAGTCGTGTCCGACTCTAGGGTTGCGTGCTCATGAGGCCCGGCGCCGGCGCCGTCCGAAGACACTTCCGGGTCACGTGGCCAGCGTGACGAAGCTACAGCTGGCGAGCCAGCACCAGCGCAGCACACGGAAATGCCGTTTACTTTCCCGCTATAAGCGGTACCTATTTATCTACTTGCACTTAAGAGTGCTTGCGAACTGCTAGGTGGGCAGGAGCTGGGACCGAAAGACGGGAGCTCACCCCGCCGCGGGGATTCGAACCGCCGACCATACGATCAGCAAGTCCTAGGCACTGAGGTTTTACCCACAGCGCCACCCGCGTCCCACTGATCTTTAAGATAAGGCAGTTCAAAAATTAAAAAAATGCAGTCACAAATCTTGTATATTTAATAACAATTCCCCTGCTACAAACATAAACAGCTCCATTCTAGACCATTTTGTTTTGGAAAATGTGCCTTGCAAAACTATAGGTTAGGACAGGCATCCCCAACCTGCGGCCCTCCAGATGTTTTGGCCTATAATTCCCATGATCCCTAGCTAACAGGACCAGTGGTCAGGGATGATAGGAATTGTAGTCCAAAACACCTGGAGGGCCCAAGGTTTGGGATGCCTGGGTTAGGACATCATCATGCCTCCCAAATATGGTTTCTGTAATGTCTCTAATATTACTATAAAAATTGCCTCTCTTCACCGGAAGAATATGTTGATGGTATTATTTAATAATAATAATAATAATAACAACAACAACAACAATAATAATAATAATAATAATAATAATAATAATAATAATAATAATAATAATATACCACCTTATACCTGAAGGTCTCAGGGTTGTTCATAGAAAATGCTTAACCTAACTAAAATGCTCTCATTTAAATCACTACGATTTTACCACTATTGATCAAAGCACATGTAAAAACTACCCTGTCCCACTTTCTGGCATGATGGAGTCAATCCATTCAATCAGTGTAAGTGAATCAATATAAAAGAAACACCTACAAATGGAACTTGCACCTATACATTCCATGACCTTGATATTAGCTTCTGAAGAGCAACATTGTTTTTAAGCAAAGTAGGCGCAATACCCAACTTAGCTGGGTTAATACACTTTTTCCGAAAGGACATCCTAGCCATACCAGAAAGCATCTCAAAGACAAATAATCTCCTTTTTAAAGTTCATTGAAACGGCAGATAATTTGTCATTGGGAGGATCTTTCAAGAAATGTGTAGGTCTAATCACCTGATGCCAACAAGTCATTAATCAGCACAAGAAAGCGTTCATCTGGAACTTGAGCATCTGTCAGCAAAAACACAGTGGGAATGTTCTTGGCTCCCGTCTTTATATACAGATTGGCAAGATCTACCTGTAAGGAAAGTAGGCAATCATTCATGTTACAATAAAATGTTGAAACAAAACTGGGTGGCACGGTAACCAATGTGAAAATACATGCCACTTGAGAGCTATTCGCTGCTGTTTAGCATCTTTGCTTCATTTTCGTGGTATATCCTTTTCCAGAGGATTTTTAAAACAAACAAACAAACAAACAAACAAACCCAGATGTGTTTTAAGATACCAGGTGAAGAGAACTGTGGTTTGATAAGTTTGCAAGGAAAAAAGGAAACAAGCAGTAATCAATGAAAGAAAATCTTTCGCCTAGTAGTCAGAAAATTGTTATTAATGTTCTGCCAAACAAATCAGCATCAAGAACACTTCAGTCGTATTAATAATGCCTGTTTCATGGGCTGGAAGTATTTCACTGCATACTCAATTTTATTTTCAGGAGAAATATAAAAATGAATTCACAAAGGGGAAAAAATGCAGAGCTAGGTACACAATTCAGGTTATTTGAGCAACTGCTTAGGGTCACAAGACATCTTTGCAATGGTGCCTATTAAATATTCTCCTGGTTGTCAGGCAGACCTTATTAACATAATCAGATCCCATGCAGTTCAGCAAGTTACCCAGCCACATAGGTGAGGTTCATCGCATGGGTCTCTCTCATGGAATTTGTATCCCTGTCAAAGTGGGAGTCGGTCAGCAATAACTCACAAAGTGCCAATGAAGTTAACTCTTTATTTAAAGAAACAAAACAGCTCAGGCCAAGGTATCATAGCAACTCTTCCCAGCAGGTCTTGCCCAAATAAAGATCCCTGCCTTCCCACCGCTTACAATAATTTATGGTGGGAACAAACTAAGTAGTAACTTTTCCCAGCCCCCGGATGATACCTTCTCACTAGCACCACAAGCCACACATTAAGATTGCTTTACTTCAACCCCTCAGATTCTAAATAGCCTGCTTTCAAGCCTAGCAATTCTGAGGGCAATTATGTAATAATTGTTGTTTTTACCCTGAGGTCTTGAATTGTGTAGTCTTTCTTCAGTGTAATCTGAAACACTTCAAGAGATCCAATATAGGCGGCCAGTCTTGATAAGCTTTGTTTTCCACTGCCACCCACTCCAATCAAAAGCGCATAGCCACGAGAGGACTGCAAGATTCGGCTAATGCGACATCTGATGATGGAAAAGGAGCAACATGACTAATGGCCACAGAAGAGTTATTTTATCTTTAATTTTTAAAATATTTTGAAAGCACCCTTCATCTGATGCATTTTAAGGGGGGAGTGTATAATAAATGTAGAAATTAATTTAAAATACATTGACACACCTCAAAACATACATTCAAACAATTTATAGACTCAGAAGCAACAAAAGACTATAAAACTAAAAGCAGGTTGAGGCAATATAACCCTTAGAATGCCACACACACACACACACACACACACACACACACACACACACACACACTAGTACCTCAGGTTACAAATACTTCAGGTTACAGACTCCACTAACCCAGAAATAGTACCTCGGGTTAAGAACTTTATCTCAGGATGAGAAAAGAAATCACGCTGCAGCGGTGTGGCAGCAGCAGGAGGCCCCATTAGCTAAAGTGGTACCTCAGGTTAAGAACGGACCTCCGGAATGAATCAAGTTCTTAACCAGAGGTACTATTGTACAGAGAGAGAGAGAGAGAGAGAGAGAGGGAGAGAACCTGCTGCCAAGGAGATTGTAATTGTGGAACCAGCTGTACCTTTATGGAGAGGGAATTTTGAAGCTATGGCACCACTGCAGAAACAATTCTATTAACCGCATACTACACCAACTGTCCTACATGAAAGTGGTGCAGTAGCAGCATTTTGTGGCTTTCTCCTTGATATTCTACATACAAAAATGGATAATTCCAAGCTAGAATTTACAAGTTGTATGTGAAAATTTTGTTTTGTTTTAACCTACTTTCTAGCAAATTTATTTAAAATTATAGTTTGTAGTGTTAATGTTTTTATGTAAACCATGTACAATGTTTTTTAATAATATGTAGCAGTAATAAAAATAAACGAACTTTGCTGAATTCAGGCCATAGACAAGACATTTACTTACACGTGTTGTATAGCATCCTCAAATAAGACTAAGTTCATAGATGCATTCAGTTCATTGTAGTTCTCTAGAGCCTCCACAAGGATATTTCTTAGTCCTTCCCAATCCTTGACAGGCATATAGTTAGGCTCTGCTACACCATTTGCAAAATGACAGTAAATAAGTGGTTGCTGGAGAAGAATGTTATCGTCCAGATCCTATTAAGTTGGCAACATAACATCAAAAGGAGAGACTGAAACACAGGGATACACATAACTTGGAAATGCATTGCTATTCACCCTACCTTAAATGTGCAGAGAATGCCCTACATACTGCCAAGATCAGAGGTTGTTACTCAGCATTATAAAGAAATAAACAAAATGTGTCAGTGTATTGATAGCATCCAACACCAAAATCCTGGACGACCTATCCCAGTAGTTTCATGTAGCTGTTAAGAAGTATCGGAAACAAGATGGAACCCTGCAGAGCCTGAAAAGCCAATGGCCAAGGGGTTGAACAAAAGTCATGAGATAAATTCAGTCATCTCTGAGTATAATAAATGGATTCAATGCCCAATAACATAGAATCAGGATTCAAGATAACCTAAACAAGATTAGAGAACTGGGCCAAAACTAACAAAATGAATTTCAACAGAAACAAATGTAAGGTTCTGCACTTAGGCAGGAAGAATCAGATGCACATATATAGGATGGGGGACATCTGGCGTGACAAAAGTACATGTGAAAAGGATCTGGGGACCTTAGTAGACCACAAGCTTAACATGAATCAACAGTGGCATGCAGCAGCAAACAGGTAACACAGTTCTAAGCTGCATCAACGAAAGTATTGTGTCCAGATCAAGGGAAGTAATAGTACCACTTTATTTTCCATTCTAAATCTTCTTTGCTAAGTGCTCATCAAGTTTCTTTTACTAAATCTTCCTCAGCTTGCTAGTGTTCATCATTTGTTTCTATCACCATGTACTAGCAAACTCATCTGGAGAGTTAAGTGCAGGCTATATACAATTAAGTTATTTCCCGCCACTCAGAACTGCTACTAAGAATATGCTGTTTTGTGTCATTGTTTTAAGGGCAAGATATAAAAAAAGTTGAAAATATGGATTGCCATATATCTAGAAACATTAGTGGCAAAAAAAGCAAAATTAGACATGCTTTAAATAAGTTACTTTTTAGTTACTAAAGCTATTATTTATAAAAATAATAATAATTTATTGCATTTCTATTTTTTTCTAATTAAAGAGAGTGCCACTGAAGTTTAGCTGCAGCTGCACAGTTTGCACTATCAGTCTTGGTCGGTTATCTTATTACAGGATGGATTTGGGTTCTTAAATGAACCCCTATCAAAAAAACACCTCACTTCTGTGATTTCCCCATGTCCCATACTAAATTCTCTTAATCAATCTGACATATATATATTATCTTCCTATGCTTTGTTATTAGAAAGAAAAGCAAAACAGCTTATTATTTGGGCCATATTGGTTTTCTTGGGAGATTGACTTTGACCCTAAATAGTTTTCAGATTGGCAAACTTGTCATCAGTGCTGCAGTATTAGGCAACCATTACCAGTCCAGAGCTTTACCTCAAAGAATCTGTGCGCAGTGTCTGTCAGCTTTTTATGAAATGAACTGCAATCTTTTGCTTCCACCAGTTTATCTCCATAAACACGTGAAGATTCATGAAGCCACAAACGTACAAGATCATTTGGATGCTTTAGACACTCCTGTTTAGCAAATAAAATTCCCTACAAAACCCCCCAGAAAGAATATGTTTATAATACTGGTAAAAGACAATTACTGCAAGACACCAATGCTGATAGCTGCATATTCCTACATTACTTTTGTCTGAGATGATGGAAACTCTATTTGTTTAGGGTTGCCATATGTCCGGAATTTCACGGACATACCCAGAACACTGCTTTTGGAAATCAGCAAAATGTCAAGGAAAATCTGGATGCACAGCAATGCGTGTGGGCAGTGCCGTTTTTGCCATCCATTTTTTTGTGATTTTGCCCAAAAAGCTCATCCACTTTTGGACAAAAAACATAAAAAGCTCATACACGTACCCCCCCCCCCCAAAATGGGGGAAGAAATATGGCAAGCCTATTTTTGCTTAGAATGCCCAATCACATAAAAAGAGGTAGGCGGTATGCAGGTGAAGATATCTTTCCTCGTCTCACTGCCCCCCGCCCACCTATGCACTGTTCAAATCACCAAGCTTACTTCTGCTATCAGACTCTAGCAGAGATGAGGGAAGGAACACAGCTTAAGAGATGGCTTTTGTGGGGTGAGTCATAAAAGCAAGGAGGGTTCAGTTCCTTTCACCTGAGCTCCCTTTTCCCTCTTCAGAATGAGTTCCTCGCCTGTGCACATCCCTGAATACACAATCAGGCTATCTCTAGGTATTTTAACAAACAAAACACAGACCTGGCACTGTCATGTATAGTTTGAGCCTCAACAGCAAGGCAAACTTAATTACAGACTCTCTTGTGCACTTCAGCATTTGATACACACTCCAAAATGGATAAATTCTAACCTGTAATTCTGAGAAGTAAAAAAGAGTTTTCATGCAAATAGACTGCATGTGCAGATAGAATCTATTTTTTTAAAAAAACCAACAACGACGAAACACCAAAACCCCATAAACTGGAATTGTAACTTTATTAACTAGCTTGAATTATTGCATGCAAATGACAATTTAACACCATACACATGCATGTGCATATGCATATATTAGGCCCAGGAAGTCCAAACTTGAGAGAGAAGCACACATCACATTTATGTCTCTATCAGTATCAGCATCTGTATCTAAAACACACACACAGAGAGAGACACAACAAACCTGGAAGATGTTGGAGAGGTCTCGAAGGTTGAAAATATAATGAAATTTAACAGCTGTGGGAAGAAAGTTCTGAACCATTGTCTGGTGGAGCCATATTGCTGCTTGGATGGTGGCAGCTGCATGTTTCAATACTGATGGATTAAAGCCATGCTGCTGAAAGTGGAAATCAAGGATCTTGCTATAGATGGTGCTTAGAGCATCAGTAGATGGGAAGTTCATTGCAAACACTGCAAAGTGTCTCTAAAACACGAAGAAAATGCTTGCTTTAGGTACTTATCAATGATAAATTATGTACGTATTTGTGAATAACTGATGACATGAATAAACGTAGGGCAGATTTTCGGTTAGCAAAGGGTGTAACCATTATTTTGGCACAAGTGTCCTCGTGCTATTTATTTTTCAGATCAAAAGCTATTGTCAAGGAGTAAGTTTTAAGAGCTGTTCTTCTCCACACAAGCATCCAGGTATATGGGAGCAAATAATTTACCACCTAGCCTTCACTAAATGAGAAATCCTTGAAAGACCACAAAGGACTTTTTGTCTCTGGTTGCAAAGCTTGTTTGTCCAATCACTTTCTACAAAATATTGCTCTAGTCCCTAAATCTCTGCAAGTAATGCAAGGAACTAGAAATAGCTTATCCCACAACAGGAATAGCTTGCATTGGGCTATCCATGACTTCCCTAAACAGCATTTCAAGTCCTCCACTTCTTCCTGGATTGGGAATTTTGTGCACACAGGTGCACAACCTGGAACCACTCCTCCATTAGAGTTCCCTAGTTTACGAGTCTGGTACTATAGGAATCCAACCAGATTGAAACAAAAAAGGCACAGCGCAACTAATTTTTACAGCTACCTTGGAAAGCTCTCTGTGAATAGGAGAAAGCCATCACGAAAATGCTATAGGATGTGATACAACCAGGATCCATGCTCTTTCTATGATTCAATATGCCTGATATGCAGATTGGGAGCAGACAGTAGTTTGGGATGCACTGAAAGGAAGTCCATTTGGTGTCTGCGACACAACATTTAATAGCATCCCAAAGCACTTGCCCTGTAGTGCTTGGCTACAGTTTCTAGGCCTTGTTTATGTCACAATTAAGTGGTGATGAAGCAGATTTATTCCTGATATGCGCTTCAAATATACTCCAGCCCAAGGAAATGTGGCAGGTTCACATGAATAGCATGTCCTCTGTCACAGATCTCTGCAAAACATTGTGTTGCCTCATAAGTCAACTCTACTCCAAACCACAATCTGTATTTTGTGAATGCAGTACAAAGGTCTTGTTTAAATAATCTGTCATGGCTTCAGTAACGAGAATCTCTAAGCATACACTTTATTGCGGTTCCTATGAAACAATTTGCAACCTTACCTGAAGTCGCGGGTTGATGGTGAAGCTGCCAACCGTTGGATTCATACAGGCAACATACTGACAATTATGAATTTCTTTTACAGTTAATGCCTGTCTATCATACCTGAGGCAGAAAAAATATTTAAACATCTAGAATTAATTTATCAATTATTATAGATGACACCACAATGATGATGACACAGAACTCATTTACACAGGTATCAGAAAGGTTGACTATTCAGCTTGCATTAAAACGTAAACAAAGATATAAAGGGCAATTCTGAGCAAGCAGTAGGACAATTAACAATTATCCAGATATGGAAAATCTAAAATTTATCTTATCAGTTGATTCAAACTTGCACTAACAGTTTTTATCAGCAGAATTACTTCTTCCTTCAAAAATTACACAAGTTTGACTTAACATCAAAATGGAGTCACTTACCAATGTCCATAATCTATATGTTGTCGAATCAGTGTGTGAGGCTGAACTGTTCCATAAGCATCCACTTCCGGCATGTTCATATCATCAATAAAGTAAATCAGTTTCTTGTTTCCTACCGGACCAAACTTACGACCCGCTTTTTTCTCCAATGGTTTTTCAAGAATCTCTGAAATGGATTATGCTACATGACTACTGGGTGAAATACTGCAGAGGCTAGTAGCTAGACAACATACAAATAAGAGGCAGAAATGTATAAAAGGTATGTATACAGTGCAGGGACTCAAATTCAGCTCCAAATCAAAGCAGAAGCTGCGTTTGTTACAGCAGTGCATTTAACTTTTTCCACTCTATTGGTGATGTGACAAGGATCCTTCTCACTTTGTAGTGCAGAGTATCATGGGCATAGTAAGCCCATAAGGGGACTCCAAATGCAGTTACAAATATGCAGTGGCCATAAATTATGCTACTCGTTATGCTGGCGTTTCTGGAAAAGACAGAGCTCACCAAATCTGGACCATTTGTTGGGAACGGTATTAACCTATGCTGTTAGGCACAAGTGATTCTTCAAACCACACTGGCTAAGTTCAGGCTCAATACTGATAACAATTTAAGGAATGGAAGCAGGTTGCATGATCGTGCATATGCACTTTTATGACCATTCCCCTCCCATCCCCGCCTTTGTTATAGGGTCATACGTGCCCACCGGCAACCTGGGTTAAATGCCCTCCTAAACAAGGCATTCTACAGTAACAAATGCAATTACTAGCCTTTGTTGTTTTCTTGCTGTGAAGCAGCATTCATTATTAAAGTTACTTATACAGTAACTGGTTATTAATCACTTTAAAGCATGATTCACTAACTTCCCAGCACTAACATGGGAAGCTTTGCTGTAGTCCGATCTGCACTCATATTTTTTAGGGTCCTAGGCAGGTCCTTCCAGAGTACCAGGTATTGGGTGGTTTCTATCTTGGAATGAACTAGGTTTTAAGAAAAAACAATCTTCTGCATATTAACATTTAATCCTGCCTGTTAGCTTTGAAATACAGACGCTAATGAAAGAACTGTGAAATATTATTTGTTAACTATTTCCTGAGAAAACCGCAGCAAGTACTTTATTAACTATTTCTCTTAAAAACTGTTAAACTTTAATGCCTTCCTCCTTCCCCTTTTTCTCTCTCTTACACAAATGCCAAAAATATAGCAGAAAATGATATTTGAATGCAAACACAAAAGCAAATTAGGGGGGGAAATGCAACCTTTGTGTGGAGCATTTCATAAGCTCTGTTAACAGTTATCATTGTTCCAATACTAAGACTGGGTACACAATGTTTTAATACATATTGCGCTGCAATAATCTTATTAAAACAGCAGGCAAACCAACAGAGTAATACTGAACTTTCTGGTGTGTTTTAATGCCTTAAGGCTTGAATTATAGTTCTCAAAAATGGCATTAACTAGTTGGTGTTGCTTGCTGCTGTAATGCTTTTTAGCTGTGATATGAGGTATAAGATATTTGAGAAGCACTCTAAATTTATCCATGAAATGTGTGGGAGTGTAAAATACACCATACCCGTGTCAATAAAATGCAATCTTCACTTTCTGTCTCTGAAATAAAAACTTTGCATTCATCACTAAGAGGATCTGGTTGCGGGGGGAGGCATGCAACTGCATATATGTTTTCAGTTTCAGGAACCCTTCATTAACAGTCGTGAACAAGTTGAATATATTCAAAAGAATCTAACCTGTCCAAAGAAAGTGTGGGTATAATTTAGCCGTACAGCGTCCAGTGTTGGAAAGGAATCGGGGGTAGTAGTGCCATTCCCTACTCCCAGTGTCCCTGGCAACCATATATTTAACAATTAAATACTGTATTTTTTGCTCTATAAGACTCACTTTTTCCCTCCTAAAAAGGGGAAATGTGTGTGTGTCTTATGGAGCGAATGCAGGCTGTGCAGCTATCCTAGAAGCCAGAACAGCAAGAGGGATTTCTGCTTTCACTGTGTAGTGATCCCTCTTGCTGTTCTGGCTTCTGAGATTCAGAATATTTTTTTTCTTGTTTTCCTCCTCCAAAAACTAGGTGCGTCTTGTGGTCTGGTGCGTCTTATAGAGCGAAAAATACGGTGCCTTTAGGTACCAGGACTCTGGGCTGATTAACATTCTATGGCCTTTCAAATGTTTGTGGGAAGGGGAGTTACTGGTTTGTTTCTGTTTTCCTTTCATTATGTATTTTGTGTTCTCACATTGTATTTTCAAGTTGTGAACCGCTCTGTGATATTAGCGTAAAGGCAGTATACAAAATTAATAAATAGTAACAATAATAATGACAACCAGAACAGCCACTTGCTGGTGGCAAATGCAGGAGACACAGGAAGCCAGCAGATGCCAACTGCTCTGTCTCCCCACTGTTTGGGGGCTAAATCAGGGACCAAAACGGGCATAATTTGATTGTTCTGAGTAATCTGTTTTTATTAATTCATGTTATAATACACCCTTTCTTTTAATTTTGATTATTTATAAACAGCCAACTCCCCCATTGTAACCAGACTTCCACATGCAACATTGTCTGCTTGGGAACTTACTTTGTAGTGCTGCTGATGTGGTGTAATAGTTGAAGGGGACTTTGGACACCAGGAAATCTTCAGAGAGGCCAGCAAGGCATTGCTCAATAAATACTGTTTTCCCCACTCCGGCATTTCCAACAAGCATAACAGGCTTGCCTTTCTCCAAGAGCAAATCTGTGAAGTATCTGAGACACGTGGTCTCAGATGTGTGAACAAGGACTGCCTGAGGCATCAAAAGGACTTACGTTAATATTAACATGCCACTGAAACAGCATTTTCTTAAAAAATAAAAATAAATACTTTCATTCCTTTTATGTGCTTCAATTTTCATTTCTCTGCAACGTAAGGGTGAAAATCTAAGTGACTGCTAGGAGCATGTATGCTTAAAGGTAAAGGTAAAGGGACCCCTGACCATTAGGTCCAGTCGTGACCGACTCTGGGGTTGCGGCACTCATCTCGCTTTATTGGCCGAGGGAGCCGGCGTACAGCTTCCGGGTCATGTGGCCAGCATGACTAAGCTGCTTCTGGCGAACCAGAGCAGCACACGGAAATGTCGTTTACCTTCCCGCTGGAGCGTTACCTATTTATCTACTTGCACTTAGATGTGCTTTCGAACTGCTAGGTTGGCAGGAGCAGGGACTGAGCAACGGGAGCTCACCCTGTCGCAGGGATTTGAACAGCCGACCTTCTGGTCGGCAAGTCCTAGGCTCTGTGGTTTAACCCACAGCGCCACCCGCGTCCCTCATGTATACTTAGATGTGAACATAGAGCATTTTCACATGCATGGCCTAATTTCAAATTGGTGGCTGGAGGCAACTCCCACTGTGCCCCGCAGCCAGCCTGGGGGTTTCTCAATGGCTGGTCACCTAAATAGGCGTGTCAGAGCAGGATGCAATGGGCCGCAATCACTGCCCACCCCTAACCGGGTAACCATTATGCCTTAAATTCCCTCTTTATAAAATGTTAACTTATTTCATTGTATAGCAAGTAAAGAAATGAAGTTAATCTTTGTAAAAAGGCCCCCACCACAAACCATTACATTTCTTCTCATTATCAGATACAGACACAAAGACTAAAACTAACATTACAGTGGTACCTCGGATTACATATGCTTCAGGTTACATACGCTTCAGATTACAGACTCCGCTAACCCAGAAATATTACCTCAGGTTAAGAACTTTGCTTCAGGATGAGAACAGAAATCGGGCTCTGGCGGCGCGGCGGCAGCAGAAGGAGGCCCCATTAGCTAAAGTGGTGCTTCAGGTTAATAACAGTTTCAGGTTAAAAACAGACCTCCAGAACGAATTAAGTACTAAACCCGAGGTACCACTGTACAAGCAAAATCCCCAACAGCTTCATTTTCCAATGAGCGGGAAACAATGAAAACACCAGAGGAGAAAATGAAAAGCTGCATGCACTCATTGTATATTAAACATGTGCTTACCTGCAATGGTGTATCCGGATCCATGTGAAAACTGATAATTTTATCACTCCAAGGCAGGAATTTCTTGGTTTTGGGGTCAATGTAATAATCAAAGATGGTTCCATGCGATGGAAACTTCACAGCTTTCATCTCTTTCAGCCACCAGCGGCTAAACTCAGCTTGATAATTAGAAAGCTAGAAAATTTTAAATAGGTTCTTAGGTTTTTTTTTGGGGGGGGTGGTATGAAAATTGTTCAATGTACATAGCAAGTTTGATGGTTAAATACAGGCTTATAAAATTATTCAAATTACATGAAACTATGAGCTTCTTTATTGCCCCAATGATGGTAACCATTTCCATTGGGGAGAATGAAGAACTTAGCTGGCATCTTCCTGTGAAAGACCAAACCAGATATTGAAAATTCTATGTCAAATAAATTAATTGCTTTTGCACATTGTTTTAGTGGCCATGAACATTTCCCTTACAGATTAAAGAAGATGTGCTAAACATCCCAAACTGAACACCGTGACGGAAACTAGAGTGCACGGAAACGCCGTTTACCTTCCCGCCACAGTGGTACCTATTTATCTACTTGCACTGGCGTGCTTTTGAACTGCTAGGTTGGCAGGAGCTGGGATAGAGCAACAGAAGCTCACTCCATTGCAGGGATTCGAACAGCTGACCTTCTGATCGGCAAGCCCAAGAGGCTCAATGGTTTAGGCCACAGCACCACCCACGTCCCACTAAACCATAGATCATAAAGACAGCACAGTCTGTGCTGTGTCATGTTTCCTCTTGGAACCCTGGGTAAGTGCCTAGAACCCCTGAAATCTTGCACCACTTGGAGATTGGGTTGGTGTGCAACAATATGTTGATACTGCTCAAAGTGCTCAAAATTCCTTCTTCAGTGGCAATTCTAATCAGCTCCCCTGCAAAAAATTTCCATTGCCGTTTTCTCCTTGCATTTTAGGACTTAGAACCCCAATTCTTCCTTTCAGCAATTATGGGAGGTTAGTGATCCAAGACCTTAGGTCTTGGGCTTTGAGCCCCAACACGAATACCGTCTCCAACACTTGAGACTTCCATCTGATTCTCTCACAGTCAAATGAGTGGATTTTCACTATGGTTTCATTGTACATGTCACAGAACAGATCGCGATCTACCGGTCAATCGTGTGGCGTCCCTGATCAATTGTATGTGATCCCGAGCAATGCCCCCCCAAAAGTGCTCAACTTTGGTGAATTCTCCAAAAAAAAAAAAAAAAGTTCAACAACTTTGGTCAATCCAATGGGTAGATCATTGCCAGTTTTTTTATAGTGGGAGTAGATAGCAGCTTCTTGGGAGTTGGCAATGCCTGTCATAGAGGAAGAGAAGAGTTTGCTTATCCGAGTACAGCTCAAAGCAAACTGCTTCCTGCCTACCTGATCTTGAAAGACGGCACCACCAAATGCCCACACACAGGCAAAGGCAAAATATGTCTCATACAGTTCTCTCGGACCATCAAGGGGCACATTTTCTGGAGTCAGTAAGCAGTCAAGGAGAGAACAAAGTGTCTATATAACGAAAGAGAGCAAAAATGAAACATTAAAAATATTTTGCAGGTTACGAGTACTTAGGAAATTGACTTATATCAAGTCAGAACACTGGGCTATCTAGTTGTACAGGGATTGGTAGCGTCTCTCCAATGTTTCAAACACGGGTGTTTCCTGGACATTCCCAAGACAGTTTGCATACAAAACATAAAATCGTAGAATTGTAGTGTCAGTGGGGACCCCAACCAACCTCCTGTAATGCAGAAATATGCAGGTGGCCCCTGATGGAAGTCAAACCCATGACGTCGGCATTATCAGCACCACGCTCTAACCAACTGAGCTAACTGCTGCTGGTTAACATGTTCTGTCTTGTAGCACTGAGGTACCAACTCCCCAGTTATATAAATAAACCTGAATGTAACTCTAATGAAGATAACACTGAAGACTTTTTCAGACATCTGGAAATAAAAACACAGCATCATTTGGGTGAAGCTGTCCGTGGTAATCTGCTTCCATACAACTGTACATACATCGTGCTCATTTATAGTCTTTCTGTCTGTATCAGCTCCAATCCATTGCAGAATTATAAAGCTGAAGGCGCCACAAGGATCATCTAATACTACCCCTTGCAGGAATCCTTTGCCACACATGGGGCTTGAAGCTGGCTTGTAGCATATTGGTGTTATTCGTTGCCTTTTTATATGTTTTTGTAGTACACACTTTGTTGCAGAAAGATGGGTTGGTTACATAAATGAAGACAATGGTGACAATAACAGTATCTGCACAAGTAAAAACATACCTGAATCATGCTATTCTCAGGGATGGGCGTGATCGTCTTAAAGTTAGTTTTGAGCTGATCTAAGCATGGAGGAACGTATTTATCAAAGAGAATTGTCAAATTGGCTTTTTCAGATTGGTGACTCCTTGTCTCTATCCAGCTTGCAACGTATCTGAAAAAGAAAACACAATGGTTTCTGCATAGATTTGCTGGATCAGTGTAGGGACTTACAATTACTTTCCCGTTAGTGCTGAGAAAATTCAGGAATAGTTGCCTAACTGGGTTAAGAGAGCCACAATTGGCACAACTTTTTGCCAAGCAATACCGTCTGGGATGGCAGCAGCATGAAAGGCACTAGGATCCGGGCTTTGAAGTGCTGGGAGCCAAGTGAAAGCGAGTTGCCCTCTGGGACACCAGTTGGCTATTCCTACATTACAGTATTATTACTGTGAAAACTAATAAAAACAACAAATTGCTAATGTGCAGTAATACTGGAAAGAGACTAGAGAAAAATCCCAGGCTTTGTTTTCTTATTTATTACAATATTTGTAACCTACAAACTACTACAAACTGAACTAAATCAGAAATTTGTGCCATCGGACCAAAAAGTTGCAGAGCCAAAAAAACCCAAACTTATTTCTTAGCTATACTCCAGCATTCATGTTTACAACACTCTCTATTTTGGAGTTTTGGGAGACTTTGTTAGCTTCATGGAAACCTTGAAGTCACTTTCAACAAGTGAGAAATATAAAAAGGAAAATATAAATCAAGCCCGAGCCATCATATGCCAGCTGTTTTTTTCCATAAAATGTTGTTAAAGTTGACAGCAGAATGTCATAGAATCATACTCATTGAATTATAGAGTTGGAAGGGACCGCAAGGGTCATCTAGTCCAGCCCCCTGCAATGCAGGAATTTTCTGCCAAACACAGGGCTCAAACCCACAACCCTGAGAGTAAGTGTCTCATGCTTTACCAAGTGAGCCATAGGAGGTACTTACGGATTCCAGCCAAGGTCCTGCGGATTTATGTACAAAATACCTGCCCTAGATACCGTGGCAGGAGTGGCTGTTTTCAAATGGTGTATCTCAAACAGCAGTCTCATGGATGGTGTCAAAGAAACCCGTTCATTGCTAGCAAGAGTCAGCACCTAGACATTAGCAGCACAGAATCAAGTTATTCTGACAGCTGTATCCACGGTTTGCCTTCTGATAATAAATCAGAGAATTGCTATCGTGAAAATATCTGTTAATATTTAAAGGCTATGTTAAAATTAAAATATACTTTGGCCTTCATAAGGATAATTCTACATTCTGAAATATGCCTGGCCACAATTTATATATAAGGAAGGCCACCAATTCCTACGGGGTGAGGAAAACACCAGATAAGCTTATTTTTATAGTTTGAATTAATTTCAAGGCAATTTCAAAAACTACTTGCACATAACTTACAATTGGTTAACTTAGGAGAGATGCACTTGTGTGTAGAAAGAGAGCTGTGGTTTTGCTGTGAAAAATATTCTTAGATGTAAAGTATCAACTCATCTCTCCATACAAGTTGATCTACACAAAGGACTCGATAAGAAGTTATATATTTCCTCCAGTACCTCCTTAACACTTTTTACCGGTTCTTCTACTGTTAAAACCAGATCATTGGCAAAGGCTTTAACCTTATATTCATTTCGACCAGAACAATTTGGACAAATAGAACAATTTGGACAAATGGCAGGATTTATTTTGAATAGGAAGAAAACTAAAATGATTGCTAAAAATATGGACCAAGATATGACAAACAGAATGCAACAACAGACAGAGATAGAGGTGGTGAAGAGAGTTAAATATTTGGGAATTTGGGTGACCCCCCAAAATATTGATTTATTCCAAAATAATTATATACCAATGTGGAATGGAATTAAAAGGGATCTAGAGGTGTGGGGAAGGATGAAATTATCTTTTTGGGGAAGAATTTCGACGATAAAGATGAGTGTTTTGCCGAAAATGTTATTTTTATTTCAGACAATCCCGGTAATCAAAGGGGCAATGATATTTAAGGAATGGCAAAAAATAATTTCAAGGTAAGAAGCCAAGAATACAATTTAAATTGTTAACAGATACGAAAGAAAGAGGAGGCTTTGCCCTGCCGGACCTGAAATTATATTATGAAGCATCTTGTCTCTGTTGGTTGAAGGAGTGGATGAAATTAGAGAATATGGAATTGTTGGATTTGGAAGGATTTGACAATAGATTCAGTTGGCACACTTATTTATGGTATGATAAGAAAAAAGTACATAAAGGTTTTGAAAACCACATCATTCGAAGATCTCTTTTGGAAATCTGGGATAGGTATAAGAACCTATTAGAAACAAAAACACCGCATTGGTTATCTCCATTATAAGTGATGAGTGTGAAAAAAATCAATATGAGAGGGGGTGGATAACATATGGGGATATGATTATTAAAGAAGAAGGAAAATGGAAGTTAAAGCCATATGAGGAAGTTAAAGATTATGTAAATGATTGGTTGCATTACTATCAGATTAATGAAATGTCTAAAAGGGAGATAAAGGAGAGAGGTTTTTCGGAAAAAGAATCAAAGTTTCAAAGGGAGATATTGAGTAACGAATTTAAAAAATTGTCTAAAATGTATAAACTGCTGCTAGAATGGTACACTAAAGACGAAGAGATAAAATCAGTTATGATCCATTGGGCCAGAGATTTTGGGTATAAAATACAATTAGATGAGTGGATTAAATTGTGGAACGAAAGGATAAAATTTACAGCCTGTACTGCATTAAAAGAAAATATGATGAAGATGGTCTATAGATGGTATATTACTCCAGTAAAATTAGCAAAAATGTATAAAGTATGTAATAAGTGTTGGAAATGTAAAGAAAAAGAGGGAACATTTTATCATATGTGGTGGGAGTGTAAAAAGGTGAGAGTCTTCTGGGAATTGATATGCAATGAAATAAAAAAAAATGTTGAAATACACATTTGTTAAAAAACCAGAAGCTTTTTTGTTAGGGATGGTTGGAAATGAAATAAATAGAAATGACCATAAATTATTTTTATATGCAGTAACAGCAGCAAGGATACTACTGGCCCAAAAATGGAAGCAGGAAGAATTACTATCGATAGAAGAATGGAGAATGAAATTAATGGACTACGCAGAATTAGATAAATTAACAGGAAGGGTCCGAAACCAACGAGATCACAAGTTTACCGAGGACTGGAGTAAATTTGTGGACTATATGAAAAGCATGTGTGATGCACAAATAACGTTTGTGGGTTTACAGGAAGCTTTGTGAAGAAATAATATTAGAAACACTGTAAAAAAGGGAACAAGGGAATAGGTTTATTTAAAACAAAAGGCAATGTTAAATTTAGAATTGCGGATAGAAGATTAGAAAACGGAAGATTCGCGGATGAGCTGCAGGAAGTCAAAATTATGTATCTGTGACAATATTGAAAATGTATGTTTAAATCTTGTATTGGAAATTGAATAAAAATAATTTTTTTAAAAAAAGAAGTTATAGAAGGCCATGGTTTCCCACTTCATGGAACAAATTGTAGCAACCTGTTGACTTACGTACTCTTCCTTTCCTGTCCTTTGCCATATGCCAGGAGAAGAAGTTTAGAAGCACTCACACTTCAGCTTTTAAACAAACCTCAATTCCCTATTACATCCGAACTCAGTTTTGTGAGTTCAAGCAAATCACCAATTCCTAAGTCAACAAAAGAGGATCAGAAACCCAGGTTTGAACTTGGCTTGTTGAATTAACTAGAGTATAAGCAACCGCAATCCCCAAGGGTTGGATTTACTTAGGAACTGTTTTGTTTTCAACAAGAAACACATAGTTTCAGCCTCTGCCCTAGCACACATGAGAACAGACTCATTTGAGACTGGGGTTTGCCATGCTGGGTTAAACATGGTGGGAAACGTATAAATGAGCCTTAATTTTAATGAATGGTACTAGAATGCAAGAAAGTAATGCAACCTGGTTTTGAAGACACAGGGCTCACCCACACTTCCACTTGCCCTGTGCTTAGAAAGGCTTGCCCTTTGCTTTCCAGGAATGGGTCTGAATGGTTTTGTCCTGGGAATCTTGATTGCCAGTTGATCTGATTCAGTGGGAAACCACGGGCTTTCCCAGGGGAAAGTGGCAGGCCAAACAGGGTTGTGGATGAACACTGACTATGGGGAAAGATGCCATGTAAAACATAGGGTGCACATTCTACCTATCAGAAACATGGATGAGGTATGGCAAAGGAAAACAAATGAGGAAACAAAGAAGGAGGTAACATACAGAGTTGTCCAATGGAAAAGAGAATATATTTGCTTTTTGCTCACCTTATTATCATCCATAACGGTATTGAGCGACTCAATCCACATAGGATCGATGTCCCCATCTAAGACAATCCACTTGGGCCAATTATGGGTCATATTAGCTTGCTCTCTCAAAAGAGATGAGAAGAGTCCTGAAAAATGGGAGGCAAATATGTTTTGGGCAAAGGAACTTTTAAATGATGAAAAATAAAAAAATAAAAATCCAACTGGGGTCCAAAGAACCCTGGGCACAAAGACTTCCAAGTATGTCCTGGAGTTTCCCCGATTTTTTGTTCTGGCTACAGAAAGCATATATTATACTTGGTGGACAGGATTCAAAAGCAGGAATCCTTTGGGTCCGGGCAACGTAATCTATACGGCAGGGGAAATCCTGCCTGACATCAGAATCAAGTTCAGCAGTCCTACTTGTATACCACAGTGCTGACAGCAGAACTGTGTGACAAAGTCCTGGAATACTTTGGCAACTGAGAGAGGACATAGAGTATATGATGAAGAAGATTGTGCAGGCAAATAGCTTGATCTGCATGTGAAGTCTGCCCTAGGCAGTACCACCTCAGACTGCAAGTGGGGAAGAACTCTGAGTTGAATACTTCTCCATAACTGCCTGCATGTAGAAAAGTAGTGAGGAGGGTAAGCAGAATCTTTTTAACATGCTACATTTTGTACACAAAGAAAGGGTTTAAGAACAAAAAAGTTGGGATTATTCAAGCATGATCTTTCCTACCCTTCACCTGCAGTATAAAACAGTGTGGCCCCAGGAAGCCTACACCACGTGATTTCTCTGTATGAATATCCTAGCAAAATAAACATCAGCTGAGGGATATTTTGCAGGAAAATATGAAGAATGTGCAGTGAATGTTACAGTAATTAAAATATCTCCTCTACTTGCCATCTTTCCATTCTCGAGTAGCATGATGTATGAAACCAAAGAGTTCATCAGTAGTCACAGCTTTGGGGTTCAAGTCATTCCAAACAGGCTTCCGCTTCATGTTCCTATAAGTCCTGTTCAGCGTTTTCAGAACCTGATGAACAGCCAGGAGAAGACTCTCTTGTTAGGATCCAGGTCTCAATTTTGGGGAAAAGTGCTTTCCCAGTTTTCCATAACATCTTGGGGGCAGATCCAGATTAAACTAGTTCCCACTTAAATCAAAGAGACAAGCTGAGTCATGATTAATTCCCACCCCCCACCTCCCATTAATTTTAATGCATCCTAAATTCCACTGCCTTAGTCTGAACTCAACCCTCAGTTTACAACGCTTGGATTTATGGAGCTCTGTTTTCTGAGTCTGGGGACAACCACCTTGAGCTCCTTGCAGGAAAGGTAGGGTATAAAAATTCAGCAGTAAATTAAAATTTAAAAACTGTAAGACCTTTTGATGAGAAATGACAATGGGATGAAAAAGATGTGGGAGCAATGGCTCTAGAAACCTATATTAAACTTACCTAAATACTACTGCACTTTCTTAAGGCTTTGAGACTGAGCAGGAATAATAGGAAACTAACAAACAGAGGAAGTATTGTTCCTGAGAGAGAATAATTGTGGGGGGAGGTCCCAGAATCATAGTATTTCAGACTGCTCCTGCTGAGCCTCTGCTTCCACTATAAAAGGAAGCCACTCCAAATCATTACTGCCCCCTAAACACACTCACGCTTGAACTTTATTTCTCCACTGGATTTTGTCTTTCCCATCTGGGTGACCAGCTGAAAGAGGAAGGGAGGAATCCTTTCTTAATTAAGTGGTTGTTGTATGTGAACTAATCCCTGGGTAGTTTGAGTCTCAGGGAGGGCGGGGGCGAAGTTACATCTCTGTCATGATTAGCCTGACCATAACAATGCTCAACTTTTCACTTTAAAATCAGAGTTGAGGGGGATGGCTGAAGTGAAGCATGCGGTGTTATGCCAGCTGGCGTAGAGCTGCTTTTTTTTCCATTTGCAAAATCTGCCATAAAAAAATAACTGTTAAAGCACCATGCTGTACCTTGCTTTTTCCAGTGCCTGCATTTCCGACTACAAAGACAGAGTGACGCACTGCCAGAAGCTCCTCAAGCTGAACAATCTGTCAAACAGAATTAATACACAGCCAGTGGTTTTGTTTCCTTGTCCTCCCATTACCACCGACACCAATTACCTCCCACAAAGCAGCTTCCCACCTTCTCCTGCAGCCAGGAATTTTCCCCCCCCTCCAAATAACTTCAAACAGGATAACCTGAAGACGGCACATTAGTCTCTCAAGGCCCTACACCCAGACTTGAATTAATGAATGAGCTTCAAGAAATGAAAGCAAATCTCCCCATCCTTTTTTGTTTGTTAAGCCACACAACCATATCCTGGCAAAATGAAGAAAACACTAATGTCAAATGTCACCGACTGCTTGATGTCAAGTAACTACAGGACGGGTGGCAAATGTAGGCAAAACTCCTCTTTCTAGGCATCTTTTTAAAGTGCACAAGTCCCTTTTCAGGGAGATAAAAAAACCTAAAAACTAAAGGGGCAGCAAGACTCACAAAATGAATTCAAATTAGCTTGCCAAAGAACTGTAAGAGACATAAAGGTAAAGGGACCCCTGACCATTAGGTCCAGTTGTGACCAACTCTGGGGTTGCGGCACTCATCTCGCTTTATTGGCCGAGGGAGCCGGCGTACAGCTTCCGGGTCATGTGGCCAGCATGACTAAGCCGCTTCTGGATAACCAGAGCAGTGCACTGAAACGCCGTTTACCTTCCCGCCAGAGCGGTACCTATTTATCTACTTGCACTTTGACGTGCTTTCGAACTGCTAGGTTGGCAGGAGCAGGGACTGAGCAACGGGAGCTCACCCCATCACGGGGATTCGAACCGCCGACCTTCTGATCGGCAAGTCCTAGGCTCTGTGGTTTAACCCACAGCGCCACCCGCACATGCAAAACTGTGGATTGGGCTGATCCAAGCAGACTCTTTCAGTGGAGCATGAGGCTGGCAGCACAGGTCTCTGCTTCTCCTCACCAAACATCCCACTGTGGGCAGCTTCAATCTTAGTCTGAATTCCCTCATTCAGTAGTCCACAAATGAGACACAACAGCGGCCTTAGATCTCCAAGTTTGACTTCTAAATCATATCATGACTGCTGTTTCCAATGGCCTGTCTGCAAACACGAGAGTTGGATCCACATGAGATGGGCTGCGATGGCTTCTTCTGCTTCTGTGATTCATAGTGAGCCTCATCCTAACAGTCACCCATCTTCTCTACAGGCAAGCAAGTATGGCTGCTGTGTTTAAAATTCTTGGGAGGCACAATTTGAATGCAGCTAAGGAAAAATAAGTTCCACACAGAACTCTCCTACACTACAAAGATTAATCTTTCTCTTCTATTTTGACTGAATAAAGGGACACAGCAAAACAAATGACAAGCCCAGCACCTCAAATTCAGTACTATGTGAAGAATGAAAACCTACTATTAATAACCACTGGTCACTGACAAAAATCTGAGCAAGTTAAGGACATTTGGCAGTGAGGAAAGGAAGCATTTTCATGACTAGACAGGACCAGTAGCTCCTACATATTACTGTATTTTTCGCCCTATAAGATGCACTTTTCCCCCTCCAAAAATGAAGGGGAAATGTGTGTGCATTCTATGGGGCGAATGCAGGCTTTCGCTGAAGCCTGGAGAGCGAGAGGGGTCGGTGCGCACCAACCCCTCTTGCTCTCCAGGCCTCAGGAAGCTATCTGCAAGCCTTGGGAGCCCGCAGGAGTTCCCGCCGGGCTCCCTAGGCTTGTGGATAGCAGCCTGTTCTGGGGGTTGGGGTCAGGGAAAGCTCAGCCCCAGCCCCGCACCTGGGGGGGGGGAAATAAAACATTTTTTCTTTATTTCCCCCCCAAAAAACCTAGGTGCGCCCTATGGGCCAGTGCGCCCTATAGGGCAAAAAATACGGTATTTCAGAAACCCAAATCTTTACTTACAACAATGGCCTGCACGTGTACAGGAGTATTACTGAAATACCACCACTTTCAGGACACAATAGGAATGCTATCATTGTACACAAGAATAACCTTCACATTCAACACAACCTGTCTGCAATTATTTTTTGATTGAAATTCTTAAGGGGTGTAATTAGAGGCAATGGATTATTTTACTTTGAGAATAAAGCTCTCCTCAGGCTGCAAGCGAAGCTCCAGGGTAGACTGTTTAACCATCTGTTCAAATTGCAAGTCCCTTTTTCTTGGAACATCCAGAGCCGGAAACAGGTCACTGATTAAGCCCATGAAAATGGGGATATCATCTGTCACTATCTTGGGCAAGTTGAAGTCCCTTAAGGCTCGCATAAGTACCTGGAAAAGGACAGTCAACCACACGTTATCACACCTGCAAGAGCTTTCAATCAACAGAAAATACGTTTTTGTAGTAACAGAGTTGAAGAAGCATTTGTTCCTCTGAGTAAAGAACAAATATGGACATCCATTAAAAGCAGCGGTGAGGAACCCTCAGCCCACAGCCTAAAGCCCTCTGGACCATTACTGGGCCAGTCTTGCTCTGCACACCACCCCTCTGCGCATCACTTTTCATTTTCAGTTTTGTGTGTGCTCCAGGATGGAGGCCATCCAGAGGGGGTGGAAATGAAGGTGGGAGGAGGGTGGGAATGGGAACGAGAGGAGCAATGGAAGGAGAAAGGAAACGATGTTAATGTGGGTGGTGAAAGGAAAGAGACAAAATAGACGGAGGAATCACAGAGATTGAGGGAGATGGGATAGCAGAGACAGACAGACAGAGGAAGTGTGCTATGCAATATCGCAACCCACTTTGGGTCCCATTTCTGCCCATGGCTAGCATGACAAATTACCCCTAAGGAAATGTGGCCTTTAGCAGAAAATGTTTCTTACTCCTGCTCTAAAGAGGTAATTTTATAATTAAAATCAAACTGTGGGAAAAGCTATTCCAACATTATGTTTATGAAGCACCAATCTGTGCTACTATGCATACCTGATCTTCAGGTCTAGCCTTGTCTCCTCGCTTCAGTGAGCCGGCAACTACCAAAACAGACTTAACAGCACGAAGGCCCCAGTCATAATGATCCTGTGGTGAAGATATAAGGGGGGAAAGGTTAAATGCTCACCTGTGAAACATGGCTAAATAAATAAATTCTCAAAATCTGGGAACCAAAGTTGCTCTGCTACGCTTTTCTTTTTGATGATATTATGAGTGTTGCCTATGGTGGGGTGAGAAAAAAATTCTAAAAATGAGAATATTCAGTCAAAGTCTCCAAATCCATATACAGGCATCCCACCCATTTACGTGCATTCATGTCATGTGCAACTGTGCATGCGTGCAGCATCAGAAACCCAGAAGTGGGGGGAGAGACCTGAAGAGCCTCAACAAAGTCGCACTGTGCCTCCAGTTTGTGAGGAGACCCTCCCTGGAGCATTACTCTTTGGAAGCAATCCTATGCTCCCTGGGAAGATGGCTGGGGGGTGTCACAGAATGCCACCACAGTCCATCTAAAGTGGATCCTATTCTTGCTCTGCCATGGATTCTGTTCTCCACCACTCCCACTATAGGACTGCTCTGTTGGGCACAGTCGTGCTTGATTAGGGAACTGTTGTCTTGGTAGGGTAAATCTGTATGTATTATTACAGTCGTACCTCAGAAGTCAAACGGAATCCGTTCCAGAAGTCCGTTCGACTTCCAAAATGTTCTGAAACCAAGGAAGCTCCTGCAGCCAATCAGAAGCCATGGAAGCCCCGTCGGAAGTTTGGCTTCCGAAAATAGTTCGCAAACTGGAACAGTCACTTCTGGGTTTGCGGCGTTTGGGAGCCAAAGCGTTTGACTCGCAAGATGTTCAGGATCCAAGGTATGACTGTATTATGTATTTCATCCTGTTTGTATCAATTTTATTGGTCTGTGACCATAATATTAATTCATTAGTAAGATTGTTACAGGTTAGGATTAGGGCTCCTCAAATAATTGCTGTTTCTTTGCCTGAACCTTTTATTAGCTCCTTCCCTTTTGAGTTGCTCCTTGCTTTCAGAACCCATCTTGTTTTTTCTTTCACCTGTGTCTGTATCCTGCTTTTCACTCTTCCCAGTGAATATTCTTCCCAGAATATTCTAGTGTTACCAACCTCACCTTTTGCCCCTAATGTTGCACTTTCAGGTTCCCAGAGAACTCATGGCTACTAATCTCAAATCACACCAGCAACAATGTGTTCTTGGAGCAGACCCCTTGGGCTCATGGGCCTCTGATAGCCCATTGTCCTCAATGCTTTGAGGATTCACTGTGGTAAGCAATGGGCAGAGGCCATACATAACCTGACTCTCAACATATGCCAATCTCAAAGAGACTCATATTTTTGTAGCAATCCAGCAAATGAAAAAGAGATTACTTGTAATATACTTGGAATCAAGTTTCACTGAAATCAATGAAGATTACTTCCAAATAAACATTTTAAGAGATTAGAATGTAAAAAAATATTTAATAGGATTACATAGGCAAGTCTTTCCTTTGGAACATTAGAATGCTTACAGACTAGAAGATTGATTACAGTAATCAGAACCAAGCAAACATTACATTGTCTAAAACAAAACACCAACACAGAAACCATTTCAATTGTTTCCAATAATGCTGAAATAAATGAATAAAGCCAAACTAAATCAATATTCAACAGACATGACAAAGTTGTACATATGAAAAGGTAAGCAATTCCCTTTTCATTTAATTCCATCTGTTCTGCTTCATCTGTTGTAGGCTACAGGGCTTTACTGGGAGAACATAAATAATTTTATGGGGCCCCCAATGCATGTAGATGTGATATATTGCAGATAATGTGTGCTTTCTCAGATACTGTGAATAGCTCGAGTAATTTTTTTGCTTTCAAAAGCATCCTAAAAGCATCCTACATTTTATTTTGCAAGTTTATACTGTAGCACAATACCACTTGATTAGCATGGGAGAAATCTCAAGGTCCAAAAGAGCTCTCTTACCTGTTTAGAGAGAAGTTCTCTACAGAGAGTATACAAGGTAATAAACTTCCTGGCTAACAAGCGTGCATCAACAAACCCCTCAGCAACCAGCATAATTTCACAAATTAGTTCAATGTCAGGGACAACCATTGCACAGGGTCTAAAAAAAGTGTAAGAACCAAAGACAGGGATTAGTATTTAAACATTGTGAGAATAACAAATGCCCATCTCACCTAAATTCAAGACAGTGATGTCTACAAACATTTTAGCAGAGCTCAAGAGAGTCACAATTATGTGTGTCACTCATTGCTAACAAGCACTTTCAAAGCAAAAAAAATTGGCTAATTACTCATTGGCAATTATTAGCATTTCCTACCAGTGCTATTTCAAAGGAATCAGCTGATGGTGTAGGCTTTGCAAGTTCCCTATAGACAAATCACAAATATCTAAGATGCTGTTACAGGGAATCTGCAAGATGGCCCTTTATGTTGGTAAAAAGCAAGACTAGACAAACCACCAGTTTCAACTTGATTTCTTCCAGAATGGAATTCTGGCAAAATGATACTGTTCCCAATAGTTCCAATTAGAGTGTGTGTAAAATAATAGTTTATTAGTTTCGTGATGTGAGACCAAATAGCTAATTAAAATACTGCATTAAGCACATAACACAGATGGTTTTGGAACAGTAGGTTATCCAGTGGCGGGGGGACACCTCGGATCTCGGCCAAATGTGACCCGCCAAGCCTACCTGGATCTTGGGGCTCTTCCCAAGCCATGCCCTTGAGTATTTTTGCTTGGCTGAAATGTGTCTTTGAACTGGGACAATACCTCATGCTTGTAGTGTGTTTATAGAAACCTCCAAATTTTGCATGGCTGGAATGTGATTTCCTTCATATAGTTGGCCACATCTGTTGCTTTGACTACTTTTGCTTCTAGCCCAGCCCACCAATGGCATGCAAGCCCCTGGAGGGCTTCCTGCCTACACGAAAATGTGTCCCTCAAGCTAAAAGTGGTTCCCCACCTCGATCCAGTGAAAGGTCATTGAAAATAAGTCAGTATCAGGCATGGAAGAGACATATTAAGGCAGTTACAATGTACAGGACTGTCTGAAATGTGGATCTCATATGCCATATTTTAAAGATCTGAAACAAGAAACCAAATGTCTGTCCACGGAACGGAAAGCTGGGAACTTATGGAGTTTTTTCTTGTTTGGGGTGAAAGAGACATTCAGGAAGGAACGTGCTAAGTTCTCCTGCTGCCCAGGAAGGCAAGGAACTTGTGACTAGCTCTTTGTCTAGCATCATAATAAATGAGTTGTGGGCCTTTTTTTTTAGTAATAGGGAGATACTGTTCAGTGCTTTAAGAGAATTCAGTCAGTTTTAGGTTTTCATCCTAACTCATTTATTTTTGTATTGCAACTCGATTTTTCACAGAACAACTTCTTCTACTGCACACTTAGCAAAGATACAGAAAGAATTTGTCTCCCTTGGTTAAGCTATCAATACACCATCATTGTGCAACAAGTCAAGTGCAAATCAAACAACTGACATTAGGTGGCATAAGTACTCAGAATGTGAATTGGCTTCATACTTGCCTGAAAAGAGCTTTGAGATTTTCAGGTAATTCTGTTCGGCCTGCATAACCTGGGTTCATAGTAATAAATATTCCAACCGATGCTTTCAGTGCAATGTTTTCTCCAAGGAATAAAAATCTGCATCAATTGCACGATATAAGGAAAGAAGTGGCTGAAATTGGTTGGGATTTAAGCAATTCTCTTTGACTCCATTTCCCTCTCAAACACACAAACACACACACACACACAATGTGGCCAGGACCCAAATTCACACAGCTAGTTCTGAATACCCAAGATGATTTGGGCCTTGTGCTTCGCTGCTCACTTACCCCACTCTGGTATTGCATAGCATAACTTATTTTGAAACTGAGGTGACTTTCAAAACATTTCAAAAGAAAATAAAATGTGCTAATGCTATGTTATGGGAGGACTGCTGTTTCATACTGGGCAGGGCAGGCCTAAACCTTTCAGAATGATTTCACTTCTTTTCAGCATTCCATACAACAGTATCAAACAATAACTAAACAATGGGTTGAGTCCAGACCTTTAGGTCACATGTTCACCCCAGTGAAATCCATGAAATTTAAGTTAGTTTTGAAAAACAGAGCAAACCTATGCCTGATTTCCAACTAATATCACATGATGTGCAATCATTGCACTTGTTGCTCCATGACTTTAATTGCATTTCAACTGTGAAAAAATGCTTTATAATTGTTGTTACGGAGGTATGAAATATTTCTGTTTTACACAGTGGAAACCAAGGCCAAGAAATAGTGCCTTGTCCAAGGCCACATAATCTGTATATGGCACATGCGAGACTTCAGCCTAAACTGTTCAGGTGAAAGTTCAACTCCTCTGAATCCATTTGGACTGGAGCAACAGATGAAAAATTAAATAAAACATTTTAAATGTGGAAGTATTTATTTATTACCAAATATAACAAATAAATCAGAAGAATTAGGCTTAGCAGGCTGTCACAATTGATACACAGAATAACCCCCACCCCCAATAAAACAGCAGCAAATTATCCTCATTCTAGATAGATAGAAAGATAGATAGATAGAAAGATAGACTGACAGACACAAATGCAAATGCCTTTTCAAAGAGGATGTGAAAGTTCGCACCAGTGGGTGGTTTCTTCATATGCTGCATCATCTTCAAATTACATTGAATACATTAAACAATTGTGAAGAATGTATCTATTAATATACTCACTGCTTTTTCTTATTTCTTATGGCATCATGGATAGTCTTTACTTGCACAGCCACAACGGAAAGAACTTCTACTGAAATTCGGTTGAATTCATCAAAGCAGCCCCAAGCACCTGTCTGGGCCAAACCTTTATAGATGTTTCCAATGGACTATAATAAATAAATGTATAAAATTCAGATTTTGTAGTTTTCTTTCTGAAAATGCAAAGTTTTTTTTTCTTATATGTAAAGCAACAGTCAATCATTTGTTGCATTTATAAGCTGCCCATGTAAGTGAGTGATATACAACTAATTAATCACAAAACCCTGTATTACTGCACTTCCATCTAATTTATCTATACTAGTTGCCTGGTTATTCTGTCTAGTGCATTCAAGAAATCACAGCATCATGCAGAAGATGGCACTGAACTGTGCATATAGGAACTGGCTTTGTTCTACAGCACACATGTCCAACCAGTTGACCGCGATCTACAGGTAGATCCCCTGGTGATTGTGGTCGATTTCCCCCCGTCCCCCTTCCTCTGTCCCTCCATTGCATCTTGTGGGCATCCGTTTGGTGTCTGCTTTAGTGGTGTGTGCGTTTGTTAGCGGCGTTGTTTATGTAATCCCCCCACAAAAATAGCTCAACAACTCAGGACTTCCCTCCCCCCAAAAGTTCAACAACTATGGGCAATCTTCCTCTTCTGCCCACCCACCCCACACATGCCCCTCCTCCCTTGAATGACAATGGGTAGATCATTGCCAGTTTTGTTATACTGGGAGTAGATTGCAGTGTCTTGGGAGTTGGACGTGCCTGTTTGCAATCTGGGATGTAATTCAGGGGGGACACATTCCAATGGTGTGCCTTGATTTTCCTGAATACAAAGGTCTGGAATTCACCCCTTTTTATTGACTTGTTAAAAGGAATCACAGCAATATCCATGTAAAAGAGAGGAGCATAAAAGGCAGCCTTGATGCACCTATTCTCCCCCTCCCCCCAATTTGTGGGTTTCATTCCTATGGAGATAAGCTGCAGTTGGGGACAATGCTGCAATGGGATGTCAGGGGCAGGAAGAAGTTTGAGGAGAGGGGTGATGTGCAGGCAGAGGGCAGGAGGTTGATCCAGAGGATCAAAGGTCAGAGGTTTGTGGGGTTCTGTGCCACCAATGAGGCAGGTGCCAGGGATGGTGGAAGAGTCAAGGGGAAGAGGCAGGTGCCAGGGATGGTGGAAGAGTCAAGGGAAAGAGACGGGGGAAAGGAGGTGGAAAGAGAATTGCAGGGCATCTCAGAGGTGGAAGAGACAGTGTCAGTCCCAGAGAGAGCCATGCCTTTGGAATCTCCCATATCCTTCTGTCTCCATGCACAAGGAGGGGCTTAAAATTCAGAAGGAATCATAGGGCACTTGTCCATACTGCATCAGATAAGCGAGTTTAAATAAGCTGAAAGGGGCGTGATAATGCTGTTGCTCCAACTATCCGGGTCAGAGCCCAGGACTGTAGAGGTAGATTGCCTATCCAGCTAGTTAGCAGGGGCGGTCTGTATAACCCTTGTACCTTAGGAGCTGATGTAACCAAGGGCTTTGCCAACAAAGAAATAAACTTCCAAACATTTCTCATAGGTCTGAGTGTGCTCAGGACATGGGAAAAAATCTGCACATTTTGATATTTGGTGTCCCAGCTTTCCATCAACAGTGGCCACAAAAAGGGATGCAAACATGTCTGTGCGTATAACAACACACTTATTATGATAGTCTTCCCTCATACAGCTTCCCCCTCAATATGGGCTCAGCACCTTGTAATCCATCTGTTCAGAACAGTTGAAGACATAGACCATCATCCCAAGCGCATGGCCCAAATCCTTAGTTGTCTCCGTTTTGCCTGTCCCAGCTGGACCTGCAGGAGCTCCACTCATTGTTAGATTAAGGGACTGCGTAAGAGTGATGTAACACCTTTAACAAGCAAAAGCACAGTTACTATTAACACGCCAACAGCCTATTACTTTAGTGGCTGACATTCCAAATCCACAAAAATGCAGGGACATTATAGTTGATAAACTTACAGTAAGGGTATCATTATTATAAACTGTGGTTGTTGTTGTTGAATATTTATATCCTCCTATTCTATCATCAAGTACCTAGAGGGGCTGCCTCTTGTTTAAGAGGTCTGTTGTTTAACAATAACACAATTTTTATTTTTGTATTATTATTATTATTAAATTTGTATACCACCCTTCATTTGTAGATTTCAGGGCAGTTTACAAAATAAAAATACAATATAAAAAACATAAAATATATAATAAAAATAAGAACAAAAACAAACCAAGAATTTCCCCTCCCCTCATCTGTTTAGCTTCAATTATTTAATTATGTTTCCTTCTTCATACTGCTTTATACAATGTTGCTTAATTTAAGCTTTTATATTAGGTTAGCTTGCTTTTATTGTTTTACACAATGTTGTATGGATTGATTTTTTGAGCTTCCTGATATTATGATTATGTATGACTGCTTCTAATATGTTCTGAATGGTTATGCTTACTGTTCATTTGCTATGTTGTGAGCTACTTCTTGTGGAAAAGTGGCTTACAAATAAGCAGATGCCAGATGATAAAACATTTCATTTTATTCGTTACATTTTGCCCATTATTTTCATGATCCTAGAGCAGGTAACAATGTTAAAAGCTAAAACGAAATTAAAGCAATCTACAGTAAAACACAACAGAAAGTAGCCTGCAAAAAAATTGCATCAAGATACAGCAAATACTTATTTGGCAATAGTACCACAGTGGGTACACAGAATCTGGCAAAATATATCCCATCAGTCCCTACTAAAAGCCTGGGAAAATAAAAATGTGTTTAATTAGTGTTGAAAGCGGGCCAAAGACAATGCCAATATATTGCAAAACCCTCCATTACACATCTGTATATTGGGTAATCTTCCTTTACACATCATTTGTATGAAGGGGTTCAAAGAGCAGATAGGAAGCAGACCCCCACATCTGCAAAGGAGCAATCACACATGAACAGCTGCTCACATTTAGGTGTGCCATGTAATCAGGACCCCCAATCATGCAGAAGTTCCAATTGCATGGAACAGCCACCCCTCTACAGATGCTGAGATGACAAGGCCAGCTACAACAGCTAGTTCCTCATCCTCGGCTACTTCCCACTCCAGCTCAGAATCAGAGCACTATGTTGCTGGCAAACACCAGGTATTTGATTTTTATTTGTGCAGTCTACTCCCAATGTAAGCCTTAAAGTCATGCAAATTCAATAAAACCCTTTTTCATTCCACGGGATACAACTTTTACCTAGACTCTAAAGAATGTGGGTGCGCAAGAACACATGCCCTTGCCTGCGTGTCCTCTGCCTCTTTCTGTCGGGTGTGGGGAGGGTACGTGTGAGAAGCAACCAGAGGGGCCGGTGCCCATGGCACTCTCTCAAAATTCCAAACATGCCCATGCACTCAGAAAGGCTGGCAACCTCGTGACTACGGAGCTATAATACAAGAAAACTGTGATTTCATGCCAATATGGGAAAAATCCCACTGGGGGTAAAAAGAAAATTCTAGGAGGTCTTGTCCAACCATTCTTAGGTGTAAGGCTATCCCTTTCCTTCCTTGTCATGCAACACAACACATAACTGTTCAGATTATATAGGGGATACCTTTTATTCCCAACGCAATTATTTTACTTTACAATGTGACTGTTTTTGTCAAAATGTCTCATTTGAAATGTTAAGGATTTCTCACAGGGGAGAATGACAGCTCATTTCATGTTTAGCCTTCGCATTCTACAAGACGGGTCAAGTCGAGGTAGCCCACTATTAGCCAAAGCAGATTTTACCTGTCAGTTAAAGGTGTAATAACCAGCCGAGGGGTATTTCCCAAATACTCATAGTAGTACTGGAACTGAGCATCACATATGTTGGCAAAGCAGTGTTTTTGGGCCCAATCCCATCTATGGCGCAGCTGTGACAGCCAAGCAAAAGCTTGGGAACTGGTGACCTAAGAAAACAAAAGCAAATAACCACATCTCCATTGCACAACTACTATGCCGAGGGTGTTAAGAGATGAAAGAAAGCAGACATGCCAAAATGTCAAAACTGTCATCACTCATTTTCACGCCTCATCCCCAATCTTTCCCAAGCAACATCCCTCATACTGGCAATTATAAGGGATTATATGCACTCTTGGGCATTTCCACACCATACAGAGGCAAGCATAATGAAAGATCTGTTTAATGGAGGCTTTTGTTGCAGTAGACATTGCAACTTCTTCTGCCAAGATCTCTTTCACCTTTTACAAGAAACCAACTCTGGGGATTTGATATGACTCAATTTTGTATTTCATATTTCCTTAATAATATCCCCTGGGCTCCATGAAACAATTATATATTTGATGTCTCATTTGTTTCTCACCTGCCCTTTTAATCTCATACTGTACAGTAATGTATCTAAAATATCAGTGGAAACAGAGCCCTTTGTGTCACAGGAAGGTGATGTAGGGCTGGTGCCTGCCTTTGGCACACAAATATTTTTTTTCTCAATTGCAGATAGCAAAGTCTACTTATGGTTCCCCTATCCCCTTTCTCTCAGTCTCCAGAGGAGGGAAGCTGAAACCATCTAACCAGGTGGAGCCCACAAGCTATGCAAGTGCTGACCCATAGACTTACCACAAAACAGAAGCATCAGTGGTTTGTCTGAACAGACCTTTTAAAAGTTTTGCTCATGGCCCTTCCCCTGACATCCACGTGTCAAGCACATAAGAGCTCTATGCACACATATATACATGGTTCCAACCTATGCACTTAGGCTTCCCCACTTCAGACATCCATGTTCAACATAGGGTTACTAGGGTGGTGCTAGCTGGCACAGTCTCATTCCCTACTCATGTATGGATCACAACTCATGAGCAAAACTTCTGAAAGCAGTTTCTTTCCTCATCAAATAGCTTCAAAGACACCCAGCTGTTCTGAACCAACAAACTGGTGCCAAGGTTCTGTGACAAAGCAGGAGCTCAAAACTCCAATTTTACTGTTTCCTATTCCCACATTGTTCTCAGCTGCCTGCTCCAAGGCCCTCACGGCTTCAGAGTGTAGCCTTTTTAGCCTCGGGTGAGAAGAGCTTTGAGCCCAGGACGGGGAAAATGGGAGTCAACAGACACTCAAGGAATAGTTTCAGAGAAAAAGCTTTATTCTGTCTTCCGGGGTGGCAGAAGGAGCAAGTGTGATAGATTCACAAAACAAGCACAAGTTCACAGCCATTTGCACAGAGCATATATTCCCCTCCAGTTCCCTCCCCTTTCTCCTCCTCCTCAAGAGTCCTGCCTCATGAGTTCCCCTGAGCATGAACAGAAAGCTCCTGTCTTGGGACTCTTTTGGACACTTGTGCTTGTTTTGTGAATCTATCACACTTGCTCCTTCTGCCAAAAGCGGGTGGCACTGTGGGTAAAACCTCAGCGCCTAGGACTTGCCAATCGTCAGGTCAGCAGTTTGAATCCCCGCGGCGGGGTGCACTCCCCAAAACTGGGGTCCCAGCGCCTGCCAACCTAGCAGTTCGAAAGCACCCCCGGGTGCAAGTAGATAAATAGGGACCGCTTACTAGCGGGAAGGTAAACGGCATTTCTGTGTGCTGCGCTGGCTCGCCAGATGCAGCTTGTCACGCTGGCCACGTGACCCGGAAGTGTCTGCGGATAGCGCTGGCCCCCGGCCTCTTAAGTGAGATGGGCGCACAACCCTAAAGTCGGACACGACTGGCCCGTATGGGCAGGGGTACCTTTACATTTACCTTTTACCCCAAAAAGTGCCCAAAATGTTCCACACACTTACATTCTTCTTCCTCAATATTTAGCTGCTCTCCCAATGTTGATTTTATATATATATCATTTTTCTGTTTGTATTATTTATAATTATTTTATTGCTTCTCTTTTTCGTTTGCTATTCTAGTTTTAATAATAATAATAATAATAATAATAATAATAATAATAATAATAATTATTATTATTATTATTATTATTATTATTATTATTATTATTTATTATTTGTACCCCGCCCATCTGGCTGGGTTTTCCCAGCCACTCTGGGCGGCTTCCACAGAAACCAAAAAACACTAAAATATCATACATTAAAAGCTTCCCTGAATAGGGCCGCCTTAAGATGTCTTCTGAATGTCAGGTAGTTGTCCATCACCTTGACATCCGATGGGAGGGCATTCCACAGGGCGGGCTTGTAAACCATCCAGATAACGATGCAATATGAGTGGTACATAAATTTATCCAATGAATAAGTAGTTAAATATTGGCTTATTCAAAAAAAGGCTATGATAAAACCAAGATTCATGAACTTGCCTTGATAACAAACCATAGTATTCCTATCATTCAAATGTAACAAGGAACTCTGGTTTAAAATAAGTGGATGCTGCCAACCTCCTTCTTCCAGCTACATTGCAGCTAGAGGTGATGAGCAGGTGAGCCCAAGGCTCATGACTTGGCATTGCTCATAGTAATTATAGGCTCATGCACATAGCATTAAGCTATAGCTTTGTGTTACAGCCCAGTAAGTCACAAAAGACTAAGTGAGGTTAACGTCAGTAAACATATTCCGGATCACCCTGCATGCATGACAGTTAATAACCTGATCCTCTGGGAAGCATTTACTCATTTATTTCATAAAATCGCAGAGCTGGAAGGGACCCCAAGAGTCATCTAGTCCAATCCCTCACAATGCAGAAATCTCAACATGCAGTCCCCCATCCAAAACTGGACCCAGTTTAGCTTTGCAAATGTGCTAGCAGTTTTATTGCTGCACCACTAGGATGAGTTTTACTTCAAAAAAAGTATATTTGGGACACATTTAGGACTGCAGCAGAGAAAATGAAAAATGAAGCAAGCAAGCAAGCAAGCAAACAAACAAACAAACAATAATATAAAATAAAGTAGTATGAACCAGTCCTTGGATACTGGTATGGAAGACAAGATGGAGATTTAACTTTACCTTCTGAGAAACAAGCTTTGCTACCACATCTCTTGCATGAACATCTATTGTGCAAATAGTCATGATCTTCTGTCTGTCACTTGATGTCAGCTCTCCCAACAATAGAGAGATAAGAGCATTTAGCTGAGTGATCTTGAAAAAGGCACAAGGAAAGAAATGTTACTGAATGCAACTCCACTAGCCTTAAGCACCACTTGTTGGTTTATTGTATGCAATTAGTTAATTCAACTGCTGTAGCAATTTTGCTGTATAGCAATGAGGTATGAGCCCCCCATATGCAAAACATGTACATGAAGTACATGCACTAGCTTAGACAATGCTAGTAACTGGTACTGCAATCAAACAAATGCTTTTATTCCCTTCGTTTATATTCATTCTTGCTGTAATACAAGTCTGTGAAAACTACACATTGGCGATTAAGCATAATAAAATTTGTTAGTCTGTAAGGTGCCGAAAACTTTTTGTGGTGTGTCTGCAAAGACACAGAAACAATCTTATCTATGAACAGGCAAAGGAAATGCTTCTTTTATCACAGATAAAAGTGAGTAACCAATAAATACAGCTTGACAGGGCATTGTTTAACGCTCTAGCTAAATCACTCCTACAGACATATTTCATTTGTCTTAACGCCCGTTAACACAATTGGCAAGAACTGAGTCATAAGGTTTTTGCAGGACTGTACCACTTCCAGCTTGCATGGGAAGAGGAACTGAATTTTGTAATATTACTCCATGAAGAAAGCTTTGTGCACTACCAAGCCAAGGAAAAGAGCAAAAACTGGCATTTCCATGACATGTCACATTTTTATATGAAGGAAGACTGTGCTTTGTGGAAGCATTCAAACAAGCAACATCCTACATGTGCACCTGCAACCTAAAGCAGTAAAGTTCGGGTTTACCAACTTCATGTTGCAAGCCGTGGCGGAGGAAGAGGGCAGCGGTCTACCCCGGGTGCCATCCCTGCGGGGGTGACAAACCTGCCCCGCCCCTGACGCCACAGCACACGGGGAATCACCCTCCCCACAGCTCGCCCCACCGCTGGTATGTAGCGGCGTTGCGCGTGCACCGTACATAGTGGCGCTGGGTGGTTTGCCCTGCCCCTCGACACCCCACCCCACACCGGGTGCCGGAGAGCCTTCCTTCGCCCCAAGTTGCAAGCTTTGCAAACTAGCCCTATTTTACATATGGCTTGACTGTTACATAAATAAGGAATCTATTAATACTTGTTTCTTATGATAATCCTTCAAGGCTGTTTCAAACCCTTCTTCCAGCCTGTCAAATGCTATTCCCACATCAGTGGTCCACCAGATTTGAGAGCCAGTGAGTGCTACTTGTGCAGGATAGTCAAAGATCCACTGGTCTCTGGGCTTTTCCTCATAGACAGCTACAGCTTCTGTGATGTGTTGACGCACTGTTTCACACATGACTTCTTCAAGGCGTTTTAACCAGGTTTCCACCTTTTGTAAAAACAAACCATTGCAGACATTAGGTTTTGGTGCAGAATAATTTAGGTGGACTTTTCCTTTGGAAATCGTGCCAAATTTGCCCCACTGATTACAATGAGACCCAAATTAGCCTGTAGTCAACCTACTGGGCCAATTCAGAATTAACAGAGTTTGAATTGTGGGAATGTCTGGTGTCCATATATTCCGTCTCCCCACCCCTCTTTCCCTCATGTGCTCCAATTCTCTCTGCCACTTCCAAATGTATGTAAACCAAGAAGTAACAACCAGTTGAGGTTTGTCAGTAAATCAGAAGGAAAGGAAAGGAATCAGAATGCCCATGTGGAGGGTAATGGGAGAGCATGTGAGGTGTCACTCACAGAGCAGCAAACCATGGTTTGCCCCTGCATTTAAAGCAACCCATGTTATATGATATCCTAGATAAACATTACAAAATAAACGACTTCCACACAGTTTTTCCATTCCATCCCCACAGCCACCTGAGCTTAGCAATATTTCTGTTGGGCATTGCTTATAATTCTGCTGAGACATTAAGTCTCACTATGAAGAGATGCAAGAAGCCAGCAAAAAAATTGCTTATGGGTGATCTCTCCAGCACTGTGGTGCCTGTTCAACTCCTTGGTATTCTGGAGAGATGCAGATGTTGAAGCAAGGCAGACAATGGATGGACAAGCCAAGATTTACTGTGAAGCCAGCTGCACACGTTACAGCTCATAATCATGCTTCTTATGTTGCAGTGCCGACTGTGAAAAAGACTGGTGTTGTTAACACCACTGCATTCTCAAATACTAGTCCAGTGGCCCTCTCCAGGGTAGTCCTGGGTTTATTAAGCAGACATACTTGCACAAATAGAACAATCACAATAGCAAGACACTGAATTCCTCCTTCGGATTACTTGGCTTATTATTATTATTTAAAAGCTTCCTATCTGTCTTAAAAAAAGAAGAAGTGATCTACCCACATGTGTGTATGATTTGGGAGGGGGAGAGTTGTTTTGAAAAGTTTGTTGCAAAGATGCATAATTACATTGTTAAACATTTCAATACCCAACAGACTTATTGTTTTCCCTTGTAACTTCATGTTTTTTTAAAACCAGGTGGTAGATAAGAGGGTTCGTTGTTGTTGGTTTTAAAAAAAGCAAAAGAATTTATGGAGGCAAAATTTCATTATGTATATATATTCATGCCTCATCAAAAATATGTTTCAGGTACTCTTATAGCACCACCTTATGCATGTCTACTCAAAAGTAAGTCCTATTAAATTCAGTAGGAACATCTGTACAATATTGTAGCTTCCAATCACCCTTCTCTCGCAAAGCAGTATGAATGTTTCCACCCCAATTTACTTTCACATTTCCTCCAATTTTAGCAGATAGGTATAGTTTTGCCATCAAAAAAGCCAACATACCTGGCCACCACACTTGAATTCAGCAGTGAATGGGACATATTCCTTTTCTTTGCTGTACATTCCTAGGGCAATATTGCTGGACTGCTCTTTGTCATCTTGAAATTTAAGATCAGCAGTGTTGTCAAAAAGTTTAATAAGATGACAAGTCACCTGCATTCAAACAGCAGCATACAATTAAGGAACTCAGTCGCCCCAGCTTTGCTCAGATTTTAATCACCTTCTCTTTCATCGCATTTCTTTGCAGATAATGCTTTAAACACGATTACAAGAAACTTTACCTGTTTTGGCTGTGCTCCTTTTGAGAGAATGTCGAGCAGATCAGCAGATGAAACGAAATAGAACCGAGGAAAAGCTAAGCGCTTGGTTTCCAAGTATTCAGCGAGAGCTTTTTCACAAAGAGAAAGCCTGAAAAGGAAAAGGGGAACACTTCAGATATTCACAATTATCTATGGCACTATTTGCACCAAAACATGCATGTATAGAAGCTGGTTTTCAAGGACAGCAGCATTCCTTTTTATGCTTATCTACTCGGAAGTTCCACTGAGTTCAATGGGACTTATTTTTCAGTTAAGTATGTACAGCACTGCAGCCAGTGGCAGATGGGGTGGTGGAGCCTTGCCTCCCTCTGGCGGAGTCAGTTCTGCATACTGGGATGAAGACTGGGAGGGGCTGGGGGGGGCAACAAGATTTAAATATGCTGGCAGGAGCACCCAACAGTCTCTGCTGGTGCCTGTGCCCCATGCCTTTCATCACTGCCCTTCCTCTCCCAGCACCACTACTGATTGCAACCTTAAATCGCTTGCCTTCAGCACAGCAATATGAATGTTCATCAGCGTTCAACTGTGCCACGAGAAAAAATACATAATACAACTGCAACTGAAAACAGCCCATACTTTTTATTTATTTAAACAATTTATACACCACTTAACAACAAGATTCTCTAAGCAGTTTACATTACAGAAAAATAAAGATTCGTTAAAAGCGTAAAATCAAACTACACTAAAATGCCTGCTTGAATAAAGAAGACTTCAGCAGACACCAGAAGTTTAGTAGGGAAGGGACCTATCTGACTTCAGGAAATTCCATAATGGGGGACCATTAACAGTGACTCCTCCAAATATCAAACAGGAATGTAAGGGATCCAGGACCCAAATTGGCTTCATGCAAATGCTAAACGATAGTGGGGGCAAGGGGACAACCTTGAGTACACCATAGCACACAGACCATGGAGCTGAAACTGTCTCCCAGTGCTACTTTTTGGACACAACCCTCTAGGTAGGAGCAAAAGCACTGTAAAACAATGCCGCAACACCAATCCCAAATAACTGGCCTGCGACAATACCATGGTGTATCGTATCAAAAGTTGCAAAGAAATTAAGAAGCAGAAGCAGAGTCACACTCCCCCTGTCCTGCTGTCAATACAGGTCATCCATCTGGGCAACAGAGACCAATTCAGTCCCCAAACTGCACCTGAACACAGACTGAAATGGGTTCAGGCAATTTGTATCTTTCAGGAATACCCGTAACTGCTTGGCTACCACCTTACCGAAAAAGGAGTGTTTTGCACCAGGCAGCATTTACACACACACACACACACACACACACACACACACACACACTTTACATTGGTATATATGCTTTTCGTACTAATTTCTTGACTGGAAAACTGAATTGCAAAATTCAGAAAAGTGTGAAGTTTTGAAAGACAGTTGTTTAGCTTCATATATTATTTCAGAAAGTGCTAATTAGATAGGTTCACCTTTAAATGCAAGCTGAACAGAATTTTCTCCCCTATCGTTTGCTTTGATGAGTACACATAGCTCCTGCTGGCTTCTCCATTTACTTCAGTAGATTGGGCAGTTCTGTATACATCTGTTAACATGAACAAACCTGCCACATCCAACTAGAGTCTAGAATTGCTCTTACTGTTAATTAATGGAATGGCATTTGTTCAGCCTTTGTGGTGTTCCTAATTAGGAATGCTGAATTCAAATGCCCAAATAACATAATTAGGGTCATTAAAATGCACAGACATTTAAACAACTTTGAAAAACTGGTCTTACCAAACACCAGCATATAAATACAGTGGTACCCCGCAAGACGAACGCCTCGCGAGACGAAAAACTCGCAAAACGAAAGGTTTTTTCGTTTTCGAGTTGCCTCGCAAGACGAATTTCCCTATGGGCTTGCTTCGCAAAACGAAGCTTGCCCCGGGGACAGTGGGTCTTCTCTTTTGAAGCAAGGGGCTGCGGGGAGATAGTGATCTCCCTGCAGCCCCTTGCTGCAAAAGACGTCCGGGGGAAGCGGGGAAGAAGCGCTTCGCTTCCCGCTGCCCCCGGACCTCTTCTGAAGCAAGGGGCTGGGGGGAGATAGCGATCTCCCTGCAGCCCCTTGCTGCAAAAGACGTCCGGGGGAAGCGGGGAAGCGAAGCGCTTCGCTTCCCGCTGCCCCCGACCTCTTCTGAAGCAAGGGGCTGCAGGGAGATCGCTTCTCCCGGTGCTCCGAAGCCGGGCGGGGGGCAGGGGACACCTCCCGCCGCCACGGGGACACCTTTTGAAGGCAGGCGGGGGGGGGAGCAAAGACTTTCGCCCCCCGCCCGCCTTCAGAAGAGGTCCAGGACCTCTTCTGAAGGCTGGCGGGGGGCAAAAGTCTTTGTCCCCCCTGCCTGCCTTCCCAGGGGCTTTTAAATCGCCCCGGACAGCGGAGAAGTCCTCCGCTGTCCGGGGCGATTTTGAAATGCCGCCCGCCAGCATTTTAAGATCGCCCGGACAGCGGAGAAATCCTCCGCTGTCCCGGGGTTTTTTAAAATGCTGAGGGTGGGAAGAAAAGCCCTTGTCGCCCCCCCCCCAGCCTTCAGAAGAGGTCCGGGGACAGACTGTCCCCGGACCTGGTCTGAAGGCGGTTTCCCTAGGAACGCATTAATTGATTTTCAATGCATTCCTATGGGAAACCGTGCATCGCAAGACGAAAAAACCGCAAGACGAAGAGACTTGCGGAACGAATTAATTTCGTCTTGCGAGGCACCACTGTACTGTATTTACATGAATCTAATGCGCCATCGAATCTAATGCAAACCTCAATTTTCAAAACCTTAAAACCAAAAAAGTATTTGCTGGGGAATGAGTACCATTGTAGTTTTCTATTCCCAATTAAAGGTCAGCAGTTAGCCAGTATTATTTTTCTTTCAGATTATCATTCCATCACTGTTTGTAGCACACTGCTTAATATTGTTAAACATTATAAATGCATGTTTAAATTTTTTTTAGTAATCTAAAACAGGATGAATCCCAAAGCAAACTATACAGACCATCTATTCAGCAATCCTTTGCTGCTGATTATTGTATACTGGAATATATTAGAGAAAACAATTAGCTCAGTTTTACCTGTGTTGCAAATCTTCAAGCTTTTCATATAAATTGGGCTTGGTTGTTGCTTCCAATACATTTTTTGTATTTGCTGAGTCATTCATTAATTCCTGGGTATAGGTGCAGAAACAATCATTTCAATATTTAATGCTCACAAACTTTTCCTTATAATTTTTGTTAAGACAAAAAATGGTTCATTCACATTTTCACAAGCAGTTATCCTAGGTCTGCCATATTTTGAAGGGGGAAAAAGAGGACACATTTGCCGACTTCTACTTTTAACAATGGATCACTGTGATGATTCTCATTTTAAATACCCCTACTATATGTAGGAAGGGACGTGGGTGGCGCTGTGGGTTAAACCACAGAGCCTAGGACTTGCCGATCAGAAAGTCGGTGGTTTGAATCCCTGTGGCGGGGTGAGCTCCCGTTGTTCGGTCCCTGCTCCTGCCAACCTAGCAGTTCGAAAGCACGTCAAAGTGCAAGTAGATAAATAGGTACCGCTCCGGCAGGAAGGTCAACAGCGTTTCCGTGCACTGCTCTGGTTTGCCAGAAGTGACTTAGTCATGCTGGCCACATGACCTGGAAGCTGTATGCCGGCTCCCTCAGCCAATAAAGCAAGATGAGCGCTGCAACCCCAGAGTCGTCCATGACTGGACCTAAAGGTCAGGGTCCCTTTACCTTTACTTTACTATATTAAGGCAATAGAAGCTAATATATAATTATTATACAAACAGGGACCAGGAGAGAAAGAGGCAGTGGGTGAGAGGAGGTGGCAGGCGATGTGTAATGGTCCCTGGGCAGGGCTGAGCTGTACCGGCAAAGGAGGCTCAAGTGGAGGAGGCACCGCTAGGAGAAGGGGGCAGCCTGGCAGGAAGGGAGAAACAAAAAAGAAAACCTGGACATTTTGGCAAATTTAAAAAAATTTCCCAGACAGAAATTATACCCCTGAAAAAGAGGTCGTGTCTTGGAAAAAGAGGACGTATGGCAACCCTAAATCTGCAGATGAAAGTGATGATCAAGAAAGCTCTTTGTTCTTATAGTTTAAAGGTAAAGGGATTCCTGACCATTAGGCCCAGTCATGACCGACTCTGGGGTTGCGGCGCTCATCTCGCTTTACTGGCCGAGGGAGCCGGCATACAGCTTCCAGGTCATGTGGCCAGCATGACTAAGCCACTTCTGGCGAACCAGAGCAACGCACGGAAACGCCGTTGACCTTCCCGCCGGAGCGGAACCTATTTATCTACTTGCACTTTGACGTGCTTTCGAACTGCTAGGTTGGCAGGAGCAGGGACTGAGCAACGGGAGCTCACCCCGTTGCGGGGATTCGAACTCTTATAGTTTAGGGTACCCAAAAGGCTCTCCTAAACTGTGGGGGATGGTGAAGACCCTGCTGGAAGGGTTGGTCTGTGGTATGGCTGACTGAGGAGCAGGGAGATTGCAGGAAAGTGGGCAGAGGCACCAGCTGAGAGTGGAGGGATCCAGCCAACATTCATTTATAATTTTATCTTAGCTTGTAATATATTATTTAGAACAGTCAAGTGACAGTGTGAGAGATCGCTGCCTTCAAACATTCCACCTCCTTCCACACACCAATACCAGTAACTGGGTAATTCTGATTCAAGAATGAATAAATGTCACAGGAGTACCGCATATTTGAAGAGCGGTATAGAAAGATTTAATATATATTACACATCCAATCCTGGGAGCTGGATATTGAGATTTCATTGACATATAAGATTGTAAGAATGTTTTTGCTAAAAAGAAAAGGGGACAATGGAATGGTTGATTTTAATCATGATATTCTTCATTAACCTTGAAATCTGCATCAATGCCATCAAATCGCTTCGAATCTTCAGGAAGCTGGTCTTTGATATCATCTGAGCCAATGAAAATGCTTTCAAGATGAGACCATGTACGTTGAACTTCCATCCAAATGAAAATGACGGCATCTGCCACATTCAGCTTTTTTTGCCAGCCTAAGACTTGTTCAATGAAATACTCAACATATTTACTTTGTAGAATTATTTGCAGCTGAACCTTGAAAAAGAAGAAGAGTGGGAATAAAATTAAAGGATAAATAAAATTACTTAACAGGCATAGGAGTCATAGCTACAAAAGTTTTACAAAAAAAATCTTGTGCAAGCTATTATTACAGTAAATCACAGCAAACGACATTTTCAAACCTTGCAAATGGACAGCATATTATTAAATGATTCCATACTATCTAGGAAAAAAAGAGAGAGACCAAGGACCTGTAATTTTGCTAACTCCTACACAGACAGGAATTTTTGTTAAAACCGTATACAGTCAAGGACACGTATAATTTCACAGACTTAACATCTGGGACAGCTAAGATTCACTGTAAATACAGATTCTGGAAACAGTGCCTTAGGTTTAGTCCAATTATAAAAACACATTAGTAATTCAGCAACAAGCACATTTACTATTTACATTAGCAAATAACATCTTACTTGGTTGTTGTCTAAAGTCTCAAAAAGCTGTTCATCAGTTTTCAACAACGGAATACTGGTCCTGTAATGCTCTTCATACGAAAACTCCATGGTGGCCCATATTTGACTGATTTCTATGAGAATCTGGTTAACACATTAGAACATGGGTTTGAAATATATTTAAATCAAGTGTTATTACCCAATCAATTACACAGTTCTTCTATGCTGCCCAAATCCATCTAAAGTCGTACCATTTTCTTATTGGCTGTGGTGAGATTTCATGTACTCCTTAGGTTGGGGTGTGGAAACCTGTGGCCTCCAGATGGACTACAACTCTCATCCTCCTCGAGCAGTGGTCCTGTTGGCTGTCGCTCATGGAGGTTGTAGTCTAACAACATCAGGAAGGTCACAGGTTTCCCACCTCGCCTCAGGTCATGGACATATTACTTTAAATCCTTACATAAATCCACACATTTTGGGTCAAATATAGCCAGAAGAGAAAAGTAGGGATGGTGAAGTTTTTCACATTCTGCACATTTGATTCACCCTGCCTGCATTCCCCTCCTCCTGAATTCACTTGAACTAGGATACTATCTAAAATTAATTCTGGATTTGGAAAATGTACAGTGTGGCTAAGCTTTCATTCATTTTCACAATTCTAGCTTTGTACATTATCAGGGCAAATGTGCATTGATAAAATGCCAAAAAACATTGAAACGAGCAGGCTCAATATGATTGAATCATAGAATCATAGAATCATAGAGTTGGAAGAGACCACAAGGGCCATCGAGTCCAACCCCCTGCCAAGCATTACTGCACTGTGACTCTTTTGGGGATTCAGTGTGTACTTGTGCATACTGATAAAACACTGCAAATGTGCAATCTCCATCCAATCACATCTAGACTCTTTGTGAATGGTGTTTTATTTAGTTGTGCTCCTGCATATTGTTCAAGACTTGATGTTATCTGATTAAGATTGCTTTTCTGCAATGTTTTATCAGTAAAAATGAGCATGCAAAAATAATGATGCAATCATAAATATACAAGCACAGCAAGGTTGCTTTTTTTTACAGGTAATAGAGGACCCCTGAACAGTTAAGTCCAGTCGAATTAGACTATGGGGTGCGGTGCTCATCTCTGCTTTCAGGCCGAGGGAGCTGGCATTTGTCCACAGACAGCTTTCTGGGTCATTTGGCCAGCATGATGCTTCTGATGCAATGGGACACTGGGACAGAAGCTAGAGCATATAGAAACGCCATTTACCTTCCTACCGCAGTGGTACCTATTTATCTACTCACACTGGTATGCTTTCAAACTGCTAGGTTGGCAGAAGCTGGGACAGAGCAATGTGAGCTCACCCTGTCGCATGGATTCGAACTGCCAACCTTACGATCAGCAAGCTTAAGAGGCTCAGTGGTTTAAACCACAGAGTCATCTGCTGTGTTTTACAGTGTTTTATCATTGCATACATGAACATTCTTTGGAGGGAAAAGAAAGACAAAAATAAATTTAAAGGTACTGAAAAAGTAAATAAACTCTGACTATACCTTACTCTGTACAAAAATTAGGGAAAGAAGGAAAGCCAACAATGGTGGATCAGTTCTGCTTTGAAAACAAGAATAGGTAATTCAAAATTCCAAAATCCAAGGAGAAATTTGGAGGAGAAAAGCAGACTAACCTTTTCAGTCCCAAGTTCTTTCACTGCTTTGTCAACAATGTTCCGGACATCATCTTCCACTTTATGCAGCTTCAATGACAGCAGGTCTGCTAATGTTGTCTCTTCGGTTATTGAAAAATGAAGCTGCAAAGTAGCAACAGGCTTTCAACACATGCTTCAGTTTTGCCTGTTTATCTTTTAATGAGTGAATTACTCAAAACAACTTATGAAGCTCACATCTCTACATGGGCAAGGTGTGAGAGTCCAAATGTATCATTTCCCCCCAGTAAATGGTATATAAATTTTATGTAATAAATAAAATACAATTATTTGTTATAGGGGGAAAAACAGATAAAGAACAAGCTTTTTGATTTGAGAAAGGAGAAGTCAGGCTATGACTACAGTGGTGGATGACCTACATAACTATCAGTCATACTCAAGAGTAGACCTACTGAAATCAACTCTGATTAAGGGTTGGGAATCACCCTTAATTTGTGAGATCAATATTGAGACAGAATTTGGAAATAATACATTTATGCAATATGTACCCATGGAGGTAAATCATGGGAAGCGATGATGTTTTGACCTTCAGCCTTCTCCTGTTCTGTTCTTATTGCTCATAGAGCTTGTGAAGGAGAAAGACCTGGTGGATTGTGTTCCATTTTGAAGTATGAACTACTAACATTCAAAAAGAAAAGGGAGTCTCCTGACTAAAGTCCTGAAGCTGCTATACAAAGTCCGTGAGCTGGCTGCATTGGAGTTTTATGAACTGTTTCTGAGAATCATAAGTGCAGACATAGAAATCATGGGAATCACCACTGTGCTGACTACCTGGCTGAAGTGATGCTGCGTGCACCAGGTTGGGGGCAAGGGAGTGCAATGCGGGTCAAGGGCAGGTGAAGCACCAGGTTGTCAGTGTCTAAGTGCATGCGGAACTGTGCCTGTCACTACTGGCAACCCAAAGCTACCCCAACCCTGTGCTGCCCCGGCCCCATCCCAGTGGGCAGTTGTGCCACCACAGTGTGTAAGGCAATGAAAAGCATGCCACCTCCCACGCCACAACTGAGTGGTGGGAGGATGAGTGAAGCAATATTTATGACACAAGAGCCAAGAGATCTTTGCAAAGGAATTTTAAAAAACGATACTTACACCTATTGCATCCATCAGCTGATACCAGTGTCTGTCTCTCATTGCTGGGTTCTGCAACTCGCTTACAATCCTCAGTGATGTCAACAGGTTCTTTATGGTTAACTCCAGATTCATATACACATTCCAGGAGCGGACTTCTTTATCCAACGACCACATCTCCTAAGGAAAAGCATCGCAACAATGTTATGACAATGTTGCATCACAACACTGGGTCACACAGCATTTGGTATCATTATTTAATATCACTGGTAAAATATTAAAAGCAGCAAAAAAGTGTTGTGGCACCATAAAGACTTAGCAGATTTATTTATGACATATGCTTTTATTGCTATTGTTGTAATCATGTTGCCAGAATTGGGTTTTTACTTTTAAACACCACCTAGAGAGAAATAATGCAAATTCTATCTGCTTCTAGCATCTTGCTTTATGCTAGTTCTCTGTGTAGATCTAACGTGATATGTTGTGTCAGGAAAAGTAAAAGCGACAGCATCATTTTATACTTTCCATGCATCAGAGACCTAAGCTTGAGTCGAAAAAGAGTGTGAAGGTTGAAAGAATTGATACTTTGGGAAAAGAACAAACTCTGCATGGGCAGGGGGAAAAGGAAGCTAAAGAAGCCAAAGAAACGGTGGAAATATGAGAAGCTATGGGACTTGCTTTGGCAAATCTTCTGAGTTCTGTATCCATCTGCTCCATACTGATTTCTTTCCAATGGCTTTTTGTCCAATCATTAATGCTGCTCTGAAACAGGAGAAACAGAGAGAAATGTCAATGACATTTGGTAGAGACAAGTTTCTGCAAGGAAACAAAATGATAGTTGAGGTAGGGCAGATTACAGGTTGCTGTTTTTGTTAAGTGCTTTACTTTTAAGGTGTATACCGCCATCAACACAGAAACTAGCGAAACAAGCCAGAGGAATGTGTGCAGGGTAATGAATTAGGGTAACTAGTGGCACTGCTCAAGTGCTTTACCCCTGCTATCACCAAGAGAGCTTGCAGGTAGAAGGAAGTGCTGGTTTGATCCCTCCGGCATTGTAGCACCATCAAGGTAGATGACCAGGAGTTAATGAAACCACCAATCCAGGAGGACTTCAGTCACACAAGTTACCTAACTTAGCCCTACAACAGCACTAGAGAACCTCTAGCCTGCCAGCCTAATTTGGCTTGCAATGCTGCTTCCATACCCCAAGCCACACTTGCCAGATGTGGGGCAGATAAAGATGCAGCTGCAAATTCTGGCCTGTTTCCCAGACAGTACTGCCCATCCCTGCTTAATTCTACTTGACTCTGTTCTGTGAATAGGCAGAGGCAAAGTTAATAAATAATAATAATAATAATAATAATAATAATAATAATAATAATAATAATAATTTATTACTTATGCCCGACCCATTTATACCCCACTCTGGGCAGCTTCCAACAAAATATTAAAATACAGTAATCCATCAAACATTAAAAGCTTCCCTAAACAGGGCTGCCTTCAGATGTCTTCTAAAAGTCTGGTAGTTCTCTTTGATATCTGGTGGGAGGGCATTCCACAGGGCGGGTGCCACTACCGAGAAGGCCCTCTGCCTGGTTCCCTGTAACTTGGCTTCTTGCAGTGAGGGAACCGCCAGAAGGCCCTCGGTGCTGGACCTCAGTGTCCGGGTAGAACGATGGGGGTGGAGATGCTCCTTCAGGTATACTGAACCGAGGCCGTTTAGGGCTTCTTCTTTTTTTAAAGATTTTTATTGGTTTTTCACAATTTATATAAACACAAAACAATACAAACAAACAAACACATAAATAAACATGTATAATTTCAGATCCTTTTTTTCTTAAACCTTACTTCAGCGACTTCCCCGTACCTTCCCTTTCTGCATCCCAATTTCCAAATTTGTTTCAGCAAATCCTCACCCTTAAATTTATCTAATTTTCACCTTGTTCTTTTCTTTTACTTAATCTTCTACAGCCGTAATCCCAATTTTTCTAAAACCTCAACATTTTAGCATTCATTAATTTTACAATGTTTCTTAAGATAAATTTTAAATTTCTTCCATTCTTCATCCGCCGTCTCTTTCCCCTGGTCACGGATTCTGCCAGTCATTTCAGCCAATCCCATATAGTCTATCACCTTCATCTGCCATTCTTCCAGAGTGGGTAGATCCTGTGTCTTCCAATACTTTGCAATGAGAATTCTTGCTGCTGTAGTAGCATATATAAAAAAGGTCCTATCTTTCTTTGGCACCAATTGGCCAACAATGCCCAAGAGAAAGGCTTCTGGTTTCTTGGGGAAAGTACATTTAAGTACCTTTTTCATTTCATTATATATCATTTCCCAGAAAGCCTTAATCCTCGGGCACGTCCACCAAAGGTGATAAAAAGTACCTTCAGTTTCTTTACATTTCCAACACTTATTATCAGACAAGTGGTAGATTTTTGCTAGCTTGACTGGGGTCATGTACCACTTGTAAATCATTTTCATAATATTCTCTCTTCAGGCATTACATGCCGTAAATTTTATGCCGGTGGTCCACAACTGTTCCCAGTCAGCAAACATGATGTTATGACCAATGTCTTGTGCCCACTTAATCATAGCTGATTTAACTGTTTCATCTTGTGTATTCCATTTCAGCAACAAGTTATACATTCTTGACAAATTCTTAGCATTGGGTTCTAACAGTTCTGTTTCTAGTTTTGATTTCTCCACCTGGAAGCCAATTTTCCTGTCCTGAGGCCGTTTAGGGCTTTAAAGGTCAGCACCAACACTTTGAATTCCAGGCACTTTGCCAGCCATTCCCCTAGTTGGAAAGGCTCCCGGGACTGCTACAAGAAATTGAGCCTTTAGCATCATTGGCCCAGTCTTGTGGAAAACTCGGTCAATGTGAGATTCAGCAGGCGCCTTCCATTTCAACCTTTAAATGCATGCTGAAAACTTCTCTTTTCCAATAGGGTTTATTCAGGCAATTAGGAATGCATCTTTCCACAACAGTTTGCTGATTTTAACATTTCCATATGACTTATATTGTATGATTGTATGTACAGAAGTTGTAAACCACTGATTTCTTCACCCATGGCAAGCAGTATATAAATATTTTTTATAAATAATAAACCTTCAATGTGGCAGCTATTATTTATTTATTGTCTTCCTCATATACATATCATGGTAACGTACAAAGCGACTAAAAGTTTGTTTAAAACAACCCCCAAAATCAATAGAATGGGAATGTTTTCAGAGAAGTGTTCCTTCATGTGCATTCTGAGGTTGTTCAAACTTCAGACCTATAAAAAGTGCACCAACTTCCCTCTTGTCCTTTGAGATTCATTCACACTGGTACACGTTTTGCGCCGAGTTTACATTTGCTGGACTATTTTAAGGCATTGCATGTTCGAATGACTTCTGTCTAACTAAGAAATAAACACAAAAACCCATCAAGGAAAGGGTTAGCCTAAAAATCTTCTTCTTTGTATTTTTTTTTAAAAATTGAAGTAAATGTTATTTCTCCCCTCAATATTCTTTTTAAAAAATTAAGATTTCTTAGTTTACAAAAATACGTGCATTGTTCTGCTGCAGAAAACAGTAACCAATTTTGTAATATAGAATTGCAAGTACAGTGGTACCTTGGGTTAAGAATTTAATTTGTTCCAGAGGTCCGTTCTTAACCTGAAACTGTTCCTAACCTGAGGTACCACTTTAGCTAATGGGGCCTCCCACTGCCACCGTGATGCCGCCACTTGATTTTTGTTCTCACCCTGAAGCAAAATTCTTAACCCGAGGTACTATTTCTGGGTTAGCAGAGTCTGTAACCTGAAGCGCATGTATCCTGAAGCACCTGTAACCCGAGGTACCACTGTACATATTTTTTTAACTGTTAATTTTAATTTTCTTTAAGCATTTGTTTTTAACTCCTTTTGTTTATAATTTTAATATTTCTTAGTGGTTTTAGTGCAATGAGGTGGTATATAAATTCTGCTAAGTAAGTATGTGGCAAGGCATAGCAATTCATGTACTGTACTAGCCACCAAAATGTCAGGCCGGTGCTCCCTCATTCTCTTTCTGATTTGTTGCGGAGGGTTTTCTCTATCATTTCCTCATCTCTTCCATTTTGATTCCATAGGTTTGAGTCCACAGCTGAACTCTTGTAGCCTTGCATTATAATAAAATGAGTAGTAGTAGTAGTAGTAGTAGTAGTAGTAGTAATACATTATTTATACCACTCCCATCTGGCTGGGTTTCCCCAGCCACTCTGGGCGGCTCCCAACCGAATATTAAAAATAGAATCAAACATTAGAAACTTCCCTAAACAGGGCTGCCTTCAGATGTCTTCTAAAAATCAAATAAAAATAAATAGAAGAAGAAGAAGAAGAAGAGTTTGGATTTGATATCCCGCCTTTCACTCCCTTTTAAGGAGTCTCAAAGCGGCTCACAATCTCCTTTCCCTTCCTCCCCCACAACAAACACTCTGTGAGGTGAGTGGGGCTGAGAGACTTCAAAGAAGTGTGACTGGCCCAAGGTCACCCAGCAGCTGCATGTGGAGGAGCGGAGACGCGAACCCGGTTCCCCAGATTACGAGACTACCGCTCTTAACCACTACACCACACTGGCTCTGTGCTGATTCTTTTTTTTAAGGTCTTAGAATTACTTTGAGGGAAGAACATTTTTTTACTTTTCAAAAGCCATGACAACACTGCCACTCTTTCAAAAAAAAAAATTCAGTTCCACACAACTGCCAGTGGCGCAATGCTCTTTTGAAACAAACAAACAAAAAACGCTTACTGTGACATAAATGTTAATATCCCACACTCCCTTCAGCAACTTTATTTCCTTCCGACATTGTTTCACTTGTTTGTAATCGGGAATGACCACTTCAAAAAGACTGGCAGATTCCTGGATGTGTAACATTTCTTCTTCCAGTGCTTCCAGTTCCTGATTTGCCTTAGAGATGTAACACACAAGTTAAGTTTGGTTAAAATCCAATCAGGATAACAGACAAAAGGTGGATTTTACAATACTTTTTGTAGGAATAGTGCATGTTTTATTTTCATTTTTGATATGCCAAAAGACAGACATGGACCAATACTTCAGCTAGCATAAATCACACTCACTTCAGTAGCACTGATTTCTATCACCTGAACCTCTCCTCCTCAAGATTTATACATTTACATCCATACAATGGCACATACAAACACCAAAGATTTGAGCATACATGCACTATATTCAATAGCAGGTAGGCTTGTAGCAGTACTATTTCAAAAAAAAAAATGCCTATTTTTATTTTATTATGTTGATCACTTAAATATAAATTGGTTACAAACTCTTTGTTCCAAAGACAGGAAGCACAAACCCACCCACCACAGCTTTGCCCAAGCCCTTCTGAAGCATCAATTCATGGCATGCTTTCTTCATCCACCTGGACATAGAAAACTTTTGTTCTTTTTAATAGTTCAGGACTGCAGCTCTCGTCTGTGAACTGCATACAAATATGAAGTGGAGGAGAACAACATTTCATTTGACACAAATGTTACTGAGCTATTTTTCAAAATCTGTGAGCATTTTTAAAATGTGCATGTGCTGTTTTCTAAAATGTTAAGGCTGCTCTAAAAGAAAACAAGTGTGCACATTAAATTCAGCACTTAAATGTCAAGCTTCACGCACACAAAAACATGTCAAATACAAATTGTACAATATGTAAATAGAGATCTCTGTTTTATAATGAATGATTACCAGCATAACATGCGCCTCTGAGATTTCTCCATTACCTTATCAAGAAGAGCATATGGGTTTTGGGCATCAAAGCGAAAGGGAGCATACACTCTAAATCTCTCTCTGAATCCTATCTGCTTCCCCTGATGAAAGAAACGCAGGCAATAAATTTTGTGAACAATCTTGTCCTCATAAAAACACCATGTGTATACACACACACACACACACACAAATTCTAAAACACACACACATCCTTTTAGCTTACATCAAAAGCAGCACATTTCTTTCTGAAAAGGGTAACCTCAGAAGTCAGGAGAGGGGCCACTTCATGCTTTATAGACACTGCGAGTTTTTTGGTGGCATTCCATCTTTCAGGCATTTCCTGAAGAACAAAGACAAATTGATGTCGTGAGAGTTTCTGGATACTTCATACTGCAGGACAGTTTTGTCAGGCACATTCTGCAAACTGTAGGAGCTGTTCTTTCATGAGTCACTCTGGAAGAGCTAGGATACTTCCCCACAACTATTTAGGATGGTGGGTATATATATAAAACTGCCTGGCTCAAATTCAACTACAATTAATGCTACTCTCAACTTTTCAACACAAGTGAAAACCAGTTCGTGACACTTTTCAATGCATTAAGTGGCAAAGATGGGTGGTTTTTGCCAAAAATGTCAACTTATCTCTGTAGCCGTAGGAAAAGGGAAAGACCCAAACACTATATTCTTTAGAAGTCTCATAAGTCACTGATGTAAAATCCTAGAGCTGTTGACTGAGAAAACAGAAATCCAGAGTCACTGTGTTCCCAAAATAACTACAGTGGTGCCCCGCAAGACGAACGCCTCACGAGACAAAAAACTCGCAAGACAAAAGGTTTTTTCGTTTTCGAGTTGCTTCGCAAGACGAATTTCCCTATGGGCTTGCTTCGCAAAACGAAGCTTGCCCTGCAAGCTCCGGGGATAGCGGGGAAGCGCAGCGCGTCTTCCCCGCTGTCCCCGGACCTCTTTTGAAGCAAGGGGCGGCGGGGAGAAGATCGCTTCTCCCCATTGCCAGCCCCGCAATCTCCGGGGACAGAGGGGAAGGCGCGCACGCCTTCCCCTCTCTCCCCGGGCCCCTTTTGAACCAAGGGGCGGCAACGGGGAGAAGCGATCTTCTCCCCTCCGCCCCTTGCTTCAAAAGAGGGGACAGAGGGGAAGGCGCGCGCCTTCCCCTCTCTCCCTGGACCCATTTTGAACCAAGGGGCGGCAATGGGGAGAAGCGATCTTCTCCCCTCCGCCCCTTGCTTCAAAAGGGGACAGAGCGGCGCTTCCCCTCTGTCCCCAGACGGTCTCCATAGGAACGCATTGATTGATTTTCAATGCATTCCTATGGGAAACCGTGCTTCGCAAGACGAAAAAATCGCAAGAAGAAAAAACTTGCGGAACGAATTAATTTCGTCTTGCGAGGCACCACTGTAGTTATATAGTTCTTTAACTCTTGACCCGTATATTTCATTCTTTTCATATATTTCAGTGATCAATTCCAACTTTCTTCCAGATACATGTCACCCGTTTCGGCATCTGAACCAGCTCTCTTTAGGTCGCCAAGTTGTCTGAACCAGAATTTAGCTACAAAAAACCCAAAAGCTTCTAACCTTGTAGTTGGAATCAGATACAGGGTGAGTCCTTTAAAAGAGGCCCTGTGGATATAGAGTACACATGTTCCACGGTGCCTCTTTTAAAAGACTCCCCCCTGTATAAATTAGTACAGAGTAGCCTAATTTAAGTTCAATGGCTTCACTTTTGTTTTTCATTCTTGTCACCACACTTATTTACACAATGCAAAAAAATAATGCAAAAACTTGGGAGGAAGAATAGACAGTGTCTGCCATGAAGTTCTCCATACCAAACCCTACCGAAATGAACGAGAAACAAAAGAGCTGTCATGCAGTTTCCATTCATTTTAATAACCTTTAGTGTACAGGAAAAAAATCATGTGTATGTATGTGTACACACATGTATAACACATCCTTGACCTCTTAATACTGGAGGGAGCAATGTGGTGTGAAGAGAAAGCTTCATTATAATTATTTCTTTTCTGGAAATGAGAGATGGTTGTTCAGCGATGATCTTCACAGACAGATAGAATTATGGAATATTACATTCCTGAATGTACAGTACCTCTACTTGAACATAAACATGATCTGGCATCTTCTGTCCGTAGCTTTCCAATAGCATAATTGTATCTTTTAAAGGCTCAAAAAGCTCATCAGTAGCTGCCTGTCTGTTTCTCACAGCCAGGAGGTGAACCATAACATCTATGAGTCCATCATAATCTCCTTCCTTTAGCTCTTTTTGGAGCCCAACATCAGTCATTTTAATGAATTCTTCTAGATCAGCAAGGCTATGAAAAAACAACAACGGATTTTCAATACTAGAATCTTTTTCTGATATATGTACACAGTGAATGAGCACTGAGAATGATAACCATTGGACTGCTGCTGTTTAGACTATGATTTCAAATTTTCTTGGAAACAGGTAGGTTAAGCTATCCTTACTGAAAAGCAATGGAAAGGAGCAGAGGAATAGGTCTCTTTTGCTTCTTTCATCCTTCTCAGTATCTGCTCCTAGGCTGGGCTAGGAAAAAATCCTGCAGAATTACTGCCAGCCAGTGTACACGGTACTGAGTTAAATGGACTACTTGTCTAACTCAATATAAGGCAGCTTCCTCTATTCCTATCACGGGAAAAGTGGGTTTGGGGTGAGTGCTGTTCCTCTGACCTCATTTCTACTGCTCCCCTGTGAATTTTCAAAGGTCTCAACTTGTCACTTTTGAATAAAAGAGAAGAATAGATCAATAAATCATAACTATTATTTTACCCAAAAAAATACAATTCGTACCTGTCAATGACAAATCTTAAAAGGTATTCCTTGAACATCCAGCTCCACTTCTTAATAATATTTAGCAAACTAATTTTGAAAGGTTTCATGTCCAGTTTAAGCCAGCCTTCAAATATCCTGAAGTCTTCAAATTTTCTCATTTGAATGTAAAGATTCTCATAGATGTCAATCTACAACAGATAAGCATGTATAACAAGGATAAAAGATTTAAACTCTCTCTTTTTAAGCTGAAAGGGACTCTGAATATATAAATACATGCAGGTATTCCACTTCCTTACCTGCTCTTTGAATTGCTCAGTTATTGGGCATTGATCAGGGATGCCAATGTCAGCACGGGTTTCTGTTTCTTCGGGATTCAACACGCGACTGTAGAACAGAAATTGTTTCATAAATTCTGATCGGTCATCCACCCATAGATACGCGTACGTTTCAAGAGAGTTTTTGAAGTCCACAGTTTTGGTTATAACATCTGCCACTCTCTCCATAACTCTTTGCCTGGTCTCAGACAGCTCTGGGATGCTGTCCATGTCATTCTAAAGCCAAAAAAATAAAGGGGAGGGGAGTTATTTCAATGACTGTACTACTGTTCCTCTATATGTGAACAACACATATATTATTTTAATCAGTGCATTGTATCTTCCTTCTATTTTTTTGTGGGGGGGGATTAGTAATTACCATTACCTGGTAATGTTGTATTCCCAGATGTTTTGCCACTCTCTTCACTTGGGCAGATATTTTGAAAACGTTGCTTAAAAGTTCATCTATTAAATCATAAAAGCCATCAGCAGCTTCCTTGTCCAGTGAAGGTTTGAATTCAATTTCTGGGATACTTAGGATCATTTGAAGCTGGAATAACGGAGCTGGCTTCAATGTTTTCTCTGTGTTTTCCAAGAAGAAATTTAAATTGTGCATTATGGCATTAAAAAGGCCATCAATTATGATGTCATCAATGAACTCCAGGTAAATTTTCCAGTAATCTGAATCCAGGTCTGCTTTAAAGAGCATGGAGTTTTCCTAAAAACACACATCCCAAAACAGGCACTTTCAATTCTACTGTTGAGACAAATTTCATTTATTTTTTTTAAAAAAACATAACTGGGTAACTATCAGATCCACATGGGAATTAAAGCTATGTGTAGAAAATTAGCACCAAAATGGGTTTATAAATGAATCTGATAATAGTGTGCATGTTAAAGGACCTGAAATATCAAACCACCATTTTATTACTATCAGTTAACATCCGTACTTGAATATGTATTTTGCAGTGGGTTGAAAATATGTGAGTGCATGTTGCATATATCAAATTTCATACTCGTCTCATATCATGGTGACTTGTTCCAGATATTACCTCTGTAAGCCTGTGAATCCTGCAGCCATCTTCTTGGAATAGCATGAATCTCTTAGTAAGTCTATCTTCTTTGTCTTCCAAGTTCAACAAAGCATCTTTTCTATTGTCCTTTCTAGAAAAGAGGGGTTGCTCCATCCAATGCTTCATAATTTCCTGAATGGCCTTAATATTGTCCTTTGACCTTTGAAGTCTCTGCTCTAAGTCATGAACCATAGCTTTCACAAACTCAATGTACTCCCAGCAGTTCTCTTCCTGCCATGTGAATATTTCTTCTGCTTCCATTAGCTGATCATCAATGTTCCTCAGCTCACTTTCAATGAGAGGGTATTCTACTTCCAAAACAGTCTGTTTAACCTTGTTATACCACTGGACCACGAGTTCAAGGTTCCCTATATACTGTTTGTGTAGAAAACAACAGAATGTTCAAATCTCTACCATGAAAACACTATGACCCCCAACCTAACAATTAGCTCAAATCCAAATGTCCCCAAATCATGGGTCACTTAGCCATGTGGGTCAACCACCTGACTAACTAGATCCATAGAATGGAGGCTCCAGCTAGACTTCCATAACCAGAATGCCTTTGTTGAGAAGGCCCTCTGGAGTGTTTAAGGTTGAATTGTCCAGGCTTTTCAGTTTACATTCAATTGTGAGGAAGAAAATGTCATCTGTACTAAGGAGAATCTGCAGAACATGCCACATGCAGGCAAAACTGAAGATTCTTAAAAACACATACCTTAGCAAATGTCCCCCTTTTCTTGTATAACTCCAGTGCTGAATGTGGAATATCGGATCGATCCAAAAACAAGAGATATTTCACATCTCTTAAAATAGCCACCAGCTGCAAAGAACAATACACAATATAATCTTTCATAAGATTAAGGAGCGACACTTTCCAAGGTTCTACAGTGGTGCCCCGCAAGACGAAATTAATTCGTTCCGCAATTTTTGCCGTCTAACGAATTTTTCTTCTTGCGAAGCACGGTTTAAACGGTTTAACAAAGTCGCAAGACGTTTTCGTCTTGCGAAGCAAGCCCATAGGGGAATTCGTCTTGCGAGGCAAATCGCGAATGAAAAAACCTTTCGTCTAGCGAGTTTTTTGTCTTGCGAGGCATTCGTCTTGCGGGGCACCACTGTAGTTTCACAGAAGGAAGCACTTTTGAGGAAAAAAAATCCTTGATTACAATGTAACCAAATACAGTGGTATCTTGGTTCCCAAACAGGTTAGCTGATGAACAAATCGGCTCCCAAACGCCACAAACCTGGAAGTAAGTGTTCTGGTTTGCAAACGTTTTTCAGAAGCCGAACGTCCGTTTTGGCTGTTGGCATTGTTTCCGGGGCCAATCAGCCAATCAGAAGCCATGCCTTGGTTTTCGAACATTTTGGAAGTTGAACGGACTTCCAGAACAGATTGAGTTTGAGAACCAAGGTACCACTGTAGATGATAAATGGGGAACTTCAAGCCCATCAAATGTTGCTGAACTATAATTCCATTGGAACTTCTAGGCATTGCCAGTCACCATGAATGAAGGGAGTGGTAGTTCAGTAACATCTGGAGGACCAAAGTTTCCCATGCTTGAAGTAAATCCTGCTGTTAAGTCATGTGCAGAAGCCCCATGGTGCAATAGGTCAGTGCATCTGCCTGTTATCTAGGAGGTTAGTGGTTCGAACCCACCCAGGGATGAATCAGAATTGTAGAGGGACCCCAAGGCTCATAAATTAAATCAAAAACCATCAACATTAAACGTAGGATCCATGTACTTTTTTCTTAATAGCAAATTCAATTATTACAAAGGACTGAGGCTGCAATCACAGGCACACTTACCTGGGAGTTCAATGGAACTTACTTCTTGAGTCAATGTGCCCTGTTATTCACATGCATTCTTACTGAGTTTTCCCCATTGTTTATTGTGTTAAGATACTTAGTGGATTCATTTACAGAGACAACGAAAGTGCTTGCACTGTACCTTAGGATCAAAATTCACACTAAGGAGACCATCTTTATCACTGCGCTTAATTAGGGGTTGATCTAAATTGAACTGGCAAACTTCATCCACCTTGGATTTCCAGTTACAATAGATCTGATCTTCATTCTGGTCAAGCAAGGTCAGCATCTCTATGTATTTCTGATAGATTAAAGCACCCTCTGTGCTGTCTAAGATTCTAAAAAAAGAAGACATTGTTTTATACTAGAAAGATATACTAGAAAGCCCACAAGTGGTGGAAATATGAATGGATGTGTGGCCACATCCATGGAATGAGGCAGAGTGTGAGGGTCTTGTGCAACAATCATATTCCCTCAAAATATCAGACTTCTAGCATGAGGGAAATGATGAGAAGATGCACTGTCAAATGTGGGATAACACTTGCTTTGACACATCATCAAACCTCCCCCGCAAACAACTCAGAATGAATAGCCAACATCACCTAATCTTTCGAAAACAAGTTAGGATAGCTGCTCAATAAAGCAGGTCATCTGGAAGCACCCTGAGGTATGCTAAGACATTTTGCTGACTGAAACAAAGCGGACCTGCAGTTGAAAACTGGCAATAGGACAGCACCCTCCAGCATGTGAGCTTAGTGGATTACGCTTTGTGGCACACACAAAGGTGTGTGCCTTCAAACATCTCATCACTTCTCCCTCATTTCTTTGCCTAGTGCCTGCTGTCTGTCCAAACAATGCACCAATATGCACCAACAATGTGCATCTTGTGAACAAAGCAACACATGTACACAAGTGATAGCTGGTGGGGACAGCCTCCCTCGGCCTGTTTGCTAGGTCAAGGGCTTCTCTCAACAGTTCTGTCTATGATGTGTTAGGAAAAGGCAACTAGACGGAAGGCCAAGGCCAGAAACAAGCTGAGAATGGCTGCCCCATATAGAAAATAAAGTGTACAAATATGGACTAAGGTTGCCAGCATATATGGAGTGAGACACATACAGGATTGTGCTGTAAATTTATGTGATCATGTATTCATTCTAGGAAACTATTTGATATGGAAGCAGGAAACTTGAAAGCAATCAAGCGATAGTCTGACTATTTTTCATGAACAATTTCCAATCCCAAAGAGATATACTTACGGATATGAAACAAATGATAATTTTGACCAGAATGACTGTATGCGAGCTTTAATTTCTTGGGACCATTTAAGGTTTCCTGATGTAAATGGCATGTTTTTATTTATTATTTCATTCCCCATTTCCACCTGTGGTGGTTAAAAAAACAACAGATAAGTTATTCTGAATAAAGCGATTGTGTGAATTGAACATGGAACATTTTGCACTTATGGTGTCATGTACCTGCTTAATGTGCTCATCAAAGAAGTGTTTGCAATTATCTAACTCTTCATCAAACATCCGTAGTAAAATTTTGTAATTTTTGCTAAAAATGTCTGCAATAACAGGCTTCTCCAGAAAATATCCCAAAATCACTAGAAGCTATATAAATAAAAGACAGTGTCAGATTTCCCAGTTACACAAATCCAATTTTCTCAATGCAGAAAGAGGCATTATAATAAACCAAAATAGAATATTCTACAAGAATTAAAGAAAATTTGGAGCAAAATCTGCATATCACAAAAGTGCTAAAGATCTGATTATTGGTTTAATTGCCTTTTCCTATTTAACCAGAGATAATAAGTTGGTCAGCAAAAAACAATAAGCATACATACCTGTTATCAGCAATCCAAGAAAAGGGAATATATGCAATTTGGTTAATTTGTACAGATTCAGAACTGTGTTGATGTTTCTGGAAATATGGGTTAGTTTGGTACTTAAAAATAAATAAATGCAGAGTTTATACAGAATTTCATTCTATGTCCAGACTAACCAAGCACAGAAATTTAGAAGTGGCAGAAGTGAAACTACACACAATGGGCAGCTTGAGAGGTCACATTCCTTGCTTAAGCTAGAAGCAAACACTGGACCTTCAAGCTCCCACCTTGTCCTGCCCCCTTGCCGCCCCCGCCCCGTGCACATCAACTTTTGCACTTTTATTCTGGTCCCCTTAAGACAGTTCCTCGGTATATCCAAAATAGAGAACTGTGGTTTACTAATCAGGACCTTATTAACAAAGTAACATTCAAACAAAAGTTCTTCATTTCAGATGTAATGTGATACTGTGGTTGATGAAAGCACCAAGGTAGCATGCAAGAGGTAAAGAAGAGGGAGAGCTATTTTGGTCCGATGCCTGTTACTGGCATAACAAACTATAGTTTATTATCTAGAAAGTTTTACTCCAGCTGGCACAATGTGAATATTAACTGAGTGCAGCTGCTACTAAAAAGTACAGTGGTACTTCGGGTTAAGTACTTAATTCGTTCCGGAGGTCTGTTCTTAACCTGAAGCACCACTTTAGCTAATGGGGCCTCCTGTTGCTGGCGCGCCGCTGGAGCACAATTTCTGTTCTCATCCTGAAGCAAAGTTCTTAACCTGAAGCAATATTTCTGGGTTAGCGGAGTCTGTAACCTGAAGCGTATGTAACCCGAGATACCACTATACAAAATACCTTAGTTTCCCGTGTATTAGACGCCCCCACATATAAGATGTCCCTTTTTTGGGGGGTCTCGGATTTAAGATAATGGGAGGAGATGGCACAGAGTTGTTGAGCTTTTGGCGGGGGGGGGGGTTAACCAGGGTTGTTGAACTTTTTTTAGGGGGAATTGCTGAAAATCACCCACCCACACGCAAAATCCGCCTCCCAACTGTCCCCTCACAGGGAAAAGCTGCCAATCACCTGCCCAATTGCCACAGCATCAACCAATCAACACCAGCCATTGACGCAGCAACAAATAACATGCCCAATAGCTGCTGACAGCCACAGCAGCTGCCAATCAAATGTCCACCCTATGCACTACCCATGTATAAGACGACCCCCACTTTTTAGCAAAATTTTTAAAGAAAATAAACTTGTCTTATACACAAAAAAGTTCGGTAATTACAATTATACATAACAGTTATTCCAAGTGAAAGCATGTTTTAGTGACATAGGGAGGCAGATATTATATATATATATATATATATATATATATATATATATATATATATATATATATATGTACAGTGGTGCCTCGCAAGACGAAATTAATTCATTCTGCGTGTTTTTTCGTCTTGTGATTTTTTCGTCTTGCGAAGCACGGTTTTAACGGTGTTAACGGTTTTAAGAGAAAGGAAACAAACTCACAAGACGTTTTCATCTTGCGAAGCAAGCCCATAGGGAAATTTGTCTTGCGAAGCAACTCAAAAAACGAAAAACTCTTTCCTCTTGCGAGTTTTTCGTCTTGCGAGGCATTCATCTTGCAAGGTACCACTGTATTCCAAGAATTGCCTTCTTATGTTGCATTTAAATACAGGCAGTAACTCTATATTCTGACCACACCAAATTTCTGCCTTAACGTTAACATTAAATATGCTGTTTGCAAATACTATTCTTCTTATAGCCGTAGACTAAATAAGCTAAACATAGTGCATGCTTGCCTTTAAAAAATTCTGACATATAAAATCAATACCAGAAAAGGTTACTTTTCTTTTGAAGAGTACAAAGTGTCTGGCAGTGCCTGATGACCAAATTATGCAAGATGCCAAGCATCAAACGGGAGCTACTAAATTATCTCAGTTCTCAGTTCAACTCGTGTGAGTTGAATTTATTATTGTTGATGTATTGCCTGAATCTCAAGAGCAGGTGTGAATACTTAAATTTGGGTTCCTCAAACAGCTGCCTCCTACACCCCTGCAATGGTAAACCTCAGCATAGTCAATTGAAATTAAAAAGCTGTTTCATAAGGTTCAAAAGCGAAAGGTAAAAAAGTCCCAATGTACATTACACAAGATTCTCCTAAAGCAACTCTTTCAATCCCAGTCAGTATTAAGCGTATCTACTGGCATATTCACAAATACGCTTTATGACAATTCATGGGCCGAAATACATGCAAAGTTACTACACATTGAGGCTCTAATCCTAAACCCACTTACCTGTGAGTTAGTCCCAGTGAATTCAGCAGGGCTTACATCTGAGTAGACCTATAAAAGATTGCACTGCCCACCCTGTATTAAAATACTGGTAGTTTTCCACTGCATTTTTATATCCTTTGAAGTAACTTGCACATTCCACCCACAAACTGATATTGCAATTACTGTAATGGCTCTAAATAGTGGCAACAGATTGAAGCAACATTTTCATTGTTAAGCCCTTCATAACTGACCTTAAGTGCTGATTCCAAACCTGAACAATCAAGGAATCCCACACAAAAAATTGATCCAAGGCGTCTTTCAAACTCCAGAGTCTTGTGTTTAAAATCCACATAGTCTTCTTCAAATTCCTGTGGAATACAAATTTACAACCAGTTAGATTTTTAAGGAAATCTTTTTAAAAATGTATTGTAAGATGTAGGACATAAGCAACAAAATTGGACCTGCTTATGGAGACCACTCAAGCCAAAGATGAAGTTAATAACTATGAAATGTGAAGTGAAGTATATTTGTTTTACCACTGAACTGATTTAAAATCATTGTCTGAAGTTCCTTGAAGTAAATTATCCTGTCATACAGCCAAATCCTAGCCCCACCAGCTAGTCTTATTATCCCCCAACAAACATGGATCGGATGACAGCTGTAGTGAATTCCAGATAAAGGCCGGATAAAGTTGTTTACTAGGTCCATTTGCAGAAGTGATAGTACAATCAACACTCCAAAGAGCACAAATGAAAAGCTCATAATCTTAAATACTTCATAATTAATAAGGCCAGGACCATGTCCAATGGGACTTTATGGGATTTAACATTTGCTAGACGGTGTCCAAGCAGATTAATCTGGATTGGTGTCAATTAACAACGGTCCCCACCTGTCTTATCTCAAGTTAGTATTCTAGCAAGTTTTAACAAGCCTTACAGTTCTCTTTTTTTGTTACTTTATCGTGCTGTACTAACCAACAATACCTGCTATTCAAATACACTACCGTTTACGTCAACAGAGTAAGCAATGACTCAAACTCTTAGATGCCATTTAGCACAGTTTTATTTACTGTATATAGACTTTGCTACATAAACAGTAACTTTAAAAAAACCTCTGTATTCTATATGCTTTTTGTAAAGCAGCAGCAGCAACCTAGTGCTTTTGATCACAACAATAATTTCTGTGTGATTTATAGAATGTAATGCAATGAAATATTTCGCTGCAATATTGTTAACTATTGTTTAGTTTGGTCTCCAAGTGACTGAGCCTGCAATCCGGCTCAAAGGCTGTTCAAGTCTCCTTTACTTCAGTTAGAGCTAGTTGCCTAACTCTATGCACAAGTGCACCCAAATAGCTGCACCTGAAACACTCCACACATACGAGAAGGGCATGGAGCACAGATCACAACTCTTTGTTGAAAACTGAGTTATCTAGGACAACAGACCAAATCAAAAATGTAGGTTGGAATTGCTATTTCCTTAAACATATCTTGGTTCATACATCCCATCAAACCATAGTGCATGCTGCTGAAATTGGGGGCAACTCCCATGACACTGCTGGGAATAAGCCATGGTCTGGCTTGTTGTGTTTTCAGGAAGCTAGCCTGGCTATTCCAGGAATTTGAATCCTTACTTAGATTAGAAGGTTACTGGCATGCAGCCTACTCCACTTCCCACCCCCACCTTGCCAAACTCGTAACACTATGTACATAGGATCAAGCTATTTAGGTTTGATTCTCTGCCTGAAACCTGTAGCTAGTTTGCCATGGATTTAATTGCTGAGAGAACCACCACAATATCAGATGACTTAAGCAATCATCTTCAAAAAAATCCATACGGCTCCCGCCTCGAACAGCACCACTTCAAAATGCAGGTGTGATAAACGACATATCTGAATGCTTTTCTCCTGCCCCAAACCCAACTTGAAACAACAACATTTCCCTTGTCAAGGAAAGAAATATTCTTATTTCACTTTTTCCTAGTTTATTCACTCCAAAACCCAAAGATAAACAGTTCCTGATAATGTGAATGAAAACAAATGTATAGTGATGACAAGAAAAGAATAACTGGTTAGTTCCTAGCTTTACTCTTTCATTTTGTCAATATCAAAGCTGCACAGAGAAATAAGGTTTCTTTTATCTGCAGCCACCTTCACACTTGTATAATATGCTTGAGCAACTATTAAGCTAAAAAGTAAACCAGCTCCAAACTAGAATTGTTTGAAAACTTTCTGTATTGCACATCAGTCCTGAGCAGCATAAAACACATGAATGTGTTTGATGTTTTCCAAAGAAACATATATTAATTTTAAACAGTATTCAGTGAAATAAAATCAACAGGTATTGCTCAAGTACAATGCAAAACCTATTTCAAACATTCATTAATAGAGGGCAGAGTAAAAATTTCAAAATATGAACTATCGATAAGGAGCTTAAACTTGGTACCCTATCGTCAAAACTGACATTCGAATTACCAAGAACACACACTTGAAGAAGCCGCGTAAAGTTACTGAAAACTTTTATGGAATCATAGAGTTGTAGAGTTGGAAAAGAGCACGAGGGTCATTTAGTCCAACCCCCTGCAATACAGGAATCTTTTGCCCAATATGGGGCTTGAACATAAAACCCCAAGATTAAGAGTCTCAAGCTTAATTGAATACATGCCTCAAGTCTGAACAATTTATTCTCACAGTGAACATTCTTAGATCAGGCTTTAAATTTGTTAATTTATTCTCTACATTGTGCTTCCCTTCCAGACACTAAGTTTGCACGTCACAGTAAGAAAGAGGTGGGGAACCTTTCTCCCAAGAGCCTTTACAGTGGTACCTCGGGTTAAGTACTTAATTCGTTCCGGAGGTCCGTACTTAACCTGAAACTGTTCTTAACCTGAAGCACCACTTTAGCTAATGGGGCCTCCTGCTGCTGCCGCGCCGCCGGAGCACGATTTCTGTTCTCATCCTGAAGCAAAGTGCTTAACCTGAAGCACTATTTCTGGGTTAGCAGAGTCTGTAACCTGAAGCGTATGTAACCTGAAGTGTATGTAACCTGAGGTACTACTGTATTTCCTTCTGTGGGTCATATACCCATGATAGATGGTTCCAGAGGCAAATGTGGTCAGAGAAACAAATGCAAAATTTACCTCTCCATCCAGGCAAGCAAGAAGCATCAGGATTCAAGGACACATTCCAGCCAGGCCAAGACAGATAGTGCAAATAAGGGCTGTTAAGGGGAGCACCATGGCTCAGGGCCTGAGGAGAGTCTCAAGGGCCAGAGAGCCATGAGGGGCTACATTTGGCTCACAGCACTGAGGTTCCCCATCCTTGTGGCAAGCTACCGTATTTTTCGCCCTATAAGACGCACTTTTCCCCCTCCAAAAATGAAGGGGAAATGTGTGTGCGTCTTATGGGGCGAATGCAGGCTTTCGCTGAAGCCTGGAGAGCGAGGGGGGTCGGTACGCACCGACCCCTCTCGCTCTCCAGGCTTCAGGAAGCTACCCGCTAGCTGTGGGAGACCCAGCTCTCCCAGGGCTAGCGGACTGCTTGCCGGCACCCAGAAGCTTGGGGCGCGCTGAGCTCCGCACGCCCCAAGCTTCTGGATTAGCGCAGCGGTCCGCTAGCCCTGGGAGAGCCGCGCGGCTCTCCCAGGGCTAGCGGACGGCTTGCCGGCACCCAGAAGCTTGGGGCGCGCTGAGCTGCGCACGCCCCAAGCTTCGGGATTAGCGCAGAGGTCCGCTAGTTTGCTCCTTAACAGAGCTAGGAGCAAACAAACCGCGATCCTTGGCTTAGCATTTTGGAGGGATTGTGGTCAGTTTTGCTCCAAACCTCAATGATTGGTGAGACAGAAACAAACCTAGACCTATCATGGCTTGTGAAACAATGATTACAACAACTGGATGTAACTCTAAGTCAGGGATCATGGGATGTCACCTCTGAATGCTAGTAGGGAGGAGCAAACCAGGTACAATTCACTCGTGCAAGATAAGGAATGGCTTATGGGCTTACCATGATGCACATGCGTTGCCACTGTATAGTCTTACAATTTCTTTAGGATTAAAAACAACACCCAAACACAAATATGAAAAATGCTATATTACCACATTGTTGTAATCTAAGGGATCATATGTCTGCTCTTTAAAAATGTTGCAAGACTTCATGAATTCTTCATTCAACTTGCAGATTTGGTCATTCAAAATTTTCCCCTTGATTCCACCAAACTCCAGTTTCTCCAGCTTCTCGAACTCAAGCGTAGTAACAAAAATATCCTAAAACAATAAACGTTATAATTAACCACAATTCCTGCCACAGTGAAAAATTGATTTTGTGTGTTTGTGTGTTGCTCTACAACCTTGCATTCCACATTTAAATTAGAATGAAAAGCATGTTGCATAGATACACACACACACACACACATATACATAAGCACATACATATATACACACATATATACATATGCACATATATATACACACCACATATATATATATATATATACATATGCACGCATATATATAAATATATATATATACTTACTGTATATATACTGTAATATATATGTTTGCTACTACCAACTTTAGTGGGGGGGGGGGGGAGATCCCCATAGCTAGAAACCAGAGGTTTCTTTCACAAAGATGTTTATCCACAAAGAAACTCTTGGAGAATGTTTGGCAGAAGTGATTTATTGGGGGGGGGGAGGGGTTAGACTTCCTGGTTGTGTGTTTTCCTCCTCCCCTTCTGCGTTAGAATATGGGGGTCTTTCTATCAATATAGCAGTGGCATCCCTACTCCTTTCGCCATGTAAATGGCGCATAGGATTGCTCTGTGAACATGTTTAAATATGAAGCATCAATAAGTTTGCAGAGAGAGAGAGAGAATGCACTGAAGGGAGGGAGGAAAAGCATTGAGGAAGGGCTTTGTAACTCTAAATGCATCAGGGTTTGGGGTTTTTAAGAACAAAAGCGACCTTCTACGTCACCTTTGGTACCCATTTCGTGTCTTTCTTTGCCATTGGCTTAGTGCATCTCCCTGGGCCACATAAATTATGAACATTACATTCATCATATCTATGTTCACACGGCAATTCTATTCCTGTCTAATCAGAAGTAAGTCTCATTGATTTTAGTTGGACTTACTCTCTGGTAAACATGGGGCGAGAGCCTTCTTCGCCCAGATTCCAGGGGTGGTGGTGGGAGGTAGGCAAGGGGGAACCAAAGTGGCTGGGGCAAAATTGGGTAGAGGAGCAGATGTAATTGTACAACATCTTACATTCCAGGCACGCAAAGGTCAGTTTTCTACACATGCACACCTTTAAATCCTCCACCTGGGCAAACCAACGACAGCATAAAAGTTCAAGGATACATTCCAGCCACCTGAAAGCAGCTCAGGGGGGTCCAAGAGTAGGACTGGTAAGATGTGTGTCATGGGAAGAATCCTGAGTGCCAGACAGACCTCGGCCCCCAGGCATGAGGCGCTTCACCCCTGGTGTGCAGGGCTGCAGCCTCAGTTTAATAAGCCTAGATCTTATACACACCTAACCAGAGGAAGCCCTATTTAATTCAGTGAGATACATTTCTAAGTATACATAAACAGGGCAAACAACAGAACAGTATTACTGCAAAGAGCACACTGCTTTTCTGCCATCAGTTTAATGTGAAGTTCCAATTGAAAAAGCTTTCAGGGAAGACTGAGTCTATCCTAAACTAAAAGCTAATCATTAATTTCTCTATATATGGCACTACCAACGTGCGTAAAGGAACATCTTCACTTAAAAGAAGAAGCAGTAGGTTTTCCTATGTAGTTTACTCTTAACTGTAATATTGGTAGATATGATATAGTAGTTGGTAAGAAATACCTCTATTTTTTCCAAGCGGTTTAGAAACATATTGAACCTAAGGAAGACCATATTTGGATGAAAATCCCATGGTTTAACCTCTTCACTATTAGTGAAATAGGTTGCAATTTTTTCCCTTTGGCTAAAAAAGTTATCCTTAAAACTTCTTAAAGTATGAAGAGCCTCTTGCACTTGTTCCAAAGTTTCTTCCGTTTCTCTTTTCATAATATCTTCTGGTGAAAGGTATGATATAGCCTACAGAGAGGAAGTAATAACATTTTTTAAATGTACCACCAATAAATGAAAGCTAAGAGCCACCGGCAGGAAGGTATTGCCATTGCAATATTTTAAAAGACAGTATGTTTACAGCAACACACAACTATATAAATGAAGGTGAAGTCTGTTGACATCACTTAGCAAAAAAAGTTTTCAAAACCTTCATATCTACTCCAAGTAGTAGATATGTGCTTCTTACATACATAAGCTCAACTGTGAACATATTTTCACTGCGGGTGTATTGCATTGCAAGTAGAATTTCATTGGAGGTTAATCACGCAACCATCAGGTTGATATTATAATTGGCTTGCTACAGTTTTTCACAGTATGTGCCATGACTAGCTTACAGCATAACCAACAACCAGCTTTTTTTGGGGGGGGGGGACTGTTCTAACTAGTGAACTACCCACGGTTGTGACAGATAGAGTGGGGTCTAGGAAGACAGTCAAGTACAGCGAGGGGAAAAAGTATTTGATCCCCTGCTAAATTTGCCCGTTTGCCCTCTGGTCAAGAAATGACCAGTCCATAATTTTAATGGTAGGTTTATTGTAGCTGCGAGAGACAGAATAACAACAGGAAAAACCCCAGAAACCCAGACGACAAAAATCAGAGATTGATGTGCATTATAATGAGTGAAATAAGTATTTGATCCCTTTGCAAAAGATGACTTAGTACTTGGTGGCAAAACCCTTGTTGGCAATTACAGAGGTCAGACATTTCTTGTAGGCGACCACCAGGTTTGCACACATCTCAGGAGGTATTTTGTCCCACTCCTCTTTGCAGATCCTCTCCAAGTCAGTAATATTTCGAGGCTCGAACCTTCAGCTCCCTCCACGTATTTTTGATGGGTTTAAGGTCTGGAGACTGGCTAGGCCACTCCAGGACCTTCATGTGCTTCTTCTTGAGCCACTCCTTTGTTGCCTTGGCCGTGAGTTTTGGGACATGGTCATGCTGGAATACCCATCCTCGACCCATTTTCAATGCCCTGGCTGAGGGAAGGAGGTGCTCACCCAAGATTCGACCATACATGGTCCCGTCCACCGTCCCTTCGATGCGGTGAAGGAGTCCTGTCCCCTTAGCAGAAAAACACCCCCAAAGCATAATATGTTTGACGGTGGGGATGGTGTTATTGGGATCATAGGCAGCATTCCTCCTCCTCCGAACACGGCGAGGGGTTTTCCCCTGTTGTTATCCTGTCTCTCACAGCTACAATAAACCTTCCATTAAAATTATGGACTGGTCATTTCTTTGTCAGAGGGCAAACAGGAAAACTTAGCAGGGTATCAAATACTTTGCCCCCTCACTGTATATTGCACATGTGCAATGCATCTCAATGGGCTTTGTTCACAGACATTCTCTTTTCTGATCTGATGGAGTCTCTGCCAGCGGAGGCCAGGCCGCCCACAATCTGGAGTTCAAGTTCTGCAACTACCCAATCTATATAGTCCCTAGGTTTGCTGCTTTCCCCAAGAGAGTTAGAAGCTAGGGTACTGGCTTGGAAAAAGCAGAAAAACTGCATCCACTGAAACAGTCGATGCACCAAGAGATTTTGTTTACAGATCAGAGTTAAGAGTTCTGTTAAGGTATTGGAATTGCCTCTTTTACAATTAGGGTAGTTTATCGATGTCAGACTATGAAGTAACCTAGCAGTAAACCGGTTCACTAATAAATCCCCTGTGGTCTGAACTTAGCAGATATTGCCATTACAGTTTTGCTATCTGATAAGCAATTTCCATTAACAATATATTAAAAATGGATGTTGTACACAGCTGACAACATGAAAAACAGTTTGTAAAAAGCTATGTGATCTTTAAAGAATGCCGCCTTTTTGTCAGACAAACAGTGTATTGTATTTTTAATAGAGAGCACATAAAATAGCAGAATTTATGACTATAATTATTTGTGTGTTATATAGCTTTAGTTGTAAAAACAGTATCTTGGGACTTTGGAAAATTCACAATAAATACTTTGGGAGATGGGAGCTAAAAAATAACTAACACCAGATAAATTTATACTCTCTTGTCTAAACAATTCTCCTGTATTGATTGACTCTTATTGACTAAGGCTGAAATGCTATGCACATTTCCCTGGGAGAAAGACACACTGAAATCTATTAAACTACTCCTGAGTAGGCATTTATAGGATTATGCTTTTCATGCTTATCTAGTTTTCTATTGACACCTTGTACTACCTGGCTAATGAGAAGATTGCAAAATTCCTGCAGCAGAGATATGATTCTTGCTGGTGTATTGTAAAACTTGGAGTGACTCCAGATCAGACAGATGGTGTGGAACAAAGGGGGAATTAAAATATGTATCTTTGGAAATTCTGTATCTTGAAGATGCTGAATATGTCTTTGCAGAGGCCGCAGGTAAAGCTCAATATCCTGGGCTTCAATGAGTGCTGAGGAGAAGAAGAAAGAATCAAGTATAGTAAATGGCGGTGAGTCGGAGATAAAAACACTTTGAGAGTTTCTACAAAAAGGACATAAAAAACAATCCCTGTGCCTACATTAAAGCCTGCTGAATCTCCCAACAGTGCGGCAGCATGGTGTTTAGGATAAATTTGAATGCTTTACTCCAATTCACACATTTTTTTCCTGTGACATTCCTCTTTGCAAAGTAGAAAAGCAAGCATCACCATTCCCATCCACCATTCAGCTGACCTCACATATGAAGAAGCGGCATTCCACATGAACTCTTGAACATTCTCCTGCTCCAGAGGCTAGGGCCTGAACCAATGGGTTTAAGTTACAAGAAAAGAGATTCCAACTCAACCTCAGGAAGAACCTTTCTGGCAGTAAGAACTGTTCAACAGTGGAATGGACTCCCTTGGAATGTGGTGGGCTCTCCTTCATTGGAGGCTTTTAAGGAGAGGTTGAGCGGCCATTTGTCATGGTGGCTTTAGCTGAGATTCCTAATAGGGCATCAGAACGGAACACCTATTTCATATATGAAGTCATTTTTATAATGGAAGAAAGGGGGATACACTCACCGCTCAACCACAAAGTGCCTAAGCTAGGCATAAGCACTCCTAGTCACTAGAGACTCCAGTGACAAGTTTCTGAAGAAGAAGAGTTTGGATTTGATATCCCGCTTTATCACTACCCGAAGGAGTCTCAAAGCGGCTAACATTCTCCTTTCCCTTCCTCCCCCACAACAAACACTCTGTGAGGTGAGTGAGGCTGAGGGACTTCAGAGAAGTGTGACTAGCCCAAGGTCACCCAGCAGCTGCATGTGGAGGAGCGGAGACGCAAACCCGGTTCCCCAGATTACGAGTCTACTGCTCTTAACCACTACAACACACTGGCTCTAGCAGGGAGCTAGGGGGAGTGCAACCTCTCCCAGAACAGGCTGTGTACCTAATTACTGAACACATGAACCAACCAATTACAGAATACTAGAATGCCAAACTAGTTATCACAGACTACCAAGTTTCCTTTCAGCTACTCTCAGTTTAGGAAGGAAGTGATAATCTATTCCGATCTAGGGGATTTTTAAAAAACGCCCCATCAAAAAATGAAAGTGAAGCACTCCTTTCCTGTGTCACCTTTAATGGCCAACACTTTCCAAAATCTGTGAAGAAATTCTAGCTGCTTTAATGAATTTTGGCCAACATGCAAGAGAATGCTTTCTCCTGGTGGCTGTTTACACACAAGATTAACTTTCAAATACAAATTTTGATACTTTCCTCCAAAGTGTAAAAGAAAGAATATTTGCCCGTCTAGCAAGGACCATGCAAGCTTAATCACTTACTGAACTCTTGGTTCATTTGGGATAAAGTGCACTATAAAAATAACAAGCATTATGAGATTTCATTGACATTTCATTTGATCAATATGCAAACAAAATAGTAAAACATGACCAACTGGGTAATACACAAACTTTAACTGTTTTATGTCAGAAGTAAAACTACCTAGTAACAGTTTTACTACATGGAACAGTCTCTAAATAATGTTTACAAAACACTCTGTGTTAATCTAATTGCTTAAACATTTTATCTTGCGTTATATGGAAGTAAAAATATCCAAACTTTATACATATAAATTATGAGGACACTTAATGCTGCCCCAAAGCGCAGGCAGTTAATTAATGCTTACAGCAATACATCAGGAAATATTATGGATTATTCCATAATACGCACACATAAATGTATACAGAATATACACATTTCATTCAGATAAATTTACCATTTTCTACTTCCTTGTAAATGTCTTGAAAAGTGGGATAATAGCTGCTCATTTTCACTTTTAAGATCCTAATCATTTTCTGAACGATGGGACTCTTAAGCTGGAATTAGAACAGAACAATGAATCTCCAGCAACTATCCAGTATATTTTAAGAATTCGTTTTATCACAAAATTCAGTGGGCAGTGTTCAAATAAACAAACTTTGGACAGACCAAGCAGTAGGGTTTCACAAATCGTTGGATATACATTTGAAAATTAATTTCCAATCCTAACAAATCATACCCTTGAAGGTGATGGACAGAAAATTATTTAAAATGTTGAGTCTTGGAGCTGAAAGTTTATTGCACCAAATCTCAACTACTATAGCCCATTTTTAACATAAGGATCAAGTACGCGGTTTTACCTGCTATATCCCCTCCTGGACAGAGTTAGCTTTACCACAGGTATCCACTCCCAGGTAAGAATTAAAACTAATTTCTGCTATATAACTGTATGTGGAGCAGTCAGTTGGTTCAAAATATGTTTCAAGTGGAACTGGTCCCTTAGAACATGGGTCACTAGTATTTATTCATTTTTTAAACTTTGCTATGGCTTAGTTAGTACCAAGGTATCTGACAGACCACATGCATCTTTATGAACCCGGCCATTCTTTCAAGCCCATCAGCGGTCTTGCTCTAGGTCAGTGTTTCCCAACCGGTGTTCCCCGGCACACGAGTGTGCCGTGAGACACCGGCTGGTGTGCCGCGAGATGCCTGGAGGGAGGCGGGCGAGTCGGGCGGCGAGAGGCGGGGCGGGGGCGGCGAGGAGAGGCCGCGCCTCCTGCTGCTGCCTGGCGCTCCTCCTCGCAGCCGGCAGCGCTGCCTGGGCGCCTCCGCGCGACTCTGTCTCGCTGGGTTTGGTCTCCCAGCAGAGACGGGTCACACGCGCCCCTCCCTCCCTCCCTCAGCCTGCGCGGAGGGAGAGCCAGAGAGAGGCATCGCTCCTGCGCTCCGAGGTGGATTGAGCGCAGCTGAGAGGAGCTGCCGAGGGAAAAAACGTTCACTTTTGTGCGTCCCTCCCGGCGTGACGCTGCGCGCTGACGTCACGGGGCGGGGCTTTAATGGTGGTGTGCCGCGAGATTTTTTTTTTAGTACACAGGTGTGCCGTTGCCCAAAAACGTTTGGGAAACACTGCTCTAGGTGCCTCCCCTGCCTCCCCCTTCTCAGTGGTGCGCCCCCCCCAATGTGGAATATTATCCCAGGGAAACCTGACTAGTTGTAGGTATTTGGTGAATATAATACAGTGGTGCCCCGCAAGACGAATGCCTCGCAAGACGGAAAACCCGCTAGACGAAAGGGTTTTCCGTTTTGGAGGTGCTTCGCAAAACGAATTTCCTATGGGCTTGCTTCGCAAGACGAAAATGTCTTGCGAGTTCCTGCGGGGTTCCCCCCCCTTTTCCCCAGCCGCTAAACCGCTTATCAGCTGATCCTAAGCCGCTAAGCCGCTTAACAGCTGATCCGCTAAGCCACTTATCAGCTGATCCGCTAAGCCCGCTAAGCCGCTAATAGCGCTAATCCACTAAGCCACTAATGGGCTTGCTTCGCAAGACGAAAAAAACTGCAACACGAAGACACTCGCGGAACGGATTCTTTTCGTCTTGCGAGGCACCACTGTATTCTCTTGTAGTTTAGGTGCAGGGGAATGGAATATGAAGCCCTGCAGATGTTGCTAGAATCCAACTCCCATCAGCCCCAGCCTGACCAATGCTCAAGGATAATGGGAGTTGTAGTCACAATTTATTTATCCTTTATTTACTTTGTGAGTCACATTTTATCTTGCCCAGGGCAACCCAAAGCAGACAATGAACCCCACATGGGTAAATTAAAACCAAGAGGAAAGAGAAATACATTTTTTAAAAAAATCCCACCCACTTCTAAAGGCCACAGATATTTAAAGGCCAAAGGCCTGCTTATAGAGGCCTTTGGCCTGGCGCCTGATGATGATGCCAGGCAAGAGGCCCTGAGGAGAGCATTCCACAAACAGGGAGCCACCACAGAAAAGGCCCATTCTCATGTTGCCACCCTCCAGACCTCTTGTGGAGGGGTCACATTGAAGAAGGCTCACAGATGATGGACTGCAGGGTCTGGGTCAGTTCATATGGGGAGAGGCAGTCCTTGAGGTATTGTAGTCTGAACTGTATAAGACATTATAAGTCAAAACCAGCACTTTGAATTGGGTCCAGAAACTAAGTGCAGTGAGGCCAAGATTGTCATTATATGCTCAAACCATCTGGCCACTGAATTCTACAACAGCTGACATTTCTAAACCATCTTCAGAGGCAGCCCTACATATAACATGTTGCAGTAATCTAACCTAGAGTTTACCAGAGCACAGACAACAAACCTCAGCTTGCTTGGCAGTATCTACAAGTTAAAAACTACTACTGTATCCAAATTTTCAGCTCTAACTTACATTATATACAAAGATAAAAGTACAACAATGATCATGAATTGCTAATTGCTTACCTGGTCATATATGCACAAGAGATTATCCTTTCTTTCTTCCCAAAACTCTAGCTCAACCTGAGGATCTGAGTGAAAGCCATGAAGAAGAGTTTCAGCTGAATTCCTTCCCACAGTGTCTTGTATTTGATGCGACCACTTGATAACCATTGATTCTATTGCATGCAGTACTGATCTTGTGAAAGAGTCTTGCCTGCAAGTTAGGAAAATGGCAGGATTCCCACATTCTTAAATTCAGTGACATTTTACAGTGCATGTAACCATTCTATATTCCTGCCTTACTTTGTACTTAGATCAGTTTATATTGCTTAGCATTGTAAGCCCCTCCATCACATTTTTTGGTTTGTGTTATTTTCTGTCTGTTTTTCATCTTGGAACAGTCTCTCTTTTACATTGGGAAGTGCCGATTTCCAGTTTTACACTAAAAACTTTTCTACCCCATTTCCAGCATATTTCACCCCTATTCTAAATGAACAGTGTCCAACCAGGCAAATTTGTTCAGATTTGGCAAACCAAATTGTAAGCCAAATTGTTTTTGTGATCATCCAGTTTCAAACTCTTATTTTGCCATTTTAAAAAGGTATCGTTTTTAATGGTTTAATAAAGTCTGCCTTAAAAAAAAACTTACTTTTCTGTGAATTAAAATCTAATGTTGATTATCGCTATACCATATTAATTTTGGCGTAAAATAAGCTTTAGTAATTTGTGCTTTTCTAAAAAAATAAAATAAAAATAATGCAGTAATCAAAAATCTGTTACTTAGTTCACTCATTGCAATTACATTCCAAAGACTTGAAGTACACATTGCTTTGTTTGGTATTGTACATCTCATTGACAGGTGACTCCCACCACTCAGTTTTATTGACATTTTTAAGGATTCAACCAAAACGTTTTACCTTCTGCTTGAACATGAAGCAAAATGTATTTCTTTTTGATGTAAACAAACACACACACACACACAGAGAGAGAGAGAGAGAGAGAGAGAGAGTGTCTCCTTACTTATTTTCAGTACATATCTCATGCAACTCAGTATCTCTTGCAACTGTTGGAATGGGAAGGAGAGTTCTTCCTGACATAGCTCCAGCCATAATATATGCCTTATTTTTCATGATTTCTACATGCCGTTCCATGTCCAGGGAAACAACATGTGGCCACGATTCATTATTTTTCTTATTGGAAAGAATGGGCAGTATAACCTGAAAGAAGTGAAAAACAGTGGTGGGATAGAGGAAAAACACAACATATAAACTATGGTTGCCATACACCTGTATGTTCCCTGGGTTTCAAAGGCGGAATTGACGTCGGGGGGGGGGATTTCCGAAATGTGGCGCTTTGTCCTGGGTCTTAGGCAAGTCAATCATGTTTCTTTTGGCTTTTTGTCTTTAAAAAGCTCAACAACTTTGGAGGTGTCCTGGTTTTTAACTTTTTGAAATATGCCAAGCCTAATATAAATGCATTGGGGGGGGCGGGGAGGGAGGCTTCAAAGCTAGCAACACTTTCAGTTTCTTAGTGACATGCCTCAACATGTTTTCTTTTTCAGGCCCATTCTGCTACATTTTGGATTATACTGGGCATGGCTTTATAAAAACAATGGCAAAAAAATTTGTACATTAGGTCATGGAAGAAGACTTGAATGTCAAGTAAATCAAACCTAATTAGTAGAAAAATTATCAATGGTGGTAAGGGGGAATATGCACAAGTGTTGAATAGCTGGAAACTAATAGGTGGAGTCGAGTAATTTATTATATTTAAAAAAGGAATTAGGGATAGAGATACAAATTTCTCCAAGTTTTACTCTTTGTAGTATGTTCTAGGAAGTGTCAGGTTTTTGCATGAGGATAATGAGGAAAACCAAGATCCTTGATTGATTGTGAAATGGCTAGCATTTCTGTCTCTTATCTTCACACTTTTGAGTCCTTTTTAAATAAAGATTTTTTTTTTTTTAATAAAAGAAACCCAACATGGCATGAATACTTTGGACAAGTATCTAGTAAGAAATAATCAAAAGCATGTTGAGCAATGCAAGATCTTTACATTAAATATTTGACTAGGCATTTCTGCTGTTGTGAAATTCTCAGCTGATCTCTGTGCAATAAATTAGTTAAGTAAACAGCCACAGTGGCACTATAAATATGATTTGTAACCACTACATTCACATACACTTGCTTGTTGCTACACATCTCCCATAGTGATAATGTTTGCTAAATGCAAACTTGCTGGTTAAACTTAATGCCACTTCACCCTTTTATTTCCAGTCTCTAGTCCAATCTGCTTGCAATAAAGGAATAACATGGAGACTATTTATTTATTTAGAGCTTTTATATACCACTCTTCATAATGTATATCCCAGGGCAGTTCAGAACATAAAAATTATAAACAATATAATAAAACAAAACACCAAGAGCGCTTAAAGCCTACAGGCTGAGCTGCACAGTAAAAATCTCAGCTTCTAAAAAGTATTTAAGAATTAGTTGAAAAGCCTAGGGGATTAGAAAAGTTCTTGCCTGCCACATATAAAACTACAGAGGAGACACCAGGTGTAAGTTTCCATAACTTGGATTAAAGGATCCCTTTTCATTTGCTAGCTCCAATTTTGTATATGTTAGAGGGAACTTTTAAGAGTAAGCAATAGTGCAGAAGCAGACTGATCACTTATTTAACAAGTAAATTTGCTCTCAAATAGCCATTCTCATTAACATCTACCCCGGCCTGCCATTTTATGTGGAAAGCATTCAAGGATGATGCTCTCTACAACATATTACGAGAAAACTAAGTCTTCATTAATGACATTTTGACTTCCCCCAGAATAAACCCTGAAGCAGAAATCCTAATCAACGACCTGGTTCCTGCGTCGTCAACAAGACATGGTTTTAAACTATGGTTTAATCACTCCTTCCCACAGCTGTCAACTTTCCCTTTTTTTGCAGGAAATTCCCTTATTCCAGCGCCGTTTCCCGCTGCTATCCCGGATTGTTAGATATCCCGTAGACTGTGAGGCTGCTGATCCCTGATTTTCGAGGCTGCTGATCCCTTATTTTCAAATCTGAAAGTTGACAGCTATGCTCCTTCCCCCTTCTGCTGCGGACAAAACAAACCAGAGGCTGGCTTGTTGTATCTTCCCGGCATGTGCTCATTCATGGTTTTCTTTAAGCAAACTACAAGCAGTAAGCCAAGAACAAACCTTGGTTACTGCTCTAGGATTGTTTGGGGGAAACAAACAATGAAACCAAGTTCAGATGATAACATTGTACAGAAGCGCAGCAGGGTGGGGGAAGAGCTGCAAGATATTTTATACACCATGCCAACAACATGCTCTTGCACATTAAACCATAGTTTGTTTTAAACAATGGTCAGTGTGATGTGTAAAATTCTGTTTGCTTTTGTGAGCTACTGGGTGTTACTGTCTGCATACTCTTCCTTATATTTTACTTTACAAGGAAAAAAAGGAGGGTTGAATATTCAGGTAAAAGATAACTTGTTGTTGTTTTTTTTACCTGAGAGACCAGCCCCCCCCCCCCAGCTCTGTATAGCTACGGGCCCATGCTACCCCTTCTTCATAAACCCAATTAACCAACATCCAGGTCAAACCATTTGATCTAAATCGGAAGTTACAAAGGATTTTCCACCCTTTCGCAAGTTTGGGGGAGGTTTGAAATCCATCTATTTGGTGTAGTGTGGTTAAAGACTGAGAAGTTAAAATTACGAAGAAATACATAAGCTAGAAGTACCTCTTCTAAGAAAATCATTACTTGCTCCATAGGTGCTCCAGACAATTCTGCAAATTTGAGGGCTTCATTGCAGTTTTCTGCTCCAACGCAGTCTGTGTTCTTCATAATACAAACGGTTTTGAGTTTCACGCCACTGGGTATCTAAACCAGAAAGATATGCTACAATTCTCAAGCGAATGAATTGTGACCATATGTACTCATTCATTTGATAATTTATATAATGTTGTGAGGGGTTTTTTTTTGGGGGGGGGGAGGCTGAATGCCAGAGTCCCTTCTCATTCCTGGATTCAACAAGAATCCAATTGCTGGAATAGCCAGACAAGTTTCTTGGTAATGGGTCATTAAAGTAACAAAGAAAGTGGTCCTGTGCCAGACTACAAATGAGTGGGGCCCCCTCCCTCAGCTCACTGGTAGTTAGAAAGACAAAAGCCTGACTTGAGGTGTGTGAGCTAGAACCAGAAGTGGGAAGCAGGCTGGGCAGCTGGGACACAGAACCATTCATGATTTCTGCTGGAAACCAAGGCTGTAGCTATGGGAGAAGCAAGACCTTATTGGGATGTTAATGCCATGAACCCCTCCATCATAGGCTCGCATGCATATATGTGCAAATAAACCATACGTCATATGAAGACACCACAGTCTTCACTGACCACTGTCCTTCTTTCTGAGGAAACTGGGCAAGTTCCTGGAACCGCTGGAATCTTGCACTGCTTTGAGATTGTAGGGTGGCATGCAACACTATAACTGTGCCAATCTGGGAGTTAATATTAGGAACCATGATTAAGATAAGCAACCATGCTCCATGCAAACCAGACCAGAGTGGAATAGCTCTTCAACACAACAGGTTAGGTCCATAATATTGCAACTACAGAGGATTACCATAACGCAGTACCAGGACTGCCAAGATTCATGCTCGCATGTTGCAACATTCCATAAACAACTTTGGAAACTATGGGGCACAAAGGACAGCTGCGATGTATCCCAAACAAAAAAAAAGCCCTTTGATGACTGGAATGATGTGCACACTTGCACGATGTACAGAAGATTCAACAAGTGAATTAGTGGTTGTATATCCTGCTGTGGTGCTTATATGCTTCTGGATTGGAGCTTCCACTGTGTGTGTGTGTGTGTTTTATTTGTGTGTGTGTATAGGGCTGCTGGATTCCCCGTCTCCCTAGTCACAGCCTTGCTGCTCTACTGAAGGACAATCTATGTATGGAAACTTATTTCTGGTCATTTATTTTCCCACAATGCAGCATTATGGAGGCAATTTATACCGAAGTATACCAAGACTAAATAACCTTGATGTTAGATTAATAAATTTGAAAAATAAAGTAAACTTTTAGGATTGCCATATTTTGAAGAGCAAAAAAGAAAACATTTGCCAACTTTTACTTTTAACTATGGATCTCTATGACGACTTGTTTTACATACCTATGAAAAAGACGATGTGTCCTGGAAAAAGAGGACATATGGCAACCCTAATTAGTAAACTCATTTTTAATCTGGATACCTTGTTTAATTAGGGTTGATCCAGATTTATTACATACTGCTGAGAGTATGAAGCATACTTCAAAATTATTAGCTACTGTAGTGGGTTGCTTTGATTTTTGTTCTATTACTTTGTGCAATGAAATGCCTTTAAAATTATTGTCTTATAATGAAATTTAGAACTTTTAACTCTAGTTGCAACATATTGATACGAGTTTTATCTATTTTTGTTTGGCCTTTCCCACCTGAATTTATAAAGTAAGTGTGTTGTTATGAAGATCAAATCTGAAGTAAAAAGTAAACCAAGAACAAAAGAGAATTCCAGATAATCAGACTATGAACCTTCTCATCACAGACACAGCAGTAGGAAAGAAGTACAGTGGTACCTCGGGTTAAGTACTTAATTCATTCCGGAGGTCCGTTCTTAACCTGAAACTGTTCTTAACCTGAAGCACCACTTTAGCTAAAGGGGCCTCTTGCTGCTGCTGCGCCGCCGGAGCACGATTTCTGTTCTCATCCTGAAGCAAAGTACTTAACCCAAGGTACTATTTCTGGGTTAGTGGAGTCTGTAACCTGAAGCATATGTAACCTGAAGCATATTTAACCCGAGGTACCACTGTATTAGACTTCACTTCCCCTCCCCTATGAACTGGTATCATAACTCAGAAGTTACATCACAATCCAAGTTGCAATCTTACCTCATGTAAAGTCAAGGTGAGATAATTTAGCATAACCACCCCAAGTTAACAGCTTGTGATAAATAAGTTGTGAAAAGAAGCTTTTGAAAGCTGTGAATCACATGGAAGCAATTACCAATACAAATCTTTCTGAAATTCAGTTTCTTAGCAAATTAACAAGTGTTACATACAATACACAATAGCATTTTTACTACAGCAGAGAATGTCTCTCAAATAAATAAACGTGCTGTTCAGCAAACAGGCAGAAAATGTACCTACATTGTTTACATTACAGATTCAGAAACAACGGCCACACTTACTGGCATTTGTTTGAGTTTGTAACCTGTAACATTGCTTAGGCTTTTGGTGAGTTACAATACAGAAACAACACAATCAAACTATAGTTCGCAACAGATAAATCAGACTTGCATATTAATAAATAAAAAACCAGCTCAGGCACAAAGGTCTTACAACATTTTCCAAAAAGAGCTTAGACTTGGGCTTTAGCAGGTCTCAAAGGAAAGGTGTTCTATATTTTGGGGCAACCAGACAGGATTACAGCACTGAACCTGTTTCAAACAGGATATGTGAGATGAGGTTCTATCAATGAATTACCTGTGCAGTTTTTATAACCAAATGGAAATATATTGACAGACCAGTGGTACATAGCTCTAGTCTAGGGATTAGTGTTAAATAATGCAAACTCATTCTGAAGTAAGAACTATGAATTAGAAACTTCTCAGGAACAGTCCCCACAACTAAACCAAGCAATTTTCTTCATTATGTATGGATGCTGTAAAGAAAACAAACAGGTTGCAGGTGGTTACAGCCCACAGGTAGGCCCACAATAGCCAGCAATATTTCTTGTCATTGGAGGTTGGGTGGGATAGAATCATAAAATCACAGAAGCATACATTTGGAAGCAACCTAGCCCAACCTCCTGCGATGCAGGAATCTTTTTTGCCTAACGTAGGGCTCAAACCCACAGCCCTGAGATTAAGAGTCTCATGCTCTACTGACTGAGCTGAGCAGCGCCCCCCCCCCGTTATGAAAATTACAACAGTCCACTGTGGACCATGGTCAGTTCAACCCAATTCACAAGAAAGTGACTGTATACATGGGTACAATCACATAGAGAACTTGTGTATAAGCAATCTGAAGTTATAGTCCTATAGCGCAAGTATATCAACATAAAAAATAAAAATCTTATGAGATGTGTACATAGTAGAACATCATACCTGACTGACCACCTTTCCCCAACACCTGATGAGTTTTGGAGTTAACATCTTCTAGAATGGCTCCATGGGAGCCAAGGCCCCTTCAGCTCCCCCAATAAAATATTGGAGGGGTCCACACCCCTTAAAGTTGATGGGAAATGCCATTCAGATGGTGTGTGTGCCCCACGACATGTGATCTATTATGTGGGGTGGGGCTTAGCTGTCCCCCCCAATATTTTATTCACGTTGGCACCCCAGGGTGCCTCGAGATTTGGAAGTCACCCATACCAAACACATCCACATGGCTGGGTGTTGACGGAGCCCACAGGAGGCAAGGGAGAAAACAGTCCACTTGGCGCACTGCAAGAAGGCGCCCCTGTTCTGGAAACCCCACCCAAACACCTCCCCGCCCATTATTTACCTTCGTCCCAGCTGCCAGCCCTCCTGATAGAGGGAGGCAGAAAGCCAGCAAAGTGAGGCGGCTGTTCTCCAGAAAGTCCTGCAGGAGCTTCTGGTTGTCTTCCTCCGCCAGGAACTGGCTCCATTTGTCGTCTTTCAGCTTCAGCAAGTGCGCCACGCGGCGCCCCACGAACTGGGCCCTCGCGTCCTCCGCGAAACTTTTCTCCTGCGTCGTCTCGTCCTCGTCCTCTTCCATCTCCAGCCCGGCGTCCACAGAGGAGGAGGCGGTGGCGGCGCTGCAGCAACTGGGGCACTTCGTTGGCAATGCTCTCCTTCGCGGCTGCGCGCTCTTCCCAACTTCTCTCGGAGACGCGGAGCTGGACGCCCTTTCCTCGCCTTCCCCGCGCAGTTCTGGAGCTCCCGCTAATTAGCGCGCGGGCAGCTCACCTGCTGCTGCTGCTGCCGCTGCTCCTGGCGCTCATTGCCGGCCCCGGAGTTGCTCCCCACGCCCCCGCCAGCGTCCGGTTCAACTCGCTGCTCCGTCTGCTCCAATCAGCGGCGGCGTCCCGTTGCCCTGGGGACGAGCGAAAAAAGTCACGGCCGGGCCACCCTCAAGCCGCTCCTCAAGGGAAACAAATCACGGCCCTGGCCAATTAGGGCCACGGCTTGCCAGGAAGGAACCATCAGCCGCTGCGACGCCGGGGGGGGGGGAAGGGGGGCAACGTAGAAGCTAAGGGCTGGCGAAGGTTTTTTAATGCCTGGTGCGTCACACAGATGTTTAGCGACACTCCTCCAGGGGGTCTCTGCCCCCGCGCGCGGAAGAGTGGCAGGTCCTCCCCACGAGCAAATGGACTGGCTCGCTTCAAGGCAGCAAAACTAGCCGCTCGATAAATGCATTGGTTTCCAAACGGTGTTTTCATTTGGGCAAGGGCGGGTGCCGCTATCAAAGTGCTTCTAGGCAGGTGTTCGCAGAAGCCCAACTTGCAGCCAATGGCTTCAGTTTCTCAGAGTTTTGAAATGGCGAAGTAGGCAAGCTGCAGATTCACGGAGAATATTAGGGAAGTGCGTCAAAAACTGGCCAGTGGTTTGTTTGTTTGTTTCCTTCCCTGCTACCGTTTTTTAGACCACTAGTGACTAGGAAGAATATTAAACTAGAACTTTTGCTTTCAAGAGCTGAAGAAAAATGTGCCTCTTGGGCTTGCCGATCAGAAGGTCGGCGGTTCAAATCTGCTTGACTGGATGAGCTCCCATTGCTCTGCCAACCTAGCAGTTCAAAAGCACACCAGTGTAAATAGATAAATAGGTACTACTGTGGCGGGAAGGTAAACTGCGTTTCCGTGCGCTCTGGCTCCCATCATGGTGTCCCGTTGTGTCAGAAGCGATTTAGTCATGCTGGTCACATGACCCAGAAAGCTGCCTGTGGACAAATGCTGGCTCTCTCATCTTGAAAACGAGATGAGCGCCACAACCCCAGTCTCCTTTGACTGGACTTAACCATCCAGGGGTCCTTTGCCTTTTTACCTTTATAATATCAGTAATATTATTACAAAAATCTTCAGGAGCTAGATGTGCTGTGATTCTTGTGTGACATTGTGTCATGGACCGGTTGGGCGCAGAGGACTAGTGGGAGGTACCAGCTGGCGAAGGGGAGGAGGGGGAAGGGGAGGACTAGTGGGAGGTACCAAGGGAAGAAGGCTCAGAGCCTAGGGAGTTCTGTTGGGACCATGACCAGTGGTCACAGAGAGAAGACAGGAAGGAGAAGGTGTCAGATCAGGCATAGGCAAACTTGTCCCTCCAGATGTTTTGAGACTACAATTCCCATCATCCCTGACCACTGGTCCTGTTAGCTAGAGATGATGGGAGTTGTAGTCCCAAAACATCTGGAGGGCTGAGTTTGCTTATGCCTGTGTCAGATGCTGAGGAGGTAACAGGGCTAAGTGAGGAAGGGGAGTCTGTGGCAGAGAGAAGTCCAGAAGCAGAGATGGAAGCAGAAGAGGGTGGCCAAGAGGCAGAGATGAGTCAGCTAGTGAAGAGTCATGAGTGCCTCCTCCTGCTGCAACATAATCTTGTCTCCCAGAACAGGAAGAGGCATGAAAAGGGCAGAGGAGAGATTGGCAGCATGCAGACACAGTCTTCGATTGCTTGGGGGGAAAACCTGGAGAGGAGCGAACTTAGGCAGTTGTGGGGAGACAAGGATCTTCAGTATCAGCAACTGCTTCATGGGGGGCAAGACCTGCCGGAGACATAGCTGTCAACTTACAGATTTGAAAATAAGGGACCAGCAGCCTCGAAAATAAGGGATCAGCAGCCAAAATAAGGGATTTTAGTCAACCAGCAGCCAAATGAAGCCTCAAGCGGTGGTTCCTACAGCACAGCAACCCGGCAAAGGGGATGCAGCAAGGAAAACCACCATCACCTCTCCGCTGGGAAGCGCTGAGCAAAGGCGAGTCCCCAGGCAACACGGCCAATTTGATTGGCACAAAGCATGCAAGCTCCACCCCTGTCGTTCTTAGACTCCTTACTGGGTGAAAACGCAGCCAAGCAACACAGTTGGAGCCTCCCTCCTCCCTGGCCGGCAGGGAGGGAGGGAGAGGAGCTGCTTCCTTTGAAAACTGGGATTATTATTATTATTATTTAAGGGACATCATCAATAAGGGACAGCAGCAGGACACGGCACTGGGATAAGGGACTTTCCCGCCAAATAAGGGACGGTTGACAGCTACGATTGGAGATGGATTGCTGCGCTCATTAAGCCTGACACTCCTTTGCAGATTGTGTTTTTGCTAATTGTTAACTCTTAACTTGCACAGTGTGATTTACTGCTGGCTCACGCCTGACACACTAGCAAGTTAGTCGTAACTTCATCTCCCTCTAGGAAGGCTTGCCTGTATTTGTCCATTAAGCAGATTGTTAGTGATAAATGGCTTCTGAAACTGAGTGAAGCTTCAAAAGCAGCTTGTGATGTGGAATAGGATTGAAGTGGATTGTCTGCTGTTTAAAGACAGTCATTTAATTGAGTTATTAGAAGCAGCCTTCATAGATTTTTGAATCCCAGTATTTATTGTTGCTAGTTTTCTTTGGAAAAGAAAACGGGGGCTGTCTTAACAGCCTGGATCCTACATATGTTGCTGTTCTGATTCACTGGGTCAAAAGTGACCCAAAGTGACTTACCGGTACATTAAAACACATTAGGACAAATACAACCAAAAAAAGCCTGAAAATGCTTCTATAAAATTAAAGACGGGTGTTAACAGATTTCACGATATTAAAAGAGGCCACAAGTTCCTGAAACCCTTCAAATTAAAAGCCAAAAGCCTGGATAAACAGGACAGTATTTGCCTGGCACCTAAAAATAAAGGTGGCAGTGGGAATGTCTTCCTAGGGAGAGAATTCCACAGAGGCACCACTGCAAAGGCCTATTCTCATATGGCCACCTTCTTTGTTGCCTGTGGATAGGTCACATGAAGAAGAGCCTCAGCCGCATATGGCCTTATAGGTCCAAACTGGCACTTTGAATTAAGCCTAGAAGCTAATTGGTAGCCAGTGCAGTTGTGCCACATTCTGCACCAGCTGCAGTTTCTGAATTGTCTTAAAGGGCAGCACACTGCAGTAATTCAACCTAGAGGTTATCAGGGCAAAGACAAGACAAGTTAGTTGCCTCTGTCCAGAAAGGGACACAGTTGGAACCACAGTCAAAGCTGCTGGAAGGCACTTGGTGCCACTGTGGCTACTTGAGCCTCAAGCCAACAGTAATGGATCTAGAAGTACCCTGAAATTATGACATACCTGCTCCTTCAGAGGGAGTGTAATTCCATCCAGAGCAGGCCACATCACATCCACTCCCTAACAGTACCTCAGTCTTGTCTGGATTAAGCTTGTTTATTGGCTCTCATTCTGACTCTTACTGAGGCAAGACATCAATCTAGCACTTCCTCTGCCACAGCTGCAGATGGGAGATCCATTTGGGAGGTTCATTCTTTACAGATGCAAATACCCTTTTTGTCTAAGACCCAGCCTAGACATAAAGCATTTGTCACATTGCTGAGGTTCTAACCGAAGTGTGAGCAAACTTTGCTCTCCCGATGTTGCTAAACTACAACTCTCATCACCCCTGGTTATTGGCCAAGTAAGGTAAAGGTAAAGGGACCCCTGACCATTAGTCCAGTCATAACTGACTGGGGTTGCGGCGCTTATCTCGCTTTATTGGCTGAGGGAGCCGGCGTACAGCTTCCGGGTCATGTGGCCAGCATGACTAAGCTGCTTCTGGTAAACCAGAGCAGTGCACGGAAACGCAGTTTACCTTCCCACCGGAGCGGTACCTATTTATCTTCTTGCACTTTGACGTGCTTTCGAACTGCTAGGTTGGCAGGAGCAGGGACCGAGCAATAGGAGCTCACCCCGTTGTGGGGATTTGAACCGCCGACCTTCTGATCGGCAAGTCCTAGGCTCTGTGGTTTAACCCACAGCGCCACCCACGTCCCTATTGGCCAAGTAGGCTGGGGCTAATGGGAGTTGTAGTTCAGAAATATATGGTGGGGGGCACACCTGCTCTCACCCTTTGATGGTTCTTGATTAGGAATGTGTCTTCCTGCTGCTGAACTACATATTAGTTTTATAGCACAATCCTATGCATGTTTATTAGGATATATGCTTACACACTATCTTATTACAATCTTGATGTTTTAAAGGTTGTTTATGTATACACCAGCTTGAATACTGAGTCTGAGTGGAAATAGGACTCAAATATTTTAAATTAGTACACACAATATAAATATTATAAATAAATACAAGTTTTTTAAAAATAAACATACATTCAAACTCAAGAGAATTTTAATAGGTTACTTGCAAAGTATTATTGCAGGCAACAACGTCTACACAATTTTAGTTTCAAATCCACAAAAACACACAAAATGTATACAAATTAGCATAGTAAAAATTAATGCCTTAGAGGCTTTGCTGGCAGAATTAATTTGCAGATTCTAGAATGGGTGTTTCTTGTCTTCCCCACCCCCTTTCCCCCTCTTTTTCTTACAAAAAAATTTACAAGTGAAATATTACTACAAAACTTTTTATAAGGTTTTCTGCAAAACATTTACAATTTTACCACCAACTATTTTTTTTCTGTTTCAAAATCTTTATGTAGATTTAACACCCTATGCTGCACATCAATTTTTGCGGGATGACAATTTAGTGACATGCATAAAAAAATCACAAGGCATTAGAAATGGGAGACTTAAATACAAATATTGTTGCAATAAAACAGTTATAAAATTGAAAAATAGGACCCAAACATCATGCTTACCTAAGTTTAACAAATAAACCTTTTCTTCTAAATAACACACTTTTATTACTTCTCTCATGAAACAGTGTGATAAATAATGACTTAACACCAATTTCTAATGTAATCAGGAAACACATACACAACCCTATCCCAAGAAAGCATTTTGAAAAGAAAAGAAAAAACCTATTCCAACACTGGAGTTCTACCATGATAGTTACACTTTGCACTGATAAGTACGATAAAACAAAACCTTGTAATGGTGGCAAAGGGAATGAACAGTGAAGTGGCATTAAATAAGCTACTACTGCACATCTGTGCCCTATTACATACAAGTTACATCCCACTGAGTCAAATAAAGGACATTGAAATTTACGATCCTTCTAAGACTGAAAAGTGGACTCAGAATGGTATGCAGAACAGATTATTAAAACCTTTCCAATTCCAGGAATAGTAAGTGCACCTGCTAACACAGATTAATCTATATTAAGATTCTGTGATGCCAACCAGATTTTGATACACTTGTAATAGGGATTTGCTGCAGATTAAAAAATAATTTCCATTTCCTATCTGCATACATAAAATATGCAAAAAAGAATATTTACCAGCTGTGCAGAGCACTCATACCTTCTGTTTACAAAATAAAATACTAAGTTAAACATGATTCTTTAAGAACATTTTATTTGCTTTACTTCTATAGCACTGATTGTGAAGCCTAACGATAAAATATGTGTTTGATGATGCAGCTGATCTGCAAAAATAATAATTAGCATCACTTAATGGTCATCTGTATTAAATGTATCATCAAATTGAGTCTGAGGTTTTAAAGCCAGATAAAATCAGCTTGAAAACATTTTAAATAAAATATACAAAATAATATATAAAAACCCAACTAAAATGGATACTTGTTAAATGCCTACAAAAGGTTTAAGAAACTTTCACTTATAACCACAGTGTAGAAATGTGTAAAATTGTTTTCTTTACTATGTATGCAAGTGGAAAGTATAAAAGACTTTCAGCTTCTATTTCACTACACTGGGCATCCCTAAGTGTACATAGTACAAAATGGTAGATTTTTGTCTTTAAAAATGCATGCAATGCCACAAAACTGATAGTTTATATAAGGTTAAAAACATAAATCATAATTTTTAAAAGATACACATTAATTTCTTGCACTGTACTTGCAAGTTCCATCATCGAAATATTTTGGTGTAAAAACATAAAAACCAGAAAGTCATGTGATCTTTACCAAACGGTGGATTTGCAAAATATAATATTTATGTCTATGGGAAATGTTTTCAATTCCAAAATATATTTGGCCATATTTCTGTTGTATACTCAAATTTGCACAGATGCCCCAATCTAGAAAAGCAGAGCTACACACAAAAACAATAATTTGCATGTGTAGACGATATGGATGCAGCTGTTTATCTGGAAGTGCATCCCTATCCCTGCATTGTGAGCCTCATCTGGAATATGCATCTTTGTCCAGGGCGAATAGTAGTCAGTGACTACAGCTGAATCTGTGACAAAAAACAAACTGGTGCTTTTTGAACTGTAATGGCTTAACAAAATGCATACTGAGGAAGTAATAGCTTACCTCTACCAATATACAGCAGTCATATTTTAAAAATATGTTTTCTTTCTGAAGAATTAAAATTATTGATCCAACAAAAATATTTAAATAATTTTATTTGCTAGCCTATCTACTGGGGGGGGGGATGTAAGATTTTGATGGGATAAAAAAAAACCCCGAAAGAAAAAGAAACAACAACAAAACCAAAACAAAACAACACTTGCAACTACCTCTATGCTTCCAAAGTGACTTATGGCTTGAGCCTCTCAAATAGCAGCCCCCAATGCCATATAGCAAGCCACTTTTGATACCAAGGGGATTTTCAAAAGGAATTTCTGATAAGGCACAAGGGCCTGCAGTTCAAATAACCTTACTGAGTGTGCCTTTGGACAAGCCAAAAGTAGCTTTTTGGATCCTGGACAGCAGTTTTTGAAATGAAAGAAACAGAACAGGTTAATTTAGATTCATATTTTTGGTTGAAAGTATTCATCCATTTCTTTGGCTGTTATGTCAAAGTCTAAAGAACTCAGTATGATAACCACAGTATTTGCTACTGACAAAAGGTTGACATTGGTGCATGAGGTCTACTACAATATCCTATATCCCACCATTTCCAAGTATTCTAATAAAATTTAAATATTTAAATTACACTTTTTATAAATGAAGTTAACCAAGGCTTAGCAATGGATCACCCATGTCTTGAAATGGGATGTGTTAAAAGTATAGGACTTATCACATAGGTTCCTATATTTAACTTTTACATAGAAATTAATTAAAATCTTATGTCAATATATTTCTAAGATTCAATATTTGCTACAGTGTACACTGGCTCTATAGATCTCTTTATCTCTCCTAGAGAATAATTTGTGTTTACTGATTGTCATTATACACACTACTATAATGTAGTGGCCAAAATTATCTGAGGTGCACCTCAGAACCATGTAACATGCTGCCATCTGAATTATTTTTTAAAAATGACCAAAGATGGCCAGGTTTACTATATGTTTCACAAACCAAATAAAACAAAACAAAAAGTTTTCATCTTTACTAGATTATGCATTTTTGTTGTGCTGTTTGAAGAAAGAAAGTTCCTGTGAAAATTCCAGAGACATTCATGTGAAAACAACCCTAACCAACAGACATCCTGTTGTATATTTGTACTGTTTGTTGTTACAACAAACATTTACATATAATGTGAAAAGAGAAGGAAAATCCAATTAAAATCATTCTCGTGATATAGCTACATAAATTAGTACAGTGTGGAAGCAATCTTTTCTTCATCTGCTGTATCCATAATTTATCTATGACAATTGGCCCTGTATTTATTTTTGATTTTTTTTTAATCTTGTTATACAAAGTACACTTCCTGTGCTAGTCCTCCAACTTGGAATACTTACAGAAATCAAGACTGACTACATGATTTCCTGTTCTGTAATACACTTTTACCAGCCCACTTTCGTATCTTGAAAGGTATGTAAACTTAAGTGCAACTCTAGGCATTTGAATAATGTTCCTTCAGAATTCTTCCATGTTTGTTGAAACAGTAGGGGTTGCTGGGTTTGAATCTTGAGAAATGGCTGCAACTGTGACAATCCTCGGAGATCCGAGCACCTCAGTAACTGAAGGGTCCAATTCACCTGAGGTAACAATAGCGAGGGCTGTCCCTCCACCTTTCTTGTTCTGGTGTGTTTTGACATGCTTGGAGAGATGGTCACTTCGCATAAATCTTTTAGAACACTCGGGGCATTCAAATCTCTTCTCACCTATTGGGGGGAAACAAAACAAGAGTTGTTCAGTAATTAATTTTTCTATTATGGGACAATTATCTGGCTACAATCAACAGTATAGCTACAGTAATTTCAACTTGTTATGTTGTCTTAATTTTGCCTTTTTAAAAGCATTATTTTGAAGACCAGAAGCATGAATTTATGGGACCACACAGCGAAACAACTGGTGTACATGCATGTGTACCCATACATGAATTTAGTTTAAAGTGCTAGTACTATCTGCTACTTTTATGAGCTTCCTGGAAGATTTAGGACATTTTTCTTTCATCATGTCGAAATCAATTAAAAACCTTTATATGTGACTTTTCTTACACTAAAAATGTGTACTGATATATGCAAGTATTGTGAACAGATTCAAGTAACCCTTTTTTACATGATGTTTCCATTGGTCTACAAAGACATGAATGTGAAAATAAGCACTTAAGAAAACTTCAAGAGACCACCAGAGTGCCTAACATGGTAAATGTTGTCCATATCAATTACAGTGGACCCTCAGGTTACCTTACCTTCGGGTAAAGTAACTTTTGGGTTGTGAACGCAGCAAACCCAGAAGTGGGTTTGCTGCTTGCGCGTGCACAGAAGTGCTCTGCAGCGCTGTGTGCGTGCGCAGAAGCATTCCTCTGGTTACAGAATTTTCGGGATACAGCTGGGCCTCCTTTCGTAACTGGAGGTACCACTGTACCGTCAAATGAGCTTCCTGGATCCAAGGTATGGTCGACATCCTTGCAGGAGGCAGTGGTCCCAGCTGTCTCAGGCAGTAGTAAACGGAATATATTATCTCACCCATTATCTAACCAACTGATCACTGTGCTCTGTAGGAGAAAGTCTCCTGTAGGTGTAATCTCACTGGACATAAGCTGGTGGGAGAGAACTGTTAACAGCCTCCAGGCAACAGTGTCACTGTTGCTTACCAGGGAGGATGAGACGGCAGGGAGGCTGGAGCCATGTGAATTCATCTGCAGAGTCAATCTGCCTATCCCAGCAGTATGGCAATGCTGCCTCAATCTTGCTGCTGCCTTGCCCCTCCTGTTCGTCCTAGTAAGTGGCATTGAGGTTCAAAAAAGGGCAGCCAAAATGATCAAGGGGATGAAGTGTTTCAGAGTTTGGGACTTTAGCAGCGTTTGAGGCTTTTTAGTTTAGAGGACAGGTGTGTAAGAAGTGACAAGGTAGAAGTTTATAAAATTCCGTGTGGCACAGAAAAGTGGAGAGAGAAAAGTTTTTCTACCTCTCTCATAACTTGCGGGATGAAGCTGAATGTTGGAAGATTGAGGACGGATAAATTTTGGAAGGCGAAGGAAAGATAAAAGAAAGCATCGGCTGGGTGAGGACCATCGGCTGGGTGAGGACTGCAGGGCCTGCTCCCTTCCAGGGCCTTCTCCAACTGGCCCAGGGGGCGTGGCCCAGGCCCTTTCTCCCGGCTATAAAGGGACTCCTGCTGCAGGGAAGCCTCGGACCATCGGCTGGGTGAGGACTGCAGGGCCTGCTCCCTTCCAGGGCCTTCTCCAACTGGCCCAGGGGGCGTGGCCCAGGCCCTTTCTCCCGGCTATAAAGGGACTCCTGCTGCAGGGAAGCCTCGGACCATCGGCTGGGTGAGGACTGCAGGGCCTGCTCCCTTCCAGGGCCTTCTCCAACTGGCCCAGGGGGCGTGGCCCAGGCCCTTTCTCCCGGCTATAAAGGGACTCCTGCTGCAGGGAAGCCTCGGACCATCGGCTGGGTGAGGACTGCAGGGCCTGCTCCCTTCCAGGGCCTTCTCCAACTGGCCCAGGGGGCGTGGCCCAGGCCCTTTCTCCCGGCTATAAAGGGACTCCTGCTGCAGGGAAGCCTCGGACCATCGGCTGGGTGAGGACTGCAGGGCCTGCTCCCTTCCAGGGCCTTCTCCAACTGGCCCAGGGGGCATGGCCCAGGCCCTTATTTGGAACAAACTTTTGGGGAAGCTGGGAAGTGTTCTGCAATTGCTTCCCTGTTCCAATGTGTTTTAAAATGTCCTCAAGCAGTCGGTGGCAATTTAAATTTGTATTTCTTTTTTTCCTTTTTTCTCTTGCTGGGGGTGGGTGGGTGTAATGGATATTTGGTTGGGGATTAATTTTAGTGTAATTGTTCTGTTTTTGTTTTCTGTTCTTTTATTGGTTCTGTATAGTTTGTGTTTTGTTTTTAAGGGGTGGGATCAGGGCTGCCTGGGAGTGAGGCCCCAGCCAACACGATGGCTGGGACAAGTTCCACAGGGGGGGAAGCACTGGGACATCCGATCTCGGTGATCATGGGCAGGAGGCGGAGTTACGCTAAGACCAGACCATGTCATTACCGAGGAGGCAGGTTTAGTCGTTGTTTGAAGACTATCCCTGCCTCCGGGTCTGGCCTTGACCAGATGGATACTGGAATCAACAGGGGAAACCCACATAACCTGAAGGTGTTGCTGTGTAATGCCAGGTCAATAGTGAATAAAACCACTGCCATCCACGACCTGATTGTGGATGGAGGATTTGACCTGGCTTGTGTGACAGAGACCTGGTTGAATGAGACAGATGGGCCCGTCCTTGCTGCCGCTTGCCCACCAGGTTTCTCTTACGCACAGCAACCCAGGTCATGTGGGCGGGGAGGGGGGGTTGCAGTGATTTTTAGGAAGTCATTAGTCTGCACCAGGCGTCCTACTGGGAAGACCCAGTTTTCTGAGTGCATGTTCTGGAAGTTGGGCAATAGGGGCAGTACAGGATTCCTTTTGGTGTACCGACCTCCCCGCTGCACCAAGGATTCCCTGTCCGAGCTGCTTCAGGTCGTGGCGGATGTTCTCCTGGAGACACCTAGTTTGGTTGTCCTAGGGGATTTTAACATCCACGCCGACACGACCTTACAAGGGGCCGCTCGGGACTTCGTGGAAAGCATGGCCTCCATGGGGCTGTCCCTGAATAAGTTGGGCCCAACTCATAGTCATGGACATGCCTTAGACCTGGTATTCACCTCTAGCGACGTGGGTGATCTGACACTAAGTAAAAATGAAACCAAAGAAGTGCCATGGTCAGATCACTTCCTGGTGCAACTGGACTTCTCCGCGACCCTTCCCCTCTGCAGGGAGGTGGGACCAATTCGGATGGTCCGCCCCCGCCACTTAATGGATCCAAATGGTTTCCAGAGAGTGGTAGGGGATGCTTTATCCCGTGTTGATGGCCTTTCAGCTGATTCCCTGGTGGCCCGCTGGAATGCGGAGTTAACCAGGGCTATCGACTGTCTGGCTCCGAAGCGCCCTCTCCGATTGCATGGAGCCCGGACAGCCCCATGGTTTTCTTCGGAGCTGAGGGCGATGAAACAATCGCTGAGACGGCTAGAGCGTCGGTGGCAGAAAACTCACTCCGAATCTGACCGGACACAGGTTAGAGCTCAACGTCGAGCCTACCAAGTGGCGATAGCGACGGCAAAGAAGACTTTCTTCGCCGCCTCTATTGCATCTGCAGAAAATAGTAGCAGGAGACTCTTTCAGGTGGTCCGCAATTTAACGGAACCACCTTTACCATCGGGGCCTTGTAAAGACCCCAAGATCTCCTGCAACGATTTTGCAAAGTTTTTTGCAGATAAAATCACTCATATTCGGAAGGAGCTAGACACCACCGTGGGAGCAGGGCTGGGGCGGGAGAGTGCTAGAGCCCTGTCTGGTCAAGTTGCATGGAATCAATTTCAATCCGTTACCCCCGAGGATGTGGACAGGCTGCTTGGACGAGTGAAACCAACCACCTGTCTCCTTGATCCTTGCCCATCCTGGCTTATAAAAGCTAGCCGGGAAGGGCTGGGCGATGGGCTCTGCGGGGTGGTGAATGCTTCCCTCTGTGAGGGAACATTCCCAGATCCGCTGAAAGAGGCGGTCATTAAACCGCTTCTTAAAAAACCATCTTTAGACCCGGCCAGTATGGCCAACTATCGCCCAGTTTCAAATCTTCCATTCTTGGGCAAGGTGATTGAGCGTGTGGTTGCTGAACAACTCCAGGCACGCCTGGAGGATGCGGACCATTTGGATCCCTTCCAATCAGGGTTCAGGCCTCATCATGGGACTGAAACTGCCTTGGTCGCACTGGTTGATGATCTCCGGCGAGCTAGGGACAAAGGTGAGAGTTGTTTCCTAGTTCTGCTGGATCTCTCAGCGGCCTTTGATACAATCGACCATAACATCCTTCTGGACCGTCTAGAGGGGTTGGGAGCTGGGGGCACTGTTATACAGTGGTTTCGCTCCTTTCTCCTGGGCCGTGTTCAGAAAGTGGTGGTGGGGGATGAGTGTTCAGACCCTTGGGCCCTCACTTGTGGGGTGCCTCAGGGTTCCGTCCTCTCCCCCATGCTTTTTAACATCTATATGAAGCCGCTGGGAGAGATCATCAGGGGGTTTGGACTGGGTGTCCATCAATATGCAGATGATACCCAGCTCTACCTTTCTTTCAAATCAGAACCAGTGAAGGCGGTGAAGGTCCTGTGTGAGTGCCTGGAGGCGGTTGGAGGATGGATGGCGGCTAATGGATTGAAGTTGAATCCTGACAAGACAGAAGTACTGTTTTTGGGGGACAGGGGGCGGGCTGGTGTGGAGAACTCCCTGGTCCTGAATGGGGTAACTGTGCCCCTGAAGGACCAGGTGCGTAGCCTGGGAGTCATTTTGGACTCACAGCTGTCCATGGAGGCGCAGGTCAATTCTGTATCCAAGGCAGCTGTCTACCAACTCCACCTGGTACGCAGGCTGAGACTCTACCTGCCCGCTGACTGTCTGGCCAGAGTGGTGCATGCTCTAGTTATCTCCCGCTTGGACTACTGCAATGCGCTCTACGTGGGGCTACCTTTGAAGGTGACTCGGAAACTACAACTAATCCAGAATGCGGCAGCTAGACTGGTGACTGGGGGCGGCCGCCGAGACCACATAACACCGGTCTTGAAAGACCTACATTGGCTCCCAGTACGTTTCCGAGCACAATTCAAAGTGTTGGTGTTGACCTTTAAAGCCCTAAACGGCTTCGGCCCAGTATACCTGAAGGAGCGTCTCCACCCCCATCGTTCTGCCCGGACACTGAGGTCCAGCGCCGAGGGCCTTCTGGCGGTTCCCTCATTGCGAGAAGCGAAGCTACAGGGAACCAGGCAGAGGGCCTTTTCGGTGGTGGCGCCCGCCCTGTGGAATGCCCTCCCATCGGATGTCAAGGTGATGGACAACTACCTGACATTCAGAAAACATCTTAAGGCGGCCCTATTCAGGGAAGCTTTTAATGTATGATATTTTAGTGTTTTTTGGTTTCTGTGGAAGCCGCCCAGAGTGGCTGGGGAAACCCAGCCAGATGGGCGGGGTACAAATAATAAATTATTATTATTATTATTATTATTATTCTTACCCATGCAAGGTTCTGATTAGGAGAAACACTTTTAAGTTCTATAGTCATTTAAGAATGAGAACGCATATACCTGTAGCATAATAAGTATATTATAAAATATAAAATACACTTTAAAACATTTGTACAAACTATTCACAGACCTGTATGGGTTCGCCTATGTCTCTGCAGTTCATCACTCCTTGTAAATCTTTTCCCACAGAAGATCCAATTGCATACAAATGGCCTTTCTCCAGTATGCCAGCGAAGGTGTGCCCGGAGATGAGATGTTTTCCCATAAACCTTTCCACAACCTTCAATATGGCAGATATGTTGCTTCTTTTTTCCTGGTTCGTTACTGCTTCTACCAAGCACAAAACACTAATGGTTAACCAAAGTACAATTTTGTAAAACACATTAAGAAAAACAATTTGATCTAACTACTTCTGAAAAACCCCACCCTGAACCCTATCAGATTGCAACAGCCCAGTCACAAACACCTGCTTTTGGGAGAAGGTGACTTGAGACGGTCATGGCAGGTCAGTTGCAAACATGATTGAATGAAACAAATTATCCTGGCCCGTTTCAACAGGAACAGTCAAATAGACTGGCTAAGATGTATAAAGCAGAATCAGATTTGTGTTGGAAATGGAGGGAACTTTTTTCATATGTTGTGGGCATGTAAAAAGGTTAAAGATCATTGGGAAATGATTTTTAATGATTTTAATGAGATGGGAAAAAATGTTTAAAACAACAGTCTACTCAAAGCAGGAACAGAAATGCAAGAGCAAAAGGATCACTGTTGGCCCTGAGATGCTTGGCACTTTACAGCTATTATGGGAATTACCTTCCTTCTCCTTCTCTGCAGTTAGGGCATGAACAAGCAACTCTTCTTAACCTTTTGCCAGGTTGCACGTCTTGATCAGAAGCTTGCTGGGCTTCATGCAACTGCACCTGAATTATCTGATCAGGACTAACAGCACCAATGGCTGCATTTGTGATGCCTCCTACTGCTACAGTGACAGGTGTTGGTGTAGCTTGCTGTACTTTTACGCCTCCATCCTGTCCTTGTTGTTGACCTGCAAAATAAGAATACACATGACTTCTTTAGTTAATCACAGTAAAATCACAACATGGTTTCAATATCATATTCATTCCAATGTAAGATGGAGAAAAGTCACTTAAATTTATTTATATGCATAATACTTTAGGACAGTTGGGCTTGCAAATTATGTTATACTAATTGCAAACGCTAGGGGGGGAACTCATGGTTACAAAATTGCTGAATTCCTTGTCCAGGGTGGCTCTTTGCCAGAATGGCTGCAGCTAGTTACCAATTTGGGCAGTGAATCCATTGTTGGAAGTCACTACTGTAAAAGTTGGTACTAGTACAGTACAGCAGTGTTAGAAACTGAGATAGGAAAGCTAGGAGTGAAATGGCACCTTAAACCTAGGTTATGGGCACAAAAATGGAATGTCTAGGCACACTTTTTTATAGCAAGAATACAAAGCTGAAAATGAATGAACTGCAGCTAAAATATTATGTTCATTTTTCACATGGTCTTCTAGTCCTTCCCCTGCCCATCCCGCTAATATTATTAAGAGGGTCTCTTTTCCAGTCTTCAGACAGTAGCTGGAAGTGGGGAGGCAGAAAAAAAGTCCTCCTTTCCTTCCACTCTGCAGTTTTAATCTGAAATCTTAAGCGCAGTACTGCGCCCAGAGCTCAGAAACTGCTCACGCTAATGAAATTCCCGGTCGCAAAATGTGCCTAGAACAATGATAGTTTCAAACACTGTAGTACAGTGTAAAAATAAATGAAATTGTGGGCATAAAACCTGTTGCATTTGCCTATACCAGCTGCTCTTCAACTGGTCTCTGTAAATTTAATTATGTTGTTAAGTCACCTTAAAAGCTGTAGATAATACAAGATACACCGTTTTAATAACATAGTAATTTAATAATAATATGGGACTCATTTCCAAGGCCGGCCATCAGAACTTTCTGGAAGATTCAAGATCTCTTGGAGTGCACCAAATTTTCTCCCTTCCAGAAAAGCTTTTTTGGGCTGACATTTTCATCAAGGCACCACCAGTTCAGACCACATAAGCAAACAATGTGTGCCACTTTACAACTGCTTACATTGAATTGCATTTGCCATTTTTATCCCTGTTCCCCTCCTTTACATAGTTCATTTGGGAGTGTTTCACAATCCCTTTTGTTCTTACCATCCTGAACAATTTGGTGTCATCAGCAAACTTGGCTAGCTCACTGCTCATCCCTCCAGGACACTTATGAACAGAAATACAATCTGCAGTATGGAAACGAGTAGGAGCAGCTTCAAATTTCAATGTTGAATGCAAGGCACATGTGTTGCAGCAGTTTTAGAGTTTAGTGAATACTTCCAATAAAGGAAGTCATTTGACTGGCTTGTGAACATCTAAAAGTTCATTTCTGGGCTCAATTAAAAGTGCTGCTTATGACTACCAAAGCCTCGCATGGCTTGAGGATAAGATCATACGAAGGACTATCTTCTCCTACACTGATTGGTTGAATTTATATCCCACTCTTTCTCCCAAAGGAGCTCAGGGCTCCTAAACAAATTGGCTCCCGAATGATCAAAACCCAGAAGTTAGTGTTCCGGTTTTCTAATGATTTTCGGGAGCCGAACATCTGCCGCAGCTTACAATTCACTGCAGGATGCTCCTGCAGCCAACTGGAAGCCACACTTTGGTTTTTGAATGCACTCCCGTAACGCATTCTGTTCGAAAACCAAGGTACGACTGTACTGCTAAAGTCACTGCTCTCCAATATAACTCATTTTCCTTTGATCTTCCTAATGGAACTGTGTTTTAATTTCACAAGCAAGACGCAAGTAAAACCCATTACAGTGGTACCTCGGGTTAAGTACTTAATTCGTTCCGGAGGACCGTACTTAACCTGAAATTGTTCTTAACCTGAAGCACCACTTTAGCTAATGGGGCCTCCCGCTGCTGCCACGCTGCCAGAGTACGATTTCTGTTGTCACCCTGAAGCAAAGTTCTTAACCTGAAGCACGATTTCTGGGTTAGCGGAGTCTGTAACCTGAAGCGTATGTAACCTGAAGCGTATGTAACCCGAGGTACCACTGTACTAAAATGTATTCATAAATGATCTGGATAAACAGGTGGGAAATGGTACAGCCAACTATGCAGGTATCATCATCATCATTATTATTTATTTAATTCATATACAGTGGTACCTCTAGTTACGAACTTAATTCGTTCTGGAGGTCTGTTCTTAACCTGAAACTGTTCTTAACTAGAGGCGTGCTTTCGCTAATGGGGACTCTTGCTGCCGCTACACCGCCAGCACACAATTTCCATTCTCATCCTGGGGCAAAGTTCTCAACTCGAGGTAACTCTTCAAAGTTAGCAGAGTTTGTAACCTGAAGCATTTGTAACCTGAGGCATTTGTAACTCAAGGTACCACCGTACCACCCTATACCCGGAGGTCTCAGGTAAAACTAAAGCATTCAGGATGATTAAATCCAGAGCAGGCTGCAACAGAACTCCAGAAGAATCTCTCCAAACTTGGTGACTGATCATCAAAATGACATGTGAAAATCAACATTAATGGATACTTTGAAGAAAAGAGTCACTAAGGTTGGTTGTAGTCAATACAGAATATGCCTGCACAACGTAAGGCATGCTTCACTGAATATGGCCCATGAGCCACGTATTGTGAATTAACAGGTGCTTGTCAGCTCCCCCTAATTTTTCAGACTCAAGACTCGCAACATATAGGGAGGGGGGACTTTTATTGGTGGGCTGGTTCAGTTTAGTCAATCACAGGTAGGTTTGGCAGAGAATTATGTTGAAAAGACAGCAAAAGAGAATAGACCTAAAGTGAGGGCACTGTTCCAAAAGCCTGTATTACCTCTTGCTGTGAAAGGAAAGGTACAATTATTCTTATTCTGGAAAAAGGCTCATTTTTTGTCATCACCAGTGCTCTGTTTGAAGAAAGAAAGACTCATCATTCTAGTTTCTTTTTTTATATTTCTAGTGAGCAAGACTGACTGAGAAGTATTTTTCTTGGAAGACAAGGCAGGGGAGTCCTCAAATAATTTATGAAACAGTCCTTGGTTTAAAATGGATCATCTAGAGATTACTTCACTCTCAGGTGAGTATTTATGATCCTTTAAGACCATGGCACGCTCCAAGAAATATGTCCTGGGCACAAAGCTTACTATGGGATTACATGAAAGATATATGGTTTGATGGTGAAGATCAATTTAGAAAGCTGGAGCAAATTTTGCAACTGCAAACCAGGCTAGAATCAGAAGGCTTCAATTTGGACTGAACAGACAAGAGAGAATCCTTTCACCCTCATTTTAAAAAGTTGTGAAAAACCTATTTTCTCAATCTGCCTGATCCCTGATCACTTGAAATTAATTACTATTTTAGTGGAATTTATGTTGAAGGAAATGTGTTTAAGATAACAAGATTACTCTTGTAGCTGGGTCAATCCTTTCCTCAAAACAAACCATATAGATGGATGCTAACTTCTACTGTGAATAAGTCACACAGGGCTGACAGACCTAACTAAGAAGCTTTGAAAGCTGAACATACCGTATTTTTCGCACCATAGGACGCACTTTTTCCCTCCTAAAAAGCAAGAGAATATGTGTGTGCGTCCTATGGAGCGAATGCAGGGGGGAGGCAGGCGGGAAAAGCCCTCAAGAGCCGCACGCAAGCTTCGTGCGCTCTTGCGGGCTTTTCTCTAGGAGGGAGAAGGGACTGACTGGCTGCAGCAGTCCCTTCTCCCTCCTGGGGGAAAAGCCCCCAAGAGCGGCACCCTCTTTAAAGGCTGCGCGGCTCCTGCAGGCTTTTCTACGAGGTGGGGGAATCCCCCCACCTCCCAGAAAAGCCAGGAGAAGCCGCACAGCCCCTTTAAAGAGCGGGCGGCTTCTGCGGGAGTTGGGGGAAGCTGCAGCAGATTCCCTCCTCCCGGGCTCCCTTTGAAGCGGCAATGTGGGAGGGGAGCAACTTACACTCGTGTAAGCAGCTCCTCTCCTACTTTCCTGCTTCAAAGCAACCACGGAGGAGGGAAGGAAGGGGACCATGGATCCTCTTCGCTGCTCGAGGCTGCAGCAGATTCCCTCCTCCCGGGCTCCCTTTGAAGCAGCAAAGTGGGAGGGGAGCGGCTTACACTCGTGTAAGCAGCTCCTCTCCCACTTTCCTCCTTCAAAGCAACCACGGAGGAGGGAAGGAAGGGGACCATGGATCCTCCGCTGCTGGAGGCTTCAGCGGATTCCCTCCTCCGTGATTGCTTTGAAGCAGCAATGTGGGAGGGAGGCAGTTTACACTCGTGTAAGCAGCTCCTCTCCCACTTTCCTCCTTCAAAGCAACCACGGAGGAGGGAAGGAAGGGGACCATGGATCCCCCGCTGCTGGAGGCTTCAGCGGATTCCCTCCTCCGTGATTGCTTTGAAGCAGCAATGTGGGAGGGGGGCAGTTTACACTCGTGTAAGCAGCTCCTCTCCCACTTTCCTCCTTCAAAGCAACCACGGAGGAGGGAAGGAAGGGGACCATGGATCCTCTGCTGCGGATTCCTCCTCCGTAATTGCTTTGAAGCAGGAAAGTGGGAGGGGGCAGTTTACACTCGTGTAAGCAGCTCCTCTCCCACTTTCCTGCTTCAAAGCAACTACGGAGGAGAGAAGGAAGGGGACCATGGATCCTCCGCTGCTGGAGGCTTCAGCGGATTCCTCCTCCTTGATTGCTGGGAGTTTCTCTGGGCAGGAATTCCCTCAGCTTAAGTGGGGTGGGGGAAGTGTGGCAGGTAGGGGGGTACTGAGAGACACATGTCTCTCAGATGAAAATTGGGAGTGGGCATTGTGTGAAGTGGCTGTGGATCTCCTGCCGCAGAACTGTAGGACTGTATAGAGTTGGGAGGGCCACCCAAGGGTCATCTAGCCCAGCCCCCTCACAATGTAGGAATCACAGCTAAAGAACGCCAGGCAGATGGTCCCCCAACCGCTGCTTAAAAGCCTCCAGTGGTGGAGACCCCAAACACCTTCCGAGGTCATAGAATTGCAGGGTTGGAAGGGAACCCCAGGAGTCATCTAGTCCAGCCCCGGTGGACAGCAGGCGCAATCCATCCCGTTGCGCAAGACTAAAGATGCTGTGCAAGGCTAAAGAAGAAGCCAAGGCAGTGAGCGGGATGGATCGCGCTTGCTGCCTTGTCTTCTTTAGCTGCACTGGAGAGGTTTAGCTCCTGGCTGGAGAGGTTGCGCGGCTATGGATCCCGTGCGCTGTCTTGGCTTCTTTGCTCTTTGGGGCTGGGGGGGGGGAAACCCGGGCTTCCCCTGCAGCCCCGAGAAGCTCTGGGAGAAGTGGACAGGCTGCATGCAGCCTGTCCGTTGCTCTTTGGGGCTGGGGGGGGGATAATATTTTTTTCCTTGATTTCCCCCTCTAAAAACTAGGTGCGTCCTGTGGTCCGGTGCGTCCAATAGAGCGAAAAATACGGTACTCAGTATCAGATTGAATACACAGCATTGTCTATTCAAAAATCATGGTCAACAGATGTTGGACATGGTGGAAGGCTTTTCTGTTGGACTGGATTTAGATGGCTATAGCTATGTCACTAAGCATGTGTTTTGAAGCATATATTTTGAATTCAAACAACTGATTTATTTCTAAACTAATGTTGCCTACCCTGAGTTCTTATAAAAGCACAAGTTTAAATACAGTAGTACTAAATCTTCTATTCACTTTACTTTGAAAATTTATTACTCAATATATAAGATACTCCCCAAACTCAGTTGTCTATCTATTTTGGTTTCCTTTTTTTTAAAAAAACAACCCCAAACACAACACCATAGTATATCTGGCCCTACCTTTTGAAACTGAAACCCACACCATTTTCAAGATGATCAGCAATCAAATAGCACATTACAACATGCCAGCAGAATGACATATATACATATACATTTACCATACAAATTACATAATTTACAAAAAGCTGAACAGAAAAGCAGAAGACCCAATTTTTACAAACCCACCCACTATTTCCCCTGGCTTATTTCAGGCCTTTATATCTCTGAACCTAACTGCCACATTTTCCACCCTGTGAATAACACCTACAAAAACTCCAGTGCAAATGTAGAGGTCCATGTTTTTCTGTAAGTGGCAATGTGGTTCTAAACAACTTGAATGACCAATAAAATGTATTGAATTAGTCTGCAGACCATATCAAAAAAGAAAAGAAAACACATTTAAACTCCACATGAAAGCTTAAATCTCTAAAAGCTTATATGAAATGATATGTATTTGCTTTTACTAAAAAGTTAACATTAATAAATTTAAAAATAGGGGAGATATGTCAGACTGATACATTTAAGAATTAAAATCACCACCACAATTGTCTAAAATAGTTTCAAAATGCTTTTCTGAGACTGAAGACCTTTACTGCAAAAAAGAAAAAAATACCACCTTCCAAGTCATATATTGATTAGTTCTTTGAAACAGAAAATTTAGGTTTCTATCACTCTCCAGTATTTCATTTACTTTAGTAAGGGATTCAACTAGTTCGTTCTTTCTTTAATAGGATTTATATACTGTACAACTTAATCATCTAACCCTCTGAACAGTGTACATAAAATGGACATTAAAATTTGGAATAAAATCAGATGTTAAAAAGTTAACCTTATAATTTTCAATAAATAAATAAAATGAGTTTTAAAAATCACATTATAAAATAAAATTACATCTTAAGAAACACGTTAAATTTATCTAACTTGATAGTATAGGCTTGCTTAAAACAGTTTTTAGCAGGCGCCTGCCTAGTGTCCATGACAGTAGATGCTACCACACTGAAGGACTGATTCCTTGGAAATATGGAAAGAACATTATGTGGCACTTGCAAATCAAAGGAATTGAGTGGGCATATATAATGGAAGGTGATCCTTCAGCCCCGTCAGATGGGCAGGGTACAAATAAAATAAAAGTCATAGTAAATATTGTTATTATCATTATTAAAGTGCACTGGCTCCAAGCTTACATTACATTTAGCTAACATGAAAGAATATGGGTGATGGGTGCTGCCCACAGATGCACACTCTGCCACCAAATCTCTGATTGGTTCCATCTGCTCAGAACAGGATTGACTAAAAACTTTCCAGCGTTCCATTTTCATGGGAAACGACAAGTATTGTTCATATTGATGCTGACATTTTGCACATGAAATACAATACTTGGAGAGTAAAGAGAAGCCAGGTCAATTTTTGCTCTTGCATTCGATACTCTTGAGGATGTTTCTGTTTTCATTTCCAAGTGAATTCAGTGCCTGCACTGATAATTCATACTGAAACCAGAAACCACCTAGAGCTAGTGCCATCTGTTCCACAAGGCAGATCTTGAGATTCCCCTAAGACAGGCATAAACTGTAAGAGCAACTGATTCTGTTAAGACATTCATTCTGTACAGAAGAATGTTTGGAAGGAGTGAAGGGGCACTGACTGGCCCCACTACCAGCCTACTTTTGAAATCGCATATGCACAGGTGCCTAGGCACATTCACCCTTATGGGTGTGGCCTCTATTTATAATATTACTCTACCCCCTGCCCACTCCTGGTAACCTTGCTTGCCTAGCTGAAAACACGCTGCAACAAAGCCCAGCTTGCTAGGACGGAGACAAGGAAGATTTGGGCAGCTGTGGCTCTTTCTGAAGACTGGGCCCCTCAGTATTCAGTGTGGCAGGCCACCCTTTTCCGGACAACCCTGAAAAGATGATACTAAAAGTGATGGCAGAACCTCCTTTTTGAGTTTGTTGATCTGGTGCTTTTTCAAAGCTAGGGTCTTATGTAACAGTGGGGTGTTTATTACCTGTTTCTGGGGACAGTAGCAGGGAGAGAAGGAAGTTATGATGCTTCACAGTGAGCACCTGCTGTTGTGGGATCTTGCCTGCCCCCCATAGGAGACAGGAAGGTAACAAGTATTATATGGCAAGTCTTTTCCCCCCCCCTCCAGGCTCTGGTTATTATAACACTCAGCTGATAAGTATTTTGTCTACTGACTAGTTAACTACAGTGGGAGAGAGAAGTGGTTTCTGGCCCAGGGTAAAAGCCTGTTGGTGTAACTTGTCCACAGCCCCACACCCTGAGTGGGACAGGAGGGTTATACACACTTGGTGTGAGATAAGAGGTGCCTTGATTGCTGATTTTTCTGTTTCTTTGCCACAGGGTTAACTGGCATTCCTAACGCATATACAGTGTGATGTATGGGTGTATCTTGATTTTGCTTTTTTATATTGTTTTGATGATAGATTTATTATACTTTTAGTGCTTATTTTGTATTAATATGCTGTTCACCACTTTGCAGCCTTTGGGTCAGAAAGTGGGATAAATTAACCGTAATTGTCTCTAGGTAAAGATGTGATCAGAACCCTATGCAAGTTGCCTTCTGTACAGACAACTTGGAACACATGAGGAAATGTGTGAAAGTGGGGCCAGGCCACAGTCCCAACCTTCTAATACATGTCACTCATACATTTTTGAGTTAGCATTGTGTGTCAGTGCAGTCCTTTACTCTGTCAATATTAAGGGACTGTGATGCATTACAAGACTTGGTGAAAAGTGTATCCCCCTAAAGTCAAAATGTATACCAGATATGGCACCAAGGTAAGCACCTTTCTCCAAGGAAAGTGTAATTAAACTGGTAATTGAACTGTTCAGCTCATCTGGCATTTCAGTGTTCTAACACAGCACCAGTACTGTTGAGACAATTTATTATCCTACTGCTGAGACTCAAGAGACCATGTCTCATCTGTAAAAGCTGCTCTCATGCTACAGTTGAAGATTTATAACCTGACAATAGCAAGTCTACCCATCCCTTGACTCAGCCTGGTTGGATACAAACTATTTGGAATTCTTTTACAGAGGCTCAAAGCTCTGAAATGAAAAGCCTTTTTGATGAAACATTGGGAAAAGAATAAAATCTAATTGGCCAAGGAGTACTTGGAGCCGTAACATTTTTCCAACTGCAAGCTAAAATGTCTGATTTAAAGAATTTGAGCTGTGATCTGAAGTATAAATACAATATTGAAAACCAGCAGTAGCAAGTCCAGTTCTAACGTACAACCCAACTGTGCACATATCTTCAGTGAAAGCAACAGGGTTTTTTCAATGAGCTAGGTAACTGCTTGGATAATAAATAGTAGCAAGGGATTGCCTTTAAACCCTGTGTTATTAAACACAGTAGACAGTCTGTTTTAGAAGTGCCTCAATGATATGAGCTTTATTTATGAGCTCAATGTTTCCCAAAGATTGTAAGTTTAACCTGTAGTAGCTGAACTTTAGTGCTAGCTGTATCTTTGACACAGGAGAGCAAACTTCTGCTATTTCTGCTATGGTCTGCCACAGCTACTATTTTTGGAAGGGGAAAAAAGAAGGGGAGAAATTTGAAGTCAATCATTTGTGCCGTACAAAGCTAATGAATTTTTAGTGAGGATAATAGCATGGCAAATAAACTATGGCTTACTGAGACCACATAAAAAAGCAGTCTTGCACAGAATAATTTCCAACTTGGTTTTTCACTGTAACACCACACTGAGCTAAGCCAAGGTTTGACAGCATGTCATCTGAACTGGAACTCATGGTTAAGCTAACCATGAGCTGTAATCAAGGTGTGGTAACAACTCGTGGTGAGGAGAGAGCAAAACCACTCATTCCAGCATGGATGACATGCTAAGCCAAACCTTGGTTTACTGCAGCAGTAAAAAAAGACCAGGGAGGAGCTAAGTGGCAACATGCTCTCTCCAGGAGCCCATACAGTCTTGGTAAACCATGGTTTGACTTACAACATAATGTGAACCAGCTCAGGGTCAATGGGGCTCACATGAAATAATTAGGTTCTATAGTCTGGGCTCTAAACTGAGACAGATAAGATTTTTAATGGCTTGTTTTTTAAAAGTTCTATTTTTAGCGCTTTTCACTATTCCAAGGCCCCTTGTTTTCCATGTTTCTTATAGAAGAATAGATATATGGTAACTCTTCTTCTCAGTACTTAGGCAGCAAGATAGTCATCCAACTCAGACAAGAGTATAGGTTACAGAAGGCAAGCAACCAGACAAAAAGAAAGTATCTATACAAATGTTAACACATAACAGCGAAACAGTCCTGTCTTAATCTATATAGAAAGAACAAGCTCCTTAACAGACTTAAAGTTTAAATTAGATCAACAATAGTAGTAGAGCTACTATGTACTCTATTTATGAATCATCATAAGCAAGCTGATGCCCAGTTATATCAGTGAAAATGAACCTTTCAGAGCTGAAATACTAAGCACAAAGTAGAAAACCTTGTTAAACATACACATATAGACCTCGTGATATTTGTAATAAAAGGTGGTGATTAAAACTTTGATATTTGCCTGCATCAGTGATTGCTTTAATTTTCTGAAGTTCCACACTTAAAGCACAGGAAATGTATATGAGGAAAGGGGAATTAAAATTGGGTAAACAGATAATAGCTAAACAAAGGTCATTTTCTGAAACAGAACACCTGTGCTAAACAGGGAAATTAACTACATCTTTCAGCTAATTCTCTTTTAGTTTCAAATAATTTCCAGTTGAAGACTTGCTCTTCATAAGGAGATGATTCTGGATCACTTTCACCAATTTAAGTGGCTTGTGTCACCACTGAATTAACCATAATTAGTCCTTCTATTAGAATATGTAATATCACATTGCAATTTGAACAGAGGACTTAAACACAAAATAAAAAAAAAGTTTAAGTGATTAGAAAGTGGGAAAGCCCATGAGGGGTCAGCTAGTCTTGAGTGTCGTCTACACATAAGAATAATGAGGTAGCAGAATTACAAGGAGTAAAAGTTGACTGTCGCTTCAGATTCTGTTGGGATGATACCAGGTTTTGTTAGTGCTGCCATATGCAAATAGAAAGCTAGCGTGTTAGGGAGAAAAGTTCTAATCCAGCCTTCTTGCTGTTGTGCTAGTTTTCTATTTGTATAGAGGTTTGGGGTTTTTTGTTTTTTTTTTGGTAAAGCTATTATGGTAATTTTAACAAAAGTTGTCCACTTGCAATCTGAAGTACCACAATCCGCCCTAGCACCTCATTCTGTCAATGTGTAGCCAGGACTTGAAACTATCTAGTGCTTGTCCTGTAGGAATGAATTTGAAAGATGGGACTATGTATTATGGCCACCAGCCATGTGTTTTGGCTGATGGCCATAATATATAAGGAATCCTTATTCATAAAGTTGCTTACTCCTCACCATTAATAAATATAATGTACACTACTGAAGAGTAATAAATGGAGTCCTTAAGAGATTAGTATCTACTGCCACCTTGCTACTTCCTATGTTATCTAGGCAAGATGGAAATGCTGTAATAATGGTCATTATGTCCAAAAAAGAGGCCGCTTACTAGAGGTCTTCTATGTTCAAGAGACACTTTCAAACCCACTCTAAAAACAGGATGCTGGACTAAATGGGCCGCTGAACTGATCCTGTAGGCTCTTATGTTTATTCTACAGATGGGCATCTCTTACTAAACCAATAATACTGGTCCCACCATGGTTTAAAAATGAAGTATGTGAGAGACCAAGGTTGTTACTTCTGACTAAATCTACATGGTTTTAGCAAGGGAGTAAAGGGCGGGGGGGAGCGAAGTAGTGGAAAGTTATTGCTGACAGTAAAGGAACTGGCAGCAATCACCAATATGTGTACTGAAAGAGGCCTGGTCTGCTGAAGCTACACACCAGGAGTCCCAACATGGCACACCAGGATGCAATTTACAGCTTATGTCTACAAATGAACTTATATAGAACCAAGTTTGTAATGTTTTATTGAAGTTCTGTGGGGAGGAAACAGCTGTTTATACAGTCTCTGTACAACTTATCTACAATTCTCTCTTCATACATCAAGACAGTTACTTTTCACTTACTGTTATGGTGCACAGTTATGCCAAAGCAAAAGCCCTGGAAACAGCAGAGCCAGGTTTGCGATTAAAAATAAAATATTAAGTATTATATAATGCACACCATACATATTCAGCAAGGCGTCAAATCCATCAACCAATAAATTAAGGTGAGAGCAAGAGATCGGTTTTCAAAGATTCTCCAGCTTGTGGGGCAAGCGAGACATGACAGAAGCAGAATATGGGTTGCTGCCACATTCCTATAAAACAGGGATGAGGTTATTCAGTGATGCTGTTGAAAAGCATAGGAAAGTGAAAGGGGATCCTTTAAAAGAAATCTATCCCCAAAACTTTTCCTCCCAATTACATTCCTGCCGATCAGAAGACAAACATCTCGGGAGAAGGTTCAGTGAGAAATAAAAGTAAACAATTCAGTATCTACTACCACTTATTCGTCTTCCCTTTATAAAATTCAGCAGGACATGACAACTACATCCTGTCAGAACGCAACATATACTTAAGTCTCCAGGACATATATCAGAATTGAGCCCGACCTCCAGATGAAAACTCAAGTTATATGGAAAATGCTAGAACACAGATTGGGACGACTGAAACACAGTGGTAAGCCATGGCATCAGCTTTGGGCTTACGCACTACCTCCTTTCCTTGCCTCTCCCTCATGGCACTTAGAAACTTCCAAATTGTAACCTGCCTAATTATGCCAAAATGACCAGCTATAATTGCCAATAAACCACAAATGGTTTTTTTGGTTTTTGTTTTTGCTGCATGCAAGGGAAGGGAAAGGCAAGGCAAGGAGGGAACAAGCTTTATATCTGAGTATCCTTAAAGCAAAACAAGTTTTGAGGTTTATTTCAGGTATCACACACTTGAAGAGAAATGCTACTTTTAAGCAATTATTTAAGTATTCCTTTATTCAAGGGGGGTGGGGATAACTGGTTTCGAGAAATACCTCTTTGTGATTTACATGGCATGTAAATGCCAGCCCTCCATACATGTTATACCTACTTGTTTTCCAAGTTGGAAATGGGGCCAAACCATTATTCAATATGTTAAGTGTTCCACTTCTACAAACAATACCTTACTTTTACAGTGGTACCTCGGGTTAAGTACCGTATTTTTTGCACCATAACACTCACTTTTTTCCTCCTAGAAAGTAAGGGGAAATGTCTGTGCGTGTTATGGAGGGAATGCCTATGGGTGGCGGGGGGATCTGCTGCAGTCGTGAGCAGAGGATCCATGGTTCCCCTTCCTTCCCTCCTCCGTGACTCGCTTTGAAACAGAAAAGCGGGAGAAGAGCCGCTGAGTGGGGAGGAGAGCGGGGCAGAGAGCCTGCTTCTTTAAAGGAGCAAAGCGGGAGAGGAGAGGAGCCGCTTACACTTGTGTAAGCGGCTCCTGTCCGGTTGGTTCCTTTAAAGCAAGCAGGCTCTCTGTCCCTCTCTCCTCCCCACTCAGCTCGCTACATAGCAGCAAAGTTTTTCAGCTCGCTAAGCCGGGGATGAGCAGGGAGGAGGAAGAAAAGCAGAGCCTGCTTGCTTTAAAGGAGCAAAGTGGGAGAGGAGAGGAGCCTTCTCCCCTTATACCCCTCTTCTTCATTATTAGCAGCATCCTTCTCCACCCACCCCACACGTGCTGCTTCTCCTCTTATACCCCTCTTCTGCATTATTAGCAGCATCCTTCTCCACCCACTCCACGCGTGTTCCTTGTCCCTTGAGTGCTTTTCCTTCCCTCCCCACTTAAAACGTGGTTACAAAGCACGGCTCCACATGGATCCTCAGGATTTTTGCACTGGGTCACCCCAAATTCACCATCAGATCACATAGCATGTCCATGGCTACAGCTTGCACCAAAAAAATCACTCACCTACTGTTGCCTGGGGCCGCAGTGGTGCAAAAACGTGGTTACAAAGCATGGATCCACATGGATCCTCAGGATTTTTGCATTGGGCTACTCCAAACTCACTGTCAGATCACATGTCTGTGGCCACAACATGAACCACAAAAATCATACATCCACTGTTTCGTTTAGAATATTTTTTTTCTTGTTTTCCTCCTCTAAAAACTACGTGCATGTTATAGTCGGGTGCGTGTTATAGAGCGAAAAATACGGTACTTAATTCGTTCCGGAGGTCCATTCTTAACCTGAAACTGTTCTTAACCTGAAGCAGCACTTTAGCTAATGGGGCCTCCTGCTGCCGCCGCGACGCCGGAGCCCGATTTCTGTTCTTATCCTGAAGCAAAGTTCTTAACCTGAAGCACTATTTCTGGGTTAGCGGAGTGTGTAACCTGAAGCGTATGTAACCCGAGGTATCACTGTAATTCATTTCATTCACTAGTAGAATTATTATTTGCCATAGCAATTTTCTTGCACTAGGAACAATTAACTAATTCTACGAAGTTTCAGACACTGCAATCCTACATACAAGTTGTATCGTATGCAATCCCAACTGATTTTGACAAGGCATTAACTTGCACACGTGTTTCTACATCTTACAACATATTTTATATTTCTGTTTTGCTGGTTTAAAAAAAGATCTGCAATTTTTCCTCGGAGAATCAAATAAGCAGTCAGTTTGCATAGTGAATTCCAGGCTCCTGAACAGAATCAGAACAACATTAGATGAACACACACATTGTACATATTAATTCAGGTAATAATACATTCAATTATTCTTTAGTTGCAGGATATAGCTACATTCCAACTTAGGCATTGTAATCAAGACTTTTAAGTAGTGATTTATGACTTAAACCATGTACACATTTATTCACCCATTCACAAGAGACAGCTAAAATAATGAGACTAATTAGAGCTGCCAACCACAACTGTTGGTGAAAGACAAAAGTTGAGCACAAGCCAATGTAACTTTTAGTAGTGCAATCTGTAAGCTGTTTCTTATACTGTATAGCTGAAACTCAAGGTGCCACTTGTGTTCTCCACACACATACTAGGACTTTTTACTCTGGGACACTGGGGCTTCCCCATTTCCAACCCAGGCTCTTGCATCACCCAAAAACACATTCTTGATGGTCCAGGGACCCTCTGTTCCAGCAGTCAATTTAGTGCAAGCAAAAAGGAATCAGTATTTTGTAGGCATTGTTAATGTTGAGCATATATAAGCTACTGTTTTGCTATTGAGACTTAAAAGCAGAAATGCCCATATCATAGTAAAATATTATCATTACACCAATACCATCACTAAAGGATATTCTTAACAGCACTTACCAGCAACACTTGTAATGGTGACTGGAACTCCTTGCACTTGAACACCTGCAGCACCCAAGTTGGCTACACTTACTGTTTGAAGATTAGGCACTGAAGCAATCTGGGCAGCATTTAGCGTTATTGGTGTACCAGCAACAGCTACTGGTGCAATTTGAGCTATAGTACCACCACTTGAAGATACAGGGGTAATGGTTAGTTGCTGGGGCAATCCAGCATTTTGTACTTGAAGATTTGAAAGGCTTTGAAGATTTTGGACCTGTACTGTGTGCCAGCTGATCTGTCCTGATGGGGTTAAAGTTGGTGCTCTTATGAGAACTTGAGTTGGACTCACTGCTTGTAACTGAACATTTTGCAAAGGCTGCTGCTGAATTGTCTGAATAGTTTGTCCCGACTGGAGCTGAAAAGACTGTGGAGAAATAGCCTGAATGATCTGCTGCTGTGGCTGCTGGATCTGTATCTGCTGCAGAATAGGCTGACCTACTATTTGCACCTGCTGCAGTGAGTTTGTTTGATCCTGCACATTTTGCAATCCATTAGACTGACTAGAGTTCTGAGTCTCTGTTTCTGATGTGGCTGTTTGAGGTTCTTCAGTACTAGACTCAGAACTTGTTGCTGTGTTTGCATACCGGCCTGTTTCTGCTGTACTTACTAAAGTTTCACTGCTTGTAAGGGAAGTGGAGGCAGTAGTTGTGCAAGTGGAAGAAGGAGAATCTGGCATAGTACTAACAGCAGTGGTTGTGACAGGTGTGGACAGTAGCTGATTTCCATTGGAAACTCCACTATCACTGGACTGTGTAACCTGTCCAGTACTACCACTAGCAGCAACATTTATTACAGGTAATGCTAGAGTCACTCCTCCAATGTTTATAGGCAATGAAGTTACAACTTGTGCCTGAGTGCCGGCAATAGGCAGCTGCAATGGAATAGAAACACCAGGCCTAATCTGGACTGGCACTGTTTGATTTGCCAAGTTCTGAGCAATAATATTCCCAGAAGCTGTCCTATTTGTAGCTGTAAGAATAGCTTGATTATTTCCTGCAGGGATGAGCTGGATTTGACCCTGTAAATCTTGCAGAGTTGTAGTAGTAGCAGGATTGATCTGAATTTGTTGACCTTCTGTCGTTTGAATCTGTGGAATCACTTGGTACTGAACAGTACCTCCTGGATTCTGTACTTGTATGACTTGAAACTGTCCTGGAGTTGTCGCAGAAGAATTGCTTGTCTTCGTCTTTGAAGGGGATGCATTTCCGTTGTTACTACTGGAGGGACTTGCTGCACTAGAAGCAACAGAAGGTGCCTGTTGGACGTTGTTCTCTTTTGAAGTAGGAGGAGCAGCAGCAGCCGCAACAAGCTGCCAAGCATTTCCAGCAAGCTGAGTCGTTACTAATTCTAACTGTTGTGGCTGATTTTGAAGTTGCACCAAACCTTGGCTTGGATCTATAATAAGCTGCTGTCCAGTTGCTTGATTCTCACCAGGAGTCCCTATTTTGCTGCAAGTTGCTGCCAGCAGAGCCAGAGGAGAAGGCTGAGAATCCTAACAGAGACATAGTGTATTAGGAGATAAAATAGTACTTGCAAACTAAAAAGCAGTATCCTGAGTATTAAAGAATGCTAGAAAACATGACAACTGAACAAATGGCAATGAATAGCTTATCCAGCCAAAGGTTTCATAGCCCCCCACAAACATCTCTAGTAAATACAAGAAAACTTGCCCCTTCCCCAAACATGTCTAGGCCATAAAGACTTGTACTCATCCTATAAGCCACAAGGCAGTATCCCTTGAAATGAACTGAAAGTAATTAAGCCTTGCTTCGTTTCCCTCTATGTTTTACCTGAGAGGCTCCAGTTTTGCTTTTCTTATTGTTGTTGTTTTCAGCCTCAGGAGATTTCTCTCCCTCCGAGGGCATAGCTTCCTCCTTCTTTTGATCTACCAAAAGACAAAACAAACACACAACCTATTAGGCATAGCTGTTCACTTTGAATCTGCAACCAGGAGCAAATCCGTCTGGACATTCTCGCCAGCCCTCCATTCTTAACTCAGTCCATATTATTATTATTGCAGAAAAGGGAGTCCTAAAAAATAAAAAATAAAATAAAACGTGGTTTGGGAAACCCGGCCCACGGGGGGCTGGCGTGCGAACACCCAGAAAAAAAGGGGAGGCTTGATTGGTTTCTTGCTCTCGGAGACTGTAAGGCGGGCCGGGTGGGGGGGTGGGGGTGGTGGCGGAAAACCACCCACAGCCCTCCTCCTCCTCCTGCCCCTAAAGCATCTACGGCTACTGAGTGGCCCAGGATGCTTTAGGGGCAGGAGGAGGGAGGCGCAAGGGAGGGGAAAATGGGAGGAAACAGAAGCGAAGGAGGGATGGATGTGCACGGGGAGGGAGGGCCGGGAAGGAAAGGGGGGATGGAAGAAGGAGGGGCGGAGGGAGGGATAGACCGGGGGAGACGGAGGGACCCAGAGGGGACGGGGAAGCGGGAAGGCGCGCGGGGGCGTCGGCGGGGGAGGGAAGGGGCGGAGGGGGGGCTACGTACCGCTCATCCCGCATTAACGCCCGCTGAGGCGCGGCTGGAGGAGGAGGAGGAGGGGAGGGACGGAGGGCGGGGTGCTGGGGGTGTAGCGGCGGCGAGAAGGCCGGTCGCTGCCGGAGCTGGGAGGAGGAGCAGGCCGGCCTATTTTTCCACGAATGGCCGCCGCTGGGCTGTGGCGTAGGTGCCCGTCTCTCCTCCCGCCGTCGCCGCCAGCGCCTGATTGACAACTGGGAGCTGGAAGAGGGAGGGGGCGAGAGGAGAGAGAGGGCGCCGGGGGTGGAGGAGGAGGAGGAGGAGGAGGGGCGGGGCCCGGCGAGGCCTAGGCCGACACCCACTGAGGAAGGAACCCAAAGCAGGCTTAAGCCTCTGAGAGAGCAGGCGGCGGCCGGCCTGGCGGAAAGGGAGGCGGGGAAAGGGGAGGAGCCAGGGCGGCGCGAGCCAGGCCCTCGCCTTCAAATAGGCCGGCCGGCCTATACAGAAGAGCTCGCGGCTGTGCGAGGAGGGGGGCGGGTGGGCGTGGCTAGAGGGCGTATTGGGTGAGGGGAAGGAGCGGGGGCTATTAACCGCCCTTGTGAGGTGGCGGGGGGGATTTCTGGGGGGGGGGATTTGCGCGCGAAAGGGGAAAGGGAGGCGGGATCAAGGGCGGGGCGAAGCCGAAAGGTTTCTGTTCTCCGTCCGCCCCTCTGCTAGCCGCTGCCGGCGCTCACAGCCGCCGAAGCCGTTGATTGACAAGTCCAGGAGAGCCAGGCGACGAATGAAAAGGGGAGGCGAGAGCCAACTCGCGCGCCTGTAACTGACAGCGCGGGAAGGATGCGCTGCCGCAGACGCGCCCGCCCGCTGCTGGCGCCCCATCCTTCGGAAGGAAGGCCTCGCTCCTTAAACTGATCGGGGCAGCCCTATTAGTTCTTCTTTTAGCTAACCTAGACCGTTTATTTATTTATTGCCTTTGCTGGGGCGCGGGGAGACAGTCCCCCCCCCCGCAAGATACGAATTCAGAGGAGTTTTTTGGCGGGGGATAGGCGGGGCTTGAACCCTGGCTTGTGATTGGTTGTAGTGCAGCGCGCTGCATGTGGGGAAGTGTAGTGCTCGAGAGAGCCCGCGCGTGCGCAATGCTAGACAGGTGCTTTGCTGTAAATTGAACCTAGATTGGATTGAGGCTCCTTAATGTCTTGCTGTGAGCTGTCATTTCTCTGCTACACGTTGGAAGCGTGGGAGTTAACCTTGCTGTTTTTTTTCCTGAACTTTAGAAGGAAAGAAGAGTGCAGAATAAAGGTCATTTTGGCAGTTTTGTCTTTAGAAGCAGTTGGAAGCATCTGCAGCAGAAGTGGGATACCTGTGGCCTTCCAAAGCTTGCTGTAATACAACTCCCGTCATCCTTTCTGGCTGAGGCTAATAAAGAATTGGAGTCTTAACACCATCTGGAGAGTTGCAAGTTCCTTATCCCTGCTCTACAGGTTGAATTTCTGAACAACCAAAATCTAGAATATTCTTTCAGTTTGTTTATGGCAGGTGTGGCAAGGTCCAAACCCAGAAGACAGAAATATAAAGAAATTCAAATAAGAATTCCAACAAGGGTGTAGCAGGCACTCTGGTTTACATTTCTTCATGTTCATATACAGACTCTGGAACTGTTTCTTAGTTCAGGAGATGCCATGGTTCAGAAGGAAAGTACCCATTATGTGGTAGTTCCATGACTGGATCTCCTGGTGCTTTTTAAGCATGCAACTGTTTGTAGGAGGGGCTTTGCCACACACAGAAACACAGCATAGTAGCAGGGAGAAGGAATCGGATAACAAATTTCAGGTCCCCTATCTGCAGGTTTATGAGAATGATAGTCTGTAATTTCCTTGCATCTTGGGGGTCTTCTTAGGCAGTAGCCTATGTAACAACCTTCACTATCTTTGGGCTTCCAGGAGATTCAAGCCTCTGAGGTGAGATCTGGAGAACTTGTGGCTGCAAGCTCAGTTACTGTCCTGCTTTCACTGCCACATTTACCGCTTTGAGAGCTGTTGGAAAATGCCAACCCAGCACTATCCACTGATCTCATCTAGATGATCTGGTTAGCACCGTTTTATGCCCACCGTCTTCCTGAGCTCTGCAGTGTGCTTAATTAGTCATAGAATCATAGAACTGTAGAGTTGAAAGGGACACGAGAAGTCGCGCAGTCCAACCCCCTGCAATGCAGGAATCACAGCCAAGGCATCTGTTACTATTAGATATTAGTCACTTGTTTCACAGATGTCTCCAAGCAACTTAAAAACATATTTAAAAACATAACCGTAAGTACATTATAAAATTAACACATTCATTTAAAAAGGCATATAAAACATAAAGATATACAAAACAACGCCACCCACCCCCCCATAACAACCTCATGAAGCTTTGGCAGCATACTAACAGCACAAACCATCCTAAATCTGGTACTGAAAAGAAGTCAGCGAAGGCACCAGGCACACCTCACTGGGGAAAGATAGGGAGCAACAACTAAAAATACTCTCTCCCTTCTTATATTCTTCCGAGGTTTCCTCAGAGATGAGATTGGGAGAATGCCATCAGATGAGGATCTCAGGATATGGTTAGATTTATATTGGAAGAGGTGTTTCAGAAGATCCTGAGCCATAAAGAACTGTAAAGGTCGAAATCATAATTTTGAATTGGGCCCAGAATCATACAACCATATGATTCTAGCTGTAACAGAATTGGTGTTATGATATTGGTGTTTGCCTCAAACCGCTTAATAACTGGGCAGTTGCATTGTGCACTAATTGAAGCTTCTGGACCATTTCCCCATATGACGCTCATTGCGATAGGGCTATCTTGAGGTTGCCAGAGCATAGTTTGTTGCAACCAAATTATTCCTGTCCAGATATGGTCATATTTGGGCCACCAGTGTAAGCTGTTGGAAGACACTGGGCCTCAAGTAAGAGCAATGGATCCAGGCAAACCCATAAACTATGAGCCTGTTCCTTCTGAGACAGGCTTCACACCACTCAGCTGGTCAGAGGAACCACCCACTAACAGTATCTCAGTTTTGTTCAGATTAAGCTTAAATTTATCACCCTTCACCCAGTCCATTATTGCAACCAGGCACCAATTCAGTACATCCACTGCCTCACCTACAGAAAAGGAGAAGGAGTAACAGCTGTGTGTTATGAGCGCGGGTGGCTCTGTGGTTTAAACCACTGAGCCTCTTTGGCTTGCTGTTTGAGAGGTTGGCAGATCGAATCCGTGAGCTCCCGTTGCTCTGTTCCAGCTCCTGCCAACCTAGCAGTTTGAAAGCACACCAGTGCAAGTAGATAAATAGGTACCACTGTGGTAGGAAGGTAAACGGCGTTTCCATGCGCTCTGGCACTTGTCACAGTGTCCCGTTGTGCCAGAAGCAGTTTAATCTTGCTGGCCACTTGACCCGGATAGTTGTCTGTGGAAAAACGCCGGCTCTCTCAGCCTGAAAGCGAAATGAGCGCTGCACCCCTTAGTTGCCTTTGACTGGACTTAACCGTCCAGGGGTCCTTTACCTTTACCTATCGGCATACTGGTGACAACACACTCCACTCAGCAATTGTATGCAGATATTGAACAACATGGGGGACAAAAGAGATCTTCTGGCTCTAGTGAAGGCCTCTTCTGGAATGGTCTTACTACTGCCTCCTTCAGGTGGCCTTGGACTACTAGTTGAAGTGAAACGTAATTTGCACAAAGCATGTCCTAAGCCAGTGATGGCCAAACTTGGCCCTCCAGCTGTTTTGGGACTACAACTCCCATCATCCCTAGCTAACAGGACCAGTGGTCAGGGATGATGGGAATTGTAGTCCCAAATAAACTGGAGGGCTGAGTTTGGCCATCACTGTCCGAAGCCATTAGAAGAAACTAGCAAGGAAGATAGGTAGTTTTTTACTTTAATAGGAAATACCTTTCTGCCCAGGTATTTCTGCCCACCTTTAAAAGTGTGTGTAGATTCAATGTGAAGAGAAGGGGGCAGGTTCATGTCTACTGTCCCTTCACGACAACTTAAATCATGACCAAAATTCCTTTGATTAAAATCACACTTGGAGAGGAGGTTGCTTCCTGCTACTCTATACAGCAAAGTAGGCCAGGAGCATAGGCAGCTACTGCTGAATGTTCCAACATTCCTTAACGTAAAACCTTTTCTGAAGAATGATTGCTGCAGTTGCCACTTTTTCCTGGCAGGCGTCCTTTCCCATCAACAATTAGGAAATAGGCAGACTTCAACAGGTGATACTTTTCTCAGCATGGAGGTGCAGTTTGCAGGGTTTTCTCCTGCCATGCAGCTGTTAAAGGCACAAGCATTTTGCCGAGACAAACCCATGGAGGATAAGATCCATGGCTACTAGTCATAATGGCTATATTTCTTCCGGTATCGGAGCCAGTATGCTGTCTTATAGGCAGAATTCTTATGTTCATCTGCATGTCCATTGTGAGAACAACGCTGGACGTGGTAGGGCTGAGAAAGGGCTCTTTCTTTGTCCTTAAGTGGGGGAAAGTGGGCACCTTATAGTGGGGTACTGCAAGCTCTCAGATAAAGTATTTTGTAGCAAAAGAGATTTTTGTGATTCAGTTTCATGGGTAATTGGAACTTATGCTGAAATCCTATACACATTTATTCGGGAATAAGTTCAGCTGAAGACATGGTGATACTTCTGAGTAACCCTGCATAAAATCAGGCTCTACTTGCTAGTTTTCCTTTGTGGGGACAGTTCCATAATCATCATTGTATGCCAACACCACACAGGTTTCTCCACATGCTTAAAGAGCTGCAGTGTGGTGCTGAAATGAGCTGTCTGAATAATAAAGAAATACACATTGAGGCTACAATCCTATGCAGAGTGTAGGCATGTTTGATGAATCTGTTTCAGTGGGCATAGGAGTGCTTAACTGCATAGGAGCAGCCTGCCTGAAAAAGTACCTAGGATTGGTGTGCAGTACAACCTTTTAAAACCAAGATTCTGTTCATATAATGAAGGCTTAGTACAGTTTTAATTGCCACATGAAAGCACTAGCCTAGTGGCCATAGGCCCCAAGGAATTGCATGCAGGCAACTGCACCCAATTGTAGAAATACACACAATCATAGAAGTGCTGCTGCAGGAACTCTGTTCTACTTCTGCAAGCCACCCATTTATTTATTTTTGCAGGCTAGTAACTTTAATGGGGGCTTATTTAAAAGGCTGACCTATACCTTGCAGTATTCGCACGCTGCTAGAGATGGGCATTATCCAACTAAATCGATCCACTAATTACCATAATGACATGCACTTGTGCAACAGAACTTCCCCTCGCTCTCCTCTCCCTGTGCCCTCCACACAGATCACAGATCTGCCCTGGAGGAATGGGGGGAAACTCAAAACAGATTTAAGGAGATACAGGAATGCGTGGGGAGAGAAGAGGAAGAGCTTTTCCTTTGCATAGCCAAAAGCATTTCCACTAGAGGATCTGTTTAGTCAGATACTGCCCAGTGGACAGTGGTGGTTTTTTGGGGGTTTTTTTACATTGATTATTTAAGAATGTTTTAGAACATGGATACATCTCTAGGGCTGTAAGCAGTGTTAACCATGGTGTACTTCCATGAATGTCATAGCCAAATGTTTCAAAGTCTAGAGGTAATAATGTTTAGCAGTGACTGTAGACATGGAGTTACCGTGTTTTTCACTCTATAAGACGCACTTTTCCCCTCCTAAAAAGTAAAGGGAAACGTGTGTGCGTCTTATGGAGCGGATGCAGGCGGGAGGCTCTGCTCAGCGCTCCCTTTAAAGAGCCACGTGGAGCGTGTGTGCAGCTCTTGGGGGCTTTTCCCCGAGGAGGGAGAAGGGCTGCCCTTCTCCCTTCTTGGGGAAAAGCCCCCAAGAGCCGCACACACACTCTGTGCGCTCTTTAAAGAGAGCACGGCTCTTGGGGGAGCCTTCATCCCCCTGCCCGGGAGAGGCTGCCCACGGCTATCCCATAAGCCAGGACAGCAAGAGGCTATCCCAGAAGCCAGATCCCTCTTGCTGTTCTGGCTTCTGGGATTCAGAATATTTTTTTTCTTCTTTTCCTCCTCCAAAAACTAGGTGTGTCTTATGGTCTGATGCGTCTTATAGAACGAAAAATACAGTAGTTTCCACTAACCCATTTCAACCAACACCTCAGTTTTGAACACATTTAAATTGCAAGTGCCATTGACTTCCAGTCTGTCATCTTCCCAGGGTACAGCGGTGACTTAATGTTTTTCTAAAAAGGGGAAATTGAGAGCAATATCTTAAGAAAATGTCTTTCATAGTGGTCATGCTTGTTTTTTCTTTGATTGAATTATGACAGACACATGAGAAGTGCTTTTTGTGTGACAGAAAAAACAGAGTTTCTTCTTTTTTTAAAAAAAAAATCAAATTATAAATCATATCAAAATTCTTGCTTTTTCTTCAAGGTTTAGTTATTATGTGTGAGAGAAAAGAAAATTGCTTTCTGATACTCCTTGGAATTATGTGATGCTTGAAAACGTCGTTGCTAAGAAATAAAAGAGTTCAACCTCTCTTACTTGGAGGTGGGAAAAGAGCATGGCCATGAACAGATCTCCATCTGCCTAAGAAGTGCACCTTGATTTATGGTTGTGTGTACGTATTTTTTATCTTGGAGCACAAGCAGAGTTGTCTGACATCAAAGGCAGCTTTCTTAGGCTGCAATTTATTGTACTTTGCTAGCACCAGTAGCTGCATGTTTCTGCAAGCAATCCACAAAGGTGGACAGAACTAATTTGACACCATGTAACCCAGACACTTTAGTCTACCAGTGAAGAACTACTAAAGTGTTTTTATGTCAAAGTTGTATCTCCTATAATGGTAGATAACAACTGTAAACTACCCAGACGCTTCAACAGCTTTTGACTGCTCTGAAAGCTCAACAGGAAATCCTAATTCAACTGATGTGGTTTCCTGCTGAAATACATGTTTGTAATGACAAATGAAGGAACACTGTGCCAAAGCCATTAAGCTAGTTGCAGCGAAGACACCATTAAGCTAAAAAGATGGGTCTTAACACCCAGTCTAACTTGGTATACAAAAAACTTGTTGCATTATTTAAATGTTCAGAAAAGTGGGCATTAAAGTGAACTGTGAATCTGTGTATGCTGAAATATGCACATTAACAGCACACTCTATCTTCATTAAAATAAATGGAGGTTTGATCAGTTTAACAGGATGTGGTCTGAACTCTTGGAAGATCGGGGTGAAGAGCGATGAGAAAAAACAACCAATGCTGTACATTTGCCCAAAGCAAGGGACTACATGGAAAGCTTAATCTGTTATTTAATCTATATTGTTATAAATTCAATTTATAATCCACCTTTCTACATATAGCACCCAAGACAGGTAGCAACTGTGATAGTAATGCAAAAATAAAAATAAAAAGACAATAGCAACATTTTGTTAAGCATCAGTAACAGTACGATTGGAAAGAACAGATCAAACCACTCAAAAACACCAATGGTCACATTAAAGCATATTTAGGTAAGCTATAAATAAAGAAAAGAAACACTCATATTAGTTTGCCTGTCTTCCCAAGTGATGGAAGAAGAAAAGATCACCAGTGTTGAAACAATGATTCTTCAACATCAACTTCGTTGGACTGGTCATGTTGTGCGGATGCCTGATGATCGTCTTCCAAAGCAACTACTCTATTCTGAACTTAAGAATGGAAAGCGTAATGCTGGTCGTCAACAAAAGAGGTTTAAAGACTGTCTCAAGGCAAATCTAAAAAAATGTAGTAAAAACACTGACAACTGGGAAACACTGGCCTGCGAGCACTCCAGTTGGAGAACAGCCTTTACCAAAGGTGTCGTGGGCTTTGAAGACACTTGAACTCAGGATGCAAGGGAGAAACATGCTAAGAGGAAGGCATGCTTGGCAAATCCACTCCATAATCAACTTCCATCCAGAAACCAATGTCCTCACTGTGGAAAGACCTGTGGATCCAGAATTGGCCTCCACAGTCACTTACGGACTCATTGTTAAAACTGTTTAAGGAAGACAATCTTACTTGGCTACGAGTGATTGCCAAAGAAGAAGAAAGAAGAAAGAAAAGAAAACTGGTTAAATGAGACATTCACTTTTGAGACAAATTTATCACAATATATGTGTTTACTAGCTGACCAATAGACAGATACATACTTTATTTATGGCTGTTTCTTGTGTGTGATTCTTTGCTCCACTACGTGTATTGCTGCAATAATTTCAAAAATGTTACACAAATGATCACCCATCTGCTACTGTGAAGTTATCCCTATTTAACATAAATTTCACCTCTAATTATCATTGCCTGTAATTTTTGCATGTCATTGCCATTTCAACTCTTCTTTTTACATTGCTCCCAGCTAAGATTTCACTTCTTGTATCCAACAAAGTGGACTTGAGTCCACCAAGGGAGCCTATACACCCTTAGCTGAAGCATGAGTGCTAGAGTGTTCCTATCTCTCCTTCTTTGTTGGGCAGGAAGAAAAGTACTCCATATTATAAGGTAAAATTCACCCTGAAATATACTCAGAGTTGAGTAGTGATTTCATGCTCTTTATTGCAGCTTGTAGAAAACAGTGAATGAATTTTCCCCAAAACCTCTGGCTTTATATACATTATTTACACAATGGGTCCCGCATGATTGGCTGATTCTGCTCCCCTCCTGGAGCCTGACTGGGCTGCTCCTGCAGGCCAATCAGTAGCTGCATTCTAGGATCCTACCTGCCTATTGTTCTAGTAATAGGCTGATTCATTTCTTCCTGGGGCCTGATTGGGCGACTCCTGCAGGCTGCATTCAGGTTGCTGCATTCTAGGATCCTACCTGCCTATTCTAGGATCCAAGCTCAGTACATAAAACTACCTTACAGAGGACTGGCCCTGTGGAGAGAGGTTTGGAACGCTCCTTCAAGCATCCAGACCTTCCGCACCTGAGATGCCCACCTGTTGCAACATCCACTTTTGAGACACATACCGCCTCACAGAGCAAGGATTCCCCTCCTTCTGTTAGGGGAAAAAACACATGACTATGGATACCCACTGAAACCATTTTAACTCCATCACCCACAAATATTCGAGGCCCATGACACAGTACAATAGACTATACTGGGCCACCATGATAGTGATAAGCAGGCTTTCGGGATTCTGAAGATGCAGTCCACGTGGAGTCCCTGTGACTTATACTCCTAGATAACCACAGAGTGGTGGTGGTGGTGGTGGATGCGCTATTATATACAAGAATGTTCCCATTACCATACCTCACATCAGCCCACTCAACCGCTTCAATCTGTGGAATTGACACTACTACAGGTGCCACATGATACCAGTTCCACATTTGTAAGAACTCGATTTTTTAGCGTGCCAGTGCCTACACTTTGGAACTGCCTGTCTATTGAGATCAAGCAGGCACCTTTTTGTATTATTATTATTATTATTATTATTATTATTATTATTATTATTATTAATATACTGCCCTATACCCAGGGGTCTCAAGATATAAATCAAGATATAAAACCACAAAATACATCATAAAAATAAAAACAACCCAAAACCCAAGGCACCCCCACCAAAAACACACACAAAGGGCATAGGATATAAATCGGATCAACCAAAGGCCTGGTTAAAACAGAACATTTTTGCCTGGTGCCTACAGATGTATAATGAAGGTGCCAGGTGAAATTTCCTGAGGAGAGCATTCCACAGACGGGGAGCCACTGCAGAGAAGGCCCGTTCTCATGTTGCCACCCTCCAGACGTCTCGAGGAGAGGCACACGAAGAAGGGCCTCAGAAGGTGATCTCAGGGTCTGGGAAGGTTTACATGGAAAGAGGTAGTTCTGGAGGTATTGTGGTCCTGAGCTGGTCTTTATAGGTCAAAACCTGTACTCTTTTCGGTACCTGCTGAAAACATTCTCATTTAGACAAGCCCAGCCAGATGCTTAGGAAGTTGAGGTAATTGTAAACTCTTTTGAGTATTTTTACTTTTGTATGTTTTAACGTAAGGCTGTGACTTTTTCTTGATTTCACTGTTTTGCAAACCATTTTGTTTGTTTTTACGATCAAGTAGTGCATAAATTTTGTGAAATATGAATGAAGTTGTCAGGTGAACCCTTGTGGCCCAGCAGAGCCAAGGCGTTTTTTAGTCCATGGTCCTAAACAGTTGCCTTTGGCATGACCCCTCAGTCCACTTGCTGGTCACCAGGGCTGTGTCCCTGGCATGTGCTCACTCTGTTTGCCAATGGCCACCCCCTCCTCAAATTAAAAGAAAGGCGCTTTCGACTAAACATTAGGAAGAACTTTCTGGCAGTAATAGCTGTTCGACAGCGGGAGGGGCCACCTCAGAAAGTGGTGGACTCTCCTTCATTGGAGGCTTTCAAACACAGTTTGGATGTTCATCTGTCAGTGATTCTTTAACTGTGATTCCTACATTGCAAAGGTTGAACTAGAGGACCCTTGCGATCCCTTCCAATGCCTCAGTTCTGTGATTCTATGACCCTCTTAATGTTCTAACTAACTTTTTGCCAAGTCCCTCATATTTTAACAATTTTAACAGAAGAAAGCCCATGTTGGGTATAATGCCTGCTTTTTGTATGTATTTATATTGCATGTAGGGACGCGGGTGGCGCTGTGGGTAAAACCTCAGCGCCTAGGACTTGCCGATCGCATGGTCGGCGGTTCGAATCCCCACGGCGGGGTGAGCTCCCGTTGCTCGGTCCCAGCGCCTGCCAACCTAGCAGTTCGAAAGCACCCCCGGGTGCAAGTAGATAAATAGAGACCGCTTACTAGCGGGAAGGTAAACGGCGTTTCCGTGTGCAGCTCTGGCTCGCCAGAGCAGCTTCGTCACGCTGGCCACGTGACCCAGAAGTGTCTGCGGACAGCGCTGGCTCCCGGCCTATAGAGTGAGATGAGTGCACAACCGCAGAGTCTGTCAAGACTGGCCCGTACGGGCAGGGGTACCTTTACCTTTTACCTTATATTGCATGTATGGGATGCAGGTGGCGCTGTGGTCTAAACCACTGAGCCTTGGGCTTGCCGATCAAAAGGTCGGTGATTCGAATCCCTGCAATGGGGTGAGCTTCCGTTGCTCGGTCCCAGCTCCCGCCAACCTAGCAGTTTGAAAGCACCCCAAAAGGTACAAGTAGATTAATAGATACCGCTCTGGCAGGAAGGTAAACAGTGTTTCTGTGCACTGCTCTGGTGTCGGTGTTCCATTGCGCCAGAAGCGGCTTAGTCATGCTGGCCACATGACCCGGAAAAACTGTCTGCAGAGTGGACAAACGCTGGCTCCCTCGGCCTGTAAAGCGAGATGAACACTGCAACCCCAGAGTCGTTCGCGACTGGACTTAACTGTCAGGAGTCCTTTTACCTTTTTATATTGCTTGTATGGGTTGAGCTTGGACTACATAGTTGTATTAGCTTCACATAGGAGTAAAAGCTGCAAGCACAGACTCAGTGGTGAGATGTTTTATCTGCAGCTAGGAAATAAAACAGGCAATCATCTGTGTTCCAGAGCAGCACAAAAGAGCTACCAAAGCAGTTGATTTATTGTGCCACTGGAATAGCCTGCATTTAAAACTGGCATGGACATATATGTTCACATTTCCACTCTGTGGGGATGCCATTAGTACAGTGGCTCTGAAACCTTTTAGAAAGGGCAAATATTGAATCTCTGTTCATGATCTTCCTATTAATGACAATCCCTTGGTACCTCTTACATCAGTTTCCAATGCTCACTGTAGGAAATAGCCTGAAGTGGGTGAAAACAAAAGTAAAGAAATGAGGTTTCCTTTTGTCATGAAGAGGCAATGTTAGACCAAACTATTTCCTGTCATTTAAAGTGGAACAAGTGTGCAGTCTCTCCACTCAAAAGGATAGGTCCAGTAAATCTATTTACTAATATGCTCATGTTACATAAAAGGCCAGCATATTTAAGCCTGTTTTGCATGATTATTTAGGTGGCCAAAGCAATTCTATCTGGCAATTCTATGTTTTCAAGATGTAAGTGCTGACGATAGCCCTCACCTGCTCTCCAAGAATTGTCAAAGGTTATAGAAAGAGGCTCTGAGGTTACATCTGCAAGCTCCTTTAGTACCCTTGGATGCAGTTCATTAGGCCCTGGAGATCTGAATTCTTTCGAAGTAGCCAGGCATTCCCTTACCATCTATCTTGGGCACAGGGACATACCTAGGGGTTAGCCAGGTTGATACCCACCAAGGGCGCAGGCCCAGGGGGAGAACCAAAATCATGCCTCTCCACTCTGGCTCTGAGTGGCAGAGCACCTAGTAGGGCAGCCTGGGTGCAAGGGAGCCTAGAAATGCCTCTTCTTGGGCTACAACTCCTTCTCTGCATCATTTATCCTATTATCACCAGGTTGGGCACTGCTTTCCTTTCGGATGAAGACAGATTTAAAGTAGGTGTTGAGCAGTCACTCAAAAGCAGATGCCTCTTACTTTTCTTTCTAGTTGGAATTGTTTACAATTTAAGAACCATCCACCACGAACTCCATAGGATCTCACTCTGTAGTTCCTTAAGCTGTTTGAAATCAACTTTTTTAAAGTCCAGATGGCACTCACTTTCCCCTTGCTTCTGTATAGTGAATCCCAAGAAGATGTGGTCACTTCCTCCCAGGGTTCCCACTACTTCCACCTCATTGACTAGTTCTTCCCTTTTGGTGAGGATCAGGTCCAAGATAGTTACCATATTTGCCCAAATATAAGCCACATCTGAATATAAGCCGCAACTTTATAATTGGGCGGGGGGGGGGAGAGAAAAAATACCTGAATACAAGCTGCTCCATTCCTCGCTGCTCCTGGCCGCATACTGGGGGCGGGGGGGGGGAGCTGTGCTGCATTCCTGGCCTTTCCCCTTCCTTCCTCACTCTCTCTCTTCCTGGCCTGGGGGGCAGGAGCAGCTTTACCATGCTCCTGGCACTGTTTGCCCCGGACAATATAGGATATGGGTGAATATAGGAAGTTGGCACACATGGCAGGGGTGCCAACTTGAATAAAATGGGGGGGGTTAAATCCTGCTCTGCACAATCAATCACATGATGTGGTGCATGCACATCCTTTGAATGGCAATGCCCATCAACTTTGGGACAGCCCGGCCCCCTCAAATATTTTATTGGGGGGCCCAAAGGGACCTCGGCCCCTAGGAGTTGGCTCCTATGACTGGCAGAATGTTCCATGGGCACATTTGGACAATTCTGTCAGCTCATCTGTCATGCCATGACATATCTAGTCCTCTGCCAGCGTAGTGTGGCTTCCACCAAATGCCATAGCTCTCCCAGCCAGCATAATTTGAGTTTAGGATTGCTCTGAAAGATGTTTGATATGTGCAAGTCTAAGCTTTGACAAAAATAATAATCAGGCATCTTCTGGGGGAAATAAGTGTGAGCAAGTGAGTAAGTAGGACTGACAATGCAATTAATTCGCTTTCCCTTTTTTGAATGCTTTATATCATAAACTTGAAATTCTTTTCAAATAGGTTTTTGGAAGCGGCATGGAATCGATCACTGAGCCTTTAAAAAAAAGAAAAAGAAAACAGTATATATATTTTCTGTATCTTGTTCCACAGGGAGTCTTCCTTTAAGGGGGGAAATTCATATCTTTTCCATCTCTTTGAACTCCGTAAAATACCCTCTGGGTCAGTTATCAAAGGAGAGGCAGAGTTCTTTACAGTTGTCTTACTAAAGGAATTACAGGGCTCTCCAAGAAGGTGACATGCTCTGGAGCGCTGTAACGCCCACATCAATAATATTAAATAGAATTTTCTATTAACAGGAAATCCTGTTAAGGATCAACTTCTGGTCTCAGTCTGATTCCATCTAGTCTTTTAGTTACATCTTGTCCTCCGAGACAGTCTTTGAGCAGAAAAGACTTGATTCGCTTAGGTAGTAGTATACCATTTCTTTGCTGCCAGCAAGTGTTTTTGCTCAGAATGAATAAAAAGAATGTCCACATCCTCAGATATTTCTTTTATGAGTTTAAATCTCTGGATGGATTTTGTGATATAATTTTGGGTTACTCCTCCACCCCATGTCCTGTAGCTTTTGTTAGGAACATTTGAACTGTAAGCCAGGAGTAGCCAATGTACAGCTCCCCACCCTGAGTTGTTAGACTACAATTCCCATCATACCTGACTTTTGGCCATGCTAAGGCTGTTGGGAGTTGGAGTTTCCCACTCTGCCACACAGTAGAAGATTTTGGTTGTTGCTGTTTTACACCTGGTTGTGTCAGTGCATTTGTAGAATCTAGTATTCACAGTGGTGTTTCCCTGAATTGATCAGGCCATGTGGTTGAATTGAGGACACCTAGTTCAAGGAGGAAATAGTTTAATTATTTTTTGGCAAATCACACACGCACACAAGCTTCTGGGGACTAAGCAGCTGGCATCCTCTCCTCAGGCATGTGCTCTGAGCTTGATTGCGTGACGAGGCCCCAGGCCCCTCAGTTCCCTCAGAAATAAACTCACAGACACAAACATGTTGGGTTAAGGGGATAAATTTGGCCACAATTGTATTGGTTACAGATGTGAGCGGTTTCACTTAGGCAATTGTGTGAAGCAATACTATATCCTGACTCCTGCCTGTCTGCAGGAGTCCCGTAAGGGTCAACTACCGATAGGGGGAGCCCCATGATATACATCAATTGAGTACCCCCAGGGTCACTGATGGGGTCGTGGCATGGCCCTATACCACGCCCAGGCTTCGGACAGGAATCATACCCCTGGATCCCTTTAATAGGATACCCTAAACGTGGAGGGGCAGGCCAGAGGCAACAACTGCCCCTCCCATGACAAGGCTTAAGTAAAGGTAAAGGGACCCCTGACCATTAGGTCAAGTCGTGACCAACTCTAGGGTTGTGGCGCTCATCTTGCTTTATTGGCCGAGGGAGCCGGCGTACAGCTTCCAGGCCATGTGACCAGCATGACTAAGCCGCTTCTGGAGAACCAGAGCAGCACACGGAAATGCCGTTTACCTTCCCACCGGAGTGGTACCTATTTATCTACTTGCACTTTGACGTGCTTTCGAACTGCTAGGTAGGCAGGAGATGACAAGGCTTACCCAGTGCCTAACCTTACAAAGTTGTGATGATTGCTACTAGGTAGGCGAAAACCAAATGGCTGGTGCCAATTTGCCAAATGGAAAAATTCCTACCTGGCCCCAACAACCAGGTGACCAACATTAGTCATAGCAAGGCCATGGTCAAGCAACGCAAGAAAAGAGGGTGGGTGGGCTGGGAGATCCGATGGAGGAGACGAATGGAGGCTGCCCTCCCCAGCCGCACTGCAATTTAAACGCCATATGGCCACACCCCCTGGCTAACTCGATTGGTCAGCCAGGGGGCGTGACACGATGGCTTGGAGTCCTAATGACATGGGCAGCATCCCTCTGCCCACAGCCGGGTCACTGGGAGGTCCCAGGTTGCCGCCCACAACACAGCCCCCCCCCGAAAAGCGGAGCCATTTTATTGGAGCAACAGTGCAACCATTCCCCCACCTGAATTTAAGTACCCTCACCTGATGAAGCTTGCACAAGCAACCTGTCACTTCTCCTACACCTAAGTTGCCACTATGCCCGTCTCTTCAAGCCCCTCCTGACCCTGGGGAACAGCTGGGAAGGGGATAGAGGGGATTCTACCACCCTGCTTCAGGCACCCTCTGTTCCTCCACCCCTGGCTCATCCTGGCCTTCTAGCCCTGGCTCCTGCCTCGCAGGAGGCGCTAAACCCCATAAATTGCTGCCCCCTTTCCCTTTATCGGACTCTGGCCCTGTGGCCTCTGCCACACACTCCTCCAGGCCCTGCCAGTTACGCTGACTAGAACAATATTAAAAACAGTTAATACACTTACTTTAGAAAGCTGGAACAAAATGAAAATGTTGCTTTTTTTCTCTTTTTCAGAAAAATCCACTACTTAGTTTTTAGCACATGGCACCCATACTATATTAATTTTTAATTTGCTTAGGCTTTGCAACTCGGCTAGTGGCATATAAATCAATATGACTGACAAGTCAGAAAGACAACAATTAAGCAGATGGCACTTTTTCTGACATGGATGTAAGTTGTGGGGAAAACGTCAAATGTTTTGTGTTTGACGTCCAATTATATTTTAATTCAGTGTTTGATATCTGATATTTAACAGTATTTGATAATTGACATGAAGTGTTGTTGTTTTTTAAATGAGAGCATATGATAGTTAACATGTGGCGTTATTTGGAATTTGAGAGTTGGCAGCTTCTGCAAAGAACTGACATTTTGCTCTCAGAGGTAGCAGCAGCCAGAGATCATCGGAGGGGGAAGTGAGCTGTTCATCCGGCCAGGAATTCCTCCTCCACTTGAGGAAGCCAGCCTTTTTGCATCTTTGGCTGGCAGAGGAAAGCCTGCCCCACTGAATGACTGATTGAGAATCCATCTGGGAGTGAGAGAAGTATCGAGATCTGGGCTGACCAGAGGGGTGCCCCTTTGTGGGGAGCTGCTTGGGGGGGGGAGCAAGGGCAGGCAGCAGGTATGTAGCTTGTGGGAACATCTGGATCCTTTGTTGTGGCCTCAGCAGTAAAGAGTGCCTTCCATCAGCTTCGGCTGGCAGCCCAGCTGCACCCCTCACTTCTGTTGCGTGTGCTCTTGTAACTTCTAGGTTAGATTACTGCAATGTGTTATATGTAGGGCTGCCTCTGAAGACGGTTTAGAAACTTCAATCGGTGCAGAATTCAGTGGCCAGATTGCTCACCGGAGCAAGACAGTTGGAGCATATTACACCGATCGTACCCCGACTGCACTGTCTGCCAATTAGTTTCCAAGCCCAATTCAAAGTGCTGGTTTTGACCTATAAAGCCTTAAATGCCTTGGGACCGCAATACCTCAAAGACTGCCTCTCCCCGTATGAACCAACCTGGACCCTGTGATCATCATCTGAGGCCCTTCTTCATGTGCCCCCTCCAGGAGAGGCCTAGAGGGGCACAAAGCAAAAATGGGCCTTTTCTGTGGTGGCTTCCCATTTGTGGAATGCTTGTCTGGCACCTTCACTGCTTATCTTTAGGTGCCAGGTAAAAATGTTTCTCTATAACCCGGCCTTTGGCTGATTAAAATTCTATGGCCTTACAATGTATTCGTGAGAGTGGTGTATTGGTTTGTTTGTTTTATTACATAATTTATGCTCTCATTTTGTTTTTTTATGTTGTGAGCTGCCCTGTGATCTCCTGACAAAGAGCAGTATACAAATTTAATAAATAACAATAATAATTTCAAGCCTGCTCAAATAAAAACCATCAAGAGATACCGATATTAAAAGCATCCAGTTTCACATGAAAAATACAAAATATGAGTTGAAATGAGTTGAAGTTCATGATGAAGTTCAGATGTCTCATCCAATGTTAGCATGGTGACCATGGGAAATCTTAAAATAAAATAAATAAATAAAATGAATATTCTTTATAGTATAAGTAAACTCTCTGTCAAACTCCCTTAAAAACCTTTCCCTAGCATTAATTATTGCAGATTAAAGAAAAACAGACTTCCTAGTTACAGAAACTATTTTTCCACACAAAGACACATTTCAGGCTTGTAGTTTGGCTTCCAAATATGCCTCCTAAATCCATCGCAAGCACTGTTCCTTAGACTAGGGTTTTTAAGTTCTGCATTGCAAAATGCCATTTTAAAGCTACCGTATTTTTATGGAAAAATGGCACTGCCATATGTCTGGATTTTCCTGGACATTTTTTCACGATTTCCACCCAGGCACTGCTGCCAACTGCAGTATTCCGGAAATCCTGGATGTATGGCAACACTATTCACAACCCACTTGGTGGTTCCTGCACCCCCACCTACCCCCCCCCCTTCTATTGGCTACAACAGAATGCTTTTTCCAAGTGTGTATGGCAGGGGAGGCCTCTATGGGCTCATGTGCATCACATTAGCAACCTCTGTTGGCCTAGAATAGAGAGCACGCTTTTTTAAAAAAATGTACAGGTGATGGGCTGAATTGAGAAGAAGTTATCAGAACTTGGATCCCATTGAAATCAATGGGACAACTTAGTCATGATGGTTGGTGGTTTATTTAGTGTGGCACTGCTTATTCTGTAATGATACCTCAATCATTTTAAAAGCAAAAGTATGTTTTAAAATGAATGATAAACTACATAGATCCAGGCCCGGAAAACTTAGCTAACGAATTCACACAAATCGCAACAAAAACCCTTTTGTGCCCTCTTGTGGTCAGTGTCTGCTAGAATTAAAATAAAGGGATGTCAAAATTACACGGATAAGGTATCCGGTGTTGTCATGGGAATATGCTGCAGTTAAAGAAATCTGCAGGGAGAGCAGAGCAGGAGTTACTCACCAAAGACGAGATCAAGAAAAGATATCTAAATTGTATTTAAGTTAAGAAATTAACTAGCACTAAATTCAATCAGTCCTGAATATATGGTTAAATGAGTTTATCAAGGACTTACCCCTTAGCTGTTTATGCTCTTTTTGTCCTGCTCTTTGGCACAAGCACTTTGGAACCAATCCAAACCTCTTTTATCTTCACAGGAAGCTTGTGAGAATATTCCAACAGCAACTCTGTGAGGTAGGCAACGTCTACCATGAGCGCCCCATGGTTAGCTAGGGAACTTTGTGTCTGAATGGGGATTTGAATGTGGGTCTAACCCATTTCTAATCCAGTACTCTAACCATCAGAACTGGCTAGTTTCTTTTTGGCCATATTTCTACAGTAACACTACATACACAGTCCTCTGCATTTGTACACACAACTGAAATCAATGTCATTGAGTTCAACGGGACTTATGCCAAGGTAAGTGGCTATAGGATAGAAGCCTAGAAAAATAACCCTTGGCCTTTCTTGTATTGTATGCATAAGTGAGGGGCAGTATGTAGCTTTAAATTACACATGCATAATTTTTAATTGAGGACTGTGCAGGGAGGTGGATTTAGATTTGTGGATCAAAGTTCATTGGCTCCTTGTGTGGTCTGTGCTGCATGCTTTCTGGACCAGACAGGTGGGAGAATTTGGTGGCCTTTGAGGCTGGAGAAGATTCAGATATGATCACAGGTAATGTGGCTCGTAAAACATGGGGGGGGGGGGGAAGGTCACATTCAAGAATGACCATAGAGTCTAGAACCAAAATACGACTTCATAGCTAATGCAGTGTTTGTGGCCAACATACTTTAAAAGGATTTTAGACAATAGACTTCAGAACCACCACCACTGTGCAAGCTTTCTAAAAAACAACAATTTTGTGCCACCTTAGTTGTGGCATAAATATAAACTGTCATTCTTGAAAGTGCCACAAGACTCTGGCTGCAATCTAGAGACACTTACCTGAGAGTAAGCCCCACTGAATTCAGTGACACTTACTTTAGAGTAGACATGAATAGGACTGTGCCATTTGTTCCTTTAGTTGCAACAGTCCAAAATGGCTACCCTTCTGAAACTTAAAAAGTCATCAGTAGTGAGTTACTTGTAAAATAAAATTGTTATCACCATCAGATCACATTTGTAACCTGTCTCTTTTCCAAAGACCTTTGTGTGGTACACATTGGATTTTCCCATCATGTGAAATATAGGTGGGTTAATATATGGCACTGTTGAATATAAGGCATGCCATGGATTTTACAAGAGATTGTAGGTGAAAGAGGTCCACCTAAATATAGTTTATGTATGTAAAATATCAACAATATGATACTTTCTTCTAAACATTTATAGCAAAAATAGAATTTTAAATAACATGTTGCAAATAGATGTAGTGAAAATAAATACTAGTGTCATTTGTTAACTTAAACATATGTTGGGCTTTCTTGTTCTCTATTGTGTGTTTGCTTTTTGTTTTTAAATAAGGAATCATGCATGATATTTTTAAAATTCAGAGATAAGAAAGCTTTAATCTACGGCCTTGACAAAAAATGCGATCATATGCAAAATGGTATGATGAATGCACATTAGAAGATTTGGCATTACCATATTCTCAATATACTAAAACATCAGTTTCATGAATACATGTTTTAATCATAACATTAGGAAGAAAATCTGATTTGCAGAAAAATGCTAAGCAGGCGAGAGTGTATGAACCTTCAATAACTGAGTTTTCCTTTTCTCTCTCTTCATCTTTAAATTCCTTCTTACTGTTTTCATGTCAACATTTGCATTTGAAAAATTATAGCTACAACTATGCAATTCCATTGTTTGCCCTTGCCAGCATCAAAATGGCAACTTGAAATATTTGTAGCATGGGTGCTTTTATTTTTCGGATTGTATTTCTGAATGAATAAACATTCCCAGCTTCTTCAGTAAATGTTTGCCATGCTATTTAAGTCAAAACATATGAACTGGGAGCATGCATAGTGTCTATTATTTTGTCCTTGATGTAAGCTAAATACATTTCAGCTACAAAAAAGTTTTTTTTAAAAAAATGAAATCCATGAATGCCTACTTGTTCCCAATGTTTTTTTCTTTTTACTGTGTAGTGTGAATGGGTATGTTACCTATAATAAAGACAATTCTTATAAAAGCATTTTTTTAAAAAGTCCAAGGGAAGGATATTTTGTTAGGAGCTTATGGATGTACATATGTCATGATACTGGACCTCTACATTTATCTCTTATCATGCACTTTTTAAATTTTGGCTAAAGTCAATAAAAAGCCTGTCATACAAACAAACGAAAACAAGTCAAGTTGCTGTTGCCATATGATGCAGCACATTCAAGCTTTGTAAATGTTTTCCTCTCCTAATTATTAATCAATTAGAAGCGAATAAGGTGAAGGGAGGGGGAGTGAAATCAGCCTTAAGTGTATCATTGTACAAACATGTGCACTGTACTGTTTTATTAAGGCACTGAAGAAGATAAGCTTGAAAGTGCCACCAGCATATCCACAGCATCATTTCCCCCCCTCATAGACATAAATGCTATATTCAGCTGTTTTGCTCTTTCAAGCCTAATCAGGGCTGGGCAATAATAATCTACTAGATGGTTTTGTTTTTCTGCTGAGTTACCTAGCTGTTGAGTTTCCTTTCCTGCCAAGTGTACTACACTTTGCATTTTTTCCTCCAAATTCTGTTAACTGTTGGTGTCCTCCCTCCAATATAAGCCTGCCCTCCTCAGATTAATGGTGGGGATTGAACGAGCTGGTGAGGCCCACACAGGGAGCCAGTTCTGTAGATATATATTTTTTAACTTCTTTAAACAGCTGATACCTTTACCATATTACAACCTGCTTCTGATCCTCCCCTCACTTTCAAAGCAGTTTGCCGTGCAGCATGGCGGGGCGCCATTTGAGAAAAACAAGCCTAAAAGCCACTTGGGCTTACAGAACCATTTGTGTTTGATATGGGGCGCGCGTGCGGTTCTGTATCCTGGCCAACATATTTTGCTATTGAAACAGAAGGGGGGAAAGAAATCAGCTAGCTAATTCAATCAGTATTTATGTGCATGTTTGCATGCTTATTTCGCTGTGTTTTCACAGCATCAGTGCGACATTCATTTAATATTTTAAACTAATGTGTTTGGTTTTTGCAATGTTGGCATTTTGCGGCCGCTGAATTATGAAACTCACATTTCTTGTTGAGAACGCAATGAGACTGCATAGGATGCAGCCTCTTTTTGAGCAACAGAGGGCAGTCTGCAGTTTTAAAAGATTCGGCAGCTGTCTTAGAGGGCTGAATGTAGCTCTGACAGGCTGAGGTTGTAGAAGAGCAAGATTCAACAACAAACAGAAGCATGCAGACTGGTCAATCTATAATTTATTGGAAACATTACTGATCTTTGCAATAACATCTAATACATGAATGAAAGAGAACCCCATCATTTGAAGAAAAAAAACCACACCAGATACCAGAGACAGTTATGTCTGTAAAATACACATCATTATTTTTCAGCCAGATATTTGCTTGCTTTGAAATTATCAGCATTCAGCTGATGGACACTTAATGAAACCGTGTTCAAAAATGCCCTAATTTATTCTGTGCTGTATTAACATATATCTGAATGTTTATCTTCAGACTTTTTAATGTGACACAAATGATACTAAGTAACTTACTTGCATACATTGCTTGATAATATGTTGACTATTCCGGAGCTACTACATTAGTGACAAAAATACTGTACCATAATAATTTCAATAGAGAAAGCCATTGTCTCTTCCCTTCATTACTAATATGATCTTTTCAATCATATTAGTTGTGGCAGATCAAAGTGGAAAAATAGCCTTTTTTTAAAAAAGGAGCAAAACTAAATGTTAGGATACTTCTTCAGCAAATGCTGAAGTATAAATACTTCTAACCTGTTATCTCAGAGAAAATTTTGCCACCAATTAGAATGATACCAGGACAGTGCTAGCGATGTGGGTGCAACTGCTTTTAACAAAGTAATCACGTGGGATTATTTCTTGCACAGTAGCGTTTAGCAAACACGATAATGTCAGCTGGTTTGATGAAAAAATGAACTCACTGTTTGATTTGACAGCAACAGAATGCCATTGTTTCTCCATTAATGATACCTGTTAAAGTTATGCAAAAGATATATAAAGTGACAGAGGGCAGAGCAATCCTAACAAGGCAGATATGCTGGTGTATCACCTTAACTGCTTGTGTCCAGCGGGGCTGTGGCTGGAGTTGGGGGTCAGTGTTCTGCCCTTCCATTGACTCCTAAGGGACGGGTTGACTTATAGCTGCATTTTTGATGATGTAAGTTACATCAAGTTCTGTGGGTGGACTCAGTGAATGACGGAAATTAGGGTGCAGTGCAATTTTGTTTATGCCTCACCCCCAACATAACAATTCCCCACCCTTGTGCCACTGTACATGGGTGTAGCTAACGCGACCAGGGCTCTCTATCACCAGGTGTAAAGATAGGGGGAAGCACAGTGGAGAGATATTCCACATAGCCTAACCTCTCCCAGTTGACATATTTGGAAGTTCAGATTGCACTATAATTCAAATGAAATTGAAAGTATCCTAACATACATTTAGGAAGCTCATATTGGATGTTACAGACACAGCTCCTGCAAGCAGCAGGAAAGGTTCCCTATGAGGAAAGATCACATAACGTTTAGTTGGGGCTTTTTAATAGCAGCTTTAGGAGGCTGACTTAATTTTCATTGGGAACATGGCAGGAGTCAAAGGGTTAACCGCTTCCACAGTTCTGATATGGATCCCACCCCCTTCTATTTTTTTTAGGGAAAGGTGCCAGCAAACACCATAAACTTAACAAGTGTTTAGTTTGATGATAATGCATAGGAACAGTATCTTTTCTGTGTGTAATAAAGTATTTCAAGACACTGAAACACAGGGCATTACAGTGGTACCTCGGGTTAAGTACTTAATTCGTTCCGGAGGTCTGTTCTTAACCTGAAACTGTTCTTAACCTGAAGCACCACTTTAGCTAATGGGGCCTCCTGCTGCTGCTGCGCCGTCGGAGCACAATTTCTGTTCTCATCCTGAAGCAAAGTTCTTAACCTGAAGCACTATTTCTGGGTTAGCGGAGTCTGTAACCTGAAGCGTATGTAACCCGAGGTACCACTGTATTGACAGTTTATCTTCCTTATTCTTTTGGCCTTCTACAGCAAGGAAGTAGAGGAACTCACAGTGTATCTTTCAAAGCCCTCGGAAGAAATGGCATTCCTAGCAAGTTTGAAAACACACGCATACAACTTAAGAGTGGTAGGTCAAAGTTATTAGCAAGTCTTTCAATGTAATCATTTCAATGAGAGCTATTCCCACTGGCTGGAATATACGCAATGCAGTTCCAATCTGTTAAGAAGTGGGATAGGACGTTTCTTTCAAATTATAGACCTATAAACTTAACCAACACTGTGCCTAATTTATGCTCCAACTATTTACTTCTCAAACCTGAGAGTTGAGCAGATCCTGATTATCTCTTTGGTTTTTGCTGAGGAGCAGGCTGGAATCAGAGGTGCCCATTCAACCATGGGGTGGGTCACTCATTTGCTCATGAATTTGTGACAGTAAATAATGTTCTTTTATTCGTCATAGATCTGGCCACTTTTGACATTACCGGGGCATTAGAAAGTGCCACTTTTTAATTGGATTTAAATAAAAATTTGGAATGTCAGTAGCTTCCACTAATTAAAATTCTTTACTTCACCATTTGTTACATCTTATTCCACTGGATTTTGAACAAATTCCGTATCTGTGACCCAGGTTGTTAAGCAAGGATGTAAACCTGCTTGATTTAATGTTGTTCATTTATTATATTGTTATGAGTCTGGGGGCGGCGGGGAGCAGGCAGTATGCTGGATCCAGCAAGTGTTAAAATCTAAAACAAGGATTAGAATTCCTGGAATATTCAGGCTAACTTCCTGGTGCGATGGTAGCCTATGAGCCTTAATGAAACAATGGAAGTGGTTCTGTGCCAGACAAAAAAACGGCTTGCTGGTAGTTAGAAAGACAAAGACCAGAGTTGGAAGTTGAGTCATGTGAGCAGGAAGGAAGAAGCTGAAAGCAAGACAGTAGGCTGGGAAAGCAGAGGGTCAGAGCCATGCCTCATTTCTGCTTGAATGTGCTTGTCATTGCCCTCCCCCATAGGATGGACATTGCCTAGGGAGAGTTCCATGGGCCAGGCAGAGGCCTGGGGGGCCAACCACATTTGGCCCATGCGCTGCAAGTTCCCCAACTTTGGTCAGAAGACATGGTGACAGAGTGATGTAGCCCCATGCTGCTCTCTTTGATAATCTAATTATCTTTCCTTGCTGAGGCTTATGTCATCTTGGTGCTGAGTCATGAATTAGACACAGTTAACTGGCATCCATACCAGGTTGGAGTGGGTGGAGCATTCATCTTGGACTCTTTATTGACTCCAATGGGTGTGCATTAATTATAACATCTATTTTGCTGGTGTTCTTCTGACAAAGGAAGCAGAGGTTGGATGACCATCTGTGATGGATGCTTTAACTCAGGGGTAGGCAACCTAAGGCTCGTGGGCCGGATATGGCCCAATTGCCTTCTCAATCTGGCCCACGGACAGTCCAGGAATCAGCGTGTTTTTACATGAGTAGAATGTGTCCTTTTATTTAAAATGCATTCCTGGGTTATTTGTGGGGCATAGGAATTCGTTCATTCCCCCCCCCCCAAAATAGTCTGGCCCACCACATGGTCTGAGGGACGGTGGACTGGCCCACAGCTGAAAAAGGTTGCTGACCCCTGCTTTAGCTGCCTTGCAGGGGGTTGGACTAAATTACCCTTGCAGTCCCTTCCAACTGTAATTCTATGATTCTATGAAACACGATCTAGCCCTGCTGAAGGCTTGGTAACCAACTAATCTGGCTATTTCCTTACTTCCCCAGCATGCCCATCTTCATTTTCTCCCCTTACAATGACAATCCTATCATTGTCCAGTCAGCGAACTGAGGACAGGCTTGCACTGTCAAAACAGATATGCACACAACCACTAACATTTAGCAGACTTGCGTGAAATTGCCCCAAATTTACCCAAACATCCATAAGATACTAAACAAGCCTCACTAAGCCCCTTATTGCTCACCTGCCTAGTAGACGCTAAAAGCTGTTTTCCTTGCTTTTGCACATAGATTTGCCAGCAGCTGTTTCAACATTTATAAACACTATTCCTCCTGATTGCCAAATAACCATAAATTCATTTATGCATATTTTTGTATTGCAGGCGTAAAAATAATTACATGTCTGATTAAATCCACTTATGCCTTCATGTCTTACTAAATCTCTAATAGATATAAATTGTTGAAATGCATTGCATCGGAACACATAAATATTACGGGTGCAGCCTAGTTTATCTTTACTATGGTCTGAAGCACAAACAATGAATGGAAATTGTTATATTCACACCATTTCTTTCAAACTGGGGCCTCAGTATTTGCCCTCATGATAGTGTGATGCTCCAGGTCAATCATTGAGGAAGACCATTCCTTATCAAAAAGTTAAGTTATTCTCTCACAAAGCAGCACATATATTAATAAAGAGAAGACACATAGCGCACTTCAGTGAGTAAAGGACTTTTTATGGTATGAAGGCATCCACTGTATATTTTCCTTGTCCCTACATCAATGTTATTCTAAATCACAGCACAGTACAATCCTAGTTCCCTTGAAGTGATCCTGCTTCCTTCAGCAGAAGCAGAATCTGACCCATACTATTTAATGATGTGTTCAAATCTATCCCTAATATTGAATCAGGCAAATATCACTGCAATGCTTGGTAATGGTTTGACTACTATTAATTCATTTGGTATTCATTGTGTTAGCACTTATCATAATGAATTCATTTGGTATTCATCTGAATGTCGTAAGTATTCCGAGTGATACTGCAATTTAGTATTAATTGATATACTACCTAATTTCCCCTACAAAGGAAAAAATTGTGCTCTGCTCATGAAATACACTCTTTTAACATTTTATAGTGGTAATAATGATGAGATTGAGATACCTAATTCATATATTGGACATTATTCTTTTATGGTAATGCCAAATCAATGTTAGAATACATAATATGGTGCAGAATTACTGTAAGGAGAGTGTGTGTGTGTGTGTGTGTGTGTGTGTGTGTGTGTGTGTGTGTGTGTAACAAGATAAAACAATTTGCTTTAACCTTTAAAAGTGCTTTCATCAACAGGTGAGCACAATAAACGAGTTGCATGGTACTATGTGTTTTATATCCTCTCTGGAGTCATGGTTTCAGTTTTCAGCTGAAGGCGAGGGGAAATCACAGCTTTGGTTCTAGAATTCAGGCAGCTGATTGGTTCTGAGTAGACCTCAAGATGCACAGGTCTTGAAGAAAAACAGGAGAGAAGGGCTGCCCATTTTAGAGATTTTAATTCTTTATATGAAGCTTAGGTTTCAGCATCACTACGCCTCTCCCTCCAGGCAACCCCCATGTGCATGAAATTAGGCTGAGGGGCATGTGTCCCTCAGACCACAGGTTGCTGACTGATTTCGGTGATGTATGTAAGGTTGTGAAATAAACTAGAAACTGACTTCTCTCTGTGTGCTAGACATATATTTGTTTTGTTCTCTGCTGAATGTGTGTAAGGGAGTGATTGCATCAGTGTGGACAAGGACAGTGTGGTCAGCCAGACCCACAACCCTAAATCCCTCTGCGTCAGGGCTGGCTCAGCAAACGAAAACCTTCTCTGAAGAGTTCCCACAAAGATAGACTGGTTGCTGTAAATGTAAAAGAGATGAATATTCAAAGGGAAGTATAGGTTTAATTGATTTCCTATATCCGCACAGTGAAAACTCAAACATGATGAATGAAATGAATTGTTAGATCTGATATGTGATTTGGAGCATAATGGAGTTTGAAAGCGTAACCTGCAACCAGGTGACTTAACTTTTGAGGTATTTGTCATGGATGTTGGTGTAATAAGCAAGTCACCTCATCAGAATTGGGCATTTGAGCAGATTTGGGAAAGAAACAATTCTTTGTTTGTCCATGGGAGAAGAGGGTTGAGGGTCACAAACCAGCGGCAATACAGTAACTGTGCAGGCCCATTGAATTATAGCAAGATGTTTTTTAGGGGTGCGCATGCGGTGGAACAGTTCTTAGTGGGTTGTACACAAGGTCTCCATGCATCCACTCTCCTTGGTATGCTCAATTTAAAGGCTAAAATGAGTCCTATATGTATATGCCAACATACTTTTCAGTCCATAATTATTTCAAAGAATGGTCCAAAGTCAATTTAATCTGCTAGTGCACAAGAGAAGTTTGCTTCAAACTCCTGGTCTTTTATTAGCCGTTATTTCTCTAAGCAGGTAAATTTGGGTAAGTAGGCTCCAGTGAGTGATCTTTCATTTCCTTGAGATAGAGAGCAGAATTGGTCAGTGTGGTTCTGAAGCTTTCCTTTCCTTGGCAAAATAAAGGGAAGCTTTGTAGCCATCATTAAATACATTCACTCTAAGATTTACTGTGGTAATCGTGACAAAGCAAATGGCTGTTTCTTTGGCAGCAAAAGAGTTTTAAGAAGACAGTAGGCATTGTTGTTGTTTGCCTTGCAAATTATAAAATACCTCAAAAATTACATGGTGTCAAACCGTGTGACATAGATTACAAAAATAATATATAGCTCTGAGTTTTATTAAGAAAATTACACCAGATTAACTCTTAGTATCCTGAGACACGATAGCATATCTTAAACTTTATTATTACATAGGAATGGTATTTTGTTAGAAGTATGAATTTTTGGAAAGCAAAATATGGGGTGGAGGTGGGGAGAGCAAGCTAAATTGTAGGGGGTTGGATATATTTTCTCATTTAAAGTAATTGTTGATCTTAAATTCAGCTAATTTATGAAGCTAATTGAATTTTTACTTATTTACTCAGAAGCTGCCCTATACCAGATCAGACTATTTGTTCACCAGTATTCTCTAATCTGATTGGCTGTTGATTTCCAGAGTCTCAGGCAGAGGCCCTTCCTTGTTACCTTCTATCTCTCGGGTGGGAAACCTTTTTGCTCCAAGGCCATACCTTTTATCTCTGCCACCCCAGCAGGCCAACTTTGACCAGTTCTCCCATCCACTTGCCAGTCACTTGACATCAATATCAGCCAACGTGCAGGATGTTCAACAATGCTTTGTGCAGTTTTTGCAGTTTTAATTGTAGACCCTGCTCCCTCCCTGCCCCCAAACAGAAGCCTTTAATCAAGGAAAGTTGTCTGGAACCTAAGCAATAAATACACGCTTGTAACACCATGAACTAATTTTCCAGAAAAGGCCTAATTCTGACATTGTAAATTTTTTTAAAAAAATATACTACAGTGGTACCTCTGGTTACATACTTAATTCGTTCCGGAGGTCCGTACTTAACCTGAAACTGTTCTTAACCTGAAGCACCACTTTAGCTAATGGGGCCTTCTGCTGCTGCTGCGCCGTCGGAGCACAATTTCTGTTCTCATCCTGAAGCAAAGTTCTTAACCTGAAGCACTATTTCTGGGTTAGCGGAGTCTGTAACCTGAAGCGTATGTAACCCGAGGTACCACTGTATCCTCATATCATAATAATCAATGTATGCACTTGTTATCCCGCTTGCTTGGAACATGTGTCTCTACACACACCTGCAAACTATGTCTTTGTGTTCAGGGATTAAGCCCTTCTGGAACACAAATGACTTTGGGGTGGGGTGAGAACCATTTTCCACTGCAACCCCTGGCTCTATTCTGCTAGAAGTTAGGCTACCTTCTGTGCAGTGCTGCCTGTATATAATACAGCACATTAGCTGATGATTCAGTAAAATTGGTCCTTTACTGAGTGTCCTCTCAAATTTCTGTGTCAGACAGCTGGAAGGTTTTCAAGCATGTTTCCAGTTGTGAGTAATACAGAGCATCAAGCATGCTCCTAAGTGTCTCTTTGTGGCAATACTTGTAGATTTAAGTGGTATTAATTAGAAGCTAGTGTTCATAGTGGAGGCGTATATGAGGCAATAAATACCTTTTGTGGGTGACTGAAGGCCACAGCGCCGTGAATCCAAGGTGTTTGATAACCAGAAATGCTGTTTATTACAAGTGAGACACAATATGGTGGCCCAAAGCCTTAGTGCTTGATGTAGCCTTAGAGAGAAAGGGATCAGGCTGGGGCAAAACTCTAAAGAATATTTTAAAACCTGCTTAATGGTTTGCTAATTGCAGGCAATATCACAGGACATATCAAAGAGCAGCTGCTTAAAGCTGTAGCACTCCATGTAGATCCATACTAAGTTTTTTTAAAAAAAACTAAAATAAAATGTAAAACAAATAATAGAGCACCAGCAGTGAAAAGTATACATTTACCTGCCTTGAATCTCAATCCAAAATAGCTTATCTGCCTGTATTGTGCAACTGTCCATTGCTAAAACGTGGTTAATAATAGCCTTCCTTATATGGATGGCAGGGGTGCCAACTTGAATAAAATATTGGGAGGGCCCAGGTAAGCTCAAACCTACATAATCAATCACAAGATGCAGCACAGGCACACTATCTGAATGGCAGTGCCTATTAACTTTGAGGGGGCAGCCCCCTTAAATATTTTATTGGCGGGGCTGAAGGGACCTTGGCCTCCTAGGAGTTGGCTTGTATGATAATAATAATAATGATACTACTACTAATAATTTTATTTATATCCCGCCCTCCCCAGGCATAACCGGACTCAGGGTGGCTAACATCAAAATATAAATACATTAAAACTTAATATCCTGCAATCGACTGAAATACAGATTAAAATCGGATTAAAATCAAATAAGATCAGAAGGCAACCAGCAAATTATGACTATAGGGGTTGGGAACCTTAGGTACTCACCAGGCTCAGCTATTTATATGAGCCGGTGAGAGGAGTTAGAGAGGCCTCTTATATACAGTGGTACCTCGGGATGCGAACGGGATCCGTTTCGGAGCCCCATTCGCATCCTGAACAAAACATAAGACGTGACAGCATGTCTGCGCATGCGCGGGTCACATTTTGTCGCTTCTGCGCATGACATCATTTTGAGCGTCTGCGCATGCACACACTCTGTTACTTCCGGGTTGCCACGGAGCTCAACCCGAAAGCACTCAACCTGAAGCACTTTCAACCCGAGGTATGACTGTATAGGGCTTTGTAGGAGGAGAGGGGTCAGACTGGGCCCTGACCAAAGACCTGGTGGAACAGCTCCGTCTTACAGGCCCTGTGGAAAGATGTCAAGATGATGGGTGGTGTAAGGTCAAACACAATTTAAATTAGGTGTCAAGAACCTGTGGCCTGCCAAATATTGTTGGACTTCATCAGCCCCAACCAGCATGGCCAACGATCAGAGCTGATTAGTGATGTGATCCAGCGACACCTGAAGTGTTGCAAGCGTTCCCACCACAGATAGGAAGCATGTGCTTGCTGTCCTTTCCTCCAACCAAATTCCAGCAGGATTCAAATGTCACACAGACTAGTAAAGTAGGTTAAGCTGAAAGCAAGTAACTTGCCAAGTTATCTTAATTAGTGATGAATGCACTAATTCAAACTTCTCTTCTAGCCATGGTCAGAATATCAAAAGGTTGGCAGGAGCTGGGTACAGAGCATCGGGAGCTCATCACCGTCACATGGATTTGAACCACTGACCTTACGATCAGCAAGCCCAAGAGCCTCAGTAGTTAAGACCACAGTGCCACCCGTGTTCCTTAAGTGGTGTGTTGAAAGCACACCAGTGAAAGTAGATAAATAGGTACTGCTGCAGCGGGAAGGTAAATGGCATTTCCATGCACTCTGGCACTCATCACGGTGTCCCGTTGTGCCAGAAGCATTTTAGTCATGCTGGCCACATGACCTGGAAAGGTGTCTGTGGACAAACGCCGGCTCCCTCGGCCTGAAAAATGAGATGAGTGCCACACCCCATAGTCAAATTTGACTGGACTTATCCATCCAGGGGTCCTTTACACCTTTACCTTTCAACAGATCCATAAGAAGGAGATTTGAGAAATACGTAAAGAGCGTAAAATCCTTGATGTGTTTTAGAATATTCATAGAGCACTAGAAATCCCAAACCTGTATTACAATATGGGCTAGGGTAAGGTATTAAAATTTCCAACTTGCCTGTCACCCTTTACCAACAATAATGTGAATTTGTGCTCACAGTTCAAGACATCGGGAAGGCCAAGTATAAAGTCTGTTTTCCCCGTTTCAGATGTGCATAGCCTGGGGCAATGTGTTGCAATCTAACGCCACTTGTTGCAACAGATATTTTAAAGACAACCCTGCTATTCTCTGACCTTGGAGATCCTACAGGAAATTGGAAGTGCAAACACTCAGTTTTGCATAAAAGCAGCATCAGCTATGATGCATATTGGCATCTATTCCAGCCACAAGAACATAACCACAAAACAGGAAAAAAGGATCAATATCGCTTGGAAATGAGGATGCTAAGTAAAAGTAGCTGTGGCTGTGCTTGTTTTGTTTAAAAACAAATGAGTCATCTATTGAAGATTGTAATGAAAGGTTTTTTGTTTTTTTGAAAAGATAGTCCAGACTTGCTAGCAAGTGAAAAGGTAATATTACCTGCTCTCTGCATAAAATGCACACCAACAAATAAGCAAACAACAATCCCCACTTAGTTGTTTTTCCCCCTGCAGGTGACACATTCTGCTTTGAGAGAATTTAATCTTAAAAGACCGTGACCCGTAATAAAAAGGTATGTCACCAAAGGTAATCTACATATGCAGAGAAATAGCATCCTGGAGCCCTTGTACTCTGGAAGCAAGTAGAACCGATGGAGAATGGTAAGTAACGCTTTACTTGATCTTCACTTCTATAGCTTGGAAAGTAACAGAATAGTTATAAAGTCCAATTAAATAACACAAGAGTCGAACTGAAGGCATAGACTTAGCCTGGGGCAGAAAACAGGCAACACATTCTTTCTATATGGTTTCTTCTTTCATTTTTCCTGTGAAGGGAAACGGAATATTTTCTAAGTGCATCAGAGTTGATCCAGCTGCAGCAACTGAACCATTTAAAAATCCTAACTTGCAGTCGGAGAAGGTGTTCAGCTGTTTATAGAAAGGCATAACATCTCAATCCACAAAATAGTTTGCTGGAATGGTAACATTTCCTTTGACTGGCACCCACTTTTAATATACTATCGGGTATTAAGGCAAATTTTAATCATTGGAACCTCTTTTCATGTAATATGTTTAGGTTTGGGGACTAATTCTGATATACACCTTTGTAAGCATGGATTCTTATGCTTTCACTTAGAACTGAACTCCAGATTGGCTTAATTTTGCAGCCTCTTATTCAATGGCTTTTTGTAATATGCTTACCCACATCAGTGATTACAGCAGCCATAGGTGAAAATACATAGTGTGACATTTCACATATAATGCCAAATTGTGGCTTTCCTCTACAAGAATAATCATTGAAGGAGCCTTGGACTTCTGTACTCCAACTCTTTCTTCCCCAGCTCTAATAATAATAATAATAATAATTAATAATAATAATAATAATAATAATAATAATAATAATAATAATAATAATATCTATGTCTATGCCTATGTCTATGTCTATGTCTATGTCTATCTCTATGTCTATGTCTATCTCTATCTCTATATCATCTATATCTATATCTATCTCCTGCCATCTGGCTGGGTTTCCCCAGCCACTCTGGGCGGCTCCCAACAGAATATTAAAAACACGATAAAACATCAAACATTAAAAACTTCCCTAAACACGGCTGCCTTCAGATGTCTTCTAAAAGTCAGATAGTTGTTTATTTCCTGGACATCTGATGGGAGGGTGTTCCTCATATCCCCAGAATAATAGTAACTTCCTGTTTTTTGGCAATCCACAGGTTACCGTTATTTCTAAACCAGCAAACCATGGCTTGTGCTTCCCCTACAAACCAGGATTGCAAACCAGGGTTTACTGAAAACTGGAAAGTAACTAATTATCCTAAGTGTGCATGGGAAGGAAGGAACAAGCCCGAGTTTCCTTCAAGGCTCAGCCTCAGTTACAGCCGAATGAGACACCTGTGATTGTGAAGCTAGTACAGAATAGTGGTTGTACACAAAACTCTGAACTGAAAACCTCAAGTTAAAATTTCTAGCCAGTCATGAACTATAGGTTGTTCTTTGGAAAGCTCCTCTTTTGTAGTTTCTCACCCCAGTGGCAATACAGGGCTACCTTATGCAGATATCATAAAGATTGCTGAGATACATAGATGAAAAACCGAAAATGTAAGGAAAATGCTACATATATACTAAGGATGGGACCATAAAGCATATACCGTATTTTTCGCACCATAGGACGCACTTTTTCCCTCCTAAAAAGCAAGGGAAAATGTGTGTGCGTCCTATGGAGCGAATGCAGGCTTTCGCTGAAGCCTGGAGAGTGAGAGGGGTCGGTGCGCACCGACTCCTCTCGCTCTCCAGGCTTCAGGAAGCTATCTGCTAGCAGAGGGAGACCCAGCTCTCCCACCGCTAGCGGAGCGCTGCATTAATCCCGAAGCTTGGGGCGTGCGGAGCTCAGCACGCCCCAAGCTTCTGGGTGCCGGCAAGGTCTCCGCTAGCCCTGGGAGAGCCCCGCGACGTCGCGCGGCTCTCCCAGGGCTAGCGGACCACTGCGCTAATCCCGAAGCTTGGGGCGTGCGGAGCTCAGCACGCCCCAAGCTTCTGGGTGCCGGCAAGGTCTCCGCTAGCCCTGGGAGAGCCCCGCGACGTCGCGCGGCTCTCCCAGGGCTAGCGGACCACTGCGCTAATCCCGAAGCTTGGGGCGTGCGGAGCTCAGCACGCCCCAAGCTTCTGGGTGCCGGCAAGGTCTCCGCTAGCCCTGGGAGAGCCCCGCGACGTCGCGCGGCTCTCCCAGGGCTAGCGGACCACTGCGCTAATCCCGAAGTTTGGGGCGTGCGGAGCTGAGCGCGCCCCAAGCTTCTGGGTGCTGGCAAGGTCTCCGCTAGCCCTGGGAGAGCCCCGCGACGTCGCGCGGCTCTCCCAGGGCTAGCGGACCACTGCGCTAATCCCGAAGTTTGGGGCGTGCGGAGCTGAGCGCGCCCCAAGCTTCTGGGTGCTGGCAAGGTCTCCGCTAGCCCTGGGAGAGCCCCGCGACGTCGCACGGCTCTCCCAGGGCTAGCGGACCACTGCGCTAATCCCGAAGCTTGGGGCGTGCGGAGCTCAGCGCGCCCTAAGCTTCTGGGTGCTGGCAAGGTCTCCGCTAGCCCTGGGAGAGCCCCGCGACGTCGCGGGGCTCTCCCAGGGCTAGCGGAGACCTTGCCGGCGCCCAGAAGCTTGGGGCACGCTGAGCTCCGCACGCCCCAAGCTTCGGGATTAGCGCTCCGCTAGCCGTGTCTAGGCTGCGGATAGCAGCCTGCTTCCCGGAGCGTCGGGCGCCCTGAAAGCAGAGCTCCCGGCGCTTTGGGAACACATCCGCAGCATGGGGACCCTTGCAGGAGCTCCCCGCAAGCTTCCCCACGCTGCGGATAGCAGCCTGCCGCCCGGCGGGTGGGGCACCCTGAAGCAGAGCGCCCCTCGCGCCAGGCATACATCCGCAGCGTGGGGAGCCCTGCAGCAGTTCCCCACAAGGCTCCCCAAGCTGCGGATAGCAGCCTGGCGCCCGGCGGGTAGGGCGCCCTGAAGCAGAGCGCCCCGCGCGCTAGGCAGACATCAGCCAGCCCCACAAGCTCGGGGGACAGCAGGGAGGCGCAGCGCCACTATCCCGCTGTTCCTCGACCTGGTTCGGTTTCCCTGACCTGCTTTTGGGGGGGAAATAAAGGGAAAATTTTTTTCCTTTATTTCCCCCCCAAAAAACTAGGCGCGTCCTATGGTCCGGTGCGTCCAATCGTGCGAAAAATACGGTATTCTGTGCCTAATGGAGCTTTGAGCATTATTTTCTCAACCAGCAGTGCCCTGTGCCAAGCTGCTTTTGAAAAGTGGAGAAGGAGATTTCAGAAATAGATTGTGATAAGGCATAGGGATGTGCTGCTCAAAGAAAAACATTCAACAATCCCACTGGGCATGGTTGTTAACAGTGGGGCTGAAGGCGATATTAGATGAAAGGAAAAAATGACTAAGGAAGAAAGAATAATTTACTAAGGAAGAAAGAATAATCTAGCAGAGCATGCTAGAATGCTAGAAAGGTAAACGGTTTTCTTTAACCATTCTTATCATGTATTCTTTCTTGCTTTCCTGTTCCTGTTTGGAAATTTCCTAAGAAATTTCCCAAGATGTGCATTTACAAGGCATATGAAGCCTATGTTGAATAAAACTAAACAAAACACAGTATAAGTTTAGTAATCACTGGACCAAGAGCATTTACCTGCTTTAGAGTACTTACTATAATAGAATAGTCATATCTATTTGTATGTTTTATTTGATCTGATGATTTTTTTATGTTTAAAAAGATTTAAAACATTTTATAATATCTTTACAACCAACAGAGAGCATCTCATTTAATTTTTGTGTAGGAACAGCACCCCGTAATTCCATATTCCCCATCAAAATAATCATTTGCACATTTTTTTCTGTCAGCTGTAACACCGAGGTTATTCTGTAGTGACTTAATTTGCAGATATTTCTGTAGAACGTGCTGCTTATTTCAATATGCTTTTGACTTCCTAAGAAACTATCAAATTCAGCTCTGAGACTGGTGTTATTCCCTTAGGGAGTCCCAAATGAATTTGAATTTTCCAAGGGCTTCATGCACCATTTGTTGTTTATTCCTTTGTAATAGTATTATTTCCATTATGATAATAGGATTATGTTCATCATAACATGTGTTGTCTTCCATAGCGTAACCTCACCTTTTCCCCCAGGAAAAGAGAGAATGTGAAAAGCTTAACAGGTTTCGAGTGAAATACAGTCCTGTGGTCATAAAGTTTTAATGTATGTTTCGTGCAAGTTGGTATATGGTATTTAAACAGTATATAATGGTAATTAAAAATGTTGTAAACTGCATTTGAATACATGCAATATATGATTTAAGAAAAAGCCACTCATTCCGTTAATATTTTACTCCAACTAAGTACAATGAATTAATTGCATTACACTGAAGCTGTTCTGCTAGGTACAATGCCATTTAAATCATAATATTGTGGACAGTACCTCTCCGAGGAAAACACTGTGATTCTGATATTAGCATCATTTTCTGAAACTGAGCTGATGCAGCAGCTGGTATATTTCGACATGTTTTCTTAGTGTAGCAGACCTTAAGATTAGTTATTACAACTATAGGTTTCATTGGCATGATACTGGCTAAACTGAGAATTTCAATATTTAACTGGACTTTGGGCTATGCAGGAAATCCATTAGGTAAGTAATGAAAGATTTCCTAGATCTTCCCTTGCCCCACCTGGCTGTGCAACACCTTAATAGAAAAACAGTGTCATTTATGTATGTGTTTATCTAAGAATCATTCAATCAAGATAGAGAGCGATTTTCCATGTGGCTCTGGTGCCACAAGCAGAACTTGCACTTTATGGTACAGCTGGAGAGACTTGTGTGTTGCTTTGGAACATAGCAGTGTGCGTGGCTGAATGGTTTCTACATAGGTCAGAAATGGGGGGGGATAATGTGTAAGTCTGGGAAGAGATGAAGGGCATAGCAAAAAGCCATTCACTGTGGAACCATCTACAGTTATGGCCTGTTGTCACTCAGGATATTTGCAGTGGCAAGTAGCATTATGGGATGAATATGTCTTTCTTGCTGGTGCACTCTGTATGAATTGCATTTCTTTTGGGCTGAAGCCCATTCACTCTCAAATTTAATGTTGCTTTTAACCAGGAGTAGGCAAACTAAGGCCCGGGGGTTGGATCCGGCTCAATCGCCTTCTAAATCCGGCCTGCGGACGCTCCAGGAATCAGCGTGATTTTACATGAGTAGAATGTGTCCTTTTATTTAAAAGGCATCTATGGGTTATTTGTGGGGCCTGCCTGGTGTTTTTACATGAGTAGAATGTGTGCTTTTATTTAAAATGCATCTCTGGGTTATTTGTAGGGCACAGGAATTCGTTTCTTTTCTCTCTCTCCAAAATATGGTCCAACCCACCACATGGTCTGAGAGATGGTGGACCGGCCCACGGCTGAAAAAGGTTGCTGACCCCTGCTCTTAACCCTCCTTCAACTGTACTTCGCATTTCAGTAGTTACATCTGTGGCCAAGTCACGATTAGAGAAAAGGGACGTTGCAGCAAAATATGCATGCAAGCTAATATGATACGAAAATGAATAGCTGCGACTATTTTGTGTGCTGCACGGAACCAAAATTATTCCACAAGTTGGGCAGACTATGAACTCTAAAGCAACTTTACAATCCTAAAGCTGTTTTGATGGAACAAACCACAACTGTTACAGATACTAGCTGGGTACACTTGTGCAGGTGGATAATAAGCATGTATAATTAGATGAAAGATACATAATGGTTTGTTGTTGGTTACGCATTTACAACAGCTGACGATATGCTTAATGTGTAGTTCACAAATTAAGACAATTACTTATGGCTCCACGGTTAACCAGGAGGATTCCTTATGGACTGTAGCACAAAAACACTCTGTACCGCTGTATGAGGTAGATTCCCAGTGCTGTCTGTAATTTGACCTCCAGCTATCAGTTTTACTCAAAGACATTAAAAAAACCCATCGTGAATTGTAGGTGGCATGTTTTTAGCCATCTAGTAGAAAGCATTTTAACTCTCACCATATCCAAAGTAAAAGCTTTATGTTTCATCTGAAATGTTAGTATTCAATAATAAGTCTGCATGGAAAATATCTGGTATTTTGCATTTTTCCATTTGTGTTAGGGGTTTAGTCAAATGTGAATTAATTTTTCTTTCCATTCTTCACTTTACATATAATTAAAAAATATCAAGTAAGATATCAGCTACATACATACTTGCTTCAGATTCACTGCATTGTACCTAACATACTTTTGTGCATCTATGACCATTTGCACTTGAAGAATGGAAATATCCAACTCCAAGAAGAGTTTCAAAGCAAGTTTTTCCCCCTAGGGCACTGTTTTATTTTTGATATTTTATTTAAAGGCTTTTGGGTTTCATTTTTCATTCTCTTCCACATTGTAAAACTCCTTTACAATTCAGTCAAGCTAATATACAAAAAATAATGGTGCCAAAATGCAAGATTTTATTTAGGAGCTTCCTAAGTGCAGAGAGCCATGAGTCATTATGAACTGAGCCAAGCTCAGACCTTGCAGAAAATTGGTCCTAGCTTGCAGTGATACCCCTTCCTGTAGTAACCTGGGGAACCAATGGCCGAGAAGACTGGAGTTGAACGTTTTAGATGTGGTAGAAGTGACTTTCAAGGCCTAGAACTTTCCAGAAAGTCTCCTTGTCTATTTACATCAGGGAGCCTGGGAAAATGTGGATCCCAGTTCCGTTCTGCTAAAAGGCCTGAGCATTTTTCATTCTCTCCAGTGGCAATTAAAACTTCTGAGCATGCTCTGAAGAATCTAGGAGCGTAAGCGGGGCTCCCCCCCCTAGAAAAAAAGATGATGGAACTCACCATGAACTTGTTCTCTTATAATGACAATGGCACCCACCTGAGAGGTGCAAGAGCAGTTTTTGTAAGTTCCGGTTGGGAAAAAAGCCCCGAGCCTAAAAGATGCTAAAGCCTTCCACAAAAGAATAATGAGGGGGATTGGTGAGGAGAGCTTGGAGGGGCAAGTTAGATTTTTCCCAAAAAGAAGTGGAGGCATTTGTGGAGTGAGTATTCTCTGCGGAAGCTCATGGAAAGCAACCCACATATGAAGAGAGCTTGATTATGACCTCAACAGAATCTAACTGTTCATTTGTTCTAGGAAAATTATCTTCATCTACTTGGCAGCAAATAGAACTGATAACCCAAGTTGAAAAACTCTGGAAAGCCAGATGGTGATATTTAAATTTTCATTCAATCAAGTGTGGACAAAGAGATTTATTTGACTATAGGTTACTACTCAACACATCCAGGTAGTTGAATTGTCTTTAAACCAATGGGACTTAGCATTTCAACTCCGCTTAGGGAAGTTAACGTTTTAGGGCAAATTGGGAAATTATCCACAGCAAGACCTATTGTGTCCCCCGTATTATTATTATTATTATTTTATTTATAATTTTCAATTTTATACATTTCAATAATTTAACCATCATTTTAATATTTCAGAACTCAACTTCCTTCCCCCTCTTTCTGCGGTTCCTTAAATTTATTTTTTTATATTTTCTGCATATTCCAAATTAACTTAATTTACTCATTTATCCATCTACTTTAAATATATACTTTTATAAAACTGCAGGTTATTACAATAATCCTGGCTATGTTCTTATCTGTTTAAAGTTTATTTCTAAATATTCAATAAGCCAGAGCAAGACTTATTGAAATGAATGAGTACTATATGCAACAGGGGTCAGCAAACTTTTTCAGCAGGGGGCTGGTCCACTGTCCCTCAGACCTTGTAGGGGGCTGAACTATATTTTTTTTTGGGGGGGGGATGATGCAAGTGCACCATGAGCCATGGTGGCTGCTTACCTGTGCCTTACGAGCAGCAGGGGCTGGCGGTGGTGACGGAGGGACAATGAGCGGTGCACAAAAGGGCTCTGGAGAGGGGCTGCTTAAAATGGCGGCCGCTCAAGAGCTGCTGCTGCTGGCACCAACAAAGCCCAGCCCCCTTCCTCCTCTAGGCAGGGCGGGGAGAAGCCAGGAGGAGGGAGGGAGGAGGTGCTGGGGCCGCCGTGGAAGGGAGACGGAAAGAACACGTGTACTGGCAATCCATGCGGCGATTCCTGGACCGTCTGTGAGACGGATCTAGAAGGTAATTTGGCCTAATCCAGCCCGCGGTCCTTAGTTTGCCTACCCATCATATACAAGAACAAGAGAGGAGGATGAGTAGTAGTAGTAATATTAAGGTAAAGGTAAAGGGACCCCTGACCATTAGGTCCAGTCGTGACCGACTCTGGGGTTGCGGCGCTCATCTCGCTCTATGGGCCGAGGGAGCCAGCGTTTGTCCGCAGACAGCTTCTGGGTCATGTGGCCAGCATGACTAAGCCGCTTCTGGCGAACCAGAGCAGCGCACGGAAACGCCGTTTACCTTCCCGCCGGAACGGTTCCTATTTATCTACTTGCACTTTGACGTGCTTTCGAACTGCTAGGTTGGCAGGAGCTGGGACCGAGCAACGGGAGCGCACCCCGTCACAGGGATTCGAACCGCTGACCTTCTGATCAGCAAGTCCTAGGCTCTGTGGTTTAACCCACAGCACCACCTGTGTCCCTATAGTAGTAATATTAGTAATAATAAATAATAAGTTTGTTATTTATAGCCTGCCCATCTGGCTGCATTGCCCCAGCCAGTAGAGCTTACTAATGAATTCTACTCTTAATCGTTTGCCATTATTGTATTTTAAATAATTGGGTTGCCCTTCAATATTCCTAGGGCAGTTTGCAAATTATAATACAGTCGTACCTTGGAAGTCAAACAGCTTAGTGCCTGAACATTTTGGCTCCCGAACGTCACAAATCTGGAAGTGACTATTCTCGTTTTCCAACTATTTTTGGAAGCCGGAGGTCTGACGGGGCTTCCAATTGGCTGCAAGAGCTTCCTGCAGCCAATCATAAGCTGCGATTTGGTTTTGAAAGTCGAACGGATTTCCGGAACGGATTCTGTTTGACTTCCAAGGTACAACTGAAATGAAATACAAACAACTGTAAAAGCGAAAGAACAGTATATAAGAGTAACAGAAAATAATATGAAAGATTTTAAATGCCTTTTTAAAAAAAATTCCACGTGATGAAAAGACCTCAGAGTTCAAACCAGCAAACCTCCCTGGCAAGATCTTTCCACAGTCAGGGTGACACCACTGAGAAGTTTGGTGTGAAATGCGTGCCTTATAGGAAGTCCTATGAATTTGTCATGAAGAGGAACTTTGTTTTAAAACAAAATAAAATAAAACCTTCCAGTAGCACCTTAGAGACCAACTAAGTTTGTTATTGGTATGAGCTTTCGTGTGCATGCACACTTCTTCAGATACTTCAGATTCTTCAGTTTTTAAACGTTTCTCTTGGCAACACTATAAACATTTCCCAATTCTATCCTGGTTGTTTTTTTAAAAAGAAAGTATCGCACCAGAGTAGATCCTACTTTAGTAGCAGATGTGGAGCTATCAGGGTTCGATAAGCATTTTTGCATAAATTATATCATAAGCAAAGTTAATCATTATGTACAGGTGGTATGCCACCTGTTTAATTCAGTCTGGAACGGATCGGAATGTGGCGAAGCAAACTGAAGAACCCCCCACAATTAAAGTTGTACTTATCAGCCAAGTGAGCACAAATAACAATTCCGTTTCGTTTATATCTGAAGAGACTTTGTGCAAAAAAAAGAGAGAGGCTCATCTTCAGCAATGTCTTTAATATCTCACCTGTGGAGCTATACAGTTACGCTGAGATTGACAGATGGTATCCACCCTTGTCTAATAAGAATTTTGTTGGCAGCATAAATCGAGGGCATTTAATAGCGTGTGATATTTTAGCTTTAATTCTCAAGAAATGTGTACTTAACCTCATCAATAATTGCTAATATGATGGAAAGGCTTTATAAAGCCAAATAATAGGTTATCAAATGAAACCTATTTTGTGAAGAAATATGCTCCTTACTAAAACAGACCTTGAGACCTTTGCTAGCAGGTATACTGGAATCCCAGTTTTGCTTGTGTTCTATTAACATAATGGTTTTTGACTCTGTCAATGTGCAAAATTTAAGAAGTAAAAGAGAAACTAGCAGACAAGGGGAAAGGTGGGGTGGAAATGTTCAGAAGACACCTCCGCTGGCAAGTGGGGAAATTATGCGTTGAAAACAAATTTTTGTATACATAATGATGCACTGGTGGTGCAATGCCAAAATAGATTTGCTTCTCTCCTTCTTTAATTAATATTCATTCTGTGAAATATGGATGGTTTGAGGAGTAAGAAATGAACAATGCAGGTGGGGTGTGCGTGTCAGTTTGTGTATGTAAATTCAGACATGTGATGGATGGATAGATTTACCTATGTAGTGACAAACTCTATTTGGGAGTACTGCTGCAAAGTTCTAACCTGCCCCCCCCAATAATGATGGGCTTTTAAAACAGCCAGGCTAATATGCAAGAGAAAATCACCATGTGTATAACACCAACAATTATTTTTAACCTCTCCTAAATTCCTGGCCACTTTGCATTGGTTTAAAACACTCAATTTACACCATCAACAGATTGTTGAGACTAAGGGGACCCACAATAAACACAATAGGTAGGGAAGGTCTATTTTAAGGCCTGGGATTGCTCTTCTTGTCCCAGCCAATGTTACGGGTTTTCCCTGTTTATCAAGGCTTGAAACCGTTTCCCAGAAAGTGTGCAAATCCAAGCAATTTAGGAAGTCTCTTGCATAAAATTCCCCTAAATGTCCTTTGATACTGGGAGCCATTGTATCCTAGCCTGACTGTCTGACTTGGACATAGTTCAGTTGGTTAAAGCAATGTGCTGATAATGCCAAGGTTGCAGGTTTGATTCCCGTTTTTTTTTATTAAGTTCAAATCAGTATACCCCTTTGCTCAAAACTTAGCACTCCACAGATATTCCTGAGTTGTCCCATTTAAAGAGAAAGGTATTTTAAGACTGCAGTCACTGACAAACCTAGGGACGCAGCTCAGTGGTAGAACATCTGCTTTGAATCTCCCAGCATCTCCTGGTTGGTTTAGGAAAAAAAATGTATCTGAAACATTGGCGTGCTGCTGCCAGTCAAGGTCAATAACATTGAGTTAGATGGAATAGCAGTCTGACAGTATAAGACCACTTCCTATGTTCCTATGTAATGCAATGGACATTGTGCCATGCTTTCTAGGAAAACATGGAGAGGTTGGGTAAAACACAGAGATAACATAACCTCCAACATTTATCTGATGAAAATATTTCCTTAATAATAATAATAATACCCTACCCAACTGACTGGGTAGCCCCAGCCACTCTGGGCAGCTTCCAACATATATAAAAACATAATACAACATTAAACATTTTTAAAAAAACTACTTTCCCATACAGGGCTGCCTTCAGATGTCTTCTCAAGGTTGTATTGTTATTTATCTCCTTGGCTTGAGGGGGTTACATAACTCCATACCCTCCAACATTTTTCTGATGAAAATAGGGGCATCCAGAGCCTAGGGCTTGCTGATCAGAAGGTCGGCGGTTCGAATCCCCGCGACGGGGTGAGCTCCCGTTGCTCGGTCCCTGCTACTGCCAACCTAGCAGTTCGAAAGCACGTCAAAGTGCAAGTAGATAAATAGGTACCGGCGGGAAGGTATACGGTGTTTCTGTGCGCTGCTCTGGTTCGCCAGAAGCGGCTTAGTCATGCTGGCCACATGACCCAGAAGCTGTACGCCAGCTCCCTCAGCCAGTAAAGTGAGATGAGCGCCACAACCCCAGAGTCGTCCGCGACTGGACCTAATGGCCAGGGGTCCCTTTACCTTTAAGGGAAAGTGGGACATTCCAGGATCAAATCAGAAACTGGGATGGCTTCTCTAAATCCAAGACTGCTCCTGGAAAATAGGGACACTTAGAGGGTCTGAGATAACTAAGAATATGGCCAAGGAATGTGGCACTTGTCTACGTGATTGTCATCTTAGAGCTTCTTATTTCTCCCATCATTGCTTCTTGTCTGTCTAAATATTAACAGGTGAGTTTGCTTGCTCATTCATAGATAACCAGAACACACTTCTCCAGAAGTGGTTATTTAGCATGGAGACCTGTTTAATTGAAATCACAAATGTGACTAAGTTCCTGCTATGATGTGATCTGACATAAATGATCATAGGAAAAAATTGCCTCTTGCTGATCCCCACTATCTTACATCTCAACTTGCTGCAAGATTGAGGCAAACGGCACCAATTTACTGCTCCCAACTGCATGATAATGGACACTTTGCGGTGCACTCTCCCTTCATTACTGTACAGGTCAGGGCTGTTAACAAGGGGCTCTTGCCACTTCTGACAGATAGTCACTACCAAGATGAATGGCAGTAGCCACATGACCACTTAAGACTCTGCTTTCACTTTCCAGCACCTTTAGAGCACTTACTTTAAAAAAACACAACACCCTCAGCTTATTTTTTAACTCTTTATTAACTAGGAGGATCAATAGAATTCTGTTCAAACTGACCTATAATTCTTTTAAAATTTAATTGAACAGAAAGCTCCACGTACATCTTCTCATTTCTCTCAAGCCTGTAATAATAGATTTGTTTAAATGGTGGAATTAAAAGCAACGCATGCTATGTTACCTAAGAATTACTTGATATTTTACTGATGGCAGAATGACACACTGCATGTAGTGCCATTATTGTTTTTAGGGACAGGTTTGTTTTTAATGGAATGCAGCCACTGAGGCTGCAATTTGAAGGGAGAAACTATGGGGGATGGGGATAAGGGCTTATTAACCTTTCCCCTTGGGCTATTTTCCTGCCAAAAATACACACCAACTGCTTTTACCTCAGTTCAGGAGATGGTATGGGGATTCATATATTCCCCCCAATGGATGTAAAAGCACTATGTGTGTGTGTTTTTGATGTTTAGGATGTGTATACACTGTATGTTTAAAGCACATGGCTCCCACCAAAGAATCCTAGGAACTGTAGTTCGCCCCTCACAGAACTACATGTCCCATCACCCTTAACAAACCTCAATTTCCAAAATTCTTTGCTGAGAAGAAATGTTAAGAAGCCCCTCTCCTTGGTTCCAGCCCCCTCTTTCATATTTCACACTCAACAGTGACATTTGTGGGGTAAATCAGCTTCTTATAACTAACATGCTTAACTCTAATTCGTGCATGAAGAGGTTAAGACCATAGAGTAAACTGTCCTGTCAGGCTTAGCTAGGTCACACCCTCTCACATGGGGAGGAAGGGTTACCAAATTCTTCATTCTCTCTCTTTCCTGCCATGTGAACTGACCAATAAGGATGTCTGGGCTGGTTGCTCCAAGCCCAGACCGCATGGCTTAAGCAAGCAATCTTTGTTTTTCTATACAAATAGTTTAGAAACCTTTGCCATTTTTGAAACTAAGTTGTAGTGCCTGTCTTTTCTTGCTGCTGTATGGAAAAGCACATGAATCTGACCTTTGAAGAGTTTGTAAGTAAACCATTTTTAACTTATCAAACATGCTAAGGGAAATGAGTAGCCTTTGAAGCGATTAAGAAGAGGATATTTTAAAGGTCTAGCAGTCTATATTTCCACTCTTTACTTTGCTGCATGCTTTGTGATTTTAAATCTCTCTCACCAAAGAATACTTGCTCCAAACCTGGATCTAGGCATCCATGGAATTCTCCTTTTATTCTTTAACAACCAACCAACCAGCGATATTCTGTACCAAACAAAAGTTTGATCAAAAAGAATAATGAACCTAATATCTACTTCCATCAAGTGTCTTTCTCTTTGCCAGTGTTTTTTCACAAATGAGTGTAAGCAACTGAATATATTAGAATTAATTTTTCTGTTTTGCATTTCCAGTTGCTATACTTTAATTCATAGGCTATATTACAGCAACTATCAGCTCACAGGCAGAATATGGTGCAGGAAAGGCTGCAGAGTTAGCTCTCAGGGCAACACTGAGCAGGCTGGGCTCTGTCATAAGGCAAAATAAGGTGACTGCTTCAGGCAGCTGAGTGTAATGAAATGGCAGCAAATTGATACAGTACTTGCTTATTACATTTTTATTGTGTTTTTACTCCCAAGAAGAGATGCTTGTGGGATTTCCTGACTTACTATTGCTACTGTGTCGCTTAACTTGGGGAGGATCACCATTTTCTGCCTCAGGCAACAAAATAACTTGGGGTGACCCTGATACTGTGCATGGAAGGATTGGGGGAGGGGTATTGCTCCTTTCTCTCCCCAATTGACATTTTTAATTAAAGTGAGGTAATGTTCATGCTGGCTGGACTCACAAAAGTTAAACTGGAAAGGGAAGGGTGGAGGAATTGTGGGAGGCGAGGAGACCTTGTATACAGTTGCCAGGCAACCACACAAGCATCTCTTATTGCTTCCTGATTAACAGGACACATTAAATGTAAGTGCCAAGCAGCCTGATTTCTCCAGTTTCCCCCTTTCCCTCCTTCTGCTTTAATCCTTATTACCCCAGTTAGATGTGACCAGAGAGAGGGAGAGATGTGGTTGCTGCCATGTCTGTGGAAAAGCTGGGGCCCAAAAAGGGAAATTATAATGCCTTCCTACTCTTCCCAACAGCCACTTCCCCTAAAATATTCAACCCCCCTCCCCAGAAAATTATCATTTTCTGCCAGGACTGGGCTGAAACCTCAGCTTCTCTATCAAATGCCCCCCTCCTGTCAATATCTGTCTATATACAGTGGTACCTCGGGTTACATACGCTTTAGGTTACATATGCTTCAGGTTACAGATTCCGCTAACCCAGAAATAGTACCTCGGGTTAAGAACTTTGCTTCAGGATGAGAACAGAAATTGTGTGGCGGTGGCACGGCGACAGCGGGAGGCCCCATTAGCTAAAGTGGTACCTCAGGTTAAGAACAGTTTCAGGTTAAGAAGGGACCTCCAGAACGAATTAAGTACTTAACCTGAGGTACCACTGTACTGCCCTTCATCCAAAGATCCGAAGGCAGTTCACAACAGAAAAATACAAAGTGAGAATACAAAATACATAATAAAACAAAAATAAACCAATAACCCCCCTTCCACAAGCAATTATTATTATTTCTTACCTAGCAGACTACATTCCCCAGGTACATAACTAGGCCAATCTTTAAGATTTTCTGAGGAGTTCCACAACCAGTGAGTGGACTGTCACTTGATAATAACGCAGAAGTGGGCCTTCTCAGTGCTAGCCCCATCTTCCAAAATGCCTTCCCTTGGGTAATTTGTGAGGTGGAGACAGTAATGACCGCTAAATGCCTCTTAAAGCTTCTCTGTTTACCCAAGAGTTCTTGGACTCCCAACTCTTTATTTTTATTTTATTTGTACAGTCCTCAGTTTTATTTGTGACGTACCGTTGCATCTTGGTTTTAATCTAGTTTTTAGGACATTTATTGAGTGTTGTATTTTTATTGTCTTTGTGTTGACTGCTTAGAGACATTTTTATTATATTAAGGAGTATAAAATTTAAACAAACAAATAAAAACATGTATACATGGATATTTGGGGGTAAGAAACTCAGAAATATGTACATTTCTTGATGTGTAAAAGCGAGAATCTAGAAATGCCCACGCTGGGCATAATATCTGTATGGGGCTGGGGCAACAAGCAGTGCCTAGCCATCTAATATTTCAGACATGGCAGCAACATTCTCATCTTATTTAGTGACACTTGCGTTTTCCCAGATATAGTCAGGTTTGTCTGGGTTTCAGGATTGGTGCATAACATACACGTAACCAAACACTTCATCTATTCTTTTCTGATGTGTGTAGATAGTGACCAGCCCACTATGATTTTGTCTTCTGTCCATTCAGGCATTCTCTAAAACAAGAATAAATGGTGATTCAGTGAGTTGAACTTTCCCTCCAAATAAAATATTTTAATATGGTAAACAGTACTTCGCTCTGCTCCAAATTGCTTGGTGCCCCCCCCCCCAATTCCCTGTCACCATGCAGTCGGGCAAGGAATGTCCAGTGTGAGGAATTAACTCTTTATTATCAAAAGCACACTTACAAGTTATAAAAAGGCAGGTCCATCCGCCCTAAGTCTCTCAGCTACTTCTAGGTGTGCACCTGATGAGGCAGTTGCCGCAACAGAGAGCTCCCCCCCCCCAACTCTTCTTACGTATCTCCCCCACCTGAGCTGCACACAAACAGGCAAAGACTATGCTTGCATGTAACCTGTTTCTGCTTCTTCCGCTTCAGTCCTTGCCTGGTCCTGGGACCAGGGCTGTCTTTACCTGGGGGTGCAGGGGGTGTGGGGCGCCCGGGCACTGAATTCTGGGGGGTGCCAGGTGCCCACCGCTGAAGCTGCCTAAGCTCTTAACTATCTACCTGTTAGGAAATAATAAATAATTTTGATCAAGCTATAAAAACAAAATACATATATACCCAGGTATTACCGAAATGTATACGTACTGTTTCACTAAAGGACTTTTGACTTTGTGTGCTCATTTACCAAAGACGCGCCACGCCAGTGGCGACACTTGTCATTCTCAACGGTACGGTGCTTGTCATTCTCAACGGCCCCGTGCACGCGAAATTAACTCTTACATCAAAATATTATGTTACGTATTGTATTGAGCGGCGCTGCTATGCGGCAGCAGGGTCAGCGGCGCCTTTGACACGACTGATGTTTCTCCTAAGTAGGTGCCTAAACGATACTAATTAGTTTAAGTGTGGTGGTGTTGTATACTTAAGTATAAGTGTATTGTAAATAAATGAGCAAATAAATAAGTTTGTTTCTTTTCCCTCGCTTCTTTCGTAATCAAGAGATAAGGCGTAAGCATGGTGTCTGACATAAGCATAATAAAAGTTAATTTGGGGGCTAATTTGGGGGTGCTGGGCAGATCTTTCCACCCCAGCGGCGCATATGCTAAAGACTGTACTGCCTGGGACAATGGAGCAGGAGAAGGAGGTGTGAAAGCCCTTGACTTCACACCAGTCTGAGCTACCTCTCCCTCCCCCTGCACCTGTGCTTCACTCCCCAATCCTGCAGCTTCTCTTGCTTCTGACTCTTGTCTCCTGGCTGTTACAGGTTCCCCCAGTTCACTGATCCCTTATTCCAAGTCGGTCTCCAACCCCCCCTTCTCACAGTGCCCTCTCATCAGTATCCGGCCACCATTCACTCCTTAGAGTCCAGCCAGTCCCTGACATCCAGGTCTATTGTTTCATGACTATAGAGCAAGTGTGGAGAAGCTTTAGCCCTCCAGATGTGGCTTGCATCATCCCTGGCCATTGGCTGCGCTTGCTGGGGCTGATGGGAGTTGTACTTCAGCAGCAGACTAAAGGTTCCCCGCACACCTGTATATAGAACATAGACTATTAGTGTGATCCTAAATTTACTCAGAAGTGAATCCTGTTGAATTTAGTAGCGCTTACTTCCACATAAGTGGGGGTAGGATTTCAGCCTAATTTTCATACAGCTGTTTGCTTAGCAGGAAGTCTTAACTCATAAGCTGAAAATGTAAGAAATGTTTCCCCACCCTGATTATTAATTTGTTTTTTAAAAATTAAAATACATCTTTTTGTGTTTAAAACAACAAATTTTCAAAGAGTTTAAAATATATGGCTACTCTGTACCTGCAGCCTTTGGAGTTTATAAAAGATTGTCACTCAGTTTACACACAATTAATTTTTTGCATGGCTACGTGCTTAATTCTTGATGAGTTACTAAGCTTTACTCTTGACAAACAGTCGAATTATGTGGTGAGAACTGTTATTAGATTTACACTGCATTGTCTAATTTGCTTTGCCTCATGAAATTAGATGAATTATTAAACACATAATCTGTTATTCCCTATTAAAATTAATTGATTTTCATGTCAGCTTAAAACTAATGAATTGTCTAGGGATATTTTCATAAACTGCATCATGTAACAGGAAGACTATTTTATTTCCCATCCTTTCTGCTAATGATCTTGTACAGAACGATGCTTTGTGAGCTTTCACGGGAGAGTAAAAGCATAATTACTCTTATACAGCATCCCCCCTTCCTCAATTGATTACCACAATACTTGCTAACATCATGGACGTGTTTAATATAGTAAAATGTTGAGTAAAATCTTTGTTCAGTTATACAAAACAGAAAACCAGGGGAAATGATTTAGAATCCCTGCCCAATTAAAGTGAGAATTTTACCCTTTTCACTCCCCTTGACCCTAAAAATTACATTTAATAAAATAAATTAAAATTGTTAGCCACACACCTCTTTCAGAGCCTCATCTGCACTCCAGTACATACAGAAAGGATACGCAGGAGTACTGTTTCCATTCCATTCAATGGAACATCTTTATGCATGAAGGAATGCGCTTGATGATTTGCTTCCTCCATTTAAATAAATGCCAAGGCCATACAGACAGGTAGTTCCATGTATCCCTAGTGGAACTTCCATGCTTCTGCCTATGTGATATCTGGGACAAGAAAGCCTGCAGTGTCATGCACATTCTATACAGGAACCACCTTCATGACTTCCAAGTGAAACTGTATCCTCATTTTCTCTGATGAGGCCAAGTAAGAAGCAAGTTTCCACACATGGCCTCATCAGATGAGGACTTCTTGAAAGGAAAGTGAAGAGGAGTTCTTGAGAACCACAAGGGGGAAGAAACTGCATGGAAGCAAGTGGTTGGTCAGAAACAGAACTGTGCCTTGATATTTTTCCAGTGAGGGTGGCTTTGAGGATGCTGATGGAGAACAGCTACAGAAAGCTCAACTAAGTGCAAAAGAAGACTCTTGGCCTTTCATGGAAAGAAGTGGCTCAACCACTGCCAGACGAGCAGGCGGAGAACCATGGTGGTGACTGGTTATTCCCAATTGTGCTGTGTTAAGCTTGCTGTCTCCCCAGTCTGCAGATCCAGGTTGTGAAGCCCAACTTGCCCAGACCTATCATATGTTGTTCGTCCATGTGAGAATAAATGACACCACCAGGCATGGCTGTGAATAAGATGTTCCAGGATATAAGGGTATACGAGGTGGCGACATGAGGTGTTTTCATCAGTTTTGCAGGGAACGAATGGCTATGTAGATGGTGTTGATGGGAGAAGTTCTGTTGCTGGAACCACAACCGTAAAGGTAAAGGTAAAGGGACCCCTGACCATTAGGTCCAGTCGTGGCCGACTCTGGGGTTGCGGCGCTTATCTCGCTTTATTGGCTGAGGGAGCCGGCGTACAGCTTCTGGGTCATGTGGCCAGCATGACTAAGCCACTTCTGGCAAACCAGAGCAGCGCACGGAAACGCCGTTTACCTTCCCGCCACAGCAGTACCTATTTATCTACTTGCACTTTGACGTGCTTTCGAACTGCTAGGTTGGCAGGATCTGGGACAGAGCAATGGGAGCTCACCCCGTCACGGGGATTCGAACTGCTGACCTTCTGATCGGCAAGTCCTAGATTCTGTGGTTTAACCCACAGTGCTTCCCAAAAACTAGGAAATCCATGTTTGGCAGAAGCATGGCAAACCTGACAAAGATGGCGTTAAACTAAATTCTATGGGCGCTTGAGCCTGAAGGCAGTTAGAAAGGTAAGCCCTAAAGTTTGAGACTAAGAAGCTAGTAAAGGTAAAGGGACCCCTGACCATTAGGTCCAGTCATGACCGACTGGGGTTGCGGCACTCATCTCGCTTTATTGGCCGAGGGAGCCAGCTGACCTCAAATTATTAGTTAGCTATGTTTTATTTTTTGTTTGCTTTTATATTTCTGCTACTGGCATCATTTAGTACCCAGAGTATTTTATGTCATCAAAACAAACTCCTGATCACCCACTCTGCCTTTCCATGCAACACTATGCAAAATCACCACCATCAGAGATTTTAATATCTCTAAGACCTATGGCAGTCCTTGGAGCAGATAATTGACATAATAGCTTCTTGTGGGTTTGAAAAAGCTTATAATGGCACAATATTCTATACATGTCTTCTGAGAAGTAAATCCTACTGAGTCCAGTGGGTCTTACTCCCAGGTAAGTGGGCATAGTTTTAACTTTATACTGGAATAAAGATTGCAAATTGTAAGTAACTGACATTTGCCCGAGTTAAATAATCCATGTTGTTTATTTTTCTTACTGATTGTTCCTCCCCTCCCCATACATAGGATTTCTGCCTCCATAAATAAGCAAAGAATAGGAGAGCTTCCTAACTTGACTTTTAATAAATTTATTTCTCAGTGAAAGAAATTCAAAGTAGACCTTTAATATATCACAGTGACATGCTCTTGCTTAGCCCCTAAAACTTCCACGCAAGAAAAGTTGAAAACACATATTTTATTACTATTGTTACAGGTGAATAAAGCAAAGCCTGCAAATATATAAAAATAATAGTTATCATGAAACATTAAAGCACTTCAGACTTTCATGACCCATAATCTCAATTGACGATACCTCTTTTCTTGTTCCCTAAACTAAGAAAATAACTGAAGCACAATCTTGCCATAGTTAAGCATTTGAAGCCCAATTCATTTTAAGAGGAAAATACAGCCTTGTGCTTCATTCTCCAGTTTAAATCCACAGGATGTAAAGATGCTTAACTGGAAAAAGAACTGCAGGGTGCTATATCTGAAATGTAATGGAGAAGACAATCATTTTATCACCATGCTCTCTAGATGCAACCTTCTCTCTTCTCTGTCAGTGTCTCTGTTTCCTAATCAATTTCCCAGTCTATTCTATGCAGTCACTTTGATCCGGCCATAAGACCTGGCCCTATCTTAGTTTATGAACTGAGATTGCCTTATACCAGAATATTGTAGCTGTGAAGAATGAATGAATGAATAAATAAATATTAAATTTATTATTTATACCTCGCCCATCTGGCTGGGTTTCCCCAGCCGCTCTGGGCAGCTCCCAACAGAATATTTAAAACATTTTTTAAACATCCTTGACATCTGATGGGAGGGCATTCCACAGGGCGGGTGCCACCACTGAGAAGGCCCTCTGCCTGGTTCCCTGTAGCTTCACTTCTCGTGGGGAGGGAACCACCAGAATTATCATTATCATTATTTATTTATTTATTTACATGCCACTTTAGGTGGTATAGATTAATCACTTGTTTGGAAAAAAACCCATGCTAAATTCTACTTGGCCTTGTATAACTATGGAGAACGCTAAGCTAAGGAGATAGTGCTAAGCTAAGGCATCGGACTGAAGTTATATTGTTTGTTCCATGTTTTCCCCGCTATACAATACATGGGGATGTGGGATCCAGCCACCCAGAAGTTGTTCCCATACCGCTCTGGTAGTACTTGAATAAGCCCGGAATTTAGGGTATCAGTGATTTATTAGTAACAAACAAGCCTGCTGGGACATAATCTGGGTGTATGAGCAAGGTCCATTGCAGGGCCCCTCCAGTGAATATGTGTCTGCAGAAACCCTGCGTGAGATGTACTGCAAGTGGCGAAATAATGGCATTAGCCAATGCAGGTATACCCCCAATTCCCCATGTATGTGCTGGCACAAATGGATTATAATGATGCATGGGGAGGCCAGTTGGTTTGAGATCTATTCAAGCTTAATTTTTTGAAGGCTGCTGTGAGTGACAAGTGAGTGGCTTATCAGGTGAAGGTGCTTCATTGATGTATAGTGGCACTTCATGAAGGCAATCATTTCTCCTACTCTCTTACCCAGTTTGTTCTGGTGATTATAGTTATCTATTATCACAGGCTGGCATCAGTGCGTTGACTTCACAGTTAGGGAAGGGTTACTGCGCCATAATTCTCAGCATGCCTGAACGGTGCTACTGGGGTATGGAGAAGATAGAAGGTACTCTAGAGTACTTAGAAAATATTATGTGAGCCTAGTTCTGAAATATAGAGGTTAAATTGCAGGGTCTGAATCCGGGTGTGGGTTTTTTTTGTATCTAGGTTACTAAGAACAATATTATCAAGGTTTCCTTAAGCATCTTAAAGACTGCTATATTTACATAGAGGCAAATTCCTCATTTGGAAGGGAAAGCAGGCTATAAATGGAATTATTAGGTCCAGCTCCAAGGGCCTTTTGGTGGTTCCCTCACTGCGAGATGTGAGGTTACAGGAAACCAGGCAGAAGGCCTTCTCTTGTTGGAAGCTGCCCAGAGTGGCTGGGGAAACCCAGCCAGATGGGCGGCTTATAAATAATAAATTATTATTTATAAATTATCATCAAAAAATAAATTGGTGTTTAAAGTGGCACAGAACTCTTGGTTGTTTTTCTACAACTGTCTAACATGGCTGCCGCACCAGAATAAAATAATATGGAATGATATGAATAAGGAAACAAAAGAATGAAAGCTAAAAGGGAATATAAAACCATGACAGGAGGTCCAGCTCTCTGCAATAAGACCACCTCTTTTGTATTTAGACAATTACAAGTATGACAAGTAATGTGAACATATGTGTTTGAATAACTCACTTTCCTGAGAGCTATTGTGATTAGTCAGCCAATCAATGCCAAAGTGCCCATTCACCGTACTATGTGGATTCCCACCCCCACCCCCCTTTTGGGGTTTTGTTTTAAAAAAGTGAAGTCCATACACGTGAAATTTAATCCGCTTTTTTGAAGCGAAGGGATTTTGCGTTGTTCCTAATAGCCGGCTTCAACTCCACCTCTGTGTACAATACAACCAGTTTGTCAGGAAGAAGCACTGTGGCATATAAAGTTTTATGCCAAGCAACGTGGAATGAAAATTGGCCACCTGCATATATTTGAACATTAAACAGCGAAGACGGGGGAGAAATGCTCGTGTGAGTGGCAATCATAAAGAATATATGGTAGAAAAACAGGGATAAAACTTTAAACCTCACAAATGTAAAATATACTGAATTGCAGCTCTCTCCAGCACCCTCACCCCCAAATGGCCATACACACCCAACTGCATAAGCTTGCAAAGAGAACAAAGACTGCTATAAATATTCCAAAAAGCCAATAAAAAAATAAAAAACTAGGAGTGGTTAGTTCTCCACTGTAATGGGCCACAATAAAAGCTTTTATTGTTAAGAGAGTTACTTTACTAAGAGCTGTATGAAGAAAAGCTGAATGAATGTGAAAAAATTGCATGCAATAACCTGAGCTGAAAGATGATTATCAGCCCTTGAGTTCTGAGCTTTTGAGTGAGTGGGTATGCTGTTAGAAGATTGCTGTTGTGGTTAAAGAAAAGCGTGTTTTGTACTTCTCTCCCACCTCCAGGAGTCCTGAAAGTCAATGTATGCTTTTCCTCTGCCTTTGTACATTTATACTGAATATCACTTGTAAAGTTTAAGGGCCTGATATTGCAGCTCTGTCATCACTAAATCTTTGCACATTTATTCTCAGTGCTATTTTTGTAAGACCCGAAGGCTCGGCCCTTTCTCTCAGATAACAGAAAGCTGCCACATCTAGCTTTTTATATTGTATTCTGAGTGCTTTATGGAATATGACATGCAAACATGTCTACAAAAATAGGAATGGCCACGTTTCCTAGAGAAAATCACTTTTGGATTGGCAATTTGGAGCAAAGAAATACAGGGAGGGGGGGGAGAGGACGTGAATCCTTTCTTTTGCCACTTTTCTACCACTTCCTTTCTCCTCAGGTTTTCCAGTACACATGCTTGCTTAACCTGACATGCATCTGTGTGTGTGTGTGCAAGAGAGAGCAGATTGGGAGAAGCTGCAACTGAAAAAGCTTAAGCGCTGCTCCCATAATTTATCTCCTCCAAAATTGCCCCTCCCAAAGTAGCTTTTCTGTAATAAAAATAAGCATATAACATTAAGTTCTGTGCTTAATGTATGCAAAATGTTGTAGTTATTGTCTCTCAGTTACTGTGAAGGGGAGTTCACTGTTAGTTCAGTTGAGTTTATGAGCTACATTTGGTAGAACACAGTCCATAACAATGTGATGTCATTTTGTGAACATTTTATAAAGGGAGAATCAGTGCCAGGACACTTCCCTGTCTAGGTCTACCTGGAAAGTTCATAACTTGAGCAAAAAACGTGAACCCCAGAGTCTCTGATGCCAGGTCCACAATGATGTCCATTGTATGCTTCCTTGTAATCATTTCTTACTGTGTTCAACTGTGCATAGTAAGTCTACTTAGTAAGTGTTCACAGGATCAAAGCATGGCCATGCTAATAAACTTTGAATATGGAACATTTTCCTGTTTTCCCCAAGATGAAAGTTTATATAGGAGAGGCTGCCATATTATTTGGGTGTATCTACAACTACCTGCCAACCTAGCAGTTCGAAAGCACGTCAAAGTGCAAGTAGATAAATAGGTACTGCTCCAGCGGGAAGGTATACGGTGTTTCTGTGTGCTGCTCTGGTTCACCAGAAGCGGCTTAGTCATGCTGGCCACATGACCCGGAAGCTGTACGCCGGCTCCCTCGGCCAATAAAGCGAGATGAGTGCCGCAACCCCAGAGTCAGTCACGACTGGACCTAATGGTCAGGGGTCCCTTTACCTTTACAGCTACCCTAGACCTGCTAACCACATTCCATTAGAAAGCTGAAGCCATAAAGCTACCAACAGTTTATTGGGTACAGACATTAAAGTCCCAAGCTGAGAGACTAGGAAGCTCCACCATACTTACCGTATTTTTCGCTCTATAAGACGCACCAGACCACAAGACGCACCTAGTTTTTGGAGGAGGAAAACAAGAAAAAAAATATTCTGAATCTCAGAAGCCAGAACAGCAAGAGGGATCGCTGCGCAGTGAAAGCAGCAATCCCTCTTGCTGTTCTGACTTCTGGGATAGCTGCGCAGCCTGCATTCGCTCCATAAGACGCACACACATTTCCCCTTACTTTTTAGGAGAGAAAAAGTGAGTCTTATAGAGCAAAAAATACGGTAATTCTAAATGCAGTGCTCAGTTGTTTCAGTAACTTATTGGCTTATGTCCCTGTACCCATTGGCATAAAATAAATGATCAAAAACAAAACCCACCACCAATCAAACAAACAGGGTGTTTCCCTTTGAGCTAGGGGTGAAGAAAACAATACTGTGTAATTATCTTTACCTTCGAATGCATAGGAAGAGCTTGGATGTTATGCGAACAGGCAGATCGCAAATGAGATAACTAGTACTGCACATCCGATGATTGAGGACCAAGGCAGTTACAAGCTTGATACAGTTACAACATCATCAAGCTCTTAAACGTTCTTCATGCAACTCTCATTTCCCCTTTGGCTAACTTTCCTCACCATTTAAAGATCTGGAGATGAGGTATATGTTGGGGTAAAATAGAATGCACAGCAGCATTGGCTTCCTGAAATCAGAAATTTCCTCATTAAATTCTATAACTGTGTTTATAGAAGAGGGTGGACCAACTTCTATCACTAATAGCAGATAGGAGTATATATTATATACATAAAGACAGGCATACACATGGCTAATCCTGCTGAGACTTGCAGATCCTAACTCTGCAAGTTTTCCTTAACTCATACCCCTTAATTGCTAGAAGAGTAAACTATTGAGATCACTTCCTGCCATACAAAAAAATCTCACCTGTTGCTACCACAGCTTGTATCTGGGCTATGGAGCCACACTAATGAACTATTTTTAATGGTGACTTTTCCTATTGCACCCATCTGCATAAGGTCCTGTTATCTGTCTGGCTGACTGTGATTACCACAGTTGCAACAAGCATTTAAGACTGTGAAGAAGAGGTTGTTACAGTGAAGCTGAGGATCTCTGTCAGCAGACCACAGGCAAGACTTAAAAGCAGCAGGACTGACTTACCAGAGTGAACTGAGCTGTTCTGAGAGGTGTGTGTGCTATGTGTTTGTTCTATCAGGGCTCCTGTACCACTGAAAGCCCCATAGTTATACATGTGGTACTGCCATACATAGCTTCGGGATGCAGTGATTGTGAAATCTGCCTCTTACATCTGCCATGAAGCTTTCAAGAGCCCTGCTAGAAAAAGAAGGTTGTGTAAACCCAACAGCTAAGCAGAAAAGCCAGCTTGTAGGGACTGGGCAGGACTGGCTGCAGATTTGAGGGGGTTCTGTGCAAAGTGCCCCTAAGTGACATCATTGGGGTCCTTTGTCCTATAGCAGCGGTCCCTGATAGAACTCCGGCAGCTGTCTAAGGATGTTATGTGCTGGTGGTGCTGGGTCTGCATGTGGGAAAGAGGAGGAAAGAGATTCAGTAATTATGGGGGATAGCATGAATATGATTGTATATTTTGGCAGATAACATTGTAGCAGTTGATTGCACTGATTCATGGAAGGGTCGGTAAAGGGAAAACAGTAGACCTAAAACACAGGAAGGAAAGCTGTAGCATGTTGGACTACATAGGTCACTTGTTGAGCAACAGTAAAATATTTTGTTTATTATGGGAATTTATTGAGTTTGGTTTGCCATAAGAGTTTCAGCTTCTAATTATGGTGTTTAGAAGACAATGGAGAGGTTTAAAATAATAAGAAAGCTGTGAAGGCTGCTGCGGTCTTACAAAGACAAAGGCTGGTTCTCTGTGTAGAGTATACATTTAACCTGTCAGCAAGCACAGGATATTTTTTCAGGTAACATCCAAAAGGATGCATTTAGTAGCTATCAAATCAACCATTTCTTTCTCTGTGTTTGAAAGTAACTACAGTTAAAATGCTGCTTTATTAAATTATAAATTAAAGTATGCTGCATTGAAAATGGTTGCAGTTGAATTCTGTTGTACTGTGAGTCATTATGATGCTAAGTTAAAGGTTTCTGGAACATAATGAAATTCACACTTACATTCTTCATGCAGTTGCCATGGCCAATTCACTTGAAAATGAGAATTATAGAGAGAGCATTTCCTGGTCTTTGACCCTTTCTGAAGGAGTTTAAAAAGCAGGTTTTATGCAGAGCACTAACCCTCCTTCTCAAGCAAGTCAATTCTCAGAGTAATATTAGTAGTCTTAAAACACTTCAGCAGATTGAAAAGTATTCAAACACATCTTAACACTAAGTTCTAAAAAGTGGTCATTTGCCATCAAGGTAAGACAAAAGGCCTGACACTGATAATAGTGAAATAGATTAGCTGGTAGAATTCTAGCATGTCAGACAAAAAGGTCACTTAGAACAGCTCTCTAGATCCTTCTAGCAGAATGCAGGACCTGAGTTAATTAAATAGCTTATTAAATACAAACTACACAATAGTAAAAATGAGTGATTGCTTAGATTAGTGCCTAAGCACTAAAGGGAGGAATATCCAGAGCAGATATTCTCATATGTCAGTTGTATAATTTGGATTGCTGAACTTGCCTTAGATTCAAATACAAGTTTTTCTTCTTCTTCATTGTTTATTAACGGTTTGTCCTTAAATGTGTGTCATTAATAACTCCCATCTATGATGACAGTTTAGCACTTCCCAATGATTTCCATGGGACCTAAAGTCACCCAACACAAATTTATTTAGGAGTAAGTCCCTTGTAGATCAATGAGATCAGATGCAATACAGTACTCATCTCCCCCACTGCAGTCAATGGGCCTCAAAAATATTTTGGTTTCTGATAAGTTGAGATTGCAGTTTTCTCCCTTCTGGTTCAACACATATCTCAAAGGTTTCCTAAGAACTGATCTTCAGATCATGGTGGAGAATTCAAAATAAGAGCTGTACACTGCACAGGGAGCCTACAAAAGTACACCAGGCTTTTTGCTTCCAAAGTTATGTTTCCCAACTCATTAAGGTGATGCGGGAGATCAGAGCTAGCATGGTTATCTCTGCAATGCCTCATCACCTGAGGTGTCTAACAGGGGTGAATTTTGATAATGTTTGGTAATATGGTGCCCTGAATGAGCCCAAAATTTGGTGCTGCCAAATAGATCTTCTCAGTTATGGATCTTCTCAATTCTGCACCCCCTCAGCTCAGTGCCCTTTGCAGGTGAACTGCCTGCACTACCTAAATCTGGTGCTATGTTTAAAAAGGTAGAAGTAAAGGACCCCTGACAGTTAAGTCCAGTCTCGGATGGCTCTGGGGTTGTGGCGCTCATCTCGCTTTACTGGCCGAGGGAGCCGGCTTACAGCTTCCAGGTCATGTGGCCAGCATGACTAAGCCGCTTTGGCGAACCAGAGCAGCGCACGGAAATGCTGTTTACCTTCCCGCCGGAGCGGTACCTATTTATCTACTTGCACTTTGACGTGCTTTTGAACTGCTAGGTTGGCAGGAGCAGGGACCAAGCAATGGGAGCTCACCCCGTTGCAGGGATTCGAACCGCCGACCTTCCGATCAGCAAGCCCTAGGCTCAGTGGTTTAGACCACAGCACCACCCGCGTCCCCAGTACTATGTTTAGAGTCCCTTAATAAGGTTATAACATTAGCATCTCTGTCTTTAGGATGCCAGAGAATAATAGGGACATCTGTGAATAAATTGGATTACTGTAAAAGAGCAAAATATAACAGAATTGCTGCCCCTTTGTGAGCACTCTTTCATGTTCCAGCCAAATTTGTATCCTTGCTGTGGGAGAATTGAAATGCAGCCCAAGGTGTATAATATAGATGTGGCATTATGCTGACAAAAGTGTCCTGATATGCATTTATTTTGCTTAATCATGCTGAAAGCATCGTTGCATGGGCATAAATGATGGAACAATTGCACTCTTCAGAATTTATATGACATGATATTTAGAAAGTGAAATGAAATAAAAGTGGCTGCATTTAGATGTCAAAGGAGCCTCTGCATTTTTATTTTTTTAATATCAAACAGAGCTTGTCATTTCTTCTGAACACACAAACTGCGGTTAATATTAACTATGGTTTGTTTGAAACAAGGCAACTTCAAATCGCAAGTGGGAAAGCTGGCCTGTTTGATCAAACCATCGTTAAGATTAAAGCTTCTGATCTCATAGTTGCTCTGAAGGACGAGAGGGAGTGTGTGGACTTGAGAACTGTTGTAGTTCATTTCCATCACAGTAAACCATGGTTTACTATGACATCCAAACATAGCAGTTGCCTCTCAATCTTGACATCCCATATAAATATTGTGTGAAGGTTATCTCTTCCTCTGGCTAATCCAGGCTTTTCAACTTCTCCATTTTTACAGCTCTCCTGCATCAAGCAACCCTCTTGTATGTAGACCCTCATGTAAGCATTTGTCCCAATCAAAAACCCTTTTGGTCCCCTCAAAGAAGGTGGCTTGGTTTTCAGTATTTTGTGATGGACAGATTCCTCATCACCAGAAATTAGAATAATCTTGAATATCCCGTGACTCACAACAGCACATTCAAGGCTTGAGGGAGAACCAGATATGGCAAGCTGAGTTAAACACAGTTGGGCGAGGGAAAGGTTCAAATGACAGATTCCAACAGATTCCAAGAATGTGTGAGAGGGGCTTGCTAACCCTCCTCTCCCCTGCTTGCACCCAGGAGTCATGCCTCTTGCCATTCATAGTTGCCACAAACTCACACGCACAGTGCCTCCATGCAAGAGTGAATGACCCAGTCATTGCCCCAACCCCCCTTGTGTAAAGGAGAACTGCACACATAGAGCCTCTTCTCATGAAGCGTGTATGTCAGTGTGTGTGTGTGTCACATGGTGTATCAGTGGCAGGAGGCGAGGCTAGCCTGTCTGATTTCCCCTCATGATGTCTTTTGAGTGCATGCAGAGAATTGTCTGGACTCTACTAGCATTTTGAGATAATAATAATAATAATAATAATAATAATAATAATAATAATAATAATAATAATAATAATAATAATAATATATTATTTATACCCCGTCCATCTGGCTGAGTTTCCCCAGTCACTCTGGGTGGCTCCCAATCAAGTGTTAAAAACAGTACAGCGTTAAATATTAAAAACTTCCCTGAACAGGGCTGCCTTCAGATGTCTTTTAAAGATAGGATAGCTGCTTACTTCCTTCACTTCTGAAGGGAGGGTGTTCCACGGGGTGGGTGCCACTACCTAGAAGGCCCTCTGTCTGGTTCCCTGTAACCTCACTTCTAGCAATGAGGGAACCGCCAGAAGGCCCTTGGCGCTGGATCTCAGTGTCCGGGCTGAACGATGGGAGTGGAGACGCTCCTTCAGGTATACAATAATAAATGATAGTTGTAGGGCAGCAGCACTCAGTGCATTGAACACTCAAACAGTGTTGGTAATTGTTTATTTTAACGAAAATGCCTGTATCTCTTTTAATAAAACCCACACGTTAAAATGCTTCTGTCTTTCATAAGTGCATATAGCAGAACAAACAATAAATTATTTTAGACACAATCCAATATCTCACTTCTGCACTTTCGCCTTATTTTTTTTTTTCAGCAACACAACAAACAGATATATAAGTACAGGAAATAACACAACTTATTGTATTTAAGACTCATTGTATTTGGAACTAGTTAAAAAGGTTAGCGACTGGTATGCTCAGAATAGGCAGTACATCTTAAGTTGCATTCAGCTAACCTTTCATCAGAGTAGACCCACTGAAATTAATGGACTTGAGTTAGCCATGGCATTTCATTTCAATGCGCCTATTCTGAGTAAGAGTTTGTTGAGTGCAGCCCTTCATTTCCATTTAATGTAGCCAGGTACTATTCTATGGGTATTATGAAAGGCTTTGCAGTTTCTCAATATGCAGTATTGTAAAGTGATTCTTTATGATAAACTTTTACAGTGTGAATGCCTCTACAGCAGCTGTACACTGTGTGCTGTAAAACATAGCTTTTTGGATGCTAAAAAGTACATTAAAAAACAAATACCAAGGTTGCACCCTTACTATGAGTTGAGATCAAAGAATAGTATAAACTAGTATAGGGGCTTTGGTCTTAGATTTCCTAAACATTATATCCTTTCATGCTACCCGACAAACATTTGAAATTAAGAAGACTTTTAAAAGCAGTGTGTATGGATTTGCTATTTGGAAAAAGAAAAAAAGAAATAAAAAGCGCTGCACACGCTGAAGCTTTCCTTTGGATCTGAGCCACAGCCATCTCATAGTTCCATCAAATCCCCCTAAAGCTAATTTCCTACATTTATCCTGAAATGTCCTTTTGTGAATAATTATGCTGTGAAACGAGCATTTTTGGCAATGGAAGTTTGGAACAAGGAATTATTTAATATTTGAAGAACAGAACCCTAATCGCAGTGATTTATGTAAAAAGTCAAATGACAGGTATTAAAACGGTAAGAAACGTTAAACAAATGCTGGATATTCTGCTGACTTCTTCTGACAGCATATGCAAAGTCAGTGTTACAGGCAGCTTTGCGTATTCAAATAAAAGAACCCAAAGAGCAAAATCACAATCCTGTGCGTACTTTTTTCTTGGTGGAATAATTTAAAGTTTTTCCCATGTCCATTAGGCCCTTACAACCTAATCTCGCCTCTGCCGGTTGCTTCCATGGTGAGATCATTAAGTAAATTATTTTAAGATCAAACAGCCTGCAGTGACAATGGAGTTCCATGTAAGGTAAATGCTTCAAAGCCCCCTCCCCACCCTAGCCCCCTTTTCCTCCTCTCTCAAATTATAGCTCTATGGGCTATTCATCACCTCTCCATGGGGCTTGCCCCCACCATTACTTGGCTTTTTGCTGCAGGCTAAGGTAGCACTGCTAATTGGCCTTTGTAACAAAACTGACCTGTGGACAGGATAAAACTTGTTTGGAGCTTTAGAGACAAACATTATTCAAGGTTAAAAACACATGAATGCCATGGCTACGTCACCATAAAAGGGAGTGAATGAATTTCTTCCTCTGCAGCTCTTAATGTGAAAGAATGTGTTCACGTTGTGTCCATGCCAAACAAAAGCTCCTTCAGGTAGTTGAACAAGTCCCTTCTCTCTCTCTCTCTCTCTCTCTCTCTCTCTCTCTCTCTCTCTCTGTTCCTCTCTCCCTCCACCCCTCCCCTTTAAGGATAAGAAGGTCTATCATTTTCTTTATTTCTCTGGAGCCCCTCACAGTAAGGACCCCTTTGATCTGAGAGAAGAATGGTAGATGGAACAATTTAACTGCTCCATACAGGTGCAGGGAGTTTATTTGACAGGTTGTGGCTTTTATTTCTACCACATTAACTGTGTGCATACAAATAGGCTCTTGACAGATTTTGAGCAGGTAGAAGCCGAACAATAACAAAAAGAGCCTTGCACAAAAGCTAGGTACACCTGCGCGCGGATGGCACAATTTGAAAATGCTGAATAAAGACAGGTAAAGCCATTAAGTTTCCTGCTGTGAGTGAATTTTTACAACTTAGAAAGACAGCACATGGCCAGGAGAGGGGAGAGAAGCTGGAGCAAGTAAATAACACACGATGCAGACAATCACCTCACACTTTAAAGCATCTCTTCTCGGTTGGAGTTATTTTAAAATAAATAACTCTTCTGCGTGAGCGTTGTACGGTAGCACCTAAATTATATTGTCTATAACAGAGGAGTGGATAGAAGGGAAGAAGGAATGTGAAAGAAAGCATGTTCAAATCATGCTTACTCAAACCAGCACTTTTTTCAAAGGATGATTATCTGTGTGAATTATCTTACATTTACAGTTACTCATGATTGCAACTGGTGAAGTGAAAATGTAGCCTTTTAGCTTTGTAAGCTTCCTCAACCCACCCCCTTTCCCTCTGGTTTTTCACTTAAGTGCAGTTAAAATGGCTTGAATAAGAAAAAACACTGTTCAGTTGGCTACCATCTGCAATAACACGTTGTGCTTGGAAGACTGGATGCTCGCTTATGGAATCTGCAAAGTTAATTTTGCACATATTTCTCCACCACCACCACCTGTTTTAAGACTTACTTTCCCCACCCTTTTTAAGGTACAACCAAAATCCAACAATAAAATGAGCTAGAATAATTAATAAAATATTTCAGAGTTGTAAAGCTCACTATGTTCTATTTATTCTTCCAGTAATAGTTTGCTTTAAGGATTTCATCTGTACTTGTTAAAGAGAAATCTCTCCCATCTATTGTTTAAGAAAGAGAGTGGAAGGTGTAGCAGAGACAGACACACTTTCTGTGGTTAAGACTTGTAGAGAAACATCAAATCAGAAGAGTGACAGGTCTAATTTTCTTAGACAAAATACAATTCTCAGGAAGTAAATAAGATCAAGCATAGAACTGAAGGTTGATAGCTCTAACAATAGCTGTCAGCCCCTATCAGCAAGCGCAGGCATCTGCATAAAAGGTCAAAGTTAGACATGTTGTAAAATGTGGCTTTTTAATATCAAAATGGGTTTCTGTCTTAATGCGGAAGCTCACGTTGAGGTCATGAGCTCTGTGAAATTCTATGAACTCTCTGATGCAGGTATTAGCTCTACATAATATTAAGTGTTTCTTCTACATAATGTGCATATGATTACAATATTTGAGAGAATGCTTGTTCACATTTGCCAAGAAAGCTGATACCCTGATCATACGGGCATCACGTGTAAAATAACCAGGTTTATAGCTTAAATAACCAGCTCAACAGCCCCATTCCTGATGTCACCATCCCATCCGCAGGCTCCACAATGTCTGTGTGTTGAGCAGGACATGTGAAAGGCAGTCATTTTACATATTCCACTTAACATGCAGATACTGAAGAGTAGACCACTTTTGGGTCATGGCAGGGTCCAGTTCTCTCCCCTCTCCATGCAGTGTGGTCTGGTGTGTTTTTTTGTTGCTGTTGGTTTTTGTATCTTTGTTTTAGATCTTGCTGTGATATGTGTGGAAATTGTTCATTTGGTAGTGTTTTATTTATTGTTTATGACTACTTTTGGTAGTTATGTATTTTTTCATCTTGTAAGCCATCTTGAGCATGGTTTGAGCTGTGGAAAGGCGGCATACAAAAAATAATAAATATGTATGCATTTTATGCCTGATGTATTTATGAATCTTTTTCATTGACAAGTATAAGGATAACCAGGATTGGTTAAGTCTAGCCAATTCTGGCCAGAAGTTCATCACCCTGAATGCTCCTGAATCCATTTCTGTACTTGAAACCTCTGATTAATGTAGCCTCAAGCAGTGCTTTATAAATGCTCCTCCTGGTAATAAGGAATTTATTTATTTCAGAAATTTCTATTCCACCTTTCTGCACCAGAATATACTCAAGGCAGTTCAAAATAAAGCAACTTCAATACATAAAACAATCCACCATAAGAACAGTAAGACCAGCCATTAAAAAAACATAAGCAAAGGCCAATTTGGGAAACCGTTGCTGGGCAGGACCTTTGTAATTATTATCATTGTTGTTATTATTATTATTATTATTAGTAGTAGTAGTAGTAGTAGTAGTGGAATGATTGTCAGTAGGTTTGTACTGGATGAGGTGATTCCTAAGGAACCTTGGCTCCAACTGCTCAGCCAGAACCTAGAATTGAGCTCAGAAACAAACTACTAGTAAAAAAAAGGTAAAGGACCCCTGGACGGTTAAGTCCAGTCAAAGGTGACTATGGGGTTGCGGCACTCGACTCGTTTTCAGGCCAAGGGAGCCGGTGTTTGTTCACAGACAGCTTTCCGGGTCATGTAGGCAGCATGACTAAACCACTTCTGGTGCAACAGAACACCGTGATGGAAGCCAGAATGCAGGGAAACACCATTTACTACTACTACTACTACTACTACTACTACTACTACTACTACTACAACTTATTATTTATACCCTGCCCATCTGGCTGGGCTTCTAGCAAAATATAAAAATACAATAATTCATCAAATATTAAAAGCTTCCTTAAACAGGACTGCCTTCCTGCCACAGCGGTTCCTATTTATCTACTTGCACTGACATGCTTTTGAACTGCTAGGTTGGCAGGAGCTGGGACAGAGCAACGGAAGCTCACTCCATCACGGAGATTCGAACCTCCGACCTTCCAATTGGCAAGCCCAAGAGACTCAGTGGTTTAGACCACTTTAGGGAACCCACGTTCCCTAAACTACTAGTAACCCATGCAGTTGGCATAGGATCTATTACCAACTTTAGTGTCTGGGTTCTGGACTAACCAAAGTTTCCAGATTGACTTAAAGGGCAGCTTCATGTAGAGTGACATTATATTAATCCAATCTGGAGGTAGATAGGACCTGAATAATGTGATTTTTTCTTTCAGATTGTAGATCTGATGGCTGACATAATCATTTATAATTTGATAAGTTTGAAGCTAGCATAGTACTCCAGCAGCCATGCTACATTTTCTTTTTTTATATATAGTTGTCATGGCTTAGTATTGGTAGCCACATACAGTTCAACAGTGGGAGTCATAGCAAGTCCAGTTGTATCCTATCCTGTGACCTGAAGAATGTGTAGTGTTGTCTGTTTCATCTGCAACAAAAGAATATCGACAGACATTCTCAGTGGCTGCCCTTTTCTCTCTCTCCATCTCATGATAGTAAAAATGAAAGAGGTTAAGCAGATGCACATAAGAAACAGGATGTATTGCGGTTTTATTGGATGGTTCTTCTTCTTACACTTTATGCTTTTTTATACAAAAAAAAATCTTGTAAACCACTTTGAAAAGGCAATTGTGCCCTAAAAAGTGGCTAGGTAATAAAATAAATACCGTATTTTTCTGTGTATAAGACTAGGTTTCCCCCCTAATAAATAATGTCCAAAATTAGGGGGGGCATCTTATACACGGATAGTGTCCCCCCATTTTATTAAATCTGAGTCCCCCAAAATAGTGGGTGTCTTATACATGGGGGCGTCTTCTAGATGGAAAAATACAGTATATGAAAAAAATATTATTTCCACTTTTTAGAAAAAGAATAGCAATGCAACTGAGAGCCTTTATTCCATTGCTTGTTTCTTTAGATTACTATGTTTTTTAGGTATTTAAACTGCCAAAACATTTTACTTTGGGAAAGACTGCCAAAAGTAGTTCTCACAGGAATCAGGATCCAAACACAGGGTGGTTTCCAGAAACTGGTATTCAGTAGCACTGCTACCTCCAGCTGAGCGCAGAGCACAGCCATCATGGCTAGTAGCCACCGATAGCTCTCTCCATCCATGAATAACTGAAAGACAGTTGCCGAGGATCAAAAGTGGTCGAGTGTGTTGTGCTCATGTCCTGCTTTGTGGGCTTCCAGGAGGCATCTCACTGACCCCTATGAACACAGATTGGTGGACTATGTTGGATTTTGGTCTGGCCCAGGAAAGCTCCTTTTTTTGTCCCTAAGGGGACAAACATATATTGCCTCTGAAATAACGTCAGTGCATTCTGCAGCTATAATCCAAATGATTACAGAGTGATGGGCAAACTGAGGGTAAAAGTGGTATGAAATGTATTAGTGAAATGTTGTTATTGAACAAATAATTCATCTAGAATGAAGGCAAAAATGTTCGGAATCTTACCATATACCGCTTATTTGGTCTGTACTACTTTAACGCTGGAAAATAAAATATGCTGCAGCAAAGCAGATCATATTTCTGTTAAACCTAGTACAGGTTTACGAGGGTCCTAAAACTGTAACAAATCTGGAAATTAGTGTCAGATTTTTTTTAATAAAAAAAAGATTCTTTATAGGCTGTTATTTAGCTAAATATATGATAGCTGTTTGGCACTTCCAAGTATACAGATTTGTTTAAAAAAACGTAAATTCATGTCTGCCACCTGCTCAATCAATCTCCATTTCCACAACTGTTTCTGTAGAGAGGCAGTTTAAAGCATTCTGAGAGATCAAATATACATTACATAATAAACAATAACAATAAGTGGACTTGGCTGCATGTGGATCAGAACACAGATTAAATTTCGGATACCAGTTGAAAATCAGTCTCCACCAGCCTGCTGATTTGAAGGGCATGGTTCTCTATAAAATCTCAGGATATTCTGCACACATTAGTGCCATGTGGAATGTTGATAATACAGTTTCAGGGAAGGCTCCTACATTTGGAAATGAATTGCCTAAAAATTGTCCTTGTCATTCAGTAGGTGGCACTCTTCCCTATGAGCAGATAATGGTATGTCTCTATATCACTTGTATGGCTTAGGTACAGCTATCTTTTAATCTTTGACATACTCACTATGACCACTGGGGAAGTTTTCAGTGAGAGTAAAAAGAAGCAGTCTTTTTATCATCCAAGTTCCAGCTCCAGTAATGAATCAGGAGTTGGGAAACGTAGTTGTTCAACTGTATTGGTGAAATATGGCACTACCTCTAATTCTTTAGTAATATTAGCTACTGTGATCCTTTACTAATGTGGTGTGGGGTGTGTGTGTGTGTGTGTGTGTATTTAGGCACCAGGCAAAAACATTCTTCTTCAACCAGGGCTTTGGCTGTTAATGATCTATAGCCTTTTAAAACAGGGAGTGTTTAAAATGTATCCCCCATCCACCCTTGGTTTTAATGAATTTACATAACAACAACAGCAGCAACATACACACTTCCTCCTGCCTCTCTATGGCTGTTCACCTCACATCACTGCCTCACCATCACCTCCCCTACTTCCATCACTATCTGCATTTTAGCACATTTATGTATATTATATTTTGCTTGTGGTAGTGAAGCTTGTGATACTGCTTAGCTAAGCTGGCCCACAAATCTCAATTGCTGAGGGACCAAAATTATATGCAGCCCAGCTTCTGTGATGGAAGAGAAGGATTTAAATTTGCTTTGAATCCGAACCTCGCAAGGTGAGAGGGAAGAGACCCAGAGCAAAACCACATATAGACAAGCTACAGCAACCTTCCTCAGTCTTGGCTCCCCAGATGTTGTGGGACTACAGTACCATCTTCAGAGACATTTACCCGCAAAGTTTCAGCCAAATGTCCCCAAGCTGCTGAGGGAGAAGTTATGATGAAATCAAATATTTAATGGCTAACCCCTGAAAAGCATGTCTGGCAAGTTACACAGCTTGCCCCCCAAGTTACACACCTTGCCATTTAGGGGGAATGTAATTCCACCTGAGGCCGGTAAAGCTGACATTGCTTCAGTTCAAGGTTGGCTCGCCACAATCATAGCCTCTCTAGCGTCTGAATTAAAAACAGTGCTACCTCAGGTTACAGACACCTTGGGTTACAAACACTTCAGGTTACAGACTCCACTAACCCGGAAGTACCGGTAGTACATTGGGTTAAGAATTTACACTGTTCTCAGGATGAGAACAGAAATTGCGTGTCAGCGGTGTGGTGGCAGCGGGAGGCCCCATGAGCTAAAGTGGTCCCTCAGGTTAAGAACAGTTTCAGGTTAAGAACGGACCTCCGGAACGAATTAAGTTCGTAACCAGAGGTACCACTGTACAACCTTCCTAGCCCTTATCTGTCCATAATTAGATTTCAAGCCCAGTTTTGATACTGAACCCCTGATTCTTGATGGGATAAAGAAGAGGGGAAAGAGTGGAAAGAGTGCCATCAGTTATTGATCACACTGTAGTCCAAACTATCAGTTTACCTTAGTGTGGTGTAGTGATTAAGAGTAGTAGACTCGTAATCTGGTGAACCGGGTTCGCTTCCCTGCTCCTCCACATGCAGCTGCTGGGTGACCTTCACTTCTTTGAAGTCTCTCAGCCTCACTCACCTCACAGTTTGTTGTGGGGGAGGAAGGGAAAGGAGAATGTTAGCCGCTTTGAGACTCCTTTGGGTAGTGATAAAGTGGGATATCAAGTCCAAACTCTTCTTCTTCTAGCTGCACATAGGCATTACAAAACAGCAAATACAAGCAGGAAGTTTGTAAAACTTGACAGATCAAATGCTAAAGGATAGGGAAGTGGTTGTCCATTGCTTCCCACTGGTGTTGGCCCAGCAGCTGAAGGTCTACCCAGTATTTAGGAACAAAGAAAACATTGTCTGGCACTGGCTTTCCAGGTTTTCAGGCTGGGCTCATCTGCTGCCCAACCTGAGCATGCTGGGAGATTGAGCCTGGGATCTCTCCTGAGTTATGGGTCTTCCTTAGTATGCCTGAGAAGCCCAGCAGAATGAGCAGAGTTATATTCTGCCCAGTTCTAGATGAAAATTGTTGACTAGGGCAAGCAAAACGCTTTCAGTCCCCATCTCTACTTTAAATTGACATATATGGGTCCCGAAAACCCAGTGTAAAAGGAGCTGTCCATTCCGTGATTGATAGACTATCTTGCCCTCAAAATGGCAGATTCGAAACTGGACTGTAATTGTTCAGATCATTCATCCAGATGTATTTTTTAATGATTTGAAAGGATCTCACGTACCTTTAGATTTTTTTTTGAAAGCATTCCTCCTGCTATGGTCATCATCATCGCATCAGTTAAAATAGTCTGCTCAAGAGTGGCAAATTTCACAAGTCACAATGGGTAAGGTTCAAGGAAGACTAACTGGAAGACTGCAGATCTCTGAGAATTATGTCCATCCTCAAGTTTCAAAAAAGACCTGCTATGCAGGTTTCTTTTTGAAAAGCAAAAGTCCAATGTCCTTTTGGGCACACAGAACCAGTCTACAGTTACACAGAACCAGTCTACAGTTTTATGGAAGATGGCCAAAATATTGAAATATTAAATATTAAATATTAATATTAAAAAGCTAAATGTATCCACGTGCTTTTTCATAGCTTTCTTTTTGATTGACAGCTAGTTGTTATTTAACTAGCAGATATTTGCCATTGGACTGCTACAACTAAGACATAGTATACTCCTCCAAAATGCAGGTCTCGCTTTGTTTGCCTGAATCTTCATATTGGTGCGCCCTTGGAAAACGTCATAGAAATCAATGAAAGTGTTCTGATGATCTTTGTACTGCAGTTGCCCCAGGCAATATAATATGCATATCTTGCTGCTTAATCTACCTAGAGCAAACTCTATAATTTTGATGCATACCCATGAAGCATAGGACGAAATCTCTCTGTATGTAGTTGGGTTTTAGAATAATCAGTTCTCAGACTGTGGTCTGCAAAGAGCTATTTGGTCACATGATTCTGGCTTTTCCTCTGGTTTCCAGCTGCTAAATTGCATTAGATTCCCTCTAAAAATACATTAAATACTTTCCAGCTATTACTTTGCACACAAGTAAGCAATTGGTGTAGGTGCCACAAGATTGTTATATGATAGTGAATGGGAGGGAATGTGGCTCATTAGTGCCTTATTAAGGTATGATCATATTATGGGAAAAGTTTGTTGATCCTCATTTTTAAACCATACTTAACAGCAGCAAATATAATGATGGTCTTAATATCAGTTTTGCAGTAAGAATAGAACAGATGAAATAATGAGGTTACTTATGGCTGTTCCTTGAAATTATTTACGACTGTTCTTTTAAAGTTGGCATACACTAGGAATTGTGGGGTTTTTTTTATAAGGATTCTGTGATTTAGCTTCCCCTGGAAAAGAAAGTATTTCATGTCTTAGGACAAAACAATTAATTAACTTTAAAATACATTGTTCTGTATTTACCACTTCTCAAGCTGGACTAAATACCGAGGGCAGTAACACCCTGTCCTGAAAATACAACTGAGTTTTCTAAATTAAATAAAAAAACTCGACCTGGTCTATTATTATTGGTGTCAAATTGTTTTGTGAAAGGCATGTCACAATTAACAAGACAGCCATTCAACCAAATTTATGGCTTTTATTCTTTTTAACCTAATGAAGGCTATAAAGTATGATCATGTACTACTCATAAAATAGTACCATATAACACTATTCAGTTTTGAGAAGAGCTTAAATTGTCATCTTTTTGTTGGACTAATGATCAAATATTGATATTTCTTCAATTCATACAAACTTATTGCATGGAGCTTGGTCAATATATTCTGATGTTCACACCAGGGATTTGGAAATCAATGTAGTTTTCCTGTTATTCTCTTATGATTAAATCAATTGAAGTTATTTACTCATAGCACAAAATATGCACAACTGCCAACCCTATGGCTTTTTTGAATTGCTTTCTTGCTACCATTGCCCTCTAATGAGAAGGTGCAGGTTCTCTTCAGGGGTTGACTAAACCTGCTCATGTATACCAGCAATTTGAGGTGCACAAATTGTTCGTTATTAAAGGCTACCAGTGTTCCCACCAAAATGCATCTTTATCATTTGCCACTGCATTAACATTGACAAAACAGAGTAATACTAAAACTCAGCAGTGTTGATCAGACAATGGCAAAATGACAGTCATAAGAGCTACAAGCATGGTTTATGACATGTCTGTGGCAATCTAGAGAGACCAGGAAAAACAATGGAAATATCAATTCCATTGAATAGTAAGGCAAGTCTTGGTGAAAAACCCTCATTTCAATCAGGTATGAAGCCGTTTAGGAAAATGGTAGAACACTTGAATTAACTCAGTTCTTACTGAAATAATGCGTTCTAAAAATTGGACTTTACAAACATAGGTTGATAGCTTAAGACTTCAGGGATTCTTACAAAATAAGCATCAATCTTTATAATATTGATCATTATCTTGCCAAAAAACTGTGGGTATATAGGACGGCACTGATGGAATCCTAATACTCTCAAATTGTTATTTTTAGAGGGGATATGATCAACAATGTTGTCTCCAATGCTGTAGAAGATATAGCACAAATAGGGCTTAAGTTTTAAATGGTTGAATAACTAGAGGAACCAACATACAGTATATTAAGCCATGGTGGGTTCATAACAGCCTGGGGAAACATGGGGTGGTGGATTGTTTTATAAAACTGTCTTTTAACTATCTGGATTTGTCTTAATTGTTAAACCACTGTAGGACTTGTAACTCTTTGAGGGGAATAGGGGTCTCCAAACAATGCTTAGCACCCTTAACACAAATTACAGTTCCCGGGAAGCCGTGACTGTTAAAGTGGTATAATAGTGCTTTAAATGAGGCTTAAGAATGTTCATGAGTAGGGAATTTGATTACCTGTGATATTTCCACATCTCTCAACTGGTCCCGAGACTGTGCTGAATCAACATATTGATTAAACGTATCCCAAATCTCAACCACAACAAAACACCTATGACCCACTATTCTGTTTTGTATGTGGATTGGCTTGTCTTTTGCCATAGTGGAAAGTGGTAAAGCTCATGTCCTGAGTTTTGACAGCTTGGTTTTTCAGAAGATGATAGATAGATAGATAGATAGATGATAGATAGTACTATATTTGTCCTAAATTTCAGCATTCTAGCTGGTAGAGATCTTCCCCAACAATTCTGATACTCCCAGATTGATTACATATCCTAGTCAACATGGGTCTTAAAAGTTAATGGTAAGGTCTTAAAAATCAATGCTAGCATGAACTAGACATCAATGGAGCAACTTCAAATTAGAGTACTATGACCTGAACTCTTAGAACCAACAGCAAGCACATGAGACTACAATACTCTGAATGTAGCAGAGTCTGCTAATAGAAATTCCCAAGGGAGCCATTCGGGGGAACTGTGGAAATTCCACCTAAGTTTAGTAAAATTATATTCCATTGCCAAAATATGAAGATATAAAGTCAAGAGAATGATACTATAACATTAAACAAATTGGAGTAATATTCTCTGTCAATAATCACAGTGCAAAACTGAATTTTCTATTTATCTATGCGATCCTGAGGTTTGTGTGGAGTAGTGGGCAACACCAAGCAAGCTAATTCATACAAATTAGTTATTCTTGAAAACATCTTACCATTTTATTCAGTTGTGAAAAGATGGGATAAGAGCAAATTGCTCCTCTCTTGTATACAGCATTCAGCTAATAGAATAGTTAATCAAATCCATGTTGATAGGTGTCAGAATCTCCCAGATATAATTAACAGCATATACCATATGACAGTGTACACACACCACACCACACCACGCCACACCACACACGGTTCCAAAAGCAGAGATTTGCACAGCATCTTAGGGTTGTATGTTTAAAACATTGTCTGTTTCAGCTGTGTGCAGGGGTGCCAACTTGAATGAAATATTGGTGTGCCAGGTAAGTCCCCCCCTCCTCACATGATGTGGGAAATGCACACCATTTGAATGTCAATGCCTATCAACATTGGGAGGGCCCAGCCCCCTCAAATATTTTATTGGGGGTCTGGAGGGACCCCGGCCCCTAAGAGTTGGCTCCTATGTTCTACAAGCCCAACCCTGGCCCCTCTTGGCTGCAGAACCAAAATGGGAAAGGAGAAGAAAGAGTGGAGGGGACGATCCATGTGGAGAGGCCTTGTAGCAACAATAGCTTGGGGTTGGTGGCATTTCTTTTAAAAACAAGTTATCTGCACAGAGGTAGCAAGGGAGATTTCTTACACCAGAGTCATTGGCCATTATGGAACACTGTCCAACCACAGAGTGCATGGATCTGCCTTCACAGTCTGAGGTGGCTGTGCCCCCGAGTGCCAGTTGCTGGAGGCCACAGAAGGGAAGAGTGGCCCTTGTCCTGCTTGCCAATTTCCTACTGGGACATCTGCTTGCCCACTAGGGGAGCATGATGCTAGACTGGTCCAGCAGGTTCTTCCTATGTTCTTAGAAGTTGTAGTCCAAAAGACCTGAAAGGTATGATGTTAGCTATGTGGGATGTAAACACAGGAGCAGTCAATGACAACATTCCTAGAGTGTACATGTTAGAACATGGGGAGGGATGTATGCCCAGCAAGCAGGTAAACTTCCTGGGGACGGACTTCCTCCGCATGTGACCAGAGGTGGGTGTGGCCTCACCTGTGCAGGTAATGACAAAAGCACAGGGCAGGCAGCCATCTCTCTCTCTCTGCCATTTTCCTTCGATGAGGAAGCATCTAAAGATGCCCTCTTGGCTCTCAGCCAAGAGAGGAGATAAGGTCTATCTTGCAACAAGATAGATTCTAAATATATGTAACCTTTTTAAGCCTGTCTGCCTTCTGGGATCATGTTGTGAACAGATTGTGAGTAAACTCTTTTATACTTTTATAAAGACTGTGTTGTGTCTTGTATTTTAAGAGGGAATAAAGGGGAAATTACCAGAGTAATTATTATAGAGGTTCTAGCGAACCTGTGCACACGTTACTGTTGCGAACTTAAAGGGGAATGTCTATAAACTCTGCTGATATTTTGGGAACTTGTTAGCACAAGTTGGATAAGGATATAATTAGTCAATATATCCTCTCCTGCACCCCAGAACATTCCCACAAGCTACCCCTGGCCTACATTACTGACAGGGAAGAATTGGCTTCTTTATTCCTTATTAATTATCTCCCTGCTTTTCTTTGGTGTGTGTGGGGGGAATGGACTTTCTGCGTTTCTCTCCCTTCTGGTTGGAAGGAGTGCGGATTTTCCACCAAAGCTCCTGCCATTGTACATTCAGTAATTCATTAATGACACACCTGAAAGGGCGGTTTCCTTCCCTCCCCTGTGAGGCTGAAGACTGCCAAGACTTCCAAGAACACCTCTAAAGCCTGGCCATCACTCAGCCTCTCATCTCATTACACACGCCAATAAAACTTATTGGCCGTCTCTCTCCACGAGCAATCTTGCTAATGGATATGGAGCCATGATTGCAAACAGCGTTTTGCATACAGGAAAGCTGGTTTTGCATGTATCTTGGCAAAACCTAATACAGTGGAAGCACGGGGTCGATCTTCTTCTTCTTCTTCTTCTTCTTCTTCTTCTTCTTCTTCTTCTTCTGTGATGTGACTGGCAGGCTGCTTGAGAAGCGAGGAAACGCTTCCGCCAGCCTGATTTCCTCATAAAGACAATAGCTTCCCCTGAAGGCTGTTTCCAGCTGTAGCCACTTGGAAGTACCCACATCAAGCATGTATCACACAGATCTGTCAGTTAGTTCTGGAGCCAGAAAATTGTTGTTTCAAATGTTACAGTACAGGAAAATCGCCTCTCTGCACTCGCTGCCAAAAAAATGACAGCTTAATTTATGCCATGCTGAAGCTACATTACAGAGCCATTGAGGCTGGCAGTTAAGTACACTCCATGCTCACATCTCTCTCCCCCCCTTATGCAAGTGCACTGGGGAGAGATACACAGGGGCTGTAATAGGGACAATTGGCTGCAGTGTTTTCCATGTCAGTGGAACTAAATACAGGTGAAATGGTTAGCAGCCATAAAATGATTTATTTATTTTTTTACCTTGTATGCAAAACGTGGCGTAGCAAGCATGTACATTCCCAAATAATTGGGAGAGATGTTTGGTGGAATTGGTATGCATGAAATAGACTATGGAGAGGTTTGTTCACGTCAAGTCCCCAGGTTTTATGTGGAGTGGGAAGGCGCCGTGATATTATCCATGCCTTTGAAAATTATTCTGTATCCTTGGTTCAAGACCTTCAGAACCTGGCCATGTTTACACTTTCTGAAATTAAAAAATCTGACAGCATTAAAGCACAGCCAAGTGTCAATATTTGTCATCAAGGTTTTCAGTAGGTATTAAAGATGCACACTCCAGTTTTGAAAGTGAACAACAAAATCCCATCCAATTATCCCCCAGGATGTATCGAAAGATTGTTATTGTATAGCTGAGGCCAAAGTGTAATCTCTTTAATACCAGAACAGCCATCAGCCACATATTTTGGCAAAGTGTTAATAGCAGAACTGGGGATTACCATGTGATATTCTTTTCCTCAGCTGCCAGGTTTATTTATATGAAACCTATAGTAATCCCCCACCCCCAAGGATTTCTTGATATTAAATAAAAAGCTGGAAAATGAGAAAGCAATTCACTTTTATGAATTCAGCAAGGACAAAAAAAAGAGAGAGAGACCAGAATTTTAGACCTTGTTTTATTCATTCTACTTCCTTTTTGCTTTTATGGCACATCTCCATTCTAATGCCAGCAGAAGTCTGATGCTTGTTTAAAATACGTCTGTAGATCTAAAGGAGCAGCTGTGTGAAAGAATATCAAGAAATGTGGGATTATAAATTAAAACTATTATTCAGAGTTAGGGTCCCATTGAACTAAATGGGACGTACTTTTGAGTAGACATGCATAGGATTGCACAGAGTGGTTTTGATTGAAGATACAATTGCAGGCATCAAGTTGATACATATAAATTAGCCGAGTTAAATTTATAAAAGAAAATGATAATGACAGCATGTTATATTATCTATTCATGCTAAAATCATTCTTACTGTTTATGCTGTTGATATGTTGTTGCACACCATCCCCAGTCTCCAAGCGAGGCAAGATTCCAGGGGTTCCAGGCACTAACCTAGTAATATTTTGGAACTGAAGTGCAATGGAGATGGTGGTATCTCTATGATACGTGGATTACCGTATTTTTCGCCCTATAGGACGCACCGTCCCATAAGGCGCACCTAGTTTTTTTGGGGGGAAATAAAGGAATTTTTTTTTATTTTGCCCCCAGGCACGGGGCTGGGGTGGGGGAAGCCCGAGCTTCCCCCAACCCCAGCCCCCAGAACAGGCAACTCTCCGCAAGTCGTGGGAGCCTGGCGCCGGGCTCCCGTGCCTTGCGGAGAGCTGCGCGAAGCCTGGAGATCAAGAGGGGTCGGTGTGCACCGACCCCTCTCGCTCTCCAGGCTTCAGCGAAAGCCTGCATTCACCCCATAGGACGCACACACATTTTCCCTTCATTTTTGGAGGGGAAAAAGTGCGTCCTATAGGGCGAAAAATATGGTATTTACACATATATACAACTTGAGTTGGTGATGGTGGGGTTCACAGCATTAACACCCCAATAGGGTCCTGCTTCTCCCATAACTGTAGCCTAGGATTCAAAGAGAAATGAAACATCATGCTCTGACCCTCTCTCCAGCTTGCTGCTTTTACCAATCAGCACCCTTCTTTTCTCTAAGTCACATCTCAGCCAACTCTCAACTCTGGATTTTGTTTTTCTAACTATCTCAGAGCTGGAGGAGGGGTTCCACTCAGTTGCTGTCTGGCACAGAGCCCTCGCCCCTTGTCTTTCTTAATAACTCATTACCTTCCCTTTGTTCTCTTAATGGCTCATCTCCCAGGCAATCTCCTGAACACAGAAAGCTGGGTCCAGGAATTAGAAGACTGGCATCCAGTTTAAATCTCCAAGTGGAATTTAGATAACTCTGCTTTCATCATTCTAACTGAGCATTCAGTTTTGGTCCTGAAGATGCAGAAGCAAAGGCCAAGACAACTTCAAGGATCTAGCTAGGCCAGATAACAATCCGTCTTGTAGTGGAAGACTGCCATTGACTACAAGCACAGGTGCCATCTGGCTAGCTGGCAGGGGTGGCAATGACATTAACTTAAGATCAGGTTTCACAGAGCAGGTGGCAAGAAGTATTTGTTACATGTGCTTCTGGCAAATCTGTTTTACCTGGACATTTGTTCATTGCTTTGTGTTGTCATTGGCTTTGGAACCAGTGTGGGTTATCCAACAGCTTCAAGAGAGGGGAAAGAAGACTGAATTACTTTGCTTCAACCCTTTTAAAGAATGGAGGCTATAATATATTTAGTGTCTCTAATGCAGGCATGTCCAAAGCCCGTTTTGGGGGCTTAATATGCGGTCCACCGGTTGGTTTAATCCAGACCCTAAAAAAAAAAGCCAATAACTTTGGGGTAAAATCATAAAAAAGCTCAACAACTTAAATCCTAAAAAAGGTCAACAATTTTGGTTGGCCCTCATGCATGTTCACTTCATCAAATATGGCCCTCTTTGAAAAAAGTTTGGGCACCCCTTCTCTAATGGGATAGCAAACGGGGATGCCAGACAATACATAGACAATCTTAGTGAATTCACATCAATGAAGCCTAATGTCATTCACACAAGGACCCTGCAGGAGTTTGCTCAGCGTACGTCAAAACATTAGCTATCGTACTTGTGTCGGTTCAAAAGATTGTTGTTTCTCCTTTTTTTAACTGACAAGGATGATCCTGGAAATTGCAGAGCCAATTAGCTTGACTGCTACAGTTCTTAAGAAGTTAGAACAGACAACAGGAGCGGTTGGTGAGGTGGGGCAGCAGCACTCCTCTGAGCTTCAGTCGCTTGCATCACTGCTGCATACCAGAATGGAATGAAGGTGAGGAGGTCAATCAGTAGCCATGAAGCTGCATGGTGCTGCCCTCTCTACCCCCTGCTTTCAACACCATGGTGTGACCCCAGCTGGTAAAGATGCGGATATCCTTGGTTACCTATCAACAGCCATATGTATTGTGTGCAACAGTAGCAAATGCCGACCATATCTGCTCAGTTGATTTCTGTTTCGGATACAGAAAAAATAAGTGAGCACCAGCAACATCTGTTTTCATCTGAATTTTCCAACATCCCTAGTAACAAAACACTTGTACTTGGGCAACACAAAAATCTGCCTTCCTGCTGGGTCAGAGTCAGACTATTAGTCCATCTAGCTCTCTCTTTTCCACTGTGACTGGCACCTACTCTGGGGTCTTCCATAACACCAGCTCCTTTGAGCTAGAAATTTGAGAGATGGAACCTGGGACATTCTGCATGCAAAGCATGAGCTCCACAGCTGAAGTACAGTCACTCCTCAAGTCTGGTGCTATTCAAATTATCTTATGCTTGAACCTTCCTTTTCATACCATTTTTTTCTTCTTCAGTGATTTATTACAGTTACTCTAGGCCTGGAGAGCAGAAGAGAAGCCAGCTTTAGCTTCTGTCACTGGCCAGGGGACCAAGGGCCACTGAGAGGTCGCAGCTGCTGCCTCCCAGGAAGAACATCAAGGCAAGTGGAAGACCAAGCTGCTCTGCTCCATCAGGAGCTGCAGGTCGTTTACTTCCCTCCTGCCCTGCCAGAAAGTGCACTTGTCTCCAACTTCCAGTTGCCATGGAACTACTGAGCTGAAGGGCAGAACGCTGTAGTTTCTGCTGTTGGTCAGGGCCAAGGGCAATTTGGAGGCTTTCCTCCACTTCTTCCCAGGAAGGACTTAATGGCAAGTGGGAGATCGGCCTGGCCCCATCGATCGGCCAGAGAAAGTGCAGCTCCAATCCCCTGCATCTCCAGATGTTGCTGTGAAAGACTCTTGCCTAAAGCCCTCAACAACTTGTCTACATATCTACAGTATATCTCAAGAACCCTTACTTCCCTGCCCAGTCACTGAGATCTTCTGCAGAGTCGCTATTGATGGTTGCCCATGACTCAGATGCACAGCCCATAGTCACTGGGAGCTGTTGGCCCAATTTTATCGAACTCCCATCTAGCTGAGGCCAGACAGGCCCCAAATTTGTTGAACTTCCAGCATCTACTGAAGGTTTTATTTTTCCTGCCTTTGAATTTTTTGCCCATTTTTATTTTAATTGTGCTATATCACATTCCTCGTACACTGCTTAGAGACGATTGTAAGCAAGCAGTTGATAGATGATAGATAGATAGATGATAGATAGATAGATGATAGATAGATAGATGATAGATAGCAAGCTCAGGAGAGCTACTGCCAGTTGATGTAGACATTATTGAACTAGGTAGTTCAATTGATCTATTCATGTCTTTCAGTGTTGCTTCTCCCTCCCTGCTAGAAAGAACATTCAGCTCCAGGTGCCAGTTGCCTGTAGAAATAAGGGGAAAGGATGTTCTCCCCCCCCTCCCCACATCCATCTGCCACAGGAGCAGGTGCCACCAGCCCCTATTCAAGTTAGAACACCAGCCGCCTCTGAACAAGATGTAAATGCCCACATATACTTACCAATTAGCCTTGGCCTGTGAGACCTCCCTTCCCTTTCTCTTCTGTTCTCCTTCCCACATGTGTCTGGTCTTTTAAAGTTCACAAGCCCAATGGTGGGGCTTGTCTGTCATTAAAAAAAGAGAGAGGGAGACTGCTATGAGCCACTTTGGGAGGCAATTGTCTGAAAAATTGGATTGAAATATAATAAACAAGTCTCTGTATTTCATATTCTAACAGTTCTTTGTGTTGGGTTTTAAAGTGGCTTGAGTCATCTTAAGACATAAGAAAACAAATTAAACCAAAACTCTAAATAGGCACAAATCACACAACTCAAGAATGCTGGGGAATGTAAAATTGTTATACATTTTGTTCAGGAATAAGACATCTATCCCTTGTATGTGACCCTTTTAAAAGCAGGAATGTTGTGAGCAATGTAAGTAGAGCTTACATTGTATCGACCAACTCTCACACTAATGGCGTCTTTGATCCTCTACATAAGAGAATGTGTGGCTGCAGGCCAGCAATAATAGCTAAAGAGAAACCTTTAAAGAGCCAGAAGCTTTTTCTTCTTTCTGTTTGTTTGGGTTTTTTTGGTCATGAAAATCAAACACGTAGCCAAAGGGCATCATAAATATATTTGATCACACTTCTGGGGGTTTCCAAATAGGGCGATTGGAAAGCCTCCCTTTGCGACAGTGCTAGTCCAGAATCAGATCAAATTGTTATAAAGCAGGCAATTAAACAGGAGGAAGGAATCCCTGCAAGAATTCCTGTGGATGATCCTTACCTAAGTGTGCTCATTCACAGAAGCTGAGGAAAAAGGTTTCTACTTCTCTTTGGTGGCAGTGAAGCAGTTGGAAAAGGAATCTTTGCAAACTATGCATATGACTTGACCTTAACTTTCCCAAGAGATGGGTTCTAGATACATTTCTGCTTCAAATGGGTGAGTATTTTCCTGCAAAATAAGGAACCCAGTAAAGAAGCTTTCCCCAAGGTTGGGGTGTCCTGCAGGTGTTTTAAACTACAATTCCCATCAGCCCCAGCCTAGAAGGCATTAGGCTGGTGGCGGCTGCAGTGGAATAAAGTATGTCATGCCTCCTTATCTGTGGCCTGTAAATTTCAGCCTTTAATTGGGAGAACTCCTTGGCAATTCACAGATAATTTTGGGGGGAGAAATTCAGTGTTGTGCTGTTACAAACCTTCTGTCAGCACAAATATAATTGACAGAACCATTTCCTGTCGCCCTCCCACTGCACACTGTTCTGGGGTTCTTCTGCCCCCACAGAGGTTATTTTGGGGTTTAGGGGGCAGGCAAGGAGAGGTGAGGGAGGAATCCCCACTGCGCTAATGGAATTCCTTGTGCTGGCTTCTGCTGCTAATAATAATAATAATAATAATAATAATAATAATAATAATAATAATAATTTATACCCCACTGACTGAAATCGAAAGGAATAGCAGAACATAAACATCCTGTGAACAGGACATGTGCAGACTCTGTGACTCCCAAAGCCTGCTCCCTTTTAAGGTGGAACGGAAATATCCCAACATTCCCCAGCCAAGACTGGGCTCAGGGCTGCTAACACCAGGTATAAAAAAAAATGATTAAAATACAACTTAAAATCAAGATTAAAATACAACATTAAAATGCAGCCTCATTTCATTTAGTTGAATCCAGCCCACTGTCTTAACTCTCAAAATAGAAAAGAGAACACCCTAGACATGTTTTTCATATTCCCCCACAATGGCACTGGATTATGTTGGCATTAGTTTGATTCCTGCATTGTTGCATAATAATACTGTATGTAGACAGAATGTGGCCTGGGATAGCTCAGATGGTAGAGCATGAGACTCTTAATCTCAGGTTGTGGGTTTGAGCCACAAATTGGTCAAAAGATTCCTGCTTTGCAGGGGATTGGACTCAATGACCTTCACAGTCTCTTCCAACTCTACAATTCTATGATTCTATGCCACGGACTAAAATAAAATATCTGGACCTGCTTGACAAAGATGCCGAGACCCTATGTTCTGAGGAAAGCAATCGAAGTAAGGCATATCACATATTTATTTGTTTTGGGCAGAACAAGTTCTGCTGATGCAAGAATTATTCAGGAAGCACAGGAATGATATCGTAAATGGAGGATGAAATAAACAGTTTGTGGATTGTGGCTCTTCTGTTTCAAGTAATGAGTTCATTTGGTCAATTCATGACTTTAAAAAATGCCACCACTGTACACATAGGACGTTATTCAGAGAAAGTTACATTTAAGTCCTTTTGAAACCAGTGGAACTTGATGGATTAAGTGGAAACCTTGATGATAAGAGGAAAACATGAGAGACCTAGGATGGCTTCTAAATATATTTATGCTAATAAAATACTAAGAAGTGACAAAGCAGGCTCTAATGGCTGACACAGTATCAAACTGCTCATACTAAATTTGTAACAAGCTCCATCCTTGCTTCAAATCCTGGTTAGGGGAAACCCTTGTTGGCATTAACCTTGGTCTGCAGTCATACCAAGCAGCAATGGACAAGGCAATCGGAAAAGAGGATAATTTGTACTTGAAAGGTCAGTGGCTGGGAGAAAGATACATACAGTCCCATGACCCAATCCTAATACTTTAACCCTGGTGCAGAAGTATTGCCTCAGCCTTCTGTATCTACTAGTCCATGGCAAATAGAAGGGGAAGAAATGGAGGCAGTGAGAGATTTTACTTTCTTAGGCTCCATGATCACTGCAGATGGTGACAGCAGTCACGAAATTAAAAGATGCCTGCTTGTTGGAAGAAAAGCGATGACAAACCTAGACAGCATCTTTAAAAGCAGCTTGCCGACAAAAGTCTGTATAGTTAAACTATGGTTTTCCCAGTAGTGATGTATGGAAGTGAGAGCTGGACCATAAAGAAGGCTGATTGCCGAAGAATTGATGCTTTTGAATTATGGTGCTGGAGGAGACTCTTGAGAGACCCATGGACTGCAAGAAGATCAAACCTATCCATTCTGAAGGAAATCAGCCCTGAGTGCTCACTGGAAGGACAGATCCTGAAGCTGAGGCTCCAGTACTTTGGCCACCTCATGAGAAGAGAAGACTCCCTGGAAAAGACCCTGATGTTGGGAAAGATGGAGGGCACAAGGAGAAGCGGACGACAGAGGACGAGATGGTTGGACAGTGTTCTCGAAGCTACTAACATGAGTTTGACCAAACTGTGGGAGGCAGTGGAAAACAAGAGTGCCTGGCGTGCTCTGCTCCATGGGGTCACGAAGAGTCGGACATGACTAAAAGACTAAACAACAACAAAACACACAAACACAAAGACAAGTGAGAATCACCAGTTCAGTGCCAAACAAAGAAGATAATCCAGTTATGCTATAGAAATCGTATTTATTCTGAAATGCCAATACACCTTGAGCTCTTGCCCCCCACCTTTTTTGTCAATCAGGGAATGAAAAACTCATACTAAGGAGGATAGTGTGTAATATTAGTGTCAAATTTTAGCTGGGTGTTTTATATTTTTAAAGGTTAACCTAATCACAGACATTATGAGGTGTGGAATAAAATACCAACATAAATGTTCTGGAACTCCTGTTTTCGATGGTGTTATTAGATTCAATATTGTTGGAGGATTCCCCACCCCTGGCAGGTTTTGACTTCGCATAATAACTCTTTAGACATATGACCTACTGAATGCTGTGGCCTGGTGTACTCTAATCAAAACATGTTAGTCACATGAATATTTGTGAAACATACAGATGACAGCTTCAGTGTATGCATTCAGGATGAACTATCTCTTCAAATGAATGACATCAATGTAATCTCTCCAGATTCAGCAAACTATAAGTCATGTCAGCTGGGTTCCACCAACTTTACAGGACTGTAAGACCTTAATCAATCTCACAGTCATGTTTTTAATCCAAAATGTTTAACCTTGCCCATTTACAATGTCATGCCTTGAAACTCGCATAGCAATACAGACTCATTTCCTTTCTTGGAAATTGACCTTAATAATTTTTGTACTTGCTGACTCATAAAGAATATTATAGTCCAGATACAGCACATACTAACAGCTTTCTCGCATACAATACTATTTAAATTGACCAAAATAGAACCACAAGTTGTTGTTGTTGTTTTAAAAAAATCTGTTTGTGCTGAAAACTGTAACTCAGAATTTAATCTCTCTAGATCTGATCATTACAGAGGCTGTGGCAATATTCTTTCAAGCATATACTAAACAGATATAAGTCCTGGTGACCTCAAAGGGATTTTTCTGAAGAAGAGTATGGAGGATTGCAGGCTGAGTGTTTGATCCACAGAAACGTAAGACTATAAATATAAAGTAATGGCAAACAGAAAAAAAGAGGCAGAAGGAAATGCTGGGACTTGATGTGGGAGCTTCTGGGCTTGTGTGCATTTGCCTCGTATGGTGAGTTGCTGAATTTCATGTTCTGGCTTTTGCCCGGGCACTAACCTCACCCATCCAGCTTGGCCAGTAGACCTTCCTTGACATAGACTGAGAGGGCTTCTGAATAAGCTGCAAGGCTTCAGTTTGTTGGAACCACACATTTAACCCAACAATATTTTGTCCAAAAGCAATATGCTGAATGCTGCTGGTTTAATAGAAGGTCATTATTAAAAAATAATAGTGATCAGAAAACAACCCCGATCCTATGCAAAAGTAGAATATTTTATTAAATCCATGAAATCCAGCACATTCATCCATTTGACAGCAGCCTGTAGCTTGCTTCTCGGTGCTAAAGAATGTTTCCGTGCTTGTTGGTGCTGACGGGAAGAAGGCTAACGAGAAAAAGAGTGATTGTGACAAGCAATTATGTCACCTATGTGAATGGCTTAATTTTCTAAATTAGCCACTTTGATAATTATGACATCTCATTTGTCTTTTAATTCCATGAGCTCTGAAGTTTACCTTTGAATCCCCCCCCCAAATCAGATAAGAGCCTTTGATAAGCCAAGGGTCTATTATGTGACTGGAGAGTGGGGGGAGAGAAACCCCTCACATTTCAGTCTGATTGGATCTGCTCATCTGCTCGAGCCAGAGCAAATAACACCCTTGACAAGAGCTCTCACTCCTTGTGTGCGCACTAACTAGCCAGAATGAAAGCGGAGAAGTTTGCTAAGCAAATTAATAACATAAACAGGACTGGGGGGGTGCTGTCTAGCCTGCTTAAGAGTGAAGGCAAACAAACTGTTCTCAAGGACTTTTATAGCCACTTTCAGCAGCCTTTAGTGTGCTGGCAATTAGCATGTTAATTACATTTTCCTCTCACTCAATTAAAGCATTTCTAAGATTCACTAGCAAATGGAAATCTGCCTTGTTTTAATTATTTTTATTAGGTGTTGCCAGTTTGTATTTATTAAATTACATCTGGAAGTTAATGTTTAAAAGATTCTACCAGTGATGAAGTATATACTACAGTTCTTGCTCTGTTTTCTCCTGGCACCAGAGATACTAGGCTTGTTCATGCATTATACTGAATACAGGTACAATATGAGCTGTCTCTACAAATTTATTGTGTGCATTTATTGTGTACACAGACTGTAGATTCGTTGAGCATCGCATGTGAATAACTGAACAAGTGTACAGCTCCACTGTTGTGTAAAGATGTTGACACTCCTATTGTTAACTATAATTAGAACACCAAGGTGCATTTTTTGATAATTGCAACAGTCTGTAAGTACCTGCCACCCATTGTCTAGTGTTACATCGGTCTGAAATGCTATACTGTTAGGATTAGGCCAAAATTTACTTACAGTGACAAAAATACCAGCCATCCATCTTCAAGAATAGTTCTGAGTAACTTGAACGACTGACTGCTTCTAGGGCTGCTGGAGCCGATTTTTTTTTTAAAAAGATGCTATCGTAACATGGCTCATCTATCATATTGTTGTTGCTGTTGTTGTTGTTGTTAGTAATAATAATACAGGTACCTTGGTTTTCAAATGTAATAAGTTCTGGAAGACCGTTCAACTTCCAAAACATTCAAAAACTGAAAATTCAATATGGAAGCCTCAAAACATATGGAAAACTCAAACAGGAAGCTGCCTCGGAAGTTAAAAAATGGAAGCATTTACTTATTTCCAGGTTTTCGACTTTCAAAAACTGAAATGTTTGGCTTCTGAGACGCTAAAAAACTGTAATAAGTTATTAAATTTCTATACTGTTCTTCATCTGAGGATCACAGGGCGGTAAAAAATATGAAAACACAAAAATACATAACATCTGTTGGCCTTAGTCTGTCTTGGCAGACAATGCAGGGGTGTTCCTTTGGGGGTCAAACCATTGGAGCATTGCAGCGTCTGCTGTGGCTGTAGAGATGTTTTATTTCAGGTGGGACAGATGAAGGTGTTTGGTTTTGCTGCTACAGGTGCACCATGTCAATGCTTCTCTCTGCACTCCCCCAAGCAGTCATTCCTCCTCTGGATGCTGCTGTGGATTCATGACCTATTTGTCACCAGGCACTGCGATAATCTGCAAGGGATTCCCATACGGCAGGGTCAATGTTGCCAGCCTTCATGTCACATTTGCAGACATCTTTGTAACCCAGAGTTGGTCACCTTCCTTTCTGTGTACATGGCCAAACCAGTGTAGAGACAGAAGTGTGAACATGCTGGGAATGTGGGCTTTGGAGAGCACATATTTGTTTGAGACTCTGTGCCCAGAATCTTCCTGATGCAGCACATATGGAATGGATTGAGGTGTTGCTCCTGGCGGGTGTAAGTTGCTCACAACTCACTTCCATAAAGCAGTGTGCTCAACACATGAGCCTGGTAGACCTTCATCTTGGTATTGGTCATTAGTATCACATTCTCCCATACTGTTTTGGAGAGGTGAGGCATTGCCGTAGCTGCCTTGCCAATACATTTGTCCATACTCTGCCTGTTTTGGAAGAGCTGGATGTTCCTTCTTCCCCCGATGAGCTGAGGAGCACCATCAACCTTCAGGCATGTGAGAAAGCCCCAGGACAGGACAGAATCCCAATAAAAGTTGGAGCAAGAACAAAGTCCTGTTTCACACTGCTTTTTATACTGCCCAGGAATGCGGGGGGTGCTGTGGTCTAAACCACTGAGCCTCTTGGGCTTGCTGATCAGAAGGTCAGCAGTTCGAATTCCCGTGATGGGGTGAGCTCCCATTGCTCTGTCCCAGCTCCTGCCAACCTAGCAGTTTGAAAGCACACCAGTGCAAGTAGATAGGTAAATGGTGTTTCTGTGCACTCTGCCACTCATCACAGTGTCCTGTTGTGCCAGAAGGGGTTTAGTCATGCTGGCCACATGACCTGGAAAGCTGTCTGTGGACAAATGCTGGCTCCCTCAGCCTGAAAGCGAGATGAGCACTGCACCCCATAGTCACCTTTGACTGGACTTAACTGTCCAGGGGTCCTTTACTTTTATCTTTTTTACCTTACCACTGCCCATGCTGGTGATGTTGCCTGCATTGCTTCCACTGTTCCAGCAGTTCCACCAGCTTGTAGTACTGATCACAAGTTACACCTGTTGAAACTCCCTCTTCTACACAGATATTAAAGTTTCAGAAACTTTGCCCTGTTTATCATTTGAACATCCTCATTTATGCCCCAGAACCATAAATGCCAGTAAGTCTTCTGAAAAATTCATCCTAAATTTGATGAGGCTGTATAACCCCCAGATCAACACAGAATTCCACCTCAGTCAAATTCTACATCAGTTCCAATGGATTCATCTCCCAGTACCTAAAAATCACCTCAAAGTCACAGCAATCTAATTGAATGTCAGAAGTGATGTTCTAGTTGCTCCCCATGTTTCAGTGCGTGTGTGTGTGTTTTTTTCTATGTCTTTTCTCTTTCCCCTTCATGAAGGGATGGAGTAAACAGCTGGAGTCTCATAAGAGGGCTGATTGATTGTTGAAGTACCCAGATGGCAAACTCCACAAAACACTGCTGTGGCAATGTTTGTTGTTTATTTATTTATTTTATTGCTGCTCCCTCGGCTGATGCCTTTGCAAGAGCCGAGCAATAACTTCCTGGCTATGCTCCATTTGAATAACCTTGTCACATAACAGGGTCGCTTGGGTCTCAAAGTATATCACATCGTCGTCATTATAATAAAGAATTTGCTACCTGAAATTTAGTTGTGATCATGTGAAAAATTCAGACTCTATAATCTTCATGGGATGTTTTGACGGAGGAGATACAGCAAAGAATAGTTTTTCCTTTTAAGATACTCAGCCGTTTTATGTATTTATTCAGATCTGGAAAGAAAAGACAGCATCAGACAAACAAAGGGAGACAACTTTCGATATATCCAAACTTTCAAGGGTAACTTTACACTGATTTTCTAATTTACAATATTCACAACATCTCTGAAGCAGGGTGAGTGTGCAAATACTTGAGGTTTTCATTAAACAGAATAACTGAGAAACAGTTAACAATGAGAATGTACAAGGAACCTGGAAGTGTTGAATTGGCCTGATAATTCTCTATGGAAATCTATTGCTTAGAGCTGGGAAATGGTGGTTATGTTCTCATTAATATGTTTCTGATGTTCAATTAGCACCAAACTTAAAATATATGATATTAATGGAAACAACCCAGCACAGAACTCAATGGTTCTTGAATGTGCTATTGAAGCCCTCATCTCTAATGCTGTCCTACAATTTCTTGAAAGTTTTTTCCCCCCTACTGTTAAAAATGCTGGTGTTTTTCTGCTTCATTCGCAGGGTGCTTTAGACTTTCTTTAGAATTTTGGTGGGTGCAGAAATGAACTTACTTATCATAGCAAGGTGGCTGAGGGTGACATGCATGGTTTTCTTTCCATTAAACCTTTCTCGGGTGCTCTGAGGTGCTCTGCCTGGCTGTCCAGGATTGTTGTTGTTGTTGTTTAGTCGTTTAGTTGTGTCCGACTCTTCGTGACCCCACGGACCAGAGCATGCCAGGCACTCCTGTCTTCCACTGCCTCCCACAGTTTGGTCAAACTCATGCTGGCAGCTTCGAGAACACTATCCAACCATCTCGTCCTCATCTGAAAAAGTCCCATGGGAGGAATTACCCATGTCTTCCCCCAGGGTTATAACTTAAGCATGGAAAACTGACTAGCAAATGTGTGAGATCCATAGCTGTCAACTTTTCCCTTTTCTTGCGAGGAATCCTATTTGGAATAAGGGAATTTCCCTTTAAAAATGGGAAACGTTGACAGCTATGATGAGATCATCAGTACACTTGCTGGTTTTGTTTCAAATAAGTTCTTCTACAATTTTTTAGTAAAAAAATTCAACTGATTCTTTTAAAATTAAAAATATTGCGCTTTGTAAAATAACAGTGAACAGCTGAGGGCCACAGTAGACAGTGTCCTTGGGTTTTCAGGAAGCACAGGTGCCTGGGAAACTTGCAGAGTACGGACCACTGGAGAGATTCTTGATAGAACGCAAAAAGGACAAACAAACACCCTAAGTAAAAACACATCAAAAGCAAAACCACCCACATCCCACCCATGAGAATTTCTCCATAATTTTACTTGTACTTTGAGCATTTTCAAATGCAATTTATTTTCTTGGCAGAGGATGGCCAAGGAGATAAATGACAAAAAATATTTCAGCACATCACCAGAAGAGACATTTCCTTCTGCGAGAAAGAATAGGGTGAATTCCATTTGGTGCTTCTCATCTGCAATGTTTATAAGTGCTTGTGTTGAAAATAATAGCTAAAAGAAAGAAAAGTAAGCCTGTTGCCTTATTAATCACCTTTTTTTGGTCAAACAACAGTTAAAAGAAATCAATTAATCTAACCAATGAATCAGTTAAAGGGTTCAGTCCTGATGAAAAGCCACCTGGTTATTTGTTATTGCTGAATTTTCCATTTTAAATTACAGATTATCACCCTTAGCATATTCATCATCATTTTAAAAGAGGTTATTAGTATTCTCATTTCACAGCTGTGGAACTGAGGCTGGGAGAGAGAGTACTCTGCCATGGCGGAATTAAGATTTGAATGCCATTCTCTCAGATTCAAAGAGAATCTTGAATTCAGGCAGCATTTCACAGACCGTCCTGCGGTCGTGAGATCCTATGCTAGAGTCCCCACCACATCCTAGACCCTGCAGCTGGCTTGCTCAGGCCAGGCTTGGAAGTGGTAGGGGTGGGTTTCTAGTACCATTATTATTATTATTATTATTATTATTATTATTATTATTAGGCATCTTTTCACAGCACAATGTTCAGGGCTTACATAGCTGAGGGTTGGGGGCTGGTCAGGGGCTGGGATGGACTTTAGACTGCAGCCTAATAGGCTTTATACTGTCATAGAATTGTAGAGTTGGAAGGGAGCCTGAGGGGATCATCTAGTCCAGGCATGGCCCAACTTGGCCCTCCAGCTGTTTTGAGACTACAATTCCCATCATCCCTGACCACTGGTCCTGTTAGCTAGGAATGATGGGAGTTGTAGTCCCAAAACAGCTGGAGGGCCAAAGTTGGCCATGCCTGGTTATTTTAGTCCAACCCCCTACAATGCAGGAATATGCATCTGTCAAATTCAGGAACTGAACCTGCTACCTTGGCATTATCAGCGCCATGCTCTAGCCAGCTGAGCTATCCAGGCTCAATCATATTTGATCATCATGATAAGCAAGTCTTTTCAGATTTCAGGAAACTGTAAAATCACACCTTTACACCTCTTCCCCTGCAGAGGAAATAAATAATAAACTTTCTATTTATTTTATTTTTTTGGAAGGGGGGCAAGGAAATAAAAATGGCTTTCCTCCCATGGTGTTCCAGTCACCTTTATAAATTGTGACTCTGATACTGTCAAGGTGAAATATCCGTAAACATGCGCAAGTCTCTTCCCCATTCACTGCTGCACTGTGTCAGATACCTTGAAAGCATATGTAAGAAAGAACTGGGGAATATCTCTGCTGCTGAATAGGTTTCTGCAGAGATAACTGTTGATCTTTATGGACTATTGGCTTATGAAAGCGTTTCACCACAACTGCAAATGTCTTGTTAAACAGATCAGATTAGGCCTCTAATATCTGTTTTTGCGTTTACATAATAATAAAACTTAATTCCTCCCTCTTTTAGGGCATCTTAGACACGAGGAAGATTTGGGCATGCCATTTTTTCTTTCTTTCTGAAACTCACTTGAGTGCCTGATGCAGAAGATGAATAATCTGCCAGGTAATGCCAATGTATTAACAATGCTGATGAGGCTGTCATGTCCATTCTGCAAAGCAGGAACAAAAGAAAAATGCTGGCACCCTTGCTGCTGAAATATCAGCTTAGTTAAAGGTTTCATGACAAACCATTTGTCTTTTACCCTTACTCCATGGCCTTGCCAGCAATTTTCAGACGTCTGCCAAAATGAAAATGTGGCAGCTGCCAACGACAGGGACTTTTATACATGACATTTTTGCGGGGTGGGCTGGGGGTACATGTGTGTTAGACAGGGGTGCTTTCCCCCTTGTTTTTCTTTCCTTTAAAAAAATATATATCTTGCTGTAAGGGCTTTTGCAGAGCCTTAAAATAAAAAAGGACTTTCATTTAAAACAGTTACTTGGTGCTAATGGATTTGTTTCCACTTTTTTTCTTTTCAGTGACCTACTGTTTGGCTTATTCTTTGTTCTGCTTTCCCCCTTGTTCATCAACACCATACATTTAATGCATATTTATACCACTTTAACAGCAATGGCTTCCCCTCAAACAATGCTGCGCAGTTCTCCCTAAGAGCTAACTCCCCCCAGCACCCTTAATGAACTACAGTTCCCAGAATTCTTTAGGGGGGGAAGCCAGAACTATTAAGGTAGTACAATGTGCATTAAATGCATGGTGTAGATGTGTCTCTCTCTGTCCGCAGTTCTCCACTCCACCCCCAACAGGTATAATGATGTTTCTTCTTTGGGATATATACAGTGCAATCCTTTACATGTCTATTCAGAAGTAAGACCCAATGGGTTTATACCCGGTATCAGCCCCGCTGAGAGCCAACTCATTGAAATGAATGAACATTATTTGCAGTGAATCTACTCTTGATACACCACAGGTTATGGGGCTCACTCCCAGCTAAGTAGTTATAGGACTGTAGTCTCAGTAATCAGACCTTCCTTTCCCCCAGGGACTTGTGAAGTGGCTTGCAGTGAGGCTTTTAAAGCAACACTAAATATATATATATATATAAATCAAGTAAAAGAACATTGTTCGGTTAGCTGCTGCAATCTTATTTGTATCCCATCTTTTTACATTGACACATATTCTAGGTGGCATGCAGAATGATAATAATAATAAAACAATTTTAGCATGTTAACAGTAGCAGGAATGACAGCTCCGAGGCTGGATCTAGACGCGTCAAAGAAATGTTTCAGGAAAACACGTTGTAAACTTTGTATGAGAACTCCACAGCGCCATCTGTGTTATAATGCATATACAACACATATAAAACACTTTTCTCATATTTACGGGACTGCCTCTCCTGGTATGCCCCACAAAGGACCTTAAGGACCATGAATAACCATAGTTTAGAGATCCTGGGCCCTAAGGAAGTCAGACTATCCTCCACCAGAGCCAGGGCCTTTTCAGTGATGGCTCCGACCTGGTGGAATGCTCTGTCCCATGAGACTAGGGCCCTTCAGGATTTAACCTCCTTCTGTTGGGCATGTAAGACAGAACTGTTCCACCTGGCCTTTAATTTGAATTCAGCCTGATCTTTTGTTTTCCTTCTCTTCCCTCCCCCTCCCCTTTTATGAAGATTACCCGCTCTGAGACCCCACAGCTAATTCTCCCCTGGCCTCCTTGCTGGCCCAAGTAGGACCAATTCACCCAGCTAGCCCTGGGGATTATCTAATGCTTATTTCCCTTAATCTGATTTCTGAATTTCTGAATTTTATTTTTATTCATGTTTTTATACTGTATTTTATGCTGCTTTTACAATTAAGTGTTTTAAATTTGTTGTTAGCCGCCCTGAGCCTGGTTTTTGAATCGGGAAGGGCAGGGTATAATTTTATTATTATTATTATTATTATTATTATTATTATTATTATTATTATTATTATTTCCCTTTTTCTAATCTAGCCGAGTCCTGAGATACCACATAAGCCCAGCAAGCATAAGATACATAGTGATATGATGGCTCCTGCTAAAGAAATGTGACTGAAATAAAGCAAGACCTTGCTTTGAAAACAAAGAAGGGGCCAACTGACATTTCTGAACAATCACCAGAAAGAGCCCTATGTACAGTACCAGACACTTCAGACGTCTAAATGGGATGTTTTCAGGGCCAGCCCAGGACATTTTGTTGCTTGAGGCAAAGGAGAAGATGATGTTTCCCTTCCTTCCATGTGCAGCTGCTGAATGGTTGAACCTCACTTCACCACCAGCAAAGGGACAGAATTCTCCAGCACACCTGGAGGCAGTAGGTTAGCAGAAGGAGCGAGGAGTAGGCTGCCTTGCATATAACTTGGTCTAACTCTGCTCTTCAGCAACAGCCAGCTTAGGTGGCCACCTCACTCTGCTTAATGGTAGACTTGGCCCTAGGTAGTACCAGAATGCAACCTATGGCTGCATTGTAGCATTGGACAATTGCACCACTGTTTTAAATACAGTTTCTAAACGTAAAACAGCACATTCAAAAACAAATTTCCTATTGCATGTACTGAGCTGTCCCTGGTGTTATAGTGTAGAAACTTTGCATTCTTGGTGGACATCGTCACTGTCCGTATATGCATTCATAAGCATTTGTTTTTGTTTTAAACAAATAGATTTCAAAAAGTTTGGTGTACTGCTCAGCAAAAGCTTCTGCATAACTTTGTTATGGTCTCTGTCCAAGCCTCTCTGTTATGGGTATTTGAACGAGTTAGAATGAGAGCCTATTATCATACAAATGAAACATATTTTAAAAACGTATTAGTTGATGACTTTTTACCCTATCTGCAGCAACCAAAACAGATTATCTAGATTTGCCAGCTGCTCAGCATTTAATGGCAGGTCTTTATTTTAACAGTTCACCTACTATACTCATGTGCAATTGAACATATCTCCCATCTACTGTTCTTGCCAACTCTGTCTCCAGCAATTATCCTGTTCTAGTACAGCAGTACAGCGCACTTGCCAGCGCTGTGAAATTTGCAGGTGGTAGCTATAAAGCACTGCTTCTTACTCATCTATCTGTAAGGCACCCTGTGGTGGCAAGAGACTGTGATGGCTCTGATATTGTTCGTAGTGAAGGCCATGCCACGAGCTTGGGCAGGAGAAGTGCTGTATCCATTTCCCATTGATCCAAATAACTGGCTGTGCATATTTTGCCTATTTTATTTTATGTATGGAAACGGATAATGGCGCTGCCACATGCAGATGTAAGGTACTGTACTGTAAAACTGAAATGCTGATGGGATTTAGGGGGTGTTTCTTTCCTTAAAGGATACTAATGGAGGCAACGTGATTGATGGGTGTCAAGCTGCACTTGTGAATTTGGAGTTAAAATATGCATCTTTGCAATGAATTGGCGCCTCTTGAGAAAAATATTTAGAAGGCATTGTTTGCTACGGTGCTATCGCCATACCAGTTCATCTGAGCAGTATGTAACTGTCAGGGAACTGACATCGGAGCGAGAGGCGAAGGGGAGGCTCCCAGATGGTGCTGGCGAAGGACCCAGCAGCAGGGGGAGAAACAGCTCAGTAGAGGGGGAAGCCAATCAGCGCAACACTGGGAATAAAGGGAGGCAGACAGGGGAAGTGGAGGGAGGGCTCCAGGACTCTTCACTGGACATCAGTGAGGAGAGCCCAGGTCCTCCGCTACCCACGCCTTCCCTGCGCAGAAGACTCCCGCGCAGTGAGAGGAGGAGGAGACTGGGTGTCAAACAACTTTTATGTTGGAAGAGGTTCAAGAAATGCCCACTGACGGATTCTGCCAGTGACTGAGGCAGCCACCATGAGAAGGGGCTGTGCAGTCAGCAAGTTTTAACAAGGTAAATTAGCCGAGAAAGGCACCAGTTTACGCACGAGTAACTCATACCCATTACAGTAACTTACTGCTCAGAAAACCGTCACATATTAGGTATTCCAATGGCCATGAGCGCCTTATGCAAAATCTACTTCTATAACCTCACATGACTGAACAGTCACATCCTCTCTCTCTCTCTCTCTCTCTCTCTCTCTCTCTCTCTCTCTCTCTCTCTCTCCAGTATTGTCACATGCCAGTCCAGTTCATGTCCATCAAACCTGAGATACATGCATTTAAATCAGTTCAGTTGGACTAAACCCATAGCCAATATATGTGCTCTATATAGAGCTTCCTAATTCCTTTTCTTTTCTAAGTCTGGAAAAGTGCTGGGTGTAATATGGGCTAACTAACCAATTGCTTCATATCCTAGGCTGGCTACTGGTATATATTATTCATCCATGCCCACCTCCTCCTTAATTTACACATTCACAATTCTTTTTCTTGTAATATAATCAAGTTTGAAGTATTATCGTCTGAGCAGCAGGATATACTAAAAAATCCATTGCAGGAAATGGTCTCTCTCAGTTAATTACATCATGGTGGGGCCAAAGTCCGGCTAGAGACCTACCGTATTAGACTGTAGACTTGTCAGGCTCCAGTAAACCATTGTAGAAAGACAGAATCTTTTTTATGTACGTGACTATAGCAGCAAGAATACTTATCGCAAAGTATTGGAAGACTCAAGATCTACCCACTCTGGAAGAATGGCAGATGAAGGTGATAGACTATATGGGACTGGCTGAAATGACCGGCAGAATTCGTGATCAGGGGAAAGAGACGGCGGAAGAAGATTGGAAGAAATTCAAAGTTTATCTTAAGAAATATTGTAAAATTAATGAGTGCTAAAATGTCGAGATCTTAGGGAAAAAGGGGTTTACAGCTGAAAAAGACTAAGTAAAGAAAAGAATAAGGGAAAAATCCGATAAAATCAAGTGTTAGGATTTGCTGAAATAGTTTTGGAAATTGGGATGTAGAAAGGGGAGGTATGGGGAAGTCGACGAAGTAAGGTTTAAGGGGGGGGAAAGGGTATGAAATTATACATGTTTGTTTGTTTGTTTGTGTTTATAAAAATTTTGTAAAACCAATAAAAAACTTTTTTTAAAAAATAAACCATTGTAATGAGCTCATATTGTAGAAATTTCTTGTCTTCTTGGTTCCTGAGCTTCCCAGTTAGTTTTGCCATTTTGGCATAGCCCATCAACTTTATTTGCCATTCTTCTCTGGTCAGGGCTGTCTCTCATTTCATACATGAACTATTTCCTCTGGTCTTTTGGGATCATGGTACCTATAATTCCTAATAAAAATGCTTCTAGTTTTTTAACAAGTTATTTTAAACTTTTTTTTCATTTCATTATATATCATTTCCCATAAATTTTAAAGTTATATTACAGTTCCACCACATATGATAAAAGGTACCTTCTTTTTCCTTACATTTCCAGCATATATTGATACTTATTCTATACATTTTTGCCAGGGTCAAATACCACTGGTACATCATTTTCATATAATATTCTTTCAATAAAGAACATGCCGTAAATTTCAGTATTTTCCATAGCCTCTCCCAGTCTGTCATTTGTATATTATAAAAAAATTCCTTCCAGTAGCACCTTAGAGACCAACTAAGTTTGTTATTGCATGCACACTTCTTCAGATACATTTTTTTTTTAAATTATATTTTGTTTCGACTACAGCAGACAAACACGGCTACCTACCTGTAACTATCTGTATATTATGTCCCACATCTTTCGCCCATTGTATCATCACAGCTTTGCTCCCATTCCAAGGTGGCACCACTGACTGCTCCCCACTGAAATGGCCACCCGGGGCTCCAGGAGGGAGGGCAAGAAGTGGTGGTGCAGTTGACGGAGGACAGTGAACCCTCTTAAGCCTTGGGGCCATTGCTAGAATCTGTGATGGAATCATTGATCAATAATGGACCTCTCCAGATAGTTCTTTGGAGACAGAGTGTTGGAAAGGCTTATTTCAGAAGGATCTCATCCTTATCAGCTTCGTTTTGCATTGCCAGAGGCTGTGCTTGACCTTTCGGCGCTTTGAAATGTGATGCGTTTCGTATTGCAGAATATCCCTTCCTGTGAGCTGTGATTAAAGTGTCTTTGAAGTCGCCAGCTTTGGTCGGATATTTCCTCCCTTGAACGAAAACAAACAAAAAGTGTCCACAAGCCTCTGCTGCAGTTTCATAGATATGTGTAGCAAGTGCATTCTGCATAATATAATTTACAAGTCAGCTAAGTGGAAGGAGTTTAGCAGCCACAGTTACAGTTATGGCCAGCATAACACAGAGTATTAGGGGCATTACCAGTGCTGGATTTAGGTCTGAGGAGGCCCTAAGCTACTGAAGGTAATGGGGCCCTTTATATGTCCAGCTGTCCTTTGTCAACAACAAATTGTCACTGTTTTTTTGTCTTGAATATATGGTAATTTATGGACCTAATAGGTATCTAAAGCCATAATGGGATCAACATAAATAAATGATGTATTACATGAATTCAATCAGTAGGCGTAAGACTCATACCCATAGTCTATACTGCCTGATCATCAGTCTACAAGCACTCTTTAATATTAGAAAACAGGTACAACAACTTGACCTACATTCAACTGTGCTACACTGCAGTCTGCAGCTGCATGCTACATGTTGCCATGCAACTGGTCCATGTAGGCACCTTATATATAGCAATGAGCAAACCAGTGATATTTTAGGGAGCAGCCTCGCAGACGGGGGCCATTACTTACATCATAGGCACACAAAACACTGTTGCTGTATGTAGCTTTTATTTTATTTGTTTTTTATCTTATATTTTGGAAATGTACATCCAGTTTTTTCCCCTTTAAATTTTTTGGGGGCCCCCAAGAGAGTGGGGCCCTAAGATATAGCCTGTTTAGCTTATACTTAAATCCAGCACTGGCCCGGTCTCCCCACCAAGGTCTTTTCAGCATGATGTGTGACAGATTTGTGCTGGTCTTTGCTAGAAATGGGTAAAGAACTACAACAGCAGCAGTAGGTGCACCGACTGTTACCCTAAGCTAACCCATGATGGGCAATATGATTGCGTAATGTCTCTTACTGGGATTAGGACAGTTAGGTAAGCTAACTGTGTTATAGCTTCTACCCACTTTACATTGTAGTTGTTGGACTACAACTTCTATCAGCCTCAAGCAGAATGGTCAATGGCCAGGGATGATGGGTGTTGTGGTTCATGAACATATGGAGGGCAGCATTTTGACTACTCCCTCAGCTAGCAGACCCAGGTCAAATAAGGCCTTTTTAATACGGACATTTGACCTACCAACCGGAAAAAAAATTCCACTAAAGCAAGCAAATATTAGTTTCAGCAAAGTGGAACAGATCTTTGTGACTTTCTGCCTTAACAACAGAATGCATTTTATTTTGATATCGTTTGAGCGTTAGGCAAGTATTATACCTTTATTTTTGGAGGGTAAGGTGGGAATTAAAAGCAACCTGCTTTCATTTCATCCTCTGCCTTTAAAATAATATAAAATGTAAACATCGTATATGTCATCCTAAATAAATTAACAGTGGTAGGCAGTAAATAGGGATGGTCTCAGAAGGATCATTATTGTGAAACTGAAATGATTTGATTACCGTAACTGGCGAAGCTTCAAGACGGATACATAACAAAAATTTGTATTTAACACGAGTGGTGAAAACCCTTGAAAGGATTCTGCTGACTCTGGAATAAATGTGCTGTAAAGATTCACATCTCTTCTTAAATGCATCGCAGTCAGAGTGGAGTACATACGTTGCCTGCAAAGAAGTGCTTTGGCTGCTGCCTGTTAACAGCTATGCTGCATAATGTCCTTATTGTAGGGCTGCCAAGACTTGATTCACTTGTGCTGGAAGGAGTTGGGGGATTGCTGGGCTCCTGCTGGGCTGAATATTATGGTGGGAAGGCAGTTCTGTGCTCTGCCAGGGTGGATGACATGTGGTAGTGAGAAGCTTCTACTTTCTCTCAGGCAAGAGGCAGACCCTGTTCCAAAGTCTATAGCACCACAAGAATCAACCTTTAGTTTAAAAAAGGTGGGGGCAATGACAATGGACAAATAACAGAGAAACCCCACCCAGAGTTCAGTTGCTCTTGGCTCTGGAAACAGCCCCTGTTTCCTTCCTCCTCAGGGTTCACTGCTCTTCACATCTCTCTTTGTCCTTCTCCCTTTTTCTTGGGTGTAAATTGAGGCCACCTTAACCAACTGTCCCTCCCAGAGCTTCCTAGGTGTCTCTGAGCTTCTGGGAAGCGAGGGGCATGCAGAGTTTCCAATGAGGTTTCTGCCAGCCGTTGCTTAAACCAGTCTTGTTATGCCACTGCTCCCACTACCTCCCTTCTGTGGGATCCAAAAAGAACGAGAGCGCCCATTGGCTGAGGGGAGAAGGCCCATCGCCTTGCCTTCAGCAATGCTGCCTTAGCTTAAGCCCTCTGACTTCTGGAGTTGATTCTGTCCCCTCATTTCATGCAGGCATCGCGACTTGAAAAGGATTTCCTGCTCCATCTCCTGACATTTGCCAGGTAAGTGACATCAGTGGGGAGCTTTGGGACAAGGTGTGGTCATAGCCCATGGCTTTTCAAGCAACCTCTGTGGTTCTCTAGATGTTCCTGGACTAGACACTAGAAGGAGTGTCTACCGACTTCCGGTCGGTGCCAGCGCTTAATGGCGGTCCTAGCTCCGAGCTCCGGAGAAGGACTGCTTCGCAAGTTCGGGTCTTACCCGCTACGGCAAGCGGGGGACCCCTAAAATCCCAGGCGCTGAAGCCTGAGAACAAGGAGACTCGGTGGGCACCTTTGCGCCCCCCGGTACCGTGAAAGAGCCTTTTTAAAGGCTACGGATCGACATCGGGAGTGAGCGCGGTGCTGAGAGTCGCTACCCAGCCTGCGAAGTGAAGCCGCGTCGCCATAAGCGGAGAGCGCCGATTCCTTCCTGAAAAGAAATTCGGACTGATTCCCCGTGAGTAAGAACTGAAAAATAACCGGGACTCTTTCATTTTTAAAAATTGGGCTAAAAACGGGGGAGATTTAAACAAAGGAAGTCTGCCTCCCCCCGACTGCATGAAAGCGAAAGCAACGGAACTTTAAACCTGCATCCGTTTAAATCTGTCCTTTGATCAGCTAAACCGGACATTTAAACCTTTGATCTCCCCTCTAGCAAGCAGGGCAGAGGGGAGGCGAATCTGACCATTAACTGCATGACTTATTTGGAGGAAAAAAACATCTGCTGTCTCATCTGTTTGAATGTACGAAACGGTCTGCCTTCTTAGTACACTGAACTGACTTTTCCCTGTGAAGTGATACTTTGATACAAAGTTTCTACACTGCCTGACTATTGTATATCACAAGAAGAAACAGCATAAATTGGGCAACTGTGGCAATTTGAAGTTATAAGTATTTAGTAACATTGGCTTGGACTGTGTTAATTTCCCTTTTTCTCACTTTTTGGACTGTCTCCTTTGTTTTGGTACTTGGAAATTTTGCTCTATGGCCATTTTGATTTGCTCCCTCTAGAGGATAAAGTAAAGTTCGGCACGGCTTAAGGCAGTGGAATTTTCCAAGGGAGAACAAATCCCGTGGGAATTGACCTTGACATGAGTGGCCCACAAGAAGAGATAGTCACAAGAGCCAAGATCAAGCAACAACAGCAACAACAACAGCTGCAGCTGCAACAGGCAAAGAAAAGAGGTTCAATCTCAGGCGTAACAGCCGGATCAGCAGGAACAACAGGTCAAGACAAAGGAGCAGCCGTCTCTATGGAAGCTGTGACAGAGGCCTTGCTCAAGATAAACCAAACCCTGGAGTCTTTGACAAAACAGACTTCAGAGAACACACAAAAATTAACAGAAATATCAGCAAGATTAAATCAGAATACAGAATCTATAAATAGATTGGTAGAGGAGAACGCCACCACGCGCCAAATTGCCGAGGAGGCCAAAGCCACTGCCGGAGAGACACAGGAGAAGCTAGAGCCCCTTGCCAAGAAGGTCTATGAGCATGATGCAACATTGGCCTTGTGGGAGTTACAGAGGAAAGAGAGAAATTTAAAATTAAGACTGATTCCGGAGAACGAAAGAGACAGCCTTGTGGAATACTTGACACGGGAGTTTCTGGATTGTTGGGACCTTGAGGAAGACGAATTTAAAATCACGACTGCCTTCAGATTGGGTAAAAAGCAAGATAGAAAGACACCGAGAGACTGTTTGATTACACTCAGATCCAAGGAAGAAAGAGACAAAATATTAGGATTACACTTCGAAAAGGCCCTGCAAATCGGAAATTCAGCTGTACAGATCTTTAAAGACATCCCAAAATACATTTTGGACTTAAGAAACTTTTACAAGGACTTGGTTCTCTTGTTAAAGAAGAACACTATTCGCTTTAGGTGGGAGTTCCCACAAGGACTGTCATTTGACTACAAGGCAAAGAAAGTGAAAATAAAGACAATTCAAGACAAAGACAAATTTTTGGCAAGATACCAGGAGGATTTACAGAAGGGGACTGTGGACGTACTTGCAGAACAGAGGAGAGCATTGGACATCTTGAATCTCTTGCCTGGACAAAAATCATTACCATCAGAAGAAGAGCAACAACTTGGAGCTGTTGGAGGAGTCTTAAGAAAATAACAAGATGGCTCTGCAATTCCTTAGTTGGAATTGTAATGGGCTCAATGGGCCTTTGAAGAGAAGACAAGTATTTCATATATTGAATAAAGAACAATTGGACTTGATATGCTTACAAGAAACTCACATAACCAGAGCCCATAGGAGATTACTTTCAAATAAAAGGCTAGGACAAGAATTTATTTCATCAGATAAAGTTAAGAAGAGAGGAGTTGTAATATATGTGAAGGAGAAATGGGCTCCAAAAATGATATTCAAAGATGAACAAGGGCGATATCTGGCTGTGGAGATACAAGTACATGGAGAAAAATTCTTAGTTGTTGGAATTTATGCACCAAATGAAGGCAAATCTGACTTCTTTAAGAGACTTCATGAAACCTTGACGGACTATTTGGATTACAATATGATAATCATGGGAGACATGAATGGCGTGGTCTCCACTAATATGGACAAGGCACAAAGACTAACAGTCACTAAAGAAGGGAGACTCCCTAAGACTTTTTTCGAAATGACAGAAAATATGGACTTGATAGACATTTGGAGAACAAGGAACCCTCTGGAGAGAGAGGGAACCTTTTTCTCCCAAGCAATGATGACCTGGACCAGAATTGACCAAATCTGGGTTACTAGTGGACTGGCTCCAAAGATTAAGAAAGTGGAAATCTGCCCAAAAACTTGCTCCGACCATAACGCCGTGAAGATGGAGATGAAACCCACAATAACTGGTCAATTTAGATGGAGAATGAATGACACCCTCTTTCGAGATAAGGAGATTCTCACGAAGGCCCAAAAGACCCTAAAAGACTATTTTGAAATAAATTTGAGGACCGACGTGGAGAAAAGAGTGATCTGGGATGCAAGTAAAGCGGTTATGAGAGGATTTTTGATTCAACAAAATTCAATAAAGAGGAAAAAACAAAATGAGAAAAAAGAGAAGATCTTGGAAATGATAAAGGAAGGAGAGAGGAAATTAAGAACAAAACCAAAGTCTCAGGACATTTTAAGAGAGATCAAGTTATATCAAACCCAATATATGGAATTGATGAACCAAGAGATTGAATGGAAGATAAAGCAAATGAGGCAAAAAACTTTTGAATCAGCAAATAAATGTGGTAAACTTTTGGCATGGCAATTGAAGAAAAGGCAGAAACTAAATACAGTTACAAGTCTAGAGGTGGATGGAAAGAACATATCTAAACCTAATGAAATTAGAAATTGCTTTTTAAGTTATTTCAAAAAACTCTATACTCAAGGCCCGCAAAATGAAGAAGATATAGACAAATTCCTTGGAAGATATGGATTACAAAACATCTCTCAGCAAAGTAAGATGGACTTGAACCAGAGAATCTCAGAACAAGAGATAGAGGCTGCCATTCAGAATATGCAACTGGGCAAATCTCCGGGACCAGATGGATTGACTTCTAGATACTACAAATCGCTGAAGGAATGGTTGATTCAACCATTAAGAGAAGTTTGTAATGAGATCCTTGAAGGAAAAAGGGCACCTGAATCGTGGAAAGAGGCGTACATTTCACTTATACCAAAGTCAGAGACTGAAAAGACCCAACTCAAGAACTACCGCCCAATATCATTGCTCAACGTGGATTACAAAATTTTTGCAGACATTTTGGCAAAAAGACTCAAAAGAGTTTTGATGGAGATGATTCATAAGGACCAAGCAGGCTTTCTCCCTAAAAGACACCTGGCGGACAATGTAAGGAATGTTATAGACATTCTGGAAAAGCTAGAGGTGAATATAAACACTAAAGCAGTATTGATATTTGTGGACGCGGAGAAAGCCTTTGACAATATTTCTTGGAGTTTTATGAAGAAGAATCTGCATAGGATGGGGGTAGGTCGGGGTTTTGAGAATGGTATGGCTGCAATATACTCTGAACAAAAGGCCAAACTGATTGTAAATAATGTGGTGACTGAGGAGCTTAAGATAGAAAAAGGAACACGACAGGGGTGCCCGATTTCCCCATTACTCTTTATTACAGTTCTGGAGGTCTTGCTGAATATGATAAGAAATGACCAGCAGGTTAAAGGTGTGCAGGTCGGAGCTAAACATTACAAGTTAAGAGCGTTCGCAGATGACTTAGTATTGACTTTGCAAGAGCCAAACACTAGTACGAAAAAGGTATTAGAAATAATACAACAGTTTGGCCAGGTAGCTGGATTTAAGTTGAACAAGCTAAAAACCAAAGTTTTAGGGAAAAACCTAACAGATATGGAAAAGGAGAAATTTCAAGAGGAAACAGGTTTGACTGTGGTCAAAAAGGTCAAATATCTAGGGGTTTATCTAACATCCAAGAATCAGAATTTGTATAAGGACAACTATGAGAAATGTTGGTCAGAAATTAAAAAAGACTTAGAAATATGGTCAAATTTGAAACTGTCAATGTTAGGCCGAATTGCAGTAATTAAAATGAATGTATTGCCTAGAATGCTATTTTTGTTTCAGACCTTGCAGATTATTGACAAGATGGAATGTTTTAAGAGGTGGCACAAAGATATTTCGAAATTTGTCTGGCAGGGCAAAAAGCCCCGATTTAAATTTAAAATACTGACAGATGCTAAAGAAAGAGGGGGTTTTGCCCTGCCGGACCTAAAATTGTATTATGAGGCAGCAGCTTTTTGCTGGCTCAAAGAATGGATGCTCCTCGAGAATACAGACATCTTGGATCTGGAAGGTTTCAATAACGCTTTTGGTTGGCATGCATATCTTTGGTATGATAAAGTTAACAGTGCCTTCAAAAATCACATTGTCAGAAAAGCATTGTTTAATGTTTGGATAAGATATAAAGATCTATTGGAAAATAAAACCCCTAGATGGGTGTCACCAGTGGAGGCTAATGCTGTGAAAAAACTCAATATGGAGGTCGGATGGCCGAAGTATTGGGAAATCTTAGAACAGGATGGAGATAAGTTCAAATTACAAAGCCAGGAGAAATTGAAACATAAAGTGGAAAATTGGTTTCAATACCGTCAAATAATGGAATTTTTTAAACAGGACAGGAAAGTCGGCTTCCAGGTGGAAAAATCAAAATTAGAAACCGAATTGTTAGAACCTACCACTAAGAATTTATCTAGAATGTATAACTTGTTGCTGAAGTGGAATACACAGGAGGAAACAGTCAAATCAGCCATGATTAAGTGGGCACAGGATGTTGGTCATAACATTATGTCAGACGACTGGGAATGGTTATGGAACACCGGTATCAAATTTACGGCATGTAATGCCTTAAAGGAAAACATTATGAAAATGGTATACAGGTGGTACATGACCCCAGTCAAGCTGGCAAAAATTTATCATTTGCCCGATAACAAATGTTGGAAATGCAAAGAGACTGAAGGTACCTTCTACCACCTTTGGTGGACATGCCCGAAGATTAAGGCTTTCTGGGAAATGATCTATAATGAAATGAAAAAGGTACTTAAATGTACTTTTCCTAAAAAACCAGAGGCCTTTCTCTTGGGCATTGTCGGCCAATTGGTGCCAGAGAAGGATAGAGCTTTTTTCATGTACGCTACAACAGCAGCAAGAATACTCATCGCAAAGTATTGGAAGACACAAGATCTACCCACTCTGGAAGAATGGCAGATGAAAGTGATGGACTATATGACATTGGCAGAGATGACAGGCAGAATCCGGGATCAAGGAAAAGAGACAGCGGAAGAAGAATGGAGAAAATTCAAAAGATATCTTAAGGACTATTATAAACTTAATGAATGTTAGAGTGTTTTGGTTTTTAGGAACAAAGGGATACAGTGACATAAGGTTAGAATATAGAGATGACTAAGATGATTAAGGTTGGAAAGTAACAATTGGGAGTTGCTATAAAATTATGGACATTGGGATGCAGAAAGGGGGGGTATGGGGAAGTCTTAGAAAAGAGGTTTATGAAAATATGTTATGAAATTATACGTGTATGTTTGTTTTCTTAAGTGTTTGTTTGTTCTTTAAAAATTTCGTAAAACCAATAAAAATTTTATAAAAAAAAAAAAAAATAGAAGGAGTGTCTACCTGTGCAGTTGGAAGGGTCCTTCCTGCCTTACCTCAAGATGTGAGATGTTTTAGATTGATGCTGTGTATACACTATACATTTAACATACCTAGCGTTCTCAAAAAACCCCTGGGAAGTGTAGCTTGATAAGGGTGCTGGGAACTGTAGCATTGTGGGCAGTAAGCTGCAATTTCCAGGATTCTTTGGGGGAAGCAAAATTCCTTAAATGTATGGTGTGTATGCAACGAAAGAGGGGGTGGTTGAGAGAGAGATAATCCAGCATTATAAACCAATACCTTTGTGAAAGACTATTTGGTGAACTACAAGATTTGGCTTGTGTGAAGCAATTCCTCCCAGGGGTGAATATGGAATATTTTTGACACCTTTTACTGCAGTTTTTCCTGTGAGTTTATAAGAGACAAATGGCACTGGATGCCACAAAAGAGCTTCTCCAATTGCCAAAGGCTCTTTCTTTATATGTGGAAAGCCTTATTAAACAAAAACACCCCCTTTTTTTACTGTGGTGCCTGGAGGGACTTTGTATAGTCAGACATCAGCATGTCCATTACAAGCTGTCTTTTTCAGAGGGTATATTTCCCCTTTTTAAAATTTAGCTACTCCAATTTTCCATGTAGTGGATTCAGAAACCCATGATCTCATCCCTGGAACAATTATGTTGCCAAGTTTCTACTGAGAAGACTAAGGGGGGAGCTAACTTTGAAGCTCTTCCTAATTTCTATTGAAAATGATCTTTATGGCATCCCACTTCCTAAGATTGCTATTTCTCCCAGATGGAAGGCCATAAAATGTTATATTAAACTTATGCAAATTTAGTTAAATATATTATAATCATTTAGCGTTCAGCTATCTGGGAGGCAATAAACTGATTTTTTATTTAATAAGTGTATAGGCTATCCTTCAGTGTAGGACTCCCAGAAGATGTACATTTGTCATGCATAACAAACATATGTTATATGCATGCTTTTTCTTACATGAACATCATATCCCTTTAGAAAAGTTGTTTACTTTTTTAAATGGCTATAGTAAAATAATATACTTCCATATGAGACAGCCTTCTTTTATAGGAAAAACTAATTTTGCATGCAAATGCAGAAATCATAGAATCACAGAATTGTAGAGTTGGAAGGGACCCTGAGGGCCATCTGGTCTAACTCCTTGCATTGCAGGAATATGCAGCTGGCCCATATGGGGATCAAACCCATGACCTTAGCATTATCAGCACCACGCTTTATTTTTTTTTTTTTTAATAAATTTTTATTGGTTTTACAGCATTTTTAAGAAAAACAAACAAACAAAAAAAAAAACAAAACAAACATACAAAATAATTTCAAAGATATTTTCATAAACCTCTTTTCTTGGACTTCCCCATACCCCCCCTCTCTGCATCCCAGTGTCCATATTTGAACTAGCAACTCCCAGTTGTTACTTTCTAATCTCTGTCGTCTTAGTCCTCCTTTATTATCTAACCTTACATCCCTGTACCCTGTTACTTCTAGCAACCACAACATTTTAACATTCGTTAAGTTTATAGTAGTCCTTAAGGTAGCTTTTAAATTTTTTCCATTCTTCTTCCACCATCTCTTTGCGTTGGTCACGGATTCTGCCTGTCATCTCAGCCAGTGTCATATAGTCCATCACTTTCATCTGCCATTCTTCCAGAGTAGGTAAATCTTGTGTCTTCCAATACTTTGCGATGAGTATTCTTGCTGCTGTTGTGGCATACATAAAGAAATTTCTATCTTTCTTTGTCACCAATTGGCCGACAATGCCCAAGAGAAAGGCCTCTGGTTTTTTAGAAAATGTACATTTAAGTACCTTTTTCATTTCATTATAGATCATTTCCCAGAAGGCCTTTATCTTCGGGCATGTCCACCAAAGGTGATAAAAAGTACCTTCAGTCTCTTTACATTTCCAACATTTATTATCGGGCAAATGGTAGATTTTTGCCAGCTTGACTGGGGTCATGTACCACCTGTATACCATTTTCATAATGTTTTCCTTTAAGGCATTACATGCCGTAAATTTGATACCGGTGTTCCATAACCATTCCCAGTCATCTGACATAATGTTGTGCCCAACATCCTGCGCCCACTTAATCATAGCAGATTTAACTGTTTCATCCTGTGTGTTCCATTTCAACAGCAAGTTATACATTCTAGATAAATTCTTAGTATTGGGTTCTAGCAATTCGGTCTCCAGTTTTGATTTCTCCACTTGGAAACCGATTTTCCTATCCTGTTTAAAGAATTCCATTATTTGGCGATATTGAAACCAATTTTCTACTTTGTGCTTCAATTTCTCCTGACTTTGTAGTTTAAACTTGTCTCCATCCTGTTCTAAAATTTCCCAATACTTCGGCCATCCGACCTCCATATTGAGTTTCTTCACTGCTTTAGCCTCCACTGGTGACACCCATCTAGGGGTTTTATTTTCCAATAAATCTTTGTATCTTATCCAAACATTAATTAATGCTTTTCTAACAATGTGATTTTTAAAGGTACTGTTAACCTTGTCATACCAAAGATATGCATGCCAACCAAAAGCATTATTGAAGCCTTCCAGATCCAAGATGTCCGTGTTCTCGAGGAGCATCCATTCTTTCAGCCAGCAAAACGCTGCTGCCTCATAGTACAATTTTAGGTCCGGCAGGGCAAAACCCCCTCTTTCTTTAGCGTCAGTCAGTATTTTGAATTTAATTCGGGGCTTTTTGCCCTGCCAGACAAATTTCGAAATGTCTTTGTGCCACCTCTTAAAACATTCCATCTTGTCAAGAATCTGCAAGGTCTGAAACAAAAATAACATTCTAGGCAATACATTCATTTTAATTACTGCAATTCGGCCTAACATTGACAATTTCAGATTTGACCATATTTCTAGATCTTTTTTGATCTCTGACCAACATTTTTCATAATTGTCCTTATACAAATTAACATTCTTAGGTGTTAAATAAACCCCTAGGTATTTGACTTTCTTAACCACTGTCAAACCTGTTTCCTCCTGAAATTTCTCCTTTTCCATATCTGTTAGGTTTTTCCCTAAGACTTTAGTTTTTTGCTTATTCAACTTAAATCCAGCCACCTGGCCAAATTGTTGGATTATTTCTAAAACCCTTTTCGTACTAGTGTTTGGCTCTTGCAAAGTCAATACTAGGTCATCTGCATACGCTCTTAACTTGTAATGTTTAGCTCCGACCTGCACACCTTTGACCTGCTGGTCATTTCTTATCATATTCAGCAACACCTCCAGAACCGAAATGAAAAGTAATGGGGAAATTGGGCACCCCTGCCGAGTTCCTTTTTCTATCTTAAGTTCCTCAGTCACAACATTATTTACAATCAGCTTAGCTTTTTGTTCGGAATATATTGCAGCCATACCATTCTCAAAACCCTGGCCTACCCCCATCCCATGAAGATTCTTCCTCATAAAACTCCAAGAGATATTATCAAAGGCTTTCTCCGCGTCCACAAAGATCAATACTGCTTTAGTGTTTATATTCACCTCCAGCTTTTCCAAAATGTCTATTACATTCCTTACATTGTCCGCTAGGTGTCTTTTAGGGAGAAAGCCTGCTTGGTCTTTATGAATCTTCTCCATCAAAACTCTTTTAAATCTTTTTGCCAAAATGTCTGCAAAAATTTTGTAATCCACATTAAGGAGTGATATCGGGCGGTAGTTCTTGAGTTGGGTCTTTTCAGTCTCTGACTTTGGTATGAGTGAGATATATGCCTCTTTCCACGATTCAGGTGCCCTTTTTCCTTCAAGGATCTCATTACAAACTTCTCTTAATGGTTGAATCAACCATTCCTTCAACGATTTGTAGTATCTAGAAGTCAGTCCATCTGGTCCCGGAGATTTGCCCAATTGCATATTCTGAATGGCAGCCTCTATCTCTTGTTCTGAGATTCTCTGGTTCAAGTCCATCTTACTTTGCTGAGAGATATTTTGTAATCCATATCTTCCAAGGAATTTGTCTATATCTTCTTCATTTTGCGGGCCTTGGGTGTAAAGTTTTTTGAAGTAACTTAAAAAGCAATTTCTAATTTCATTAGGTTTAGATATGCTCTTTCCATCGACCTCTAGGCTTGTAACTGTATTTAGTTTCTGCCTTTTCTTCAATTGCCATGCCAAAAGTTTACCACATTTATTTGCTGATTCAAAAGTCTTTTGTTTCATTTGCTTTATCTTCCATTCAATCTCTTGGTTCATCAATTCCATATATTGAGTTTGATATAACTTAATCTCTCTTAAAATGTCCTGAGACTTTGGTTTTGTTCTTAGTTTCCTCTCTCCTTCCTTTATCATTTCCAAGATCTTCTCTTTTTTCTCATTTTGTTTTTTCCTCTTTATTGAATTTTGTTGAATCAAAAATCCTCTCATAACAGCTTTACTTGCGTCCCAGATCACTCTTTTCTCCACGTCTGTCCTCAAATTTATTTCAAAATAGTCTTTTAAGGTCTTTTGGGCCTTCGTGAGAATCTCCTTATCTCGAAAGAGGGTGTCATTCATTCTCCATCTAAATTGACCGGTTATTGTGAGTTTCATCTCCATCTTCACGGCGTTATGGTCGGAGCAAGTTTTTGGGCAGATTTCCACTTTCTTAATCTTTGGAGCCAATCCACTAGTAACCCAGATTTGATCAATTCTGGTCCAGGTCATCATTGCTTGGGAGAAGAAGGTTCCCTCTCTCTCCAGAGGGTTCCTTGTTCTCCAAATGTCTATCAAGTCCATGTTTTCTGTCATTTCGAAAAAAGTCTTGGGGAGTCTCCCTTCTTTAGTGACTGTTAGTCTTTGTGCCTTGTCCATATTAGTGGAGACCACGCCATTCATGTCTCCCATGATTATCATATTATAATCCAGATAGTCCGTCAAAGTTTCATGAAGTCCCTTAAAGACTGGTCGGTGCCAGCGCTTAATGGCGGTCCTACCTCCGAGCTCCGGAGAAGGACTGCTTCGCAAGTTCGGGTCTTACCCGCTACGGCAAGCGGGGGACCCCTAAAATCCCAGGCGCTGAAGCCTGAGAACAAGGAGACTCGGTGGGCACCTTCGCGCCCCCCGGTACCGTGAAAGAGCCTTTTTAAAGGCTACGGATCGACATCGGGAGTGAGCGCGGTGCTGAGAGTCGCTACCCAGCCTGCGAAGTGAAGCCGCGTCGCCATAAGCGGAGAGCGCCGATTCCTTCCTGAAAAGAAATTCGGACTGATTCCCCGTGAGTAAGAACTGAAAAATAACTGGGACTTTTCTTAATTTTAAAAAATTGGGCTAAAAACGGGGGAGATTTAAACAAAGGAAGTCTGCCTCCCCCCGACCGCATGAAAGTGAAAGCAACGGAGCTCTAAACCTGCATCCGTTTAAATTCGTCCTTTGATCAGCTAAACCGGACATTTAAACCTTTGATCTCCCCTCTAGCAAGCAGGGCAGAGGGGAGGCGAATCTGACCATTAACTGCATGACTTATTTGAAGGAAAAAACCTCTGCTATCTCATCTACTTGAAAGTCTGAAACGGTCTGCCTTCTTAGTACATTGAGCTGACTTTTCCCTGTGAAGTGACACCTTGATACAAAGTTTCCACAGTGCCTGACTTTTGTACATTTTAAGAAGAAACAGTATAAACAGTATACTGGGCAACTGTGGCAATTGGAAGCTATAAGACTTTAGTAACATTGATTTTGACTGGGTTAATCTCCTTTCTTTCTACATCTTGGATGGTCTCCTTTGTTCATGTATTTTGAAATTTCCTTCTATGGCCATTTTGATTTGCTCCCTCTAGAGGATAAAGTGAAGTCCAGCACGGCCTAAGACAGTGGAATTTTCCAAGGGAGAATAAATCCCGTGGGAATTGACCTTGACATGAGTGGGCCACAAGAAGAGATAACTACAAGAGCCAAGACCAAGCAACAACAACAGCAACAGCTGCAGCTGCAACAAGCAAAGAGAAGAGGTTCGATCTTAGGCGTAACAGCCGGACTAGCTGGAACAACAGGACAGGACAAAGGAGCAGCCGTTTCTATGGAAGCTGTGACAGAAGCTTTGCTTAAGATAAACCAGACTCTGGAGTCTTTGACAAAACAGACTTCAGAGAACACACAAAAATTAACAGAAATATCAACAAGATTAAACCAGAATACAGAATCTATAAATAAATTGGTCGAGGAAAATGCCACCACGCGTCAAATTGCCGAAGAGGCCAAAGCCACAGCTGGAGAGACGCAGGAGAAATTAGAGCCACTTGCCAAGAAGGTCTATGAGCATGATGCAACCTTGGCCTTGTGGGAGTTACAGAGGAAAGAGAGAAACTTAAAATTAAGACTGATTCCGGAGAATGAAAGTGACAACCTTGTGGAATACTTGACACGGGAGTTTGCGGATTGCTGGGACCTGGAGGAAGACGATTTCAAAATCACAACTGCCTTTAGACTCGGCAAAAAGCAAGATAGAAAGACACCAAGAGATTGTTTGATCACACTCAGATCTAAGGAGGAAAGAGATAAAATTTTAGGACTTCACTTTGGAAAAGCCCTCCAAATTGGAAATTCAGCAGTACAGATCTTTAAAGACATACCAAAATATATCTTGGACTTAAGAAACTTCTACAAGGATTTGGTGCTTTTGTTAAAGAAAAATCAGATCCGCTTCAGGTGGGAATTCCCACAAGGACTGTCATTCGACTACAAGGCAAAGAAAGTGAAAATAAAGACAATTCAAGATAAAGACAAATTTCTGGCAAGATATCAGGAGGACCTACAGAAGGGGACTGTGGACGTACTTGCAGAACAGAGGAGAGCACTGGATATCCTGAATCTCTCGTTTGGACAAAAACCACCACCGTCAGAAGAAGAGCAACAACTTGGAGCTGTTGGAGGAGCCTTAAGAAAATAACAAGATGGCTCTGCAATTCCTTAGTTGGAATTGTAATGGACTGAATGGGCCTTTGAAGAGAAGACAAGTATTTCATATTTTGAACAGAGAACAATTGGATTTGATATGTTTACAAGAAACTCACATAACTAGAGCCCACAGGAGATTACTTACAAATAAAAGGTTAGGACAAGAATTTATCTCATCAGACAAAGTTAAGAAGAGAGGAGTGGTAATATATGTGAAGGAGAAATGGGCTCCAAAAATGATATTTAAAGATGAACAAGGGAGATATCTGGCTGTGGAGATACAAGTACAAGGAGAAAAACTTTTAGTTGTTGGAATTTATGCACCAAATGAAAGCACCACGCTTTAACCCAGGTGGAATCTACACAAATGCTGTGAAAATGCTTTTTAAAAAAAAAAGTTTTGAAAAATACATTGAATTTGCCGTAGCTTACTGTCGCCATCTAGTGTCAAATTTGTGTATTGCACTTTACAGCACACTTAAAATGTTTTATTTTTGCAGCTGCATAGCTGAGTCCCAACTGGGTCCTTACAGAGTTCACCAGAAAACCACAGAATGTTATGGCATATCAAAAACTGCATGTACACTATAGGAAATATGAAATCATTGCACTAAGAAAAGTCGTATGCTGAAGAGTGTATAACTCAAATAAATACATTGTTCTAAACCAGGATTTCCCAAACTTGGGTCTCCAGTGTTTTTTGGACTACCATTCCCATCATCCCAACAAATGTCCTATTCAGTCAAATATTAACATGTAGGGGATGTCACTGTTATAATAATGTTCAAAATGTTGGTCTGATGAACTTACACCATTTTTGTGAATATTGGGAAACTCAGAGAGGCACTCTCAAATGGGGTTGTATGCATGTGTATATCCAACAAGTTGAGCAAATCTTGTTTTGGGGAAATTCACAGGATTCAGCTGGCATTGTCTGGGTTTCTGTTTACGAAAACCTTTGTACCACGTTCCCCAGGGGCAAATGAATTCACTGCCAGGTGGGCATCTAGAGGCAATCATGTGAAGAGCCCAGACAAGATGTTTATTCCCCTGATTTACCAAGCTGCCAGCAAGAAGGCTACCATCAACACACCGCTCACCCCCAGAGTACTCTGAAAGATAATTATATTCATCAGTCTCCAAAGGTAGGCTATCTTAATAGGTACATAGCACTACTGATACAATTGGAACAGCCAAGAATCTGAATCTTGTCCAAGCAATGTTCTGTCCATGACAAAGACACCACACATTGCAGTATATATAGTTTTATAAATAAGAAAAGAAATCCATGCCTTTGTCAACACCTGCAGCAAAAACCACAAACCTGAATAATAACAACTTCTTGTCTTCTTGGTTCCAGGAGGCAGATGGACAGAAGCACCAAGATGCAGGCAGTAGTTTTAAGATGTACCTCTCAACGTTCACTATAATGAACGAATTGTTGAGACGCCTGCCTCAAATCACTGCAATACCATTGCCCTAAGATTGTAATGAAGTACCTAGCTGAAGCAAAAATTGCATGGTGCTTCTCAGATTAGTGTTCTCCTTTAAAACAGATTCTTCAGCACCACCCTCTCAATAAATTTGAGAGATGAACTTGGATGCAAATAGTGTCCAGCTATATAAATAAAATACAAATAGATGCCCTCCCATTGTCTTCAGTGAACACATCCACTGTTTCATATATTTTGCTACCAAGGTGCTTTGTACACTACCCTCACTGCTACATCCAGACCGTGAAGTATAGCTCAATGAATAACTAACAGATGATTACATTTATGACTGAAGAGACTACTCATAGCAGACAGCTACTTCCTACAGGTGACAAGCAATCTTCTGCCAGGGCTTCACCTGACTAGTCATTTTGGGACATGATCACAAGGGTTGGAGACTGATGAAATTATCCTGTCCAACATCAAACGCAAAGTGGTTGTAAATCAGCTGGGGCTATGGCAGCAGGAGAACAACTCATTCTTTATGCTTTACTGACAGCTCTTTCACCTAGTAACTACATTAAGGATCCTAACAATGTCATTAAGTGACCCTTTAAGGAGTTTTATTTCTTTATTTATTTACTAAGTTTGATTTTTAACACTGAAACCAAGATGGGAGGAGGAAGAGGAGGAAAAAGAGGAAGAGGAAGAGGCTTTGCTGATCTAGGAAGATGCATCTTTACACAATAAAGTGCTTTATAACAAGAGATCAGAGAGATCAGAGTTTGTAGTTAACACTTGTGCAACAAAACAAAAAAGGTCCCTTTGATCTTGCAGAACTATGTAGGGACATGCTGTGCAATTACCATATCTATATAGTTCATCTCTAAGAAAAAGGAAGAAGTTGGCATGAGCCAATTTGAGAAGTCTTTGTCTTGTTGCTCAAATGAAGTGGCATGCAAAAAGTGACCCATATGAAGTATCCTAATATTATGGTATGCAACAGGTTGATATCTGAAAATTGGTCCTACCTATATTGCTTTTGATCCATGGAAAGTATATTTTTAGAAAGGAATACAAACATGCGATAATTTCCAGAGCATGTTAGTTTGTTGCAGCAACAAAAATACATATGACAAAGTAGGGGGCTGGTGTGGCACTCAGGATCGCTGTGGAGCAGGTGAGCTTTTTATTCCACCTGGTCCCTGCTCTTCTTTTCATGCTGAGAGGGTGATGCTGAAACAACACTGGCAGAGAGACCTGCCCTGGCCATGAATGCCAACTGCCATCTGAGTGAAGCCAAGAGTACATGGCGTGGGCAGAGGTAGGGTGAGATTTATCTGGCAGGTCTATGTGGGTTGTTAGAACTCTCAAAGCGGGCAACACCCAATGGAAGGTGGCACCAAAGAGGTGGTCTTCCTTTTGCAGGTAGTCACTTTGGGAATGTCATAAGGGCAAAGGCAATGCCCATCAGTGTTTCTGGTTGCAGGCGGGTGCTTCCAGGGTCGGGTTCTCCAAGATAGTCAGAAACTGCCTGGATAATTTGGCACAGAGATGAGGGAGCTCGTTCCTTCTCTCAAGGGTGCAAACTACACCTGTACAAGCCTCCTTCCCACCCATGTTTATTGAAATGTGTAAGTCACATTTTACTGTGTGATCCGTCTCGAGGGTTTTGATGCTGTTGATAAGCAGTATATAAATATTCTAAGTAATTAGGAAGATTCTCATGCAGTTTCTGTTGGACTTGGGGGTCAGATGAGCTGTATGGGTGATACCCTCCTAGACTGGTTGTGGCTTCCCACTTTGGTTTAGGAAATGTGCTACCTTCCTTCACCCCACCTCATTCTCCAGGAGGATTGCAAGAACAAACATGCAGAACATTTAGAACACTTGTTGATGACATTTGCAATTGCAACCCATGCACCTCACTAGATTTGAGAATTGTGCACAAGGCCTGGCTTTAAAATGTTTTTTAATCCCTGTACTTAGTACAAAATATAAAAACCACAAGTTAAATTTATATCTCTTCCAGTGTTCTGTGAGCTCCTATTGCACACATTCTCAGATTAATGCAGCTATATGCATTTTAATCAGGAAGCGATTTTTTAGATTCCTAGTGCTTTCCCATTAATCTTTTAACCTTTTGTTTGTTTTCAATACACAACCATTGCACACAAATAGAGATAAGAAAATCTCCTTTAATGAAAGCCATTTCAAAGTGAATGGAACAGTGCTTGGATATTGCTCAGAAATATGTTCTATGGCACTTTACTTATGGTTATTTTTGTGTCTCTCTCTGCAGTGCTCCTTCAGTGCTTGATCTTTAATTACCCTGCACTTTGTTCCAGGAAGGTATGTACTGGCTGGCTGCCAGCATTGGCTAAGATTCTTCTTGTCACTACCATGTCTAACAGCATGTACAGAACAATATCCCAATTAGATCTGTACGCGTTGGAAACATGATACTGCGGCAGTTTGCTCTAAAACGGATCAGTATGGGCACTAAAGTAAAGAGACTTACTGCTGCTTTAGACATTATAAGAAGTCCCTTCCAACTCCACAGTTCTGTGATTCCATGATTCTGAGAGCTAAGAAGAAGATTCTCAAGTTCCTCGTGTTTCGTCCTTTCCACTGCAGGGTCCAAAAAAGAACTTGCATCAAGGGTGAATGGGGCTTGGAGGATAGAATGAGGTGCACAAGACCGACGGGCATCTAAGCCTGCTTCCCAGTGCCTAGGCAACAGTCCTTCAATCTCTGATCTCTCAAACTTCTGAAATCCCTTCCCCCTGATATTTCCCTTTTTTCTGAACTAAAATTAGAGGGATACTCAAAAAGGGGCTTGCTACACTTTCTCCAAATAAGATGAAAGCATTCTGTGCACCAAGTAAGAGGTTACCACACTGTTATAGATTGGGGGTAGAGATTCCCTAAACCCTAAGGTAAAGGTAAAGGGACCCCTGACCATTAGGTCCAGTCATGACCGACTCTGGGGTTGTGGTGCTCATCTCGCTTTATTGGTTGAGGGAGCCGGTGTACAGCTTCCAAGTCATGTGGCCAGCATGACTAAGCCACTTCTGGCAAACCAGAGCAGCCACGGAAACGCCATTTACCTTCTCGCCGGAGCGATACCTATTTATCTACTTGTACTTTGACATGCTTTCAAACTGCTAGGTTGGCGGGAGCAGGGACCGAGCAATGGGAACTCACCCCGTCATGGGGATTCGAACCCCCGCCTTCTGATCGGCAAATCCTAGGCCCTGTGGTTTAACCCACAGTACCACTTACGTCCCATCCCTAAACCCTAGGAGTGAATAAATGCCAGGATTTTGATTAATTGGGATATGGATTAAAAACATAAACTGCAGTGGATTAAAAACATAAATTGCAGAGCTGTGCCAGACAGGGAATTCCTGGACTGGCTTATGCAAACCAACCTGGCCAAGCTACAGCTATCAAGAGAACAGTGAGAGGACAATTGCCATTGACAATACAAGCAAACTTACTTGTAATTTTTAATTTTTTTTGGGGGGGGGGAAGATTAAATGAAAGATTTGGGTTTTTAATAATTCAGATATCATGGATCTTCCAGCATCTCTTTTAATTTGGCCCCACATCACTTCTCCTCTTTCTTTTTTATCTCTTGTTGAGTTATCAGACAGAGGACTGAGATGTGTAGTCACCCATGTGACTGGCACCAGGCAAAATACCTTTTGTAATCATTACAGAACAGTAGCTGTTGTCTTTTCTGAATGGGTTTTTATTGCTCTGATAAAGCAGTTAATATTAGGTGGGAGGACGTTAGACAGGACTGGCAGCTTCTCGGTGTTTTGCTGGCTCTACACAACATGTTGCAGCTCTTGATTGTGCAATGTAGGTGCACACAGACTAATGCACTGTGACAGGATATCACCTGCACTGAGGCACAGTTCTCTCCAATGGAACAGCGTAGATCAAGTGCTGGATTTTGAGCCATATCAGCACCTGCTACCCAAACAGAACTGGCAGGCTTACCCAGCAAGTTAGGTCCATTGCTGAGCTGTCTTGTGACAATATTCTCTGAAGGTAAGCACACACACTTGTGAGAGGTAACGTTGCAGCTGCAGATTCTCAATGAAGAAGACTCTTAGTCCTTGTGAAACTCTAGTATCATGAATGTTGTAATGGAATCACTGCAATTAATGCATTTCCCTTGACATTTGGGGTTTTTTCTTCATTTTGTTTTTTTGTGTGCCATACTCTAGGGCCATTTAGTTCTTCTGTTGCTTTATTAGTCAAAGCAATCTTCCCAGAATTGTGCAAAATAACAAATTCTAGCACATTAAAAAGTAAAGTAGGGATTTGCCCTGAAGGGCAAATGTATTCACTTGCATTCGGCAGTGGTCTTAGAAATGGTTCTAAAACCATGTACCCGTATTTTTCGCTCTATAACATGCACCCGACCATAACACGCACATAGCTTTTAGAGGAGGAAAATCCGTAGGCATGCCACCCGTAGGCATTCCCTCCATAACACGCACAGACATTTACCCTTACTTTCTAGGAGGCAAAAAGTGAGTGTTATGGTGCAAAAAATACGGTATATCCAGACAACGCCATTAAGCTTGCAAGGGCAAAATTTTCATGGAAGAGAAAATCCATATCTGCCAGCTTCATTTCCATTCATATAAATGGAGGGCATAAAGATTTGTCAGATTTTCCAGCCGTAATTCTGCAGAAATGTTGATATTCCTTCCTGGTTGCTGAAAGTTCAGAAGTACAAGGCCTGAGCATTGCTACAGTTGGGTCATTTTAGACCGGGGACTTAATGGTCTTACAGCCGACTCCCTCCCTTTAGATGGTTATGCATATTACTTCAAAGGGACACGGGTGGTGCTGTGGTCTAAACCACTGAGCCTCTTGGGCTTGCCGATCAGAAGGTTGGCGGTTCAAATCCCTGCGACTGGGTGAGTTCCTGTTGCTCTGTCCCAGCTCCTGCCAATCTATCAGTTCAAAAGCATGCCAGTGCAAGTAGATAAATAGGTACTACTGCGGCGGGAAGGTAAACGGCGTTTCCGTGCACTCTGGTTTCTGTCAGGGTGTACTGTTGCACCAGAAGCGGTTTAGTTATGCTGGCCACATGACCCGGAAAGCTGTCTGTGGACAAATGCTGGCTCCCTCAACCTGAAGGTGAGATGAGTGGCACAATCCCATAGTCACTTTTGACTGGACTTAACCATCCAGGGGTCCTTTACTATTACCTTTTACCTTATTACTTCAAAATGTGGCAAGCTAATTCTTCTGTTTTTGAGGGCTCTTTTGATAATTCTGCTGAGTGGGGCCTGGAATTATCCTCCAACGTAGTGTCCTGAGGACACCGCTGAATTTCATAAAGCATGAAAACTGAATTACCTCTAGACTGAAAAGTCTCCTCACAGTATATATTTTAAAAGGGACATACAGAAAATATTACATATTCCCATTCTAGATATAACACAGCAATTGCCAATGAGATTCTCTCCAAACTCTAGCTTCTTCCAGCCAGTCCTGGAATGGCCAATGCTCAGGGATGATGAGAGTTGTAGTCCAAGACTATTTGAAAGGCACCACCCCTGTCATAGCATGTTCCATGTGGCAAATATGTGTTTCTGGAACCTTGTGCTAAGGAGATGAGATTGGTTGAACTGCCATGTGCAGCCACAGTGATAAACATGTAGGCCACAGCATAATATGAGAAGTGGGCCTCAATCTTTCATACTCATATTTCTGTTCCTTGTGTTCTTTATTTTTCTGCTTTCATGGCTACTGGAACCTTCATGTAGCTTTCATTTTGTTTTCAGTAGCTCTCTTCAATATGGAAAACAAGCGACTAGGTAAAAAATCATTGGTGAACTGTAATAAATGGATTTCTGCCAATGACAGGTCATGGGACCAAAAGAAAAAAAATATCTACCAAACCTGTGATGACCCTCTTTCCTCGGCTCTCATTTATCTCTTCCTTGTGTCCACGGCTAGATTTCTGCTGTATGATTTATTGAAGAAAAACAGTACCTAGAAATGGGCTTTTGATAAAATTGTTCAAGGATTCTTGGACAATAAATCCTAATCTTTACATGCATGCAGCAAGATGTTTCACCTTTTTTATGCTATAAATAATATATGCCAAATGTGATAATAAATCCATACATTTAGGCACTATCTGTGTAGTTTAGGAAACCAAGCTACAGTACTTAATTCTGATCATAGTAGAAGCAGTTACATAAAGCTTGGGATATTGATAGCAATATTTGTTTATTTGAGAACAAATTTCTGTCACTTGGTTGTGCTGAAATTTCATTGCTCTTATAAGTCTAGATAGCTATGCTGTGTGCAAGGAATTGCATATTAAGCCTGAGAGGCATTCAGTGGTTGCATAGAACAGAGGTCCTACACTGACTGCTTGGCAATGCATATGCTTAGCATATCAGCTGAAATTTCCAGTTTTCATTCATACGAAGCCCTTTCTCCATAATTAATCATCTGCAGCAATAAATGCACGGTAGCAACTGTCACCTTCCCCTGACCCCGCAACCATTACACCGGTGTTAAATGTAGACAACTTCAGTATCCACAGCTATTTATATATTGTAGGATCAAGGTCAGGGTTTGGCTTAATCATACAGAGAAATGAAATTTAAGTACAATTTGGTTGGCTTTGGGCTTTTTCTTCCTATGGCAATGTGGTAAGGGCTGTGGGTGGGTTTTAATTACTGGCTCATCTGTTGTTCAGAAAAATATTACAACCATCTATCTCGTCAAGTCATGCAGGATGTTGATGTTAAACTGGAGTATAAAAATGGACTAATGAAATATACGCTATCACAAGAGACTCTTTGGAACTCTATGTTTTTGGAACTGTGCCACAGAAAAATGACATTTAAGGCACCATCATCACAGCAGAAAGTGCTTGCATGGTTTAGGCTTGCATTTATTACCATGTATTTGTCTGGCATTTTGTATCCTTCTAGTACTATTTAATGCCCCTTTTATTTTCCCTTTTGAGGTATACCGATCTAATGATCTATCCACACGGGTGTGGTTCACTGACTGACACCTTCAATAGTACAACCATTATTATTTGATTTGAAATTCTTCACAACAGCCTCACTATATGCATTCATGGGATACCATATCAGTACAATTAGGAACCAGGAGGTGGGATTGCAATGTGGGAAAGAAAGGTAACGTCAGATAGTCAACAGGTACAGATATGGTGTAAGAGTTGGGATTTTCACTCACACACATTTTTGCAGAGTAAAAAGTTGAGACAGAAGAACAATCCTCTTCAGTGTATGTAATTGCATCAGATGTAGCCAGTCAGTACATTGATTTTTTATTTTTATTTTTGCACTGGTGTGCAGGAAACAAGCAAAGCCTTTGTAGCAGCTTCCTGACTGAAGGATTATCTTGTACATTTCCCCATCATCAATGGTATTTACAGTACTTTCATTGCAGTGTCGTCGTAATTTGGTTGCAAACAGCATTCTCTAAACTTGTATTCTTTAACACAGCTGTTAAGCACTTAAGGCTGCAATCCTATGAGCATTTATACTTGGTAGTAAATTGACATTGAACTTAGGGGGACCTACTTCTAAGAAAATATACCACATAGCATCAGGCTGCAGGCATGGTGATTTCCTTCAGTATTTGCCATTTATTGTTAAAGGCAACTATGTTTACATTTTAATAGGCTTGCTTTGTTGTGGTTCACTCTTGCCCATTTAGCAATCTGCAGGTGCCCAGCCTGTATATCAGAACATGGCCTCTGTCTTTCGCCTTCCCAACACGATCCCAAGGTCTTGACCCCTCCCACAAGCCAAGTCAAAATGACAGCCAAAACAAAAAAAACAAAACCAAGACAATTCGCTTCCTCTTCCTAAGAAGCACTTCAAACATCCTTTGTGACTCACTGTGTTCAAAGAGACTCATTTTATTACCTTGGGAAAAGACGATTGCAAAAAGATTGGTTTTTGCCAACTGTTCTTCCAGTCAGAAGAAACATAACAATTAACAAATGCCTTTTAAAATTGACATTTTATGGTTTATAGTTTACATCCCACTTGTGTGATACCCAGTAGGCTCCTCCCTACAAGTTTTGGCAGGCTCATTAAGAGTTTTTCTCTGAGATCTTGGCTCTGGACACCTCCACAAAGAAAGCTCCACTACAAAGTTTCCTTTCAGCTACAAGCTCCAGAAGCAACTACCTAGGGCCATTAATACCTGAAGCAGCTCCTAGGAACTCCAAGCTCCATGGCTCTGGTGGACAGAGAATATTGGTGGCTCTTCCCTTGCTATACTAGTCCCAGTAAAGAAACCCATTTCACACTGACATGTCTGTTGGAGAAAGCCCATGTATTTGTCACAAAAAACCCTGTGCATTGGAAACAGTTCTGGGAGTGGGTTTTGAGATGTAAGTTTACACAGAGTGTTGGCTGAGCCAGTTCAGCCCTGCAGAAGTGTGACCTCTTGCGGGAATTGTAGGAAAGCTCTTTCTCAGGGAAGTGCTATATCTCTGTATGACTGTAGCCCCTTCCCTGTTTGTTTTTCAGGAGTTTGTCCGTAGAGAAAAAAGAACAACCAATGAGGAAAATGGAGAAGGAAGAGAACAGAGGGAAGTGGGAAAGGGGATAGAACATGTAATAAACAATGGTGAAAAGAGAATCAACTTGTTTGTGTCCAGGCCTTGTCTACTATGTCCACCTTGCCTGGAACAAGGTACGAAAAGAAGCTTGTCTGCCATCACTGCTCTTCTCATTGAGGCAGGCCCAGCACCTGAGTGTGGCATCCTTGGGTGGGTACCAGTGCCCCATCAAACCAGGAGCCAGGACCCTGCTGGCTCAGGCATATTAGAACCATCATTCTAACTTCTCACAGTGCCCTCAATATGGCATCATTCCACTGCCAGAACCAGGCAGATGTAGGAGGGGGTCCAGCAGAGGGCATTTTGTCCACACCCACCCTCAAACCCAGAGGACAGGAGAGAATCCTGATAAATTTCCAAGAAATCTGAGGGTTTCTGGAACACAATTTGAAAACCATTGTTTTTGACCAGTTGGTTGTCTTCTCTTCTGTATGCCCAGTATCTTCTGGTTGATTTCCTGCTTCCCATTGGCTTTCTAACCTCAGCTCTTCTGTCTTCTCCACCTATGTGCTTCTCCTTGCCCCTCTGTGTGACTTCCAATCCAATCTAAATTTTTATTGTGGTCATAGACCGGCGTAAGGTAAGAAGCATGACTTTAATATGTATCAAAATTAGATACCATGCTTCGCAGCTCCTTTTTTATATAATTAAACCTGAACATTTCTCCTCTTCAGCATGCAGGATGCAGGCCTTGGAGCTTTGAGCCCCAATTCTGCTGTGCTTGTCGCAGAACTTTGCACTGATGCCCTCCCCAGCTCTTGCAATCACTTAGCTCCACCACGTGGTATACCAGAGACTGCAGAACCTAGCCACCACACAACAACCCAGGTTGCTCTGGTGACTTGTTGGAGCAGCCACAATAACCTCCTACGAGTGGCCACATTACCACATAGCCTTAATCCCTGGATGTTGCAAATGCTCCAGCAAGCTGCAGCTTTGGCATGACACTGAGGCTGTGTTGTCTCCTGACTCAGAAACACTTGAGGTTTGCCAAGCAGGGCTGAACTGCCTGTAGGCCACATCAACCCGATAAAGAATTTCTGTGTTTCATGCTTTGGGTGTCATCTAATTATATAGACATCATAGTCGTATTATTACTAGTCTTCTCGCTGTTAATGACTTGCACACTTTCACTCTTCCTTTTTTTTAATGTGTTTGAGTTTTATTTGGCTTTTCGTCTCCAATTTGCTTCACGGAAAGTTTTGGAATCCTGCAGAGTTCTACAATATCAAAAATAGAAACATATCTCAGGATGTCATGTAGCCTAAGAGCAGCAAATGAAGGGAAGGAAAAGGAAAGGCTGTTAGCTATTCTTGCTGGACACCCAGCAAGAGCTAAGAAGGTGGAAAATGGGGGTTCTGCAGCAATAACCTCCCATGAGTGTGCTATGTTTATTTTCTTGTCTGAAACCATCACCATACTGCGTGCCTGCAGTAAGTTTAATCTGGTTGTTCTGTTGAAAGAGAAGGGAAGAGGACCAAAGGAGTGGATTTCTAGTATGCTTCGCCTCCTCAGATAAGATGATGGCTTCTTGAACAGGGCACTGGAAGGCTCTATAGCAAGGACAACAGCAGAAAGAGACTGTCAGGGAAGAGGATGCTAACCACAATAGGGAATAAATTACATGGCCAAGGGTGACCTCTGGCAGCTCCAGTTAGGGCTGGAAAAGGCCCCGATCTGAAATCCAGGATTACTGCTACCAGTTAGCATAGATAAGACCAGCCTAGATGTTCAGACTAAGTGAAAAGCAGCTTCTAAAACTAACTACAAAAGGCTTGGGTCAACTGGCAATATTGTGGGGGTACCAGTGTAGTGCCATGCAGCGTGGCAGTGATGACCCAGAGGTGAAGATCCCTTGAAATGTCACAGAGGATGCTAAGGGACACCCTTGCATCATGTTGCACCGCTGACTATTTATTGATAAATAACAAAGAATGATGGATACTGAAAAAAGTCTGCAGTGGGAAGATTGGTAATCTAAATATAAGGGAGAGAAATTGTTTTAAAAAGAAAGGAAAGGTAGGGGAAAGAAAATGAATTATCCCTGCCAATGTTTGGTTCCAACTCTTGACTAGAGTAAGGCTGAGATAATTTATGAGAGAGTAATGATCAGCATCTGGAATCTCTAGCTCACCCCGGACGCATGACTGAGCTAGTTTTTATAAAGAACATAGCAAGCTGGCGCCACTGCAAATGAAGAAAATGAGTTTAATCACTTTACAAGCTTGCTGCTCGTGGTCTTGCTGACTGGGTCTGAATGAGACGTGGGGTGAAACAGTGACAAAACGATGTGTCTCATGCATATGCCGTTAGTGCTTCGTCTTTTTGTGTCTGTATAGGTCTGACAAGTAAAACTAGCTGATTTTGGATGCGATACACTAAAAGTCTATGGTTCGTGGCAAGCGGGATGTGCAAAGTACTTAAAATACCTGTTATTTATGTCTGTCCCGGGTGAGTCAGCAAAGCTATTTAGGGGACAGAAGAATGAGTGGCCGAGTAAGCTTAGAGATAGATGGCAATAGTAGCCTCAACTAGCCACTCCTGAGAGAGTACATATTAAGATCTGTGCATCTGTACATGTAATATCTCTTAATAATGGTCTTCTAGCACTAAGCAAAAACCATTAAATGTTGTTTTGTGAAGCAATGTGACAGATCTGAAGCAAACACGGCAGATTTATTTTTACAGCCACAAATCGGGGCTGATTCTCTTCTCTCACCAAGAAACCAACCATGTTAGGCAGCCGAACAGAGATTTCTGAACACAAAGGGCATTTGAAATGGTAGAAAAGGAAGATTTGTCTACTATGAAGCTCTGGAATTGGGGTGCCGCCACCCTTCTGCTCACCTTTCTGGATCTGAAAGGTGACAAAATGTTTTTAAAATGTAGACTAAAAGCACAGGCTGCAGACAATTCTTACCATTCAGAATCTAGCATCTTGCACAGAATTCAGTATTTATATCTTTTTTTAAATCTTCTTTTTAATGCAGGTTTATATATATTTATGGTTCTGAATGGAAAACCTCAAAAAGTCACCATGCTTTTCCCTCACTCTTTGACTTTCTGTCTTTGGCAGGATAAGGACGAAGTCCCAAAGGTCTTGTGGGAGCAAGTAGTGTAATTACTGATGCAGGTAAAAGAATGTCACCATGATTAAAATTAGAGGGTTGCATTTTTTGCGGTTTTTTTTTTGTTTTTTTTTTTACTAAATTTACTTCCCAAAGTACATGAGTGGCCATCATACCACTCATGGGAAGAAACAGAAAAATCTGTAGTTAGCTTCACTTACAAAGAATACTATAAACAAGTCAGGACATATATCCTCACTAATATTTCAAACATCAACGGTACAGTTTGAGACCTCAGCCCTCAGCACGCTTTATTATTATTATTATTATTATTATTATTATTATTATTATTATTATTAGAATTTATATACTGCCCTATACCCAGAGGTCTCAGGGCAGTTTTACAGTGCATGCAAACAAGGCCTGTCATCTAATTAGGGTAATCAAACAATTGGGATTGGGACAGTGGCGAAGCATGGGTTGCTGGTGCCCAGGGCGGGCAAGCTGACAAAGCCCCAAGCAGGGCCACATTATGCTACTTGCCTGTCCTTGCAGGGGGGAGCCCAGCTGGCCAACACAGCCCTTGGTGGGCAAATCCCCCTGGTGCCCATGAAGATGAGCATGTGCCAGGCTGCGTTAGGCTCGCCCCTTGCCCTGCTTCCTCCATCTGTGCTTGCTCACTGTGAGCCTAAGCTGCTCTGCCACCTTTGCCAGGGCGGGGATCCCCGTGGAAGCCGACACCTGCATGGGGGTGCCTGGTTGCACCTCCTCAGAATTTTGCACCTGGGGCCATGCCCCCCTCCCATGCTACACCACTGGATTGGGAAGCAACATGAATGCATATATAGCTATAGGTGAGAAATAAATGTCTAATCAGGACCAGGGATTAACAGGATGGCCAGGTGTAAAATAGAACAGGGCTGCCGCACCTCTAAGAGTTGTGTAGAAAAATTGTGTAGATCTTGGCATAACAAGTTACACCTGCTGAAAATCCATCTTGACTACACAACTATTAAAGGTGCAGCAGCCCTGCCTTCTGCTACACCAGACCACCCTATTTTAGTAAGGCATCATGCCTCCCATAGTCACTCCACTGCTATATTATTGTGAGGGAGCAGGTGGTGCTGTGGTCTAAACCACTGAGCCTCTTGGGCTTGCTGATCGGAAGGCTGGCAGTTCAAATCCATGCGGTGGGGTGAGTTCCCATTGCTCTGTCCCAGCTCCTGTCAACCTAGTAATTCAAAGGCATGCCAGTGCAAGTAGATAAATAGGTACCACTGCAGCAGGAAGGTAAACGGCATTTCCATGCGCTCTGGTTTCCATCAGGGTGTTCTGTTTTGCTAGAAGCAGTTTAGTCATGCTGGCCACATGACCCAGAAAGCTGTTTGTGGACAAACACTGGCTCCCTCAGCCTGAAGCGAGATGAGCGCCGCACACCATAATTGGGGCCCTTTACCCTCCAGGGGCCCTTTACCTTTTTACCTATATTAGTGTGATAGCAAACTACAGGATACATGCCACCACTGGTTATGAAAGTGGAATCTGTAACCATACCAAAGTGTGAGTCACATTGACATCATCTGCATACTGGTGAGAGTGGTTTCATTGGCTTGTGTGTATATGCAGCCTACATTCTTTTCTTTGTAGTAAGGGAAACCAGCAGAAGGGTTAGTAAAGAAACGTTTGAGAGTTGATATCGGTATGCTTAGAAAGGGGTGGGTCAAAGGACTCACTACGGAAAAGTTTGAATGAATTTACGAAACGAATGCATTTCAGTGGATGTTTAAAACTAATCTATCCCTGATTAAAAGAATTGTGAGGCAAATTAGCTCAATAAAAGTGAAGCCTTAATAATAATTATTACTCTTGAGAGCAATTAATGGAATATAATAATTACTTAGCTTTGACCAGGCTTGAAAGAATATCTGAGGCAACTATATTTTAGTGCTGAAAAATACAAAATGAGTCATGAACGAACTGTTGCGTTGTATGGCTTTGATGAGCTGCATACACCTTTAATTCTAGGATTCAAGCAAATGAAGTGCGTGTGCGTGTGAGAAACATCACTTAATCAACCAAGTCATCGTATTCCAAGTGAAGTATTTTTCTTTTCACATATCCTAAGTGAGACAGGGTCTTTCCAAATACCTAATTAGTGCTGTCAGTCAGTCTTGTTCAAGGAAACGTCTTACATGCAGGAATGGCACTGGTGAATGAATGTTATGTCTTGTATATGGATTTCTAAATAATATGAATAATAAAGAAAAACACCTAGAGTCTCCCTACAGCCATAAAGTGGCTGAAGGCTCTAAAGCAATAGCCGTCTTTCTTTCAATGGTGTACCCTCTCTGCTTGTTTTGCAATACACAGTACTCAGGGGCAGCTTGTAAGCTTGTCAGACCACGTCAGACGACTTTTATCCCACTGATGTTACTAAAGGGGTATTGGTGTGGGCGCTGCTTTAGATCAATTGAAGTCAAAAGGATTAATAAGGCCCAAAGTCAAGATTTCCAGCTTCTTGAGATTCACAGCCGTGACCCCACCCCAGTGTTATGAGTTGCGGGTGGGTGGTATAGGGAGTTAGCTGTATGCAATGATGAGGAAGAGCAGCAGCAGGTGATAATGGCAGTGAGCTCACTGAGGGAGCCCATGGAGGTTGTCCTGTCCAAGGGCCTTCTACGTCACTGTTGCTATGTTACCCAAAGTAGAATGTTCTCTTCAGATAGAAGGACCCCCGCCAAGATCTTTTTGCAGCAGGTCAGTGAGGACCACTTGCTTTTAAAAATGTGCACCTTTTGGACTGTATCTGTCAGTTCCCCCCTCTGTGTCAAATAAAGGTAAAGGTAAAGGTACCCCTGCCCGAATGGGCCAGTCTTGACAGACTCTGGGGTTTGTGCGCCCATCTCACATCTATTGGCCGGGGGCCAGCGCTGTCCGGAGACACTTCCGGGTCACGTGGCCAGCGTGACAAAGCTGCATCTGGCGAGCCAGCGCAGCACACGGAACGCCGTTTACCTTCCCGCTGGTAAGCGGTACCTATTTATCTACTTGCACCCGGGGGTGCTTTCGAACTGCTAGGTTGGCAGGCGCTGGGACCGAGCAGCGGGAGCGCACCCCGCCGCGGGGATTCGAACCGCCGACCTGACGATCGGCAAGCCCTAGGCGCTGAGGCTTTTACCCACAGCGCCACCCGCGTGTCAAATAACTGGGGTCAAATAAGTGTTGTTTGATTTTTATAATACATGGAAGATGGATCTCCCTTGGGAGGTTGTGGACTCTCCTTCCTTGGAGGTTTCTTTTTTTTTATAATATTTTTTATTGCTTTTTCCCAGGATCCAATACATCGTCAGAAATTCACCAAAAGCGATTTTACAGAAAGAAAGAAAAAGATTAGAAAAGAGAATATTCATATTTCCAAGGCAATTTTTCATAATCTACTGGACTTCCCCACATCCTCCACACCCTGCATTCTTTACAATAAAAATAACAGCAAATTGTTACCTTGTTTCATACGTTTTTGTACTTTCATCTAATTATATTTTAAGTTTAGCGTATGTTGTTGAGTCACTTTTTCTCATCATCAATCCTAAAAAAATTACTCTAAACTTTAGTCCTTTCATGGTTATAACTTAGTTTCCACCATTTTCAAATTTAATTGCTGAAGCTAAATTTTTCCAAAACTTAGCAAATTCTCAACATTCATATAACTTATAATGTTTTTGTAAATAGTCCTTAAATTTTTTCCAGTCCTCTTCCACCGCCTCTTCTCCCAGGTCTCGGATTCTGCCAGTCATTTCGGCCAATTCCATGTAGTCCATCAGTTGCGTATGCCACTCTTCCAGCGTGGGTAGCTCCTGTGCTTTCCAGTATTTGGCTATAAGAATTCTTGCTGCTGTAGTTGCATACAAAAAGAAAGTTCTGTCCTTCTTTGACACTCTCTGGCCCACAATGCCCAGGAGGAAGGCCTCTGGTTTCTTGTGAAAGGTATACTTAAATACCTTTTTCAACTCATTGTAAATCATTTCCCAAAAGGCCTTCACCCTCGGGCACGTCCACCAGAGGTGAAAGAATGTTCCTTCAGCCTCCTTACATTTCCAACATTTATTATCAGACAGATGATATATCTTTGCAAGTTTGACTGGGGTCATGTACCACCTGTAAATCATTTTCATAATGTTTTCTTTCAAGGCACTACATGCCGTGAATTTCATACCGGTGGTCCATAACCTTTCCCAGTCTTCAAACATAATGTTGTACCCAATGTCTTGAGCCCATTTTATCATGGCTGATTTAACTATCTCATCTTGAGTGTTCCATTTAAGCAGCAAGTTATACATTCTTGAAAGCACTTTCTTGGAGGTTTCTAAGCAGAGGTTGGGTGGGCATCTGTCATGGATGCTTTAGCTGAGTTCCCTACATTGCAGGGGGTTGCACTAGAAAGATGGCCCTTGGGGTCCCTTCCAGCTCCATGATACTATGTTTTTTCTGCATCAACAACATTTTATTATGTTCCTATCATTTTTTGTAATTGTATTCTGTATAAATTATTTTAAAAATATGAATAAAACATGTTCTATTTACAAACAAAAAATTTAAATAGCTACCTTTCTACTGGTAGGATGGGGGGCATGGGTTTCGCCAGGCTTTTTGTTAGGGGGCAGGCTTTTGTTAGGGGGCAGAGCCTCAGATTTGTACTGACTTTTACTTGGGGGGCAGCTGCCCCCTTGCCCCTCCTAGGATACGTCCATTGCAGGGCCAAGGAAGGAAACAAGGTCAGAAGGTGGCCATGGTTGGGAAAAGGTTGGAAAACACTGATTTAAAGCATAGTTTTCCCCAGGGTGTCCAAACCTCCTCCAGAGCTACTGTAACAAACACATTTTCAGAGACTTCATGGGTTATGGGATGATGGAGAGTGTATAATGCAGGGGTGGGGAACCTGTGACCCTCCAGATTTTGCTGGACCCCAGCTCCCATCAGGTCCACCCAGTGTGGATAATGGCAGAGGCAGTTTTAGTGCAGCAGCACCAGTTTGCGCACACTGGTCACACAGCCAAGGAGGGCGGCTTCTGAAAGCCCTGTAAGCGCTTGCTCAGCTTCGGGGAAGAAGGCTCTGACAGGGTCCCAGAGTCCTGCCTTTTTCACAAAGCTGAGCAAATGCTTACCCAGCTTTGAGAAGGTGGAGTGAGGGTGGGAAAGGGCATCATTTTTTGGCCTCACACAGGGTGCCATATCACCAAGATCTGTCCCCGCCAATGGTCACAATCTAGCATCCTCCAGAGAACCACAGATACCTAATCCCTGGCTAAGTCTTTCCAAGTCTTTCCCCTAGATAAACACGCAAAAAGTTGACAATCCTTTCATTCCACTATAGGAGTTGAGCAAACCTATTGTGACATATGTGTCAAGAAGCATTGATGTATACGGTATTTTTAGTGTTATGGATAAGAGCAGTGCATTTTTTTCAGGGGGTACTCAAGATACGCAGTACCAGCACCTCTTAAAAAGCGTGACACTTTCTGTAACAACTTCGTGGTGAGTACCAGCACCTACTTTTCTAGAAAACAAGCACTGGATGAGAGAAAGAGATTCAGATTTGATACAGGATCTTTACTAAAAGCACATTGATTAGATCCTTGGCTGACCTGTTTGTTTGTTTTTTACCCGAAAATCATACGCCCAAAACAAAGGATATAGAAATGTTGTAGAAATAGCTGTTTTAACTTTTGTTAGTTTTTTATCAGTATTGTCTATTCTGGAATGAATTTTGAGTCCCCTACAGCCCTTGGCAGGATTCTGTTTGGGTTTTGTGTTGAAAAATCTCTCTGGGATCACGGAACAGGAGAACTAAAAATACAGAAAAGCCTGATTAATAATCAATTTGCAGACGTCTTCAGGAATCTGTCATGACACATCAGCCAAGGAAGTGCAGGTAAAAATTACTTTTTCCACCACTAAAGGAGTCACAAATAGAAACGGTTTCCTTGGAGATTTAACTGCTGTACTTAAAAGCAAGAGGAAGTTTCTCAATAATGGGTCTGCTTCTGCCCAAGCCATTTAATTAAATCTCTCCATGTGATATAGAGACGGAAAGAGAGGGAAAGAAAAACAATACTAATTTTCTGAACAGCTCTGTTTTTACATTAGTATCTCTTATCCAGCATGGTACAGTTATCTAAAGAGAAAAATAGCAAAATGTCACCATCTATCTGAGCAACAGACAATAGAGCCATCTAGTCTAACAGCCCAATTCTATAGGCGTTTATGATAAATCCCACAGCATTCTGGGGGACTCATTTCCCAATTCATGCGATTTGAATTGCACTCCTCACAGCTTCACAGAAGTTAGTTGCCACTAAATTCCAGCTGAAATTCAGCACAGATTTCAGATTTCTGGTAATACTGGGAACAACACACTGTGACCATAGGAGATCTGGTTCTCTCACTTCTATGAAATGATCCCAGGATCACAATGGACCCCCATTTGTGTGGCACTCACAATACCCTCCCCAGATGCAATACCGCCCAAGCAATTTTTCTATCTGTAAAGTATTTTTTTGGGGGGGGGACGGGACAGGTTATCATGTCACACTGGTACAGTGGCGTAGAGTGCAGTGGCGTAGCGTGGGTTGTCAGCACCCGGGGCAAGGCAAGTAATTTGTGCCCCCTAACCCGTGGATTTGCGCCCCTAACCCCCAGATGTTGCGCCCGGTGCGGCCGGCCCCCCCTGCACCCCCCACGCTACGCCACTGGTAGAGTGGAGGGCCTGGGTGGGGGCCTTGGCCCTGGGCTCAAATTTCTTAGGGGTGCAACCAGTTGCCCTCACAACAGTCTCCCTCATTGAGGCCAGAGCCTCGGGTAGGCAAGCCATGCCTAGGCCGGGCATTCAGGGTTGGGGCGATGGGGGTGCCTCCTACTCCTCATGGCTGTGTGTGCCGGGCTCCTAGGGCAGCCAAGGGGGAGGGAGGGGGAGGACACTACCACTACCGCTGCCCACCAAGGAGGGAGGGAGGAAGAGGAAGGTGGGAAAGCACTGCCAGAGCCACGTGTGTTGCCCAGAGTGCCTTGCTGCTGGGACAGGAAGGTGAGGCGACACAGCAGCGCTGCTGGCTTCCCGTTTCTCTGCCTTATCTCTGCTCCTAGGTCAGGGCTAGTTTGCAAGGGGATACTCCCTTGACTAGAAGCTGGCTGGCGAAGGGACTAACCTCTGCCCAGTCCATCAACACTTGTCCCATCTCGGGTGCCAGCAATCCATGCTATGCCCCTGCACTGGTATGAGGGGAGAACTTTGCCTTCTAAAATATTGTAACATGCCACCCCAATCTCCACAATTGGTGTGAGATTCCAGGGGTTGCATGTGCACCTTAACCCAGGGTCTGTGTTTCCTTTTGGACAAATGGGGCACAGCTGAAACTGTGGTGTCTTTAAGATATATGGTTTATTTACACAAATATCTTATAACCTGAACCTAGGTGAACAGCACCTGCTCCCCAAAGGTATCTCCTTCTTAGGAGGTGTTATCAGGATCATTTTTTATTTTTGAGTGTGGTGGCGGCATTGTCTTCAATGGTATGTGTCTTTTCTTGTTATTTCAATGGCAAATAATTGTGAAGGAATGGCAAAATTATTTTTACCCCACTCCTTCAAATTTATCCTTCCCATTAACACTTTTGTTACTCTGCAGTTTGTACAGTATGTTTCACATGCCCGATGTGGACTGGAATGGTTTGGGGGATATAGTTGTGTTACACCTACTTTTTCACACATCAATCATAGCTTTGATGGATGCTTTATCAGCAGGCAAAAAAATAAAAAATAAATAAAGCAGGGTGAGACTGATGCCACACATCATGAAGCTAACAAAGATGCTTTGCTGTGACATTGTGCCACTTTAAATATTTCCAGTGCTGCTCATCCCTTGTTTTTTCCCCCCTCTGAACCAAGTGAACAGACAAGCCTAGTTGTCAGTGCCCGCAATGGCATCTCAACAGATGGCAGTGAATGTAAACAACCATCTGTCTGTCCCGAATTTAAGCTTACGGACGGTGATAGGAAGAAATGTGCTATTATGCAACTACATCTGTGATAAGTGATTTGCACAAGACCATCATCTTGTCTTGTGAGCTGAAGATACATTAATAAACCCTAAGGGATGGTACGAAACTTCCCAGAGAAATTCCCCACTGATCCAAACAAACAGAACATTTGGATCAAGTGTGAGGGCTATAAATTTGGAAAACAAGGGGGAAATTGCTGCAAATGTTATATGCTCACATACTTGTACACTTTCTTTGAAAGGTTAAATTAGGACATAGTGGAGAGGAATTAATTATGGGGTATGTTAATCTTGTGGTTGGTGTTTTTTATGTGTTTCAAAATCTACAGTAAAGGTGCCCAGATATTTTCATCACTCTGAATTTCTCTAAGCTTTAGGGAAAGTAGCAAGTATCAGAATATTAAACTTGATACTGCTTGCCACAGAGTGGGGCGGGCAGAGAGAGAAATAGAGAAATGAGTGTAACTATATTATACACACCATATAAATACAGTGCTGGCAGATGCAAAAACATATACATAATATGTCCTAAAGAGTCTTGTGTGCCCAAAGGTGCATAAATCTGCATCCATTTAAATAAAGGTGCCAAACCATACCACTTTATATGGAGATTGCTTCCCTCCATAGAAACAAATGTGGATCCCTAAGCAGAAAAGCTGTTTTGGGGTGGGTGGTGGAAATAAATATGGAAGTTGTTTCAGCAGTTATGTAGTAAAAGTACCTGAAGGGAAGGTGGTACAAAGGTCTAGTAGGACATCTGACTTTGGCATCCAGAACAAATATATCGAACTTTTGTTTCCAAACTCAAAACATAGTAAAGAATTGTGGTACAAAAAAATGTGGTTTAAAAGTTCCTTTTAAACACTGGGAGCCCTTTCCTTTTCTCTTCAGTACTGCAATTGTCTCCTTAAAAGTTCCACACCTACTTTCTAGAGAAAAATCTTCAAGTGTCATAATAATAATAATAATAATAATAATAATAATAATAATAATAATAATAATACTGCTTTTATTATTTGTACCCCACCCATCTGACTGGGTTGCCCCAGCCACTCTGGGCAGCTTCCAACAAATATAAAAGCATAATAAAACATCAAATATTATAAACTTCCCTATACAGAGCTGCCTTCAGATGTCTTCAAAAAGTTGTATAAGTATGTATCTCTTTGACATCTGATGGGAGGGCGTTCCACAGGGTGGGTGCCACTACCGAGAAGTATTAAGTAATTAAGAGATAGTAACACTAAAACAGATACTTGATTTTAGGCAGAAGGCCAAGAAGTGCTACAAACCAATACATGAAGGTTCCTTTATACCAGGTTAGACAGCTTAGCTCAGCATTAAAACTGGTACCTTTCGCCAGCTTTCGTTGGCAAGACAACTATGGCTGTACCTGGGCTGAAATAGCTTGGCTTGGAACTGGTAACCTCAAAACTGGATCACTGCAATATGCTGTATATAGGCTTTCCTTGGGCTTAAGCTGGCAGCTGGAGGAACCTAGCCATTAGCTAGGTTTTTGACTGGGACAAACTGTCGATACCATTTAACAGCTACAGAAATGCATATATTAGTGGAAAGTGTGCATGAAAATGAATATATCAGTGAAAATAACATACAAAATGTGTTATATTAGGGGAAACTGCTTGCAAAAATGTGTACATTAGTTAAAAGTGTGTATAAAAACGTGCTTGTTGGGATAAATTTTCACTAAAATATTGATTGGTTTTCCTTTTTTAATATAATTTTTATTGAACAATAATAAACAATAATTTCCAACCGCTCTGCTGAGCTTATGACTCCCCTCCATCCCGCCAACAAGCTTTCCCTTTTCAAATCTATATCTTACAGTTTAATCTTATATTATAAAGTCCACGTCGTAGGATTTATTTCAATCCTGCTAGTGTCTTCAAACTTCTACAATTAGTATCTATATAGTCAATGAATTTTCTCCGTCTCTTTGGAATTTTAGTTCATCCTGGTTTCAAACTCTGCAGGTCAGTTTTGCCAGTTCCACGTAATCCAACATTTTCGTCTGCCACTCCTCCATCATTGGTAATTCCTGTAACTTCCACTTTGGGGCTAATAAAGTTCTCGCCGCAGTTGTGGCGTACATAAATAGTCTTTGCTCTACCTTTGCAATTTCCTCTCCCCTCAAGCCCAGGAGAAAAGCTTCCGGCTTTTTGGGGAAGGTAGATTTAGGCATCTTTTTCAGTTCATTGTAGATTAGTTCCCAAAATGATCTTACCTTGTCACATGTCCACAACATATGATATAAATCTCCATCCTTCTCTTTACGTTTCCAACATGATCTAATACTCATTTCATGAGGATTTAAAATAAGCAATTAAGTCACATATTCCTGCGAAATGGGGAAAATTGAATTTAAGTTTGGAAAAAATGAGAAACTGAGAGAACCAGAAATTGTTTGGTCCTTCCATCCCTACAGGGGACATAGGCCTCCTCTGGTAGTGATGTTTGCCTAGCAACAGGATGCAGTTACCCTGCTGATTGGGGCCTCTCCTCACTTAGGTGGTTAGCCCTGGTTCTCAGTAGTTATAGGAGCAGTAGCCAAAAGAGGCAATTGGGGATAGTAATAATAAAAGTCCTCTTCCGAGACTTCTTGGTATTTCTGACCACATCAACGCAATGCATTTAAAACACACTTATATTGCTTAAACAATCATGGCTACCCCCAAAGAATCCTTGGAAATGTTGTGTGTTCAGGGTGCTGGGAGACATGACCTTGTGGTTCATAACAGGCAATAGCCAATTACCTTCCTTTCTTTAGGCAAACAATATTTGGCAGTAAAATGCTGCATCCATTCAGCTACCCACCCACAAAGCCACAAACAAGTTAGTTTCAGCCTCCCAAGCAGGATCATGACAAAAGTTTGTCAAGTGCTTGACCTGGATCACAATGCTAGAACTGAGCACTCTGTTATCAACAAACTCTATCTTCAGTTACTATAATGAGCTAAACTTGTGTAAGCCTTGCAGATGCATCTACATGATTTATTCATTCAAAGCATGACTTGGCTAATTAAAGTACACCTTTTGCTTATTACATTTTATGGACTCCATTACTATAATGCAGGCAGCCCCAAGCAGCTTGACACAGAAAATTGTCTCCTGGGTGGGGGAAAATATGAGACACACGTGTCCTTTATTTCATCCTTGCAGAATGTTGAATGGCGGCAGATGACATTTTGCAAAACAGAACAAATTGTGAGACAGCTACTATAAAATTGAAATTTACAGTCTTAAATAAATCTAAGAAAACATTCTGGATTGAAAGTGTGTGTACATGTGCAAACAGTTATATTAGTCATCTTTTCCACCCAGGTTAGCCCATCTTATCAACTGCTACATCATTTTACAATCATGTAATCCTGTTAATTTCAATGGTATTCTTAGAAATTAACTGAAAATCACTTTTTTATAGTTCTATGATGCAATATTAAGAAAAGGAAATTAGAAAACAATGGAATAGTATGTACAAAAAGTACAACAAACATACTTCATCACCTTAGTCTTTCTATTCTTCTTAAGAATTTCTGCTATCTGTATCTCATTCCCGTTTATTATAATTGTATATATCTAATATCTAGTTTTTCATGGACCCTGGCATTTTTATAGTATGTCATTTCCAGATGACAAGCTCAGTAAAAAAATATGGCTTCGGTTGCACTCAAGAATTTCATTTTGCAAATGTTATCAGGGAGATAGTAAGATTATCTGTGGATTCAATCAGTTGTGGGAAATTTGTAATACCTTGTCAACTCTTGGGTTAATATGTTTTATACATGATCCTCCTCAGAGTCCTTGAGGAGAATCTGTGTTTGTTTCAATCATTAATCTGTCTTCTTTGATACAAAATGGGCTACAGATGACCCTGTTATATTCATTAGGCAGATATGGTCCATAATATCAAAGTTAATCAAAAGAGTAGGTCCAATTTTAAAAATAAACAAATATTAGCATCCTATCACTAAAAAAATTACTCAGCCACAATCACAGAAATGGTGGGACAGTCACTCACTAAAGATCAAAGGTGCCATGCTGGGATGCTTCGATGATTCCCTGATCTCTTGAATTGGAAAGAATTTATGTGTTTCCTGGTTGTGAGCAGTAAGAGGAGGTTCTAATAAGTAGGCCAGTGGCTACTAAAAGTACAGGATCTTTGTTTTCATTTGTATCAAAATTATGGTGTACTTTTGTTGCAGGAAACTGAAGTCCTTTGCAGCTGTTTGGCACCATTTCTTTGTATCCTCAGATAGTAAAAAGGTTTCCATTTTTGCAACACCAGTTTCACAGTTCTATATATTCGCACACAAAAAGTGAGTTGGAAGGGGGGGGGGGAATTATTGTTGCTATTTTATTTGAGTTTGGCTGATCGTACGGTGATAAATCTGCTATTACATATATTAGCTTTTTTCTTTTCTTTCTGTTGATGTTACAGTTCTGTTGGTGTATACTGTACGCCCTCCCATCAGATGTCAAAGAAATAAACAACTATCTAACGTTTAGAAGGCATCTGAAGGCAGCCCTGTTTCGGGAAGTTTTTAATGACTGATGTTTTAAGGTATTTTTTATCTTTTGTTGGAAGCCGCCCAGAGTGGCTGGAGAAACCCAGCCAGACGGACAGGGTATAAAAAATGAATTGTTGTTGTTGTTGTTATTCTAATGCATCCCTCAGACTCCCCTACACATGCAGACTTCTACTCTCACCAAACTTCAAGGGACACCAGTATTTGCTCCACTGAAGTGAATGGAGAAAGTGCACAGGGATAAGCTGGTGTTTAGTATACTGCACTTCTGACGGTGCTGTGGATTATGGCAAAGGTCTTGATGAGCTGGCAGACTCAGAAGAAATATACTGGTTTTAAGCAGTATCAAGAAACAGAAAAGACAGAGAGGCACCAATCCCAGGGAGGAAAAACCTCAAAGATACATAAGAAGCCATGCAATTTTTAAGACCCCATGCATTTTGAGCAGAAGACTCTTTTCAGGGGCAACTGAAACTATTATCTGAAATAAACTTCTGAAACACTAGCCCATTTTCAGAGGTTCTGTTCATGCTAGCAGAAAAGTTCAGGAAATGGCATTAGGTTTCAACCCCCAACTAAAGCCAAAATTGCATATAGTCAGAACACATTGGGTTCAGTGGTGGGTGGGATTGCCAAAGTTTTCCCCTCAGATGCCCATCCGCCTTTCCTCCCCTTTCTGTCTTCGTTTTAATTTATTTTTGCCAAGTGCATAAAGCTGAACGAGCATAATTTAAATGCATGTAATTTCATGTTACCTGTATTGTAGAGAGCTCTCTCGGTGTGGTGGTCCTCAACCCTGCATTTCCTTGGTTTACAGTCACATGGAAAGGAGTGAGCTCTCAAGAGACATATTTATAATGAACATGTCTAGGTCAGAGGCAAAACTTGAAACAATGGAAGGAGGGCTACTTTCTCTCCTTCAATGACTTGCAATATAGCCCAGAGGGAACGTCATGCTTATGTGTTGAAGACTTTCCTGTCATCGCCAAACTGACTTACCATTGAGCTATTTTGGAAACTACAGTAGTACCTCGGGTTACATATGCTTCAGGTTACAGACTCCGCTAACCCAGAAATAGTACCTCGGGTTAAGAACTTTGCTTCAGGATGAGAACAGAAATCGCACGGCAGCAGCGGGAGGCCCCATTAGCTAAAGTGGTGCTTCATGTTAAGAACAGTTTCAGGTTAAGTACGGAACTCTGGAATGAATTAAGTACTTAACCTGAGGTACCACTGTAGTGTTATGGCTGTTTAAAGTAGTTTCTCTCTCTTCTTGTGGATGCGTCTTTGAAACACATCAGACTGCAATAAACCACCATTTCTTGCGCACCTCTGAGTTTCCCCCTCTCTTTTCTTCCGTATGTAATATCTGTCAGAAGCTCAGTCTACACTTGAGTAGGACCCTGGCAGAGACACATGCCCGACTGGCATGTTCCCTCCCTCCTGGTCGATTGTTTGGGAGCTTCAAAAGCTTTCTTCTGCCCGAACATCACAGCAACCGATGCCAACCGACACCGGCACACTTAGGAATCTGCAGAGTTTGCGCAACTTGCGTAACAGACCTCAGCAACTCAGCATTTTGGCTAATCTATTTTATTTACATATAAACACACACGGAGCACTGCAATATGCCTCCCTCTCTCTCTAGTATCAGACAGCAAAGAGAAAAAGAACAAAGGACAATAGCCCAGCTTTACGGAACACAGTAACACAAACATCCTGTTTCCGTCACTTCCAACTCTGTGGAGTCAAAACATATACCGTCATGTGAAAGACAACAATCCCGTGACTGCAATCATGCAGCAGGAATTCTAACAATGTCATGATCACAGCCTAAAGACGAGTGTCCTGAGATCTTTTACAGGTATGCAAGTCTGACTGATTTCTGCTGGGCTCACACGCAAGAATAACCTCCACAGGACTGCACTCAAGATAGCAAAATTAGCATTGAGAGTTGTCATGTTCTCAAGAAAGGACACTAAGGACACATTTGGTTATGACTATATTTCCATGAATAAATATTATAAATTTTGTGGTTTATGAGTTCTTATGTCAACCACCTAACCTATTGTAAGTCTTTTCCTTGCTCTTTCCTTATTAACCTTCTTCCTGTCTCCCACAGGGCTATGTCAGGTCTGCTGCTCTCACCTGAAATGCATTTATTTATGGAGTGGTTAGGATTTAGGTAGAAAAACATTGTCAGTGATGGAATAATCACAATGGAAATGCCAGTGGATACTTGTTACATGCCGTGTCACCTCCATGTTGTCATTAATGATAACATGGAAAATGCCACCTTTTTCACTGGGAATGTGAAAATCTACCAACATATTATTGCCAATTACAAATTGCGTTTCTTTAATATAATGTGAAAAACAATCCATGTGTATCCTTTTCAAGCAGGCAAAGTTACAAGAATGGATACTTGCTTGAAAGAAGCCTGTATTACAGTAGCATCTTTAGTCTTAGTGATTTGACTTGTAATATATAAGTTGTATATTTGTAATTTCTTTGGGTCTGCAATTGATTGGTTATGTTTGTACATATTGTATTATATTTTAATACATTAACATATATAAATGTATAATGGAAAACACATAATATACTCAAGCCCTTGTTACCAAGGAGAGCACCTGAATGTTACCAATAAACAGTATTCTGTAAAACTATTTGGTGTTTTCATATTTTTAAAGGGGAAAAAGAACTGTGGAATATTTTGGAAAAATCTTTTGGAAGATAGCTCACAATGTGTCCAATGCTAGTGTTATTCAGAGTAGACTCACTGACCTATTAATGAGCATGTCTAACAGGTCCATTAAGTTCAATGGGTCTACTCTGTGTAGGACTAGCATTGGATACAATCTTTTGTTTTCCAGGTTATTGTTTCCTAAACTGCAAAACACTAACATGACTGTCCTTCTGGATACAGGATTAACCCTAAGTGCTAGAGATGTGGCAATGAGATTGGCACCTTGCTACATATGCAGTGGGCTTGTGAGATGGCTGAAAGCTACTGGTCACTAGTTTTGAAGCAGTTGGCTCCATCTTAAATGGACCTGTTTTCCAAATCTAAGACTGACTTTACTTTTTAAAGACAATCTAGATTATTTGCAAGCTTTGCCATATTAGTCACCATATGCCTGATGGCATCCAGGACTCTGGGAATTAGCTGTATGGAATTAGCTGCACATGGAAAAAAATCATGTTGGCGTTGAGCAAAAGTATATTGACAATTTCTCTGAGAACTAGCATCCATTCATAGCCTAAGCCAACCCAAACTTGTTTTGGTCAAATGTTCTGTCTTCATATGATTGTTCTGGTATGATCATATCAAACTATTTTTTTATATGTCCTGGATCTTTCTTACTTCTTTTGCTATACGTTTTGCGCCCTCATTATTGTCTTTATTCCACCTGTAAATTTTCAAGGTTTTACATTTATTTCCCCTGTTATTGCTATTACTTTTTCCTGTGTGTGTGTGTGTGTGTGTGTGTGTGTGTGTGTGTGTGTATATATATATATATATATATATATATATATATATATATATATATATATAAAATAAACCAATCAAACCACCAAATACAAAACAAACAGGAGTGGAGTCTTTGGAAACAGATTATTCCTTATGACAGCCTTCCCTTCTGCATTCAGGATGGAAACCATTGATGTAACTACCGGTACACGTTATCTGTCCTTATTTGTCATACCCCTCAGTACTGTATTTTGCTGCATCAGCTTGTCTGACAAAGTGATTTGCCGAACCTTAACTAACCAGCTCCTGTGGCGAATAACATGAAATAAATGGCTGTAAAGGCAGAAGAAGCAACAGGGTTTTAAACAGAAGTAAGAGGATTTCTTCAAGCCCCAGAAACCCAGTGAAGGATGTTTGGAGAGGACTGTCTTGAGACCACACCCTGGTGCAATTATTCCCTTTGCTTGTATCTTGGTGGTCTTCCCTGACTGAATGGTACCAAGTAGAACCTTGTTATATATATTGTTGGTTTCACTCCATACCTAATAATTAGTACTTTTGTTCGTTTAGACAACCTATGAAGAGTGGCAATCATTTTGATTACTTACAAATTGCATTTAAATACTTGTCTTATTTTTATTTTTTGAACCAATGCATCTAAACTAATTAAAGCAACAATAACCCACCACACATATGTCATAAAGCAGTGGTGCTGTATGACCAGAATAGAAGACAAATAAATGTCTCTCTTGAAGAAGAAGAACAAGAAAATTCAAAGTTATATAGTACTGCATTTTTATTGGCTGGCTGTATTCCAGTCATGATGCTGCTTCTGATATTTTACAAAAGTATATTTATACTACATTTATACCAATTAAAAAAATATAGGCTTCTATGCTTTCCAATTTGGGAAGCTGATGTCAAAATTTCAGCCATATTGGATCACCAAAAGGGAGGGAAAGAGTTCCTTCTCATTCAAGGACATATAAAAAAGAGGAAGAAGCATGTGTCAGATTATATATTAATTTTTTGCAATGCTGATATTTCACCTCGACCACTTTCTCCTTTTTTTAGTGCAGCAAAATAATAATGGTTATGAAATCTTACGCAGAATAGCCGCGTATATGAAGCAAAATAAGCTCTGTTAATTTAATCTGCTTTCCTAAATGTTAACAGCAGTGTAAAAATGGATGCTCTCATCCCTGTAATCAGTTGCACGGTGCACAAGGGCATCAGTCTCTGGTGCCTCATCTGCGAACTAATCTTTCATTTCATAGCAGATCTTTCCATATCAAACAACACAAATGACTTAATTTGCATGACAGGATTTGTAACGGGGCAAATCTAGTGTCAAAGTCGATTAAAGATTACACCGGAGAACTATCATAATCAGGACTCTAATGAGCCTAAATAGTACATGTAAAGTCTCCCCTTTTTGCCATTCCAGTCATGTATAAAAAGGGAATGTGTTTCCTTTCATCGGTGAGCCAGTCCTTGGGTTTGAACATTATGCCCTACGTTGAGCTAAAGTCATGTCAGTCTAGTTTCAGAGGGAGAGAAAGGGAAATAATAAAGCAAACATCACTTCACAAATGACATTGCTTAGTATAAGCCAACGTTTGAAGCCCTTAATTCTTCTAATCTGCAAAATAGTCAATGCTAATGGGTTTTTGCCTTTGTGAAAGCTGATGCATAGAAAGAAAAACTTTAATGAGCTGCCTGGGTTGTATGCTTACAGATACCTGTCAAGTGTCTGTCATCTTAGCTATCGCAGAGGCATTATAAAGAAAGTAAGAAGGAAGGAACGACAGTATTTGTACAAGCATTTTCATGCTAAAATGGCACAATTTTCTTCCTGTCATAATTTCATTGTATCCAAAAGTCAGAAAAAAGCTTAACCCTTTCACTTCGCACATCTTGTGTAGCAGACTGCGTGTCCTGCACTGCAGTTTTTTAAAAAACAGCATCATGGTTTTTGTAAACAACATCCTCTCAAAAATTTGTTTCAGGAACCCAAATTAAACACATTTTAAGGGAGTCAATTGCTGCACCCCAGGGAGATCAGGAATTTATTAAATGTAACAACCCCATAATATAAAAGTCTGTCACTGGGATTTTATTTTCCTGACTTCTTAATTTTAGATTCCTTTGTATCCTTCTGCTGGTCGATTGAATATAGGTGCAATAAGGTCAGCTAGGGCCTTGATTCTTACCTTCTCTTTTACTGAGAGGAAATAGCAAATATAAAGGCATCTTTTAACACTGGTAGTGAATCACACTGTCATTATTAGCTACCATTGTGGTTGAATGAGCCTTGTTTGTAGCAATTCATAACAATGTATCACAGCTGAAGTAAAACATTAAAAAGATGAAGCCTGGTTGTGATTTCCTTCCCCATATTTTAAGATTTTTTTAAAAAAACAACAACGCATGCTATAGCGAATATTTCAAAGACCTGATTCTCTAGACATCCTTCCTTTAACGTTTCTCCATAACCTTCCTCAATACATGCCCAGCAACCTTACTAAAACACCCACTTGTAATTTTGTTTCTATTCTAGACATTATTTATGCAAACGTCCATATTTCCTGAACTCCCAAGTTTTTTGGGTGTGGCAAAATGCTAACAGACCCAATCCTGCTTGGTTTACAGTGACAGGATGGCACCTTCCTGTTGAAAGTGGGAACCTTTCCTTTCATGGAAAGTCAATTATGTGCATCTTCTCACACAGGGATCTTTATCACTTTCAGAGCATGTGGTATGTTAACAACTAGAGACTTTCACAAATGCAGAATTCTGTTTTCCTTTCTGAGAACCTGCAAACAGCTGGTGAATTATGGGAAGTCTGTGGCAGCTGCTATTGGCTCAGTATGAACTGTGCCACGTTTCAAGTCTTGCCTCTTAAAGTTTAAGACTAGAAAGATCTCAACTTTCCCAGCTATAGGCTTGTCCACACTTCTGCTTATGTGTGGTTTTTAGGTACAGATAGAAACAGTTTTGTCCTTGCCTTGCTGCTTTCCCCAGGAAAACCTGGTCTTTAGTGATAAATGGAAGCAAATGTCAATCCAGAGAAAACCCAATTGATGTTCACTCTGATGCAGTGGTAAATATTGTGTTGCCTCAGGGCAAATCAGCAGGGCAAGGGCAAGATTGGATGAGGATATGAGACTGGATTAGGATATGAGTACTGTGGAAATTAGTTAATAAATGCTTGCAAATCATTCTAACATTCTAATGCGTTATATAAATCCTTTACCACACTTAGCCCAGGGACCCCCCAAAATGCAGGGCAAAGGTCTGAGGGTTTTCCCATTTTGCACTGCTAAATTTTTGCCTTTCATTTTGAAAACTGGGAATTGATGATGTTATAACCCCTTTCTTCTAGATTCAAAGATGTGCTGAAATGCAGGACACACTTCAACACCTCTTAAGTATCCTCTGAAAAACCTCAGGCATTAGTTTCAGGTTTCCAATGAGCCATTGCAATCTAAACTGGAGGGAACGTTAATGAGTGCACTGCACATTTCCAATGGACTCACTGTGCACTGAATGAAAATATCTCATGGATTCCTGCTGCAGGTGAAAACCCCACATGGAACAATCTCTCTCTCTCTCTCTCTCTCTCTCTCTCTCTCTCTCTCTCTCTCTCTTTCCCAAAAGGCAAAGGTTTAAATAAACACAGCAGGGATTTTCAGTCAAAGCAGCAGCATTAGCATGGAGCTTGCTTTTTTAAAAGGTAAGAAAATGTTCTTCTAAGCCTTTGTGACATATAACAGCTCTAATGTAGAAGTCTCCTGCGCTGACAGAAAAAGAAGAAAAAGGTATGATGCCACAATAAAGTGTACTTAAAAACGGGCATTTGCAGATGTCTAGGATATGATAAATGGCAGGCTGATGTGGAGGAAACAACAACAAACTAAATAATATGCCAAATCTTAAGTGTAATAGAGTAAACCCCCCCCCCCCCAAAAAGTGGGAGAGCCGGAATTACATGCGGCCAATGGTTGGGACTCAGGGTATTCTGTCTAGCTTGGTGGATGTACTTTTCCTGGGAAGGAGAAACACTCCTCTTGTTCTTTTCTAAGTTTAGCCTGAAGAAGCCTATGCAAATATAAAACATTTGAAGAATAGTCATATAATATATGAGTTTACACATAGATTCAAGCTCTCATTGGCTATTTTTGCACCATAAACCATGGCTTGCCTTGCATGAGTGACTTTCACCTGTTTTACTCCTTTCCACTCATACTGACAGGAAACAAACTATGCTCACTGGTTTAATACTACTTCTGAACCAGGGATCACAGTTTCCCCTCTGCTCCCAACAAACCATGATCTGTAGCTATGGTTTGTTCTTGGTTTATGGTTCATGGTTTGCTGGGAGCAAAACAAACCACAATCCCTGGTTCAGATGTAATACCAAGTTAGGGGTCGTGGTTTGTTTCCTCCCAGTGTGACGAACAGAACAGCCCACGGAGGCATGTTCACAATAAGCCAGGAACTGTGGTTTACTTTGACATGCAAGTTGAGCCATTGTCTCTCGCTTAGTCTCCCCCTAACCGGCACTCCTTCCTTGTGTTCTGAGGTGAAGGTTGTGTGGAAAAGGTCTCAACTTTGGAGGGAAAGGCATACTTATTGATCCTTCCTCATTTAAACCTGACCATGCTGTTTCATAAATGATCACCCGGGCTTTTCTGGCTGGTGTGTTTGATACAGTATTCACACTGTAATCCCACGGACCAAACACCAAGAGATTAGGGCGCCAGTATAAACAATATGCATTAGCCTGTGTGTGTGTGTGTGGCTGCGATTTGGACTCCGTCCACTTCCAAGTGATGAATAATTCATCCAACATCTCTGCTCAATTGTGGTTTTCTTCTCTCTCTCTCTCTTTTTTTAAACAACTGCAATATGAATTCAAAAAGGTTATAAGGCATGCTGCTAAATAATGCTTTGTGGCTTCCTCGGTGGCAGTTTGTGTACAATTTTCCGCAGACTTCAGCCTTTGCCATTGCTATTTCAGAGTTCATTTTTCTTCCAATCCAAGGTTAGCCTTTTCCTCTGAACACTACCTCTGTGACCTAACTGCTACACCTCTGATCCTCCACACCCCAGAAGCTGTCACAAGTCTCCCTCCTTCCCAGGAGTTGAACACACAATAGAGAATAGGCCCTAGCTGTGAGGTTCAGCAGCCATTAACCCCTACCAGCTGTTCCTGCAGGGAGCCTTCTGTGGCTGAATGCCCTTTCTCTGAGGAGGCCCTCATTTCCACTAATCTAACTATTGTTGGGTAGGAATGCTGACAGGAGAAAAGAAATTTTTCTTGTGTTCATGCAAGTGTGTGTATCCATGTGTAAGTGAAGGAAGAGTGAAGGCTAATTTCTATAGTAGGCATGAATGGAGGGAATAGGAAAAATACTAGTTAAAATGTGTTTACTTGCTTAAAAGGCTGAGTCAATTTAAATAATTTCAGTACCATGCTTTTTTTCTGCCTCTAGTTAAGGGGAAGAAACTGGTTACTATTAATTTTTTTCCATGAAAGCCACTCAAATGATGCTGGTATTGGCCATACCTTTCAAGTAAACTTGTTACTTTATTATTATTATTATTATTTTAAAGTTGCAGCTACATTATTTCTTTATTTAAATGCTGGGAAAAGTTTGGCAAGGGGATTTTCATCTCTGTAGAAAATAAATTCAAAATTGTGTTTTGGAAAGATCTAAGTTTACTGAATCATTTATATTGATTGGGTAACCTTTGTTGATAATTAACAATCTCATCGCCCAGCGAAAATATGAAGTGATTGTTGTATTTTATTACCAGATTTAGGATAAAGCACCATTCTTGTAAAACAATATAAATCAACTGTATCCAAAACCTTTTTTTTTTTAAAAAAACCCTAAATTAGATATTCAATAGTTGGGTGTGAAATCTCATGTTATTTTCAGGAGGATTTAATTTTTGCAATTATAAATAAACTTTTCTTTTAAAAGATTTTCCTGGACTATGAATAGCTCTACATAAGATGGAGTTAAGGTTCCTTTTCATAGCTAGGAAAATAGCTACCATCTAATTAGCATGCAGAAAAGAAAAGAAAATGTTAGTACATTTAAATAGCTTGGTCACTATAGATTTCAGTTCCCCCACAAAAACACTGATATGTTTTCTTATTCACAGTTATCATTTGATAAAATACAGTGAATCTATATGTTTGCATTATTCAAATTAGAAATAATTTAGGCAGGGTTATATTTTCTAAATAATTAGACTATCATAGTAGGGCAAACGTCAGATGTAATAAAGCTCTACAATGCATCTGTTCCCATGTCTAGACTGCAGCAATTATGGTCTACAGAAGCAGAAAGGTAAAGCGTTGCTTGCATGTTTCAGTGATTAAAATCCAGTATTTCCTTTATCTGGCCCACTCCCCTTTATTACCTAAATCACTTAACTATTGCAAAGTAAAAAAATTTAACTCAATGGAGTTGTACTTTCTTAATTTCAAATGCAAACAAACAAGCAAACACACAGGGAATAATCTATCCGCTGTATTATTTCCCTAAATCGTTCAGCACAATGCCTCAATTTAAATCTGTGCAAATAATGAAACCAAGCTGCATAAATGCTTCTGGACAGATACGGAGAGAATTCGAACTGTTAAATAAACCACCAGTCTTTGAGAGAATTGTGCAAGTTACATTTGTTGAAGCAGACAGTTAGATATATCCAAAAAGAGAAAGAGTAGTGATGAAGGGTAATAATAGTACTAAGGAGGAGGAGGAGGAGGAGGAGGAGAGAGAGATCTTAATAAAAAAATTCTCATGACATTTGTGGGACTCCCCTTGACATCATATTGACATGAGTTGGAAGCCCTGCCTCCTCAGATCAGCTCACTCTCCTCAGATCAGCCTTAGACTCTCATCTGGTAATGATCAGCTATACTGTACACCAACCTTTGATTGCATTCATCATGTTAGACTTTCCATGTGCTAATTCTGTCATCTCAGCCCTTAGAACAACACCTATTGAAATATTAAATCTGGGTTGCATCGACAAATCATATTGCCCCCAATATTTATTAGCAAAAAAGCTCCAAAACCCACCCTTATAACTAATCCTGAAAAGGGTGACACAAGCTAGTTCTGCGGTCCAACCAACAATGTCACATTGTTAGTTAGTTTTTTGTGAGATAACTTTTTAGTGATGAAGGTCCAGTCCTAAAGAAATTGCCATGCCTGAACGTTATTGGAACAAGGACACATGAATGTGCGTCTCGCTTGCTCTAGGAACATCTGTTCTTCCCTAGTATGCAAAATGGCTTATCCCACAGTAAGCGAGGCTTTCAAAAAAGGGTGGGTGCCAGCCAGAATAAGGATACATCAGTATGTGCAGTGACACTCCTCCCACATCAGCATGGGGCAAGAAAAGCAGCAAATAAGCCAATTCTCCCTCATTCCAGCATCCTTCTAACATTCATTAATTTTGCAATATTTCTGTAAATATACTTTAATTTTTTTCCAATCTTCTTCCACCAACTCTTCTCCCTGGTCTCGGATTCTGCCAGTCATTTCCGCCAATTCCATGTAGTCCATCAGCTTCATCTGCCATTCTTCCAGGGTGGGTAGATCTTGTGTCTTCCAATGCTTTGCGATAAGTATTCTTGCTGCTGTTGTAGCACACATAAAAAAGGTTCTATCCTTCTTTGGCACCAGTTGGCCGACCATACCCAGGAGAAAGGCCTCTGGTTTCTTCAGGAAGGTATATTTAAATACCCTTTTCATTTCATTATAAATCATCTCCCAGAAGTTCTTAATCCTTGGGCATGTCCACCAAAAGTGGAAGAATGTACCTTCAGTCTCATTACATTTCCAGCATTTATTGTCGGGCAAATGATAGATTTTTGCAAGCTTGACTGGTGTTATGTACCACCTGTAAATCATTTTCATTAAATTCTCTTTTAAGGCATTACATGCCGTAAACTTCATACCTGTGGTCCATAACTGTTCCCAGTCAGCCATCATAATGTTATGTCCGACATCTTGTGCCCATTTAATCATAGCAGATTTCACTGTTTCATCCTGAGTATTCCATTTCAACAGCAAGTTATACATTCTTGACAAATTCTTAACTTTGGGGTCTAACAGTTCTGTTTCCAATTTTGATTTTTCCACCTGGAAACCTAATTTTTTGTCCAAATTATATGCCTCCATTATTTGATAGTAATGGAGCCAGTCTCGCACTCTGTTTTTTAGTTTTTCAAAACTCTGCAGTTTTAATCTTTCTCCCTCTTGTTCCAGAATTTCCCAATACTTCGGCCATTTGGCCTCCATATTGAGTTTTTTCTGTGCCTTTGCTTCCATTGGTGACAGCCATCTTGGGGTTTTATTTTCTAACAAATCCTTATATCTTATCCAGACATTAAACCAAATACATTGTTGAAACCTTCCAAATCCAGCACATCAGTGTTTTCAAGAAGCATCCATTCTCTCAGCCAACAAAAAGCGGCTGATTCATAATAAAGTTTAAGGTCTGGCAGGGCAAATCCACCTCTTTCTTTAGCATCCGTTAATATCTTAAATTTTATTCGAGGCTTCTTGCCCTGCCAGACAAATCTAGAGATATCTCTCTGCCACTTCTTGAAACAGTCCATTTTGTCCAAAATTTGCAGTGTTTGAAACAGAAACAGCATCACAGCAATTCGGCCTAACAGTGATAACTTCAAATTTGATCATATTTCTAAGTCCTTTTTCACTTCAGACCAACATTTTTCATAGTTATCCTTAAATAGATTCACGTTCTTAGCAGACATGTTAACCCCTAAATATTTCACTTTCTTAACCAGTGTTAATCCTGTCTCCTTCTGAAACTTATCTCTCTCAATCACAGTTAGATTTTTCTCTAAAACCTTAGTTTTCATCTTGTTCAATTTAAAGCCTGCTACCTGACCAAAATCTTGAATCAATTCCAGTACTCTTTTAGTACTAGATTCTGGCTCCTGTAAAGTCAATACCAAATCATCAGCAAATGCTTTCAGTTTGTACTGTTTAGCTCCCACTTGTATACCTTTAAACAATTGGTGCCTTCTAATCATATTTAGCAAAACCTCCAGGACCGATATAAAGAGCAATGGAGAGATTGGGCAACCTTGTCGTGTTCCTTTCTCAATCTTAAATTCTTCCGTCACTACGTTATTCACAATTAATTTAGCCTTTTGTTCTGAATAAATTGCACCTATACCGTTTCCAAAACTTTGACCAACCCTCATCCCCTGTAAATTCTTCTTCATAAAACTCCAAGAAATATTGTCAAAGGCTTTCTCCGCGTCCACAAATATCAAAACTGCTTTAGTATTAATCTTCACTTGTAATTTTTCTAAAATATTAATTATGTTCCTTGTATTGTCAGACAAGTATCTGCCCGGGAGAAAGCCCACTTGATCTTTATGGATTTCTTCTGCTAACACCTTTTTTAATCTTTTAGCCAAAATATCTGCAAAAAAATTATAATCCACATTAAGCAGTGATATGGGGCGGTAGTTCTTGAGTTGTGTCAATCTAACAAATCCTTGGGGATTTACCCAATTGAGTTGTGTCTCAGTAGCAAAAGGATGGTCAATCCTGGGGATTTACCCAATTGCATGTTCTGAATGGCCCCTTCTACTTCCTGCTCCGTTATTTTGTAATTCAGCATTAACTTATTTTCCTGAGAGATTTTTTGTAGTCCATTGATTTTCAAAAATCTGTCAATGTCCATTTCTTTCTGCGTCTCCTGTGTATATAAGTTGTTTAAAATACCTCTGGAAGCACTTTCTAATTTCCACTGGATTCTGTATATTCTTTCCTTCCACTTCCAAATTCATAATGGTATTAAGCTTTTGTCTTTTTTTCATTTGCCAAGCCAACAGTTTTCCACACTTATTTGCTGATTCAAATGTCTTTTGTCTCATCTGTTTAAGGATGTGAGTCTGCTCTCTTCCACCATGATTCAGACGGAAGATAACTTAAATACTCACATTCTCCATAGCATGCAAATCAATTCTCCATTCATGAAGGCCCTTGTGGTTGGTCTATTCCCCCTAGGACGCACTCAAGACTCAAAGAAGTAGAAGATCAGTAAAGGTAAGCTGCCCTTCCGGGAAGCTTATCCACATTTTCTGATCTGGTCATGGAGAAACCCATTTAGAACTCCAGAACCTAGGAACGCATTCTAAAAACTATTGACCTGGAATAACTCTACCTGAACTCCTCTAATTACTTGGCTTTGCAAATGCAGTTCACATTAAGTTGGTTCTCAACCACCTCTAAATGACTTTCCAAACACTGCTTTGCACCTAACCACAACCTGTTGAATATAGTTGGGGTTCAAAACACAACTAAGGTAGTGCATCCTTCTCGCAGCCCTTTTTATTACAGCAGCCTCACATAGCCAATCCTGTCACTCTGGGATAGGGGCTGCCTGAGGGGAAGGGCAACGTGGTCCATCCATCCCTCTTATTCTACACATAGAAGCCAAACTGACTAGTAGTTGGATCTTACTTCAGTGCTGAGGTGGGCTAGCATCCTCCACAGTGCGCCTGAGGGCAGCAGGCTAGCATCAGGAGTACATAACAGGCCATGTGGCACACATAGCTCTGAGAAGAACATCTGACTCCCTTGGCAGCCTACTGTAACAACTTTGCAAGGCATGTAAGGGACAAAATTACTCAGATTCCGACAACACTGGACACTACAGCTAGAAGTCCTAGGGAGGCATCCAGTGACTGTCTGTTCCATCTGTACTAGATATGTTTTGATTATTGTGACAGTGACATAGCATGGGATGCCTGCACCCAGGGCCATAAAGAGAGGGTGGGGGGAGGGAGGGAAACGGACGGAGTTCGCATGTTGAAAATTTATGCCCCTTACAATTTTGCGCATGGGGCAACTGCCCCTGTGCCCCCCCACGCTATGCCACTGTATTATGGCCTAAGGATGTAGACATGATGCCTGAAGAAGTCTGGTGGGCCACCTGCCCCCTTGACCTTTGTCCATCTTGGCTTCCTAACTTCTATGGTTCTGTTGCTACCTTCAGGGCCATTTTCAGAAAGTAGTTATGGAAGAGCACTGTTCAACACCATGGAAGCTTTCTTCTGGTGTTCCACAGAGTCCCATCTTGTCTCCCACACTACTGAACGTCCATATGAAGCAGCTGGAAGCTGTGGTTAGGAATTTTGGAGTGAAGTGTCACCAATATGCAGATGACACCCACTTCTATCTCTCTGCTCCATTTGAATCAGGGGATGTGACTGAGGTGCTGAGTAGGCTCTTGGAGGCAGTGATGGGCTGGATGTGGACCAAGAAATTGAAACTGAATCCTGAAAAGAAAGAAGTGTTATATGTTCCAAGTTCTCAAATCCAGGAGGTGCGAGGACAGTCTGTTCTAGCAATGGCATTCCCCTGGAAGGAGCAAGTTTGTGGCTTGGAGGTACTCAGAAACTTCAACTGGTCCAAAATGCAGTGTACAATACAGATTATTGGCTATGGTTGCCTTTATAACCCAGGCCAATGCAAACAATTAAGAGTACAATGGTCTACTGATGTTTGTTTTGTTGTTCTAAACTTGTTTTTAACTTTTTATGATTTACTGTTTTTTTGTTTTTTATATTGCTGTAAAGTGCTGTGATATATTTTTATGATATAACAGTATATAAATATCTTTTATCAATCAATCAATCAATCAATCAATCAATCAATCAATCACCCTGTTCTAAAACAGTCCCATTGGCTGGCCAGTTCGTTTCCCAAATCAAAGTGCTGTTGTTTGCCTTTAAAGCCCTATATGCAATGTTTTTTTTTTCTTTAAAAATGTTTAGGGGTACTCTCATTTTCCTACTCATATTGAAATATTGCCCCTCAATGAGGCCAAACTAAGATTCACAAAACGTTTAGTGCAACATCCGCAAACTCGGCCCTCCAGATGTTTGGGGACTACAATTCCCATCATCCCTGACCACTAGTCCTGTTAGCTAGGGATGATGGGAGTTGTAGTCCCAAAAAATCTGGAGGGCCGACTTTGGGGATGCCTGGTTTAGTGGTATGCATACCCCTGCAGCCCCCCAGAAAAAAGCACTGCCTATATGACTTAGGCCCCAGATATCTGAGAGATCACCACCTTCCCTATAGACCCTGCAGCGGAGGCCCCTATTGGTAGTTTAACCTCCATCAGTAGTTCTGGGTGGTGGTAGCCTGGGAAAGATTGTTTTCTGTAGCAGCCCCTAAGTTGTGGAATTCCTTCTCTGCAGAGGTGCATCTGGAACATTCACAATATAGATTTTGTCAAATCCAGAGAACCTTGGCTTTTGACACCGGAGATGTGTGTTTTTAGGACCCACAACCTATTCCTGTGACTGTAATCTGTTTTAACTTTTGCAATCCACTGTGGGACCTGCTGGTGAAGGACAGGCAATAAAATCATCAGCATCATTAATAATAAAAAGAATATTCTGATGGGCTCAGGAGGAAACACTAGGACACTGCCACTACTGCCCCCAGCATCTGTTACCTGAGGTGCTTGCCTCAACTCTGGCTAATGGTAGAGCTGGCCTTGGGTGGGAAACAATTTAACTCCCCTCACTGATTTTGTTTTTGTTTTTTTTATAATAATTTTTATTCAGTTTCCAATATACATTCCATCCATATTTAACATCCACTTCTAACATATACATCTTTTAGACTTCCCTCAGCCTATCTGACAATTTTCCATATAATCACAATTACTCACATTTCTTAAATTTATATTGCGCTTTAACAATCTTAATCTTATCATATCTTTTAAGCAACATTTCTATCCATCATTTTCACAGAGCTTCTTGAAAGCCAACAAGCGTTATTTGCTTCTCACATACACTTTTGGTATACTCTGTAAATTTATTCCAGTCCTCGGTGAATCTCTGATCACGTTGATTCCGAATTTCCCCCGTTAATTTGTCCATTTCTGCATATTCCATCAATTTCATTCTCCATTCTTCCCTCGTCGGCATTTCTTCCTGTTTCCATTTCTGGGCCATCAAAATTCTAGCTGCTGTCACTGCATACCTAAATAGTTTCACATCCTTCTTTTTAATTTCATTCCCTAATATTCCTAATAAAAATGCTTCTGGCTTCTTAATAAAAGTATATTTCAACATTTTCTTCATCTCATTATAAATCATTTCCCATTATAAAGCTTTTCACTTTCTTACACTCCCACCACATGTGATAGAATGTTCCTTCTTTTTCCTGACATTTCCAACATTTATTACTGACTTTATACATCTTACCAAGTTTCACTGGTGTTACATACCATCTATACATCATTTTCATAACATTTTCTTTTATTGTAGTGCATGCAGTGAATTTCAATCCTTCTTTCCACAATTTTATCCACTCATCAAATTGTATATTATAACCAAAATCTTTAGCCCACTGAATCATAACTGATCCCCCTCACTGATTTTGGTAGGTCTAATATCTACACAGAGTGTGGTGTGTGTGTGTGTGTGTGTGTAGCATATATTATTACAAGTATGAGATAAATGGATAAAAGTAGCTCTCAGAAGAAATGAAGCAGCACTGTAGTGTTTGCCTACAGTTTGCCAGGACCTAGGATTGTTCAGTTTTAAATTAACAAATTGGGTGAAAAACTAGGAACTACTGTTAAATTTAGAGATGGTACAAAACTAAGAGTTAGACAGAAATCAACAAAGCAGAAATTCAGCTTATGCTGAAGATCAATCGGAAATTAGCACAAAGGAGCTTTGTGTTGATAACTGAAGACTTGCAAAATAGCAATAATACCTTACTCCAAAGGCTTCCTGTTGAGTATTATCTTTAGCCCTGGGCAACTGAGCTCAAGCAGAATGTTGACAAATTTAAAAGGCTTTAGGAAAGAGCCATACAGATGAAGAAGCACCAGATGATATAATTTATGAGGAGTGGCTGGACGAAGAAACTATGCATAGTCAAGACAAACCTCAGGAAGAAGATAGTTGCAAAGTACTGAATTTGGGATTATATATGTCAGAGTTAAGCAGAATGGAGAAAATAGTAATTGATTCACTTGGGGAGGGACTGAAATTTGTGCGGCTGTCAGGGGTACATTTGTCCAACACATACTTGAAGGACTGGAGTCCCATGAGTGAAAAAAGCAGGGTATAAACAAATCATTAACAAAAACAATAACAAAATGCTAGTTCAACTTCTATGCAGGCATCAAATTAGGCTAACCAAAGGAAAACTTCACTAATTTGGTTTCTTAGGGAACTCTGCTTTCTTTAAGGTTTTCATAGAAAGGCTGGGTACTTAAAAGTCACTGATTAGCTTACATAAACTATGCTTCCTGAGGACAAGGAGTCAAGAGATCTGTGATCTACTGTATAATACTGAACTGGTACAGACATAATTCTGGTTGCCTGCTAACCTTGATTTGTGAGTCAGCAGTCAGCTTCTCAAGTCAGATCTTTCTTCCCTTCATCTCTCCCCTGCTTGGGGCATATCCCCCCCCCTGCTTAACCATGGTTATATAGTTAATTGGCACAATTAGTGTCTCAGTTTGTAGATGACACTAAGTCAAAGTCAAATCTCTGGTGCTTTCCTCCTCTCTGGTCCTGCTGCTGTAGCACTGATGTGAGAGCTAAGCCATGGTTTATTTTTTTTTTTATTTTTTTTTAAATAAATTTTTTATTGCGTTTCTTTTCACAGGTTAACAAATTTGTTTACATGGTAACATACAAGAAACATTTTTTATATATATGTATATGAGGAAAAATAAACAAAGAAAAAATATTAAGAAACTTTCCTTAACGTCCTTCAACAATCCTTCAACTTTTGGACCTCCTCACATCCTCTCAGCATTGCATTCATTGTTCTAGCCAGTTCAGCAATTTGTTATCTTGTTTCCCATCTTATTATACCTTTAAATATATTATGTTACCAATTTCAAAAATTTGTAATTTAATTTAAGACTCTTAATAAACATAATATTTTGTTTCGAATATGTCTCATTTTTTCCATCAATGCTTACTTTATCATTTGCTTAAAATAAAATGCAGAAGCATAATGTTTCTTAATCGTGCGCTGTCTTAACATTCAAACAACTTATAATGTTTTTGCAAATAGTCCTTAAATTTTTTCCAGTCCTCCTCCATTGTTTCTTCGCTCAGATCTCGGATTCTGCCAGTCATTTCTGCCAACTCCATGTAGTCCATCAACTGCGTCTGCCAGTCCTCCAGTGTGGGTAAATCTGGTGTTTTCCAGAACTTAGCGATGAGAATCCTAGCTGCTGTGGTTGCATACATAAACAAGGTTCTGTCCTTCTTTGGCACCTTCCGGTCCACCATGCCCAGGAGAAAGGCCTCTGGTTTCTTAGAAAAGGTATATTTAAATACCTTTTTCAGCTCATTATGTATCATTTCCCAAAAGGCCTTTACTTTCGGGCAGGTCCACCAGAGGTGAAAGAATGTCCCTTCTGCCTCCTTGCATTTCCAACACTTATTATCAGAAAGATGATATATTTTAGCCAACTTGACTGGGGTCATGTACCACCGGTATACCATTTTCATAATGTTCTCTTTCAAGGCAGTACATGCCGTGAATTTCATACCGGTGTTCCATAACCTTTCCCAGTCCTCAGACATAATGTTGTGTCCTACATCCTGTGCCCATTTAATCATAGCAGATTTAACTGTCTCATCCTGTGTGTTCCATTTAAGCAGCAAGTCATACATCCTTGAAAGTACCTTAGTCCTTGGTTCTAGTAACTCCGTCTCCAGTTTCGATTTCTCCAACTGGAAACCCACTTTTTTATCCATTTTGAATACCTCTTGAATTTGAGCATAATGTAACCAATCTCGCACCTTACCTTTTAGTTTGTCCTGGCTTTGGAGCTTCCAATTATCTCCAACTCTTTCAATCAATTCCCAATATTTTGGCCAATAGGCCTCCATATTGGGCCTTTTTTTAGAAATCTTAGCTTCCACAGGTGATAACCACCTCGGGGTCTTACTTTCTAATAGATCCTTATACTTCATCCAGACGGCAAAAATTGATTTTCTGACAATATGGTTTTTAAACAGTTTGTGAATCTTCGCCTTGTCATACCACAAATATGCATGCCAACCATACACATTGTCAAACCCTTCCAGATCTAGGACATCGGTGTTTTCCAACAGAAACCAATCCTTCAACCAGCAGAAGGCTGCAGCTTCGTAGTACAACCTTAAGTCCGGCAGGGCAAATCCCCCTCTGTCTTTTGAGTCAGTTAGTATTTTAAATTTTATTCGGGGCTTTTTGCCCTGCCAGACAAACTTAGAGATATCCTTCTGCCATTTTCCAAAGCATTCCATTCTGTCCACGACCTGAAGGGTTTGAAATAAGAATAACATTTTTGGCAAAACACACATCTTTATAGCTGCGATTCGGCCTGACAAGGTAAGTTTCAATCTTGACCATATATCCAAGTCTTTTTTGATTTCCAACCAACATTTTTCATAGTTATCTTTGAAAAGATTTAAATTTCTAGTGGACAAGGATACTCCCAGGTATTTCACTTTTTTAGCCACACTTAACTCTGTCTCTTTCTGATACCCCTCTATCTCTGTACGTGTCAGATTTTTAACCAAAACCTTAGTTTTTTGTTTGTTTAACTTAAATCCCGCCACCCGACCAAACTCCAGGATGAGTTCCAAAACTCTTTTTGTGCTAGATTCTGGCTCCTGTAATGTCAAGACTAAGTCATCTGCGAAAGCTTTCAGTTTGTATTGTTTCGCTCCGACCACTATACCTTGCACCAACTGGTCCTCCCTAATCATATTCAGCAATACCTCCAGAACAGAAATAAATAGCAGAGGGGATAAAGGGCACCCCTGTCGTGTCCCTTTTTCAATTCGAAGTTCTTCCGATACCACATTGTTCACTATCAGTTTAGCTTTTTGTTCTGCATAAATTGCTTCTAATCCATTTTCAAACCCCCGTCCCACTCCCATCCCTTTCAAGTTCTTCTTCATAAACATCCAAGAAATGTTGTCAAATGCTTTCTCCGCATCAATAAAGATTAAAGCAGCCCTTGTGTTTCTAATTCGTAACAGCTCCAATATATCAATAATGTTCCTGGTATTGTCCGACATGTGTCTACCAGGGAGAAAGCCTGCTTGGTCCTTGTGAATTACTTCATTTAATACATTTTTAAGTCTACTTGCTAAAATGTCTGCAAATATTTTGTAATCCACATTCAGGAGTGAGATGGGACGGTAGTTCTTAAGCTGAGTCTTTTCCCTTTCTGACTTGGGAATCAATGTGATAAATGCTTCTTTCCACGTTTCCGGTGCCTTTCTCCCCTCCATGATCTGGTTACAAACCTCCAACAACGGTTGTATCAAGAAATCCTTCAAAGTTTTATAATATTTGGAGGTGAGTCCGTCCGGGCCTGGAGATTTGCCCAGCTGCATGTTTTGAATGGCACCTTCAATTTCCTGTTGAGTTATTTTGCTGTTAAGGATTGATCTTTTATCTTGGCTTATTTTAGGTAGTCCATTTGTTTCCAGGAATTGGTCCATTTCCGATTCTTTCTGAGGCCCCTGTGCATAAAGCTCTTTGAAATATCTGTGGAAGCACTTTCTTATTTCTTCTGGTTTCTGAACTATTTTTCCTTGAATCTCCAAATTTGTAACCGTATTTAACTTTTGTCTTTTTTTCAATTGCCAAGCCAGCAACTTTCCACATTTATTTGCTGATTCAAACGATCTCTGCTTCATTTGTTTGATTTTCCACTCAATCTCTTGATTGATCAGTTTTGAATATTGTGCTTGATGAAATTTGATCTCTCTTAGCACCTCTTTTGACTTTGGTTTAACTCTCAGCTTTTTCTCTCCTTCACTTATTTTCTCTAAAATTTTTTCTTTTTTTCCATTCCAATATTTTCTTTTTATCGAATTCTGTTGAATCAGAAACCCTCTCATTACAGCTTTACTTGCGTCCCAGATTGTTCTTTTCTCCACCGTAGTGTTCAAATTTATTTCAAAGTAGTCCTTTAATGTTTTTTGGGCCTTCTTCACAATCTCTTGATCTCTTAACAAGGTGTCATTCATTCTCCATCTGAAGGATCCAGTTGGAAAAAGTCTCAGTTCCATTTTTAAGGCATTATGGTCGGAGCAGGTTTTTGGGCAGATTTCCACTTTTCTCGTTTTCGGAGCCAGCCCTCTAGATATCCAAATTTGGTCGATTCGTGTCCATGACAAGTGGGCCTCAGAATAGAAGGTTCCTTCTTTACCCAAGGGGTTCCTTGTCCTCCAGATGTCAATCAAGTCCATATTGTCTGTCATTTCAAAAAAGGTTTTAGGGAGTCTGCCGTCTGTTGTCAAGTTTTGATTTTGGGATTTGTCCATATTTGTAGACACCACCCCATTCATATCTCCCATCACGATAATATTAGCATAGTCCAAATAGTCCATCATTGTCTCATGCAGCTTCTTGTAGAATTCTGATTTTCCATCATTTGGCGCATAAATTCCTAATATCAAAATCTTCTCTCCTTGTGTTTGAATTTCAATTGCGAGAATTCTTCCATAATCATCTTTAAATAAAAATTTTGGCGACAGGTTCTCCTTTGCATAAATTACAACACCTCTTTTTTTAACTTTGTCTGATGAGATAAATTCTTGACCAAGTCTTTTATTGATTAATACTTTCCTGTGGAGCCTAGTCACATGTGTTTCTTGCAAACATATTACATCCAATTGTTCTTTTTTTAGGATATGAAATATCCTTCTCCTTTTTTCCGGAGAATTCCCGCCATTTATGTTCCAACTAAGTAGCTGCAGAGACATCCTGTTTAATTTAAAATGTTCTTAAGATGGGGTGTCTTCCTTTTTCTCAGATCCCGAGGGTGTAGGCGTTGGCCCACTTCCGGGCAATATTGGTGCTGGTAAGCCTGGAAGCCAATCCGCTCCTTTTTGGAGATCTTCTCCGTGGTCGTGAAGGAACTTTTGGTTATCTTCAGGTGTTCTTATTTTAACCTTCCTTTCTTTGTAGGTGAAGGATAATCCCTGTGGAAACTCCCACCTATAGGGAATTGCGTTGTGTCTCAGCAATTTTGCTAATTCTGTATAGGTGGCTCTAAGGTCCAGCAGTTGCCTCGGGATATCTCTGTAAATTTCCACCCTTTTGTCTTGTATCTCAATTGCTTTTTTAAAATGAAGGCCTAGGATCTTGTCTCTCTCTTCCTTTGTTCTTAAAATTATCAAACAGTCTCTGGATCTGTCTTTCCTTACCAGTCTTCCCAGTCTATATGCCGAGACTATCCTGAAATCTGTATCTTCCTTTAAACCCCAGAACTTCGAGAATTCCTGTGTTAAGTATCCAATCAAGTCTCCTTGCTCGAGTTCCGGGATGCCTCTCAATTTGATGTTGCTCTCGCGGTTTTTCAATTCCACCATTGACAGATAGACTTGTTGTTCACCCACCTGTTTGTGCAGGGGCCTAACTTCTCCTTTTATTTCTTCAACCTCTTTTTGTAGAACTCCCACTTTCTGAATTGCTTCTCCAGCTAATTCCCGATTTTCCGCTGTTGCTCCTTGCAATTTCTCTATGGCTTGCGTGTGCTGGGAAACTTGGTCAGTCAATTTTTGAATCGAGGAAGTTGCTTTATCTATCTTCACAGACTGATCGTCCACCTTCTGGTTTAGACTTGATAATTGCTCCAATATTTGTTTTAATAGTGTATCTGACCCACCTGCTGCCATATCTTCCTCAGTGGACTTCTCAGTTGTTTCCCCTTGTTCTCTATGGGTCACCAGTACAGCTGGAACCGACGAACGGCGTCCTTGGGTCAACGTTGTTTGTACAAATTGTCTTCTTTCCTTTTCTTTTTCCTTAGCCTCTTTAGTTTCCTTTGCTTTAGATGCTCTTGTTCTCCCTGCACCACTCATTACACATCTGTCAATGTTCAAGGTCAAATTGTCTGTTGTTCCATGGGAAAGGCAAATTCAGAAGTAAACAACCAGTGAGATGGAATTCAAAACAAAAGTCAATTCCCAGGATTTTATAATCCGAAAGCCCTGTAGGGGGAGTACCACCAGGTTTCAAAGACAAAGAAGGAAGTAATCCGCCATTAAAGTTCCCAATTGTTTCAAAACAGTAGATTCATTAGTCCAAAAGTCCCTTCATAAACTCAAAGTTTCCCAAAGCACCTTTTATAGATCAACAAAGTTTCATGAAAGGTGCTTGTAACAGTATCCCATTCAGTCTTTTCTGCTCAAATATAACAGTTACGTTTCAGCAAAGTTTGCAACTGTTTCCGCAGTTTGACACAGTCTCTCTCTCTGGCAGCCCGACAATCTGGCTCTTTAAAAAGACAGCCCAAAGGAGAAAAAAGATAGGAGGAAAGTCACCATTTACTACTTCTTTTAGTCAATGTCCATTTCCACCTTCAGCTCAGTAAAATAAGCAGATCTTATAGCACGAAAAATTTTAAGCTTCCCACAGTCCCGATTCAAACGCTTCCGTTTTTAAAAGCTTTGCTTTGATCTTGTCAGCAATGTCGGAAGACGGACTTCCCTTTTCTCGTCTCCCGCTTTCAGCCAAATTTACCGAATTTCTTCTGCCAAATTTAAAACCCCTTTACTCACGGGTATGTTGCTTGCAGTTTAGCGTTGATTTTAGGAAGAAGGATCAGCGCTCATCTGTAACAGCCGCGCGGCTTCGCTTCCGCGGAAAGAGCGATGAACTCACAGCACCGCTACCCCTCCTTCACTCCGGGTCTCCTTACGGGGTCCCTTCTGTGTTTTCGGAGCAGCTTCTGGTGCCCGCCGAGTCCCACGGCCACGGGCTCCCTCTACCCGTGGTTTATCTTGATGGGTCGTCGCTATGCCGCAGCGAACGACCCTTTTCCGCGGAGCCCCTCTTCAGAGCTCGAAGAGGACCGCCATTACAGTTTCGCGCCGCCCCCGGAAGTCGAGCTAAGCCATGGTTTAGTTTGGCATGCCTTCTGAACTCAGGTTCATGGTATGTCTCCTTCAGAGTTCTTTGTAAACCTAAGAACAAACGGTGGTTACAGTTCACGGTTTGCCTGGAGCAGGACAAATGTCTGAGCCATAGCTTAGCTCACAGCATTGCAGCGGCAGCCTGACTGGAAGTAGAGTCTTATCCAAATGTGCTTCGTTCTCATACATTTTGGAGCAATCACAATGGTACCATATGGCTGAAGTCTTGAGGATAGCAGATCCTGTTGAACTTAAATGTGACAAGTAGCCTATCTATGCGTAAGGCTGTGACTTCACATCCCACCAGTAAATGATCACTGTGGTTCATGTGTTGGTAAATTCGAGGCTGGATTACTGCAATGTGCTCTATTTGGGCCTGCTGAGGAATGTGGTGGCCAGTTTGATAAGGGCACCTGGTCGACATATTCAATATTTTCAAGTTTGGTGCCTCACATACTGCACACTCATTTATATAGAGAACAGCTTGTTTGAAACCGATAAATTCTCTGCTCTACAAGGCTGCAGTAATAAGCCTACTTACGGTATTTGAGAGTAAGCGCCATTGGACTCAATAGGACATACTTCTGCATAGACATGGTTTGGATTTTGCTATGAATCATTACCTGGTATTATTATTTTACACATTTATAAACTGCTTCAGAGCCTGAAGCCACTGAAGCAATGCACAAGACAAAAATGAGATATGGTGCAACAGGAAAATAGATACATGCTCTAAAGCAATGAAGCAATTTCTACAAACTCTGAAAACAGCAAACCCATGTCTCCTCATGCACAATTAAGACTCCATGAATGGCTGGGTCACACATTTGAGAATGCCTAAAGATCAGTGCAGATGTAGAGTCAAGCTGTGACTGCATGTTATCACAGACTGGTATTAACTGGACACAAAAAAAGTTTTAACACTGGACTGTTATGCTACCATCCATGCTGTCTGCTTCTCACATGAGTTTTCACCAACACATCTGGTGTAAGGGATTTTGCGGTGCATCGTTTATTAAAAATCTTTTTTAAAAAAAGAAAGAAAGAAGAAGTACCTACTCATATTTTTCTTTAAAACTGCAGCTGTGAAATCTAGGGCAGGGAGAAGACTTGGGGGAAGAAAGAAAGCTACAAAAATGTTTATCTGTAGACAGAATTTTATATATACATAAGAAATCTATAATTTAGCATGCACTTTGTGTTTCTAGGTTTCTAGTAGTCTTCTAAGGAGCTGCCGAAGGCTTAATGTTGATGGCATTAACACTCTCGCCAACTGCTGAACAAAAGCACAGCCAGATGCTGCTGGTCATAATTTATTCCCTTACGCCGATGCTTGCACACATGCACAGAGGCTTTCAGTGTAAATTCGATTTGCACTCACAAGAGTGAGAGAGAGAAAACACCCTACTGAGTGCAACATGACTATATTAGTGAAAGCAAAAGTGTGAGTGAGCCTATATATGGCAACTTGCCCACGGAGCGGAAATCAATCATACCCGATTGCCAGTGCTGTATAAAGGAAGGAAAAGAGGCACTTTCACCCAGAGAATGGTGAAATCCAGGTTTCCCACAATTCATTCAGCACACAGCTTTCCCACAGGTTCAATTTCCTTTAGATTTCAAATTGGGCATTCAGGTTTTCACCTTTACTCCTCTACTCAGAGCCTGGAAAGGCGGGAGGAAAGGGGAACCTCAACAACCCAGATTGCTTTCTCGCCTTTCGTATTATTGCTTATTCTGCTGCTGTTTTATTTGGTGGTGGTGGGGCATTTGGATCACACTTTCCTTATTCACCAAGATTCAGATGCATGGCTGGTGGACTGCCACCTTACCTAAGATTTGCATCATGTCCTCCTACCCTAGCCTATAGCTATCTGCAGAGAACAGTAATACATGTACAGCAAGAGGAACTGAACCGCTAGGCTGCTATGTTCACAATGGCAAGGTGCATCGCCACCCCACCGCTCTGTGCATCTGGCAGGATTGCAGATCTTCAGAATGCCCACATCTTTGCGGAACCATTAAATGAAAGAAAGCGAGGGAGAAAAGAGGGGGGGGGATACAAACTATTAAAAAAGCGCATACACTGCTGACACTGTTGTGACAGCCAGCAGTATCAGCGGCAGTCAATTATCTTCACAAATGCCTCGTGTGCTAATGAGACTCACAAAAATCACCAGACTTTTCTGGCAAGGAGAAAAGATCAGTTTCATTGCTTGCAGAACTAATTCAGTGTACAAAAGTGAAGGCTCCACCATCGCTGCCTCTTTTACTGCTCCTTTTGTAAGGGCTTTTGATGTGCACTGAAGAGTTCGGTCTGTGTTTGGGGCTCTTCATCTCCAGTTCATTGCCTGTCATTAACATACATATCCATATGAAAAGTTTGGTAAGTCACTAACAGCTGTCCAGAATGGAGTTTTTTGGGGGGAGGGTGGGGGTTGGAGGGAGAGAAACGTATTCCTTCTCAAAATGCTGACAATACTATTTAGCCCTTTTTGGCAATGATATACCTAACTTCTTAAAGCCGCCTTTCACTCAAATAGCAACTAGGCATAATACTACATTCAAACACGTTGTGGTTTTCATTTTGAGGCAGTCAGTTGCTGTATTCAGAAGAGGCCCACAGTGGCCAAGAGCAAAAGGAACTCCGTAATTCATTACAAAACAAAAAAATACTTTCCAAGTGTAGCTTTTCACTATTTAAAACAACCTCACATATTCAGTTGAACTCAGAGAGAAAGCCTACAGCAGATGCTCTCGGAGGTTATTTTATGCTAAACTCTTGCTCAGAATTATGAGACCTCACAGTTCACAGTCAGTGACTGCTGGTAACAAAAGGCATGTCAAATCACATCTGATGAGAAAAAAAGTTTGGCCATAAGTGATTTGCAAATGTATGCATATTTGCTATTCTGAAAGAAACTACAGTTATATCCCAAGCAGAGCAGAAAACACAAACTCTGGCTACTCCTGGCTTTTTCCTTTTTCCTTTGAGGCTAGAAGAAAATTTTAGATAGATTATTGTTTGCAATGAGACAAAATAAGCTAAGAAAGGTACAATCCAGTCAAAGCACACTTCAGCCACTTCAGGAATATCAATTAGAAAGTTCAGTATGTGCATAACTTTGCCTACAAATTTTCCATTTAGTGACAAGTTGCAAATGTTTAAGGATCACATTTGGTTTCCTGTTTAAAGAAGGGTAAAGTTCTGCAGGACAGTTGAAATTAAAAGCCCAATTCGTATCCAAGAAAAAGACACGATTCTTTCAGCCAGCTAGGTAGCTATAAAGATGAAGTAAAAAGCACCTTTCCTTTTAAGCCTTTTGGTTCAAACATAGTCCCACTGAAGTGAAGGAGCCTTCTGCATTGGCTTCAATTGAGTTAGGATTGCACACTAGGTTTGAAGCTTAGGGTTGTTGTCCGCCCCCCCCTCTCAGAAATAATGCTTTGATTGATAAATGCTTTCCCACCCAACCCTCCCAGCACTATGGAGTTCATGACCCTTGAGCCACAATTTACAATATGTTGCAACCAAGATTTTCCAGGTCTTATTGTAAAACTATGGTGGGTGAATCTGTGTCAATTATCAAGGACTTGACATACTTTTACAAGCGTTTTTTATCAGGAGCAAAGTGCCCAGCAGGCTACCAACCTTTAATTCTGGAAAGGTTTTATTCCTGTACTGATCCTCCCACCGTGCAAAAACAGCTTGTGCTGCATAAAAACGAAGACTTTAATCCCACTTGTAGCTGCTTTCTTTTCTCTTCCTCCCTCCTCCTCCTGCAAAGCCCCCGACTTCTTCTTTTTTTTTGGAGGGGGGGGGAGGCATCTCTCCCATATGGGCCAGTTGGGTTTTTTAAAAAAACAAAAACAAAACACACCACCACCACAAATAACTTTAACTCTGCTTATTTTGATCTGAAAATCAAATCTTATTTATTATGCATCCTGTTTGTTGTCTTTGAAGAACCCGAGCATTCATTTAAAGGAGGCCAGAATGACTTCTTAAACACATTTCTCTCTTTGCTGCAATTAAACAAAGTGGAGCTGTGATTAGTCCACCGCAGGGGGGCAAGAAAAAGACACCCTTGAATCAAAATGGGGGGACCTGGCTGCGCATTATCATCTCACAATGCAGGAGTTTATTGCTGAAACCTGCTTATCGCCTTCCACAGCACACCATGGGAACTTCAGTCAGGTGGAAAGTTATTCTCTTCTCTGAGCTCGAAGCAGCTTTAAGGATCGGAAGAACAGCTGAGGCTGCCAAAGCTCTTCCCAGTAACTGAGACATTGAAGATAATCTTTATGAGAGTTTTGCATGAGCTTTTGGCTTGTTGTATTTCTCTTTTTTTCAGTGGTGGTGCTTGTTGAAGGCAGAAGTAGAGTTAATGATGAGCTTTCGCCTGCTGCTGCTGCTATTGCATCCCTCCGTTTCTTTCTCTTCCTTCCTTCCTTTCTAAACCTAAGCCAAGAGCGCCTGTTTAAGTTAAGTGCCACCTCCCTCCAGCCCTTGGGAAACCACTCAAGAGGGATTTGCTTGGCTGTGTGTGCATGACACATAATGAAAACAATTTTACGCTGTGGAGGGAAGTATCGGGCAATTACGGATGTAACAGCCACCTGCAGAAGCGAGGCCCTGGTTGGAGCGCCGGGCTGTTCATGAATATTTTATCCTGTGATGTTATGCTGAATGGCTGGGGCAGGTGAAGGGGGCTAGGCCAGGCGGTGGGGAGCGTAATAAGGATCTCTGCTGGAGACTGTGTTGCAGCTCTGTTTCTCCCCAGTGGTCCATAGTGTGAAGGCCGGGGAGGATTCTAACCCTGCCCAGGACTCCGCCGAAGCAGCTGAGGCCGAGGAAAGATGATGTGACATGTCGTGGTGGGCACTCTTTAAAGACCTGTTGTCTGCCAATTTTACACATGGCTGTCCGCCTCAAAGAGCCCCCCGCCTCAACCCTGTCCCGTCTAATTTGATAAGCTAAGTGGCGGATAAGGATTAAACGAGAATTTTGTAACGGAGAAAACTTGTTCGCACTCTTTAATTCCATTAAGGGTTTCGTATTAAGGGTTGCGCGCGCAAAGGGAAAGCTATAGAGAGCTTTCTGCAAAGGGCAGTGCTTTGTTTTCTAAAAAAAAAAAAAATGTTTAGGGGTACTCTCGTTTTCCTACTCATATTGAATTGCTGCCCCTCAACTTAGATTCACAATTTTTAGGGATATGCGTCCCCCCAGAAAAAAGCACTGCATAAGGGGGACAAAGTTTTGCAAGGTTTGGAAAGCATTGTTGTCATTATTATCTGCAAATTTGACAAAGGGCGAAGGAAGAATGAAAGAATTATAAATCATCTTTGTTAAAAAATGAAAGAAGGAATATATGAACAATACCCACCAGCAGCTCACATTGATGCAATAACCACTTGTACATCCACTTTAAATGGAGCATATGGGTTAATATAAGCCCTCCAAATGTCTAAATAGGTATCCACACAAAAATTATGTCCATAAGAAATATGTTCAAATATGACCAGGGCGTGAGATCCTCAGACCATTATGTGATAGATGGCAAGGGTGTATCCTTCCAAGCTCATAATATTAGGCTCTTAGTGACCATAAGGACTTGCGAAACAACACTTTTGTTGTCCTGCTGTGAATCCCCATACTGTGGATATATAATCTAAAAGTTCATGAGCAACTGTAAATATCAAGGATTTTGCCAACACAAAATTGATAGGCACACTGACTTCAGACCAAAAAGAATTTACCTCTGACATTTATTTTTGTTTTCCCTTGTGGCTATCAGACTCTTACTTCTAGCCCTTATGGTTAATTTCATTTCATGATCATATTGTTAAATATATATCTGTAACCAAGAGTTGTAACAAATTATTCTGTGTAGCACATAATACTTCTGAAATGTATGCAATGTTTTGCACAACCAAGAAGGGATGATGATCTGCATTAACTGGATTACAACAACTTCTATGGCTAATCTCTACTTGTTATAGATCATCTTACACAAGTGATGGTATATCAGTATTTATTTACTTATTTCAGTTATTAGCCAGTTGAGAGATGGTGTATCTCTAGACTGCCAGTTGCATTCACATATTCATCACAAACAGAATCTTGGAAAATGTTACAATATTCTACGCAAGTGTCTAAACTACAACTTCATACTGTACGTATAATTGTGAATTTCTGATATGAATAAAGAAATGAAATGGAGTGAACAAATAGCTACGATTGCTGATCCAAACCAAACACAAAGTAATTCTGGCAAAAATTGGGCAAAGATAACAAAAATCACGAAAAGATGGAGGTGTGGAAAAGGAAGCACAGACAGATGTCCTAAGTATAAAATGTGGTAAACTGGGGGGGGGGGGGATGCTAGAGTGAAAATTAAACACCCTGTTTAAGAGTAGTTTATAGGCACATTCATGACATTTATTACCATTATTTTATATCTTGCACCAAGAAAGAAAGAAAGAAAGAAAATAATGGTATGCTAATTCTTTTGTTCTAACATCATCTTTCTAATATACTAAAACCTTCTCATTTTTAACATTTGTATTTCCTCAGGATATTTTCTTTCCTTGGGAAGGAAAGGACACAGAAGACTTATGGTGTCCTCGTAGTAATCTTTGCATGTACAAATCTACAAGGAGAACGAATACTACAGGGTCACAGAAGCAAGCACACCAAAAGTACAAAATTCACAGTTCCCTGAAAGCCTTTAAAAAAACAGCCCCTGTGCACATCCTCTCAAAAGCTGGCGACTCTGCCAAACTCACTTTTTTGCCATTCAGTCATCCCTCAACAGATAAATTAATTTAAGTCTCCACCTGGGCAGGTGGGTATGCCTGAAGGTGCATTCCAAGGTAGCTGACCATCAAAACAGGCTGAGATGATCTGCTGCACTGATTACCTATTAATTAGAGATCAATTGTCCATGACCAAACAGCACCAAGCTTACTGAGAGAGTTGCTTTATACAGGACGACAGCATGACAGTATCAGTGTTGTAAAAACTGACGCATATTCTGGATAATGCCACTTTTTATGAGCTATATACTGTGAAGTTCTGGAATTTAAGAGACATTTAAGGAGGGAAAATAACCAGCTACTTATATCAGGTTTCTCTAGTTTTGCAACATTGGCCAGGCCGTTCAATTCATATAATAAATGTTACTTCATAAAGACAGATTTATGAAAATACCAAGAATGTAGTAAATCATAGGTCCTTTCCAGGGGATCCATTTTCCACAATCATAAGCATGCCATTGTTGCCAGGTTTTAGCTGCTGATCCAGTTGTGTTAACTCAGAGACACACTTCTGTTGCAAGGGGGGGAAATGCACTTCCAAATACTCACAATATGATATTTTTCCATTCAGAAAGTGCATTTTTTGCAGTGCAGTTCTCCAGCCAAGTGTTGTGTAAAAATGCATATATTTGTATTAGGAGAAAGTCATCATAAATTGCTGGTGATTTTTAATGAGGGCTTTTTTAAAAAATTGCAAAATTAAATGTGGGGAACTGAAGGTAAGATTGAGAAATTAAAAAACAAACAAAAACAAACCTGTGAGAAACAGATTTGCCCACACCTGATAAACATATTATATAGTCCAGTATGTAGTACTGGCAATAAATTGCATACAATTATTAATATATTAATTCATAACCATTAATACCAATTTAATATATAGGGCAAATCATTAGCCTGACTTGGTGAGCATTCATGGTTATTAATAACTGTATCTAACTAACCTACTTTATGAACAAATATTTCTCTTCTCTCAGGGAATTACTGATCACCAATAGTGCCAATAGCCATAATTCACAATTACTCAAATTAAGGAACATTTACATAACTCAAACACCATGTCCTTTACGACAATAACGAATGAGTTGTCTAATACTTAAATCTGGTAGCCTACTTGAGTGACCTTTTCCCTCGTTTTCATTTTGGTCGCCTGTCATCTGAACTACCAATAGAGACTGGCCAAGCAAGCTTGCTTTTCGCTGACAGGATAATAAAGTCGATCTTGTGGTAGATCTTGCTCTGTGGTAGCTCTCAGGTGATCATGTACCACTGGGGTGGAGATCACCTGGCCACAGGGCTAGGTTGATCCCATGGCAACATTTCTTTTTCCCTATGGCATTCAGAGCACACCTGCTTAGACCACTTGGCCCTCCCCTTTGAAAAAACTGACACATGCTTCCTCCCTGGTATCCTCTCTGACTTCATGCCATCATCCCTGAACATTGGTTGCTCTGTCTGCAGCTGTTGAGACTTGGAGTTCAGCAACATTCAAAGGTTTACAAGTTTCCCACTCCTGCCCTATGGGCCTGGCTATGATGCTCCTATAGGAGCTAACACCATATATGAATACTCCTTGAACCTGCTTTTCCTTCGTTTTAGAGAAAGGCTCTTCAGCATTTATAGCAAAGGATGCTAAGCTCTGTATATATGAACCACTTTGTTCAAACTATTGTTTGACAATTCTATAGAATATTCAAGAAAGTTAATTATACTGCACTGGTACTTAAAAGATGCAGGTGTTGAATGAATCTCAGCTCTCCACACCTCCAGGAACCATAGACTATGAAGAAGGAAAAAATGAGACAATCAGTGTTCCCAAAGCCAAATCCCAACTTTAAAGCAAGAGGTCACTCTCTGCTTTTTCCCATACTACTATATAAGCAAAGCAGTGAGAATAAATTCCCAACACTGAGCACAGCTCTCACATCTTTCCTGTTACACAGAGAAGAATCCTATCTAAAATACGTGCAGGCAAGTCTGATTATGCCCATGAGCTATATTGAAATGGCGCAAAAACCCAGAGTGTTTCTTTCTTAAGGAAACGACACATAATTAATCCAGAAAACAAAAGTGACTGACTAGCATCAGCATGAAAAGAAATGTACTGACTGACCCCAGCTATAGCGTAAGTGCTCTGTGTCACAGCTGATCCACAGAGCAACTGCCTTCTGAATTGCCTGTCCTTTGAAGCAAAATGCCACATGGAGAGTGTCTAAAAATAAGTTCATTATTAGAGTTGCACTTTTAATTAACAGGGTAGCAAAATCAGTTATCTGCATGAATCCCAAAGTGGTGATATTTGAGCGAGATTAACCCTGGAGACAGCAGGAGTGATCTCTCTTCCCATTTAAATGTGAAAGATATATGGAAATAAGGAAACCCTGAATTTCGCGTGCTGGAAAGAGACCCTGTTACTGTTTCCTCAAGAGTTCAGATGTTTGCTAAACTGGCAGGTGCAGTTTCTTAATGAAAAAACAACAACAACAACCTTAATATGGAAACATTTATAAAAAGCTTTTTTGGGGTGGGGGGGAGAAGTCCTCTACCTTGGACTGAGGAGGACACAAACAGGAAGGGGACAGTCGGAGAAGAGGAGTCCCTGCTTGAAAGGCAGAGTAGAAAGGGTCTCTGAGAGTGAGAGATTGGGAGAAGAAGTAGGCTCGCAGGTGAGAGATGGGAGAGTCTACCTTTCTGTATGTGGATGAACAACAGGATATATATCAGTCCCAGCGCTGCCTCCTGCACCACCAGAGCTGAGGAGACAGCTGAAGCCATACTAGAGCTGTGACAACCCCACAATATTAGAACAGCAGTCCAGGGTGGTATTTCTTTTTCTTTTTTCTCTTTCTTTGTTATTTTGTGTGTGTGTGGTTTTTTAAAAAAATATTCTTGTTCTCGTAGACTAGCTTGATTCTTTTCCAGCATAAGAGGAGTTGATACAATTTCTTCAACTGGCCAGCCTAAACTCTGATGCACTCACGAACACACTTAAGGTCAGCTACTGTTTCTTTCCATGTGATTCCTATTTACCTGAGTACGGGTTAGCTGAAGAAATGTCAGACTGAACAGGCATGAACACAGTCAAAGCTAGCCTCAGTAGTGGCCTGGAACAATTATTCCCCACACTTTAGTTAGCAAAGGAATCAAGGATTTTGCCATTGTCGTAATCACAGAAGATTGGGGTGGCGTGCAACCATATTGTCTCTTAAACTTTGCATTTGAAAAGCTGGCTTTCCCAGAAGTGATGGAAAGGTGATTCTGGTTTCCCTTTTAGCATATGTGGGCTGCCTGTTCAACACCTGTATTATAAAGTAAGGCTACAATTCATTTTAATGATGGTACATTGAAAGACCATCTCTGTGGGGAACGTAATGAACTAGCAATTGGCTCAAAATATAGGAGATAATACCAATCCCTGAGACCGAACTATTACTTTCCGTGTTTGTGAACTTGAGTGATAAATGACAGGTGGACTCCACATCGATATAACAAGTCAACGGCACAGGGAAAAAACGGGTATAATAGCCAAACTTTGAAAAAAGCAGAAGGAGAACAAGGGTGGAACTACATGCTACATAAATATGCTTCTAACCGAACAATAGATGCTTCTCTTAAGGAAAACCAGCAATGGAAGAACAATTTGGCATTTCCACTCCTAATCTCCCTCCAAAGCTGTTGCCTTCTCTTTGGGGCTCCAGTTGCATATTTGAAAATATGATTGGGATTTGCTTTATCCTGTCAAGAGTCCCAAGCAGCCATCATAGAGATGCTGAGTGGATATGGGTGAGAAATGGGAGGAACCTAAAGACTTGCTAGCTGACGACCCTAAGGAAGGAGCCAGCAGGCTGGACCCCAAAAAGTAGCAGAGGGAGGGTCACCCTGCTTCACCCTCCTCCAGTGTTGCCTATAGGTTCAACACTGTGCTGTCTTGCACCCTCCCCACCCTCAGTCCCAGCGCTGCCTCCTGCACTACCAGAATCTCTGATGAAGACCCTCCACCCACTGAGGAGGCAGCTGGTGCCATACTAAAGCTGTGATGGCCCCACACCATTAGAACAGGAGCCGGGGGGGGGCATGTCAAATGTTGGATCAACATCTTAGCTTGTTAGCCATGCCATGGACTTCCTGTGCCAGTGTCCAATGAAGTGATAGGACCAAAGAACACATTAAAAGCAATGCTGTAAAAATATAAGTCCTTTTACTATTATTTTCCCTTCTCTCCTCAGACCATGCCCCCCTCCCCAAAAATATGTGATTGGCATTCTTTTCCACATCTACTTCATGAAACTGTTGATCTCCCCCCCCTTTCCAAACCTTTTTTTTTAACCTAATCTCACTAGTCATGAGCCTTGACATTTTACAAGAAAGGCTGTGTAGGATCAGAAATCCTGCTTTTCAGATGACCACGTAGAACAGCCAAACACTAGGCTACCTCAAGGGAAAGGGCAGAGCCTGATGGGAAATGTAGTTTATTGCAAGTATTTAAATTATGAGCCTAAGAGAAAGAAAACCAATTTTGCTAATAGACTCTGGAAGACTAGTTTATTCATTTTATTTACTTAATTTATGCAGTACTTAATTATAATGTTGAAGCAGTTTTACAAGGAGAGAGAGTGAAATTTTTATAAAATAGTTTTGTTATTTTGCAGCCCATTTTATGGATGTCATACACGGCAGCCTAAACCACTGCCAACACAGTTGCTAAATTTCTAAAAGGGTTGCGGGACATCCAAACTTTCTTGGATACAACACTTTCTAAGAGCATGAGAATTGCCACCATCTTGCAAAAATGAGGCGGGGGAACCTACTTTATGAAATCTAATAAAATGGGAAAAAGTAACTCAGTGTGAAGGTGTAAAGAAGATAATGTTATGGAAATACTGGTGTGTTTTGCTTTAGGGATGTAATTGATGTCGTCTAGACTGTAATTGTTCCACGACGAAGGCACACATAAAAATGTTAAGACAAGTAGCTGGTACAGGAGAAGTTATATGATCTGTTAGCTCCCCCTCACCCTCAGTGCAAACACAAGGTCCAAAATCAAGTTTATGCATGTTCAAAAACAATCCTGGGTAGGCAAAATGAAGAGAAGGAAAGAGAGAGCGAGAGAGAGAGAGAGAGAGAGAGAGAGAGAGAGAGAGAGAGAGAGAGAGCAGAAGTAAATTAATCTTTTTGCAGTGAATCACATAAGAGGAAATGCCCAGGAGTTGTTATTTGCGATAACAACTCAAGATAAATGAGCAGCCAGTATGCAGAGCTCTGATGAAGGACATGCAAGAAAGACAATGGCTTTCCATTTTTAAGTTAATCAGTACCCAAGTGGTATTTTTTTGAAAAATAAGAAAATGAATTAATCAGGAGCTAAGGAAAAGACGAGGGAAGGCATTTTATTCCCACCACATGGAGATGAAATATACATAGCATAATAAAGGCTTGCTGTCAACTATCTGTAGGAAGAGCACCTGGAAGATTAAAGCTGCGGCCATAACATTAACAAAGTACAGACCACACTGAATTAATGAGCACGGGAGATAGACATTCAGTGGAGTCTTAATTTATTTTCCTTTTCGAGCTCATCCTTTAAGAAAATGACAGTGTCTTCTTATCGATTTTATACTCAGAGATCAATCAGAATTGTCCTGACTCAGGCAAAATTTACAACGCTCCCTGACATAGCCCGGGGACCTGGGCCTAAACAGACATTACAAGGAAGCAATAGATCATGTTTGTATGTAGAGCCTGACATGCTTAAAAATAAGCTAATCTGTAGTGGAATTTCCTCCTTTTTGACAAGTTGCTCTGCCCAGCTCTTTAGCCCTTTGTTATGTATTTCTCCCCCGGTTCCCCTATTAATTATAACATGTGTAGAGGATTCATGTATTTAGGCCCTCGGGGAGGTCATCTGCTCTGCAGTTTTAGATAAAATATAAACTAACAGATCACTCCTACTTAAACAATGTGAAGTGTCACTTTGATGCACTCCATTAAAAAAAAACCTAGAGGTGTTCCATCAAGAGCTATGATCAATTCTGACAAGCCAACAATATCAGAGCTAAATGATGGGCCTGCACATTCCTAAACAGCCCTTGGTGGAAATTGCTATATCCGGAAGCTCTTTTGTGCAAGTAACTAGCTGTATTAAATGCAATAATTACAGAAAAGACACTGGCTGTGACGCTCAGGCAGTTGTTGGATAAGCTCACTTGTTTTCACACTGCCATTTATCTTGTAACTGGGGATTGCTTCTGTGCTTACTGTACACACTAGGGAATAGAATGTAGACCTTCTGCATTAAAGAGATGAGATTTCATTTCATGCAACATGCTTTGGTAATGTGGGGATGCTCCTCCTAATAATTCCTTTGGTCTTAAAATACAGTGGTACCTCAGGTTACAAACGCTTCGAGTTACGTATTTTCAGGTTGCGGACTGCAGGAAAGCCAGAAGTACCGGAAAGGGTTACTTCCAGGTTTTGCCGCTTGTGCATGCACAGAAGCGCTAAATTGCGCTTTGCACATGCGCAGAAGCGCCAAATCGTGTCACGTGCATGCGCAGACGTGGGGCTGCAGGTTATGAACGCTGCGGGTTGCGGACATGCCTCTGTCACGGATTATGTCCGCAACCCAAGGTTCCACTGTAAACCACACAGAAGAATTAGTACATGATATCATACTCCGCAAGTGCCCAGGGTTAAAAATGGGACATCCTGCTTTTTCTGTGAGAGAACAGAGACCATTTTGAATGCTGTGATCTTGTGCAGTTTCACGCCACGATTGCCCCCCATCTCACGTGATGCCCCAAACACACATTTTTGGGCACTGTGCCCAGGGAAAGTGCTTTTTTTTTTTAAGGGAGGGTGGAATTGTGGTGCAAAATTGTGCAAGATCATGGTGTCCAAAACGGCCACCATTCTCTTGCGAGAAAAAAATGAGAACGCTGGATTGGTTAGACCCAACACTGACTACACCCCTGTCTCTTCCTTTAACCCCTAGTTAGCAGTAGCGAAACAGCTGATGGGAAGAAGAAGAAGAGTTTGGATTTGATATCCCACTTTATCACTACCCAAAGAAGTCTCAAAGCGGCTAACATTCTCCTCTCCCTTCCTCCCCCACAACAAACACTCTGTGAGGTGAGTAGGGCTGAGAGACTTCAAAGAAGTGTGACTAGCCCAAGATCACCCAGCAGCTGCATGTGGAGGAGCGGGGAAGCGAACCCAGTTCACCAGATTACAAGTCTACCGCTCTTAACCACTACACCACACTGGAAGTGAGGTGAGCACCACCCTGCCAACTAGCAATCTCTAGTAGTAATGAATCCCATGTTAAAGGGGCCACAAATGGGAAAGCCCTGCTATTGGTGGACATAGGACAAATGGGAGCAGCTACCAACACCACTAGCAGGTCCTCTGCCAGAGAGAATATAGTGGCAGGAGCATAAGAGAAGAGTCGCTGCAGTAGGCTGGTCTCAAGATGTATAGGGCTTCATTTAAAAAAGAAAAAAAGAAAAAGGGAATGACACTTTTCACCTGACCTCAAATAAATGGGCAGCAAACGTAACTGCTTCAATAAAGGTGAAAATACGCTGCCATCTGGGAGCACCATTTTTTACCAACTGCAGCTTCTGGTCAACTTCAGGGGGAACCCCAAGCAGAGGACACGTGGACTCGGGTACCGATGAGGAATTCAGTTTCTTTGAACTCTGAAGCAAGCTGACCTCTCCTTCACCTCCTGAACTACTGGGTAGATAAGAAGTTAATTATTGTTGCAACTTTGCACTTCTCTGAAATTTTGCAATACAGATCTTGGCTTGAAGATATACCAAGATACATTAAAAGCAAGTAGTTTAGGATAAAACAGATTTTAAAATGGTTCATGGAGATAAATTATGTATTCAAATATTTATTTTCTGATAAATACATTAATACATATTTAAGTATTTTTTTTGAAATGGTTGATCAATGCATAAATTAACATGTATTTTAATATGTAATTTTTATTACATAATGTACACATGAAAGATTGATATGGACCAGTAACAGTCTACTCTGTCTTTACTCTTGCATATGGTGGCCAGAATCTCAGCGAAACATTTTTCATATTCTCTGCACCTTGTGTAAATCGGTCTTTATTCTCTCCTGTTTCTAAGCAACTGAAGCCCTGCACCAAGGTTGCACAAGATTCCTTCCACCAACTGCTGCCGCCCAAATATTCTCCTATTACATATATTCTCATGTAGCAACTTTGAGATACCTAGAAGAAATACTGTAGTGAGAAAAGTCACTGAGCTGCTAGCTTCCTCTCAATACTTGTGTGCTGTGGTTCTGTCCTACTCCTAGCCTGTCTCTCTAGAAAACCTACAGGTTATTCAGCTTCCATGGAACCTAGGAGGACACAGCTCTCTCTTCCTCTCCTCTCCAGACCAAAATATCTGGAGTTGAAGCTCTGGGCCAGGCAGGAGGATGCACAGGCAAGTGGCTACTTCTGCTGCTGCGCTTCCCTGCACGCCAGCAGAGAGGATGAGCAGCTTAAACAAAGCCCTGCTGCACCACAGGTCTCTTCAGGGCTTCCTTCACCCTCACTGACATCCTCCTTCAGCTCCGGGGAAAGTCTGCTCAAGAGCCACGAGGACTCTCCAGCTCTCTCCCGCCATTTCCAGGCTTGAATTAAATTATTTATTGTTTATTTATTACCCGGCACTGTCGCGTGAAAGTCGATCGCATGTGAGGGGACGCCTCCATTTAAAATTGTCGTTGGGGTTCTTGCATGCATTTGTGCCAGACTCAGAAGGATATTTTCTCCTAATGTGCCTAAACCATCAGGTTTCACATTACATGTATCAAGAGATTTGACAGATAAAAGGCAACTAACATGGGTGAGAGATGAATGGAAGCTGGGTGCTCTTTTTGCCTTTCCTCATAAGCCTTGTCCAAGGTTTTACTTCCACCTGAGGTTAGAGGGAAACATAAGTGTGCTGCCCCGCCCCTTGAATGACTGGTTGACCCAAACAGGAAGTTCTGGCAGGACAGGGGAAAACCTTCCCCTTATTGGTCGAATAAAAATGGGACATTCACACAGATTTTCTCAGAAGTTCAATAATGTGAAAATCCATTTATGCTTCAAAGTGTGTGTTGAAATCATGAAAGAGGAACCCTTCAGACATCTGTAATCTTTTGAGTCTTTCAAGTATAACTTAGATCATTAATTCCTTTATATGAGTGTTTTAATTTTCAATACCTCCCATACCCCACACAAACATGGTAACATTTAATCCATAAAGAGACAACACATTTAGGGAAAGAACAAGCTTATTACTGGCCTCACCAAACGTAATTAGAGAGCTTCTTTTGTGATGCTACCAGATACTTAATTAACACTTCTCTATTTTTAGATACTATACTCACCAATAAACCATGTTCTATAAGGATTTGAAAGTGGTTGGGGTTTAAGAGAGGGGGGGATGGAGGGGGATTGGAAGGAAAAGAAAGGAAAGGAAAGTTGTATCAGCAGTGGGGTATGAGGGAAAAGTGAGGTTATCCTCCACCTGTATTGTAAGTTGTATAGTGGAACAGTTTAGGAACATTTTGATTAACTTTAAAAAAACAGCTTGCATTCTGTGGACTGGTTCAGATGACATGCAAAGCCAAACCTTAGTTTAGCAAGATTGCTGTGTTGTGCTGAACTAAGCCAAGGTTTGCCTATATTGTGCGACCTGGGTCTCATGGATAAGTACTTTTCTCACTAACCATGACTTGTAAGCAAGGGTGAGATGGCAGCAAAATTGACTTGGGAGGAACAAAGCAGCTGCAACCTCTTCGCATGGTTTGGCTAAACCAAAGTTTGACTTAGCGTGTTGTGAAAAACCAGACGACTGAAGAAAAAATGATAGTAGTGATGGTAACTGCCGTATCTGAGCAGTGTTAGAGATACGTGGCGTTCCTAATGATTTGTGTGATGATGACCGTGTACCTCTTGTTGGAAACTATGACCAATAAAGAATTTAAATGCTGATATTTTCCACCTGGACAATTGCATAGTGAAAGTGTGTGGCGCATAGAATGTTATGATTAGAGCTGAAACACATGCAATGGATTAATTCGAATTTGGAGGAAATAATAATGCCAAAATAAATATTGCCGCGTCAATGTTTGTCACAACATTTGGGTTTCCTTGACTAGATACAGGTGATGAAACTTGGGTTTTGTCAAGTCCAAAAACCTAACTTTGAATTCAGGTTTTATACAAGATTTGGAGTGAGGTGGCATCATATGTGGATGACATCCAGCCATACTTACAGACAAAGAGTGCTATTAGATCTATCCCATACTCTCCAAATGGCATAAATGGCATAAAAGACTATGATATGAAGGCAATGAGGCCATCACCAAGCTGGAACAGGGATGGAGAACTTGACCTGGTCACTGGCCAGATCCATACCTCCCCTTGTGGGCCAAGCTTTACTGGTGGGTGGGGCTGCTCATCTGTCAGTCACCTGACATCACAATTATATCAAGGACTTCAGACCACCATATAGGGCTTAAAAAGAGCTCCAAGCAGCGCTTTGAAGTGTCGATGATAAACAGGCTTGAAGTCATAGTTTATCAGCTGATGTGCAGGGATCACTTGCCATGAGGTAGACCAACAGTTCACCCGGGTACAAGGCCACTTTCTATATTTATACCTTTTAGGACACCTCAGCCAGTTGCGGCAGAAATATTTCCTTTGTACAAGAAACCATTTATTTTGCTTAGAGCAGAAAACAACGACGAGACACCAATTATTAAAGTCTTCAGTTAACTTTCTGTGGTATTTACTGGCCAAGTTGGGTCTTCTTTTAGAGAGGCTTAGAACTTTTAGCCTTCCCTGATGTAAACCTCCATGTTTTGCATCCGAGAGGCTGATATATCATCAGCTTCTTTCTGATTCATCTCAGCTGGGGCTACTAGAGGTGTGATTTTCAAAGTGAGAGGAAAATGCTTTCCATGTATCTCCATACACAAGGTATTAAGTATCACGCAGAGGAAGCTACACAGTGCGTGTGTAAGAAACTGGCAACTTTATTGAACAACAAGATGTTAATTAAATGGGAGTTAATTAACTAGCTGCTGACAACACTTGAACTCAAATTGAAAGCATGGTGCTTGAGACTGAGCTCAGACACTTCCTGGAGAACTAATGCAGTACACTAGGTACAATCCCGACCAAAAAAATAAAAATGAAAATGAAAACAGAAAAAAGTCAGAAAAATAAGTAACTTGCCCATTTGTCTCTGCTCTTCTTTTGAGATGCTTCTACCTGTACTTAATTGTATTTTGAGAGGTATAATGAATTACAGTGGTACCTTGATTTACGAACTTAATCCGTTCCAGAAGTCCATTCTTAAACCAAGGTGTGCTTTCCCATAGCAGCGTGGTACTCAATTTACACTCAACAGGAAGCGGAACACGTTCTGCTTCCAAGGCAAAGTTCAGAAACCAAAACACCTACTTCTGGGTTTGCAGCATTCTTAATCCAAGTTGTTCATAAACTAAGCTGTTCTTAAACCAAGGTACCACTGTATGGTTATGACTAGGGACTGTGTCACGCTCATTATCAGAAGGGTCTTGTGGCTAGGTCACAATGGGAAAATTGAACCATGGAAAATGTAAGGCCTTCACATCCCACCTGATCTTTATATTTATCCCCTTCACCGTTCCCCCCCAAAAGTCACACAGTGTGTTGCCATGATCCTTTGTTGCTTGAATTCCACACACACACACATTTGTGTTACTTGAATTTCAGTCTTTCCTTTCAGCAACTGCATTGACAAGGTATGGGGTAGTATCGGTGTCCACTAGTGCACACATAGCCAGGGAAATCTGTTGGATTTCAAAAGGTACTTTATAATTAGACACTGGGTCCAGATCTATGTTCAAAATGCATGTTTAGATCAAAACAGTAAAAACTTGGCTTGGGATAAACCATATGCCACAGCGTTAATGGCTGGTAATGGATAATACTGTAATGGCTATGATGTGTGTTAGTGTTCTCAACCAACCTTTCCCAACTTTGCATTCCCATACATTGTTGGACTACAACTTCCCTCATCCACAGTCCCTTGGGCCAGTGGGCAGGGATGATGGGAATTGTAGATAGACCAATAACATCTGGGGACCCAAGGTTGAGAAAGGTTGCTCAAGAGAACCTGGATGGAAGTACGTGAGATTATATAATGACCAGGTTGTTCATCTATGTTCTGTGGGTAATTGAGGCCAATCATGAGGTCCAGCGCCGAGGGCCTTCTGGCGGTTCCCTCACTGCGAGAAGCAAAGCTACAGGGAACCAGGCAGAGGGCCTTCTCGGTAGTGGCGCCTGCCCTGTGGAACGCCCTCCTATCAGATGTCAAAGAGATAAACAACTACCTGACATTTAGAAGACATCTGAAGGCAGCCCTGTTCAGGGAAGTTTTTAATGTGTGACATTTTAATGTATTTTAAATCTTTGTTGGAAGCCGCCTAGAGTGGCTGGGGAAACCCAGCCAGATGGGTGGGGTACAAATAATAAATTATTATTGTTATTTAGCTTGCAGGCTTCAAAGCCTCTGCTTCAATGATTCAACCAATAGATTCAGATGATCTCCTTTCTGAAGCACTTCTACGTCTAGCTCAAGTTTTAGCATTCGTTTCTTTTCCCATGAAAAAACACACCCCACTAAATTATTTCCACTTACCAGCAAGTGGTTGTTCCGCTCACTGTTCTGTGCCACAATCAAGATATTCTGATTTTCAATGTGAAGTGGATTGGCCGGGATCAGATGGCTCTTCAGCAGACTTGGTCTGTGGGCCTCCCCGTTCACAATCACAAATTCTGGGATGGGGAAACTATGGCCCTCCAGATGTTGCTGGACTCCAACTCTTGTCAGGCCCAGTCAGCAAGACCAATGATCAGGGATAAATGATATGTAGCTGGGGTACATTAAGGACTGCCCCCTCACATATATACCTAACTTGAACACTCAGACACATGAGGCCGTAACCCATGACACAGTCTCCCTGTCATCTGAAGCACAAGTAACAGGGTTTTGTGGAATTATGGTTATGGAAAAACTTTGGAGAGAGAGAATAGGAAGGTGACTTATACTGTATCGTCAGGTCATTGGTCCTTCTAGTATTGTCCACACTGACTGGCAGTGTCTCTCCAAGATTTCAGACTGGGTACTCTCCCAGCCGTAGCTGCAGATGCTGGGGATTGAACCTGGTACCTTTTCCATGCAAAGCGATACCTGAAGGAGAGTCTCCACCCCCATCGTTCAGCCCTGACACTGAGGTCCTTCTCCAAGGGTCTTCTGGCGGTTCCCTCACTGTGAGAAGTGAAGTTACAGGGAACCAGGCAGAGGGCCTTCTCAGTAGTCATGCCTACCCTGTGGAACATCCTCCAGTCAAATGTCAAGGACATAAAGAACTACACAGTTTTCGGAAGACATCTGAAGGCAACTCTGTATTGGGAAGCTTTTAATGTTTGTTGTTTTATTATGTTTTTATATGCGATGGAAGCCACCCAGAGGGATTAGGACAACCCAGTCAGATAAGTGGTGTATAATAAAATTATTATTATTATTATTATTATTAGTAGTAGTAGTAGTAGTAGTAAAGCAGATGCTCTGCAACTGAGCTATGGCTGTTCCCAGGGGTGCTGCCTGGCTCCATCTCTGCTTGCAAGCAGTGAAAAACAGTGAAAACACCATTATTTCAGAAGGCTTTGGGCAACTCTAAACTGGGAGGTGTATGCTGTTGTTATTGCTGTGATGTTTCTTGTACTCTAGTTGTTCTGCGTTAAACGTTTCATATTTAACTGACTTTGGGTTCCTTGGGATGGAATTGTGGGGTAAAAATATCTTAATATGAATAAACAAATATATCCATTGTTCTAATTCCTTATTGTCTGTGCCTCAGAACTGATGGAAGGCTTTTTAAGAGTTATTTGGAAAATGAGTATTATTCAATACTGATATGAACACCAGTCAAAGAAAAGGAATTCTTTTCTTTCTTTTTACAATATCTCTGTTTTGTTTCTTACAGTTTCATTTACTAAGCTGTGACTCACACTAGCAACTATGAATTACTGATTGTTAAGATGAATGCATTTTTGTTATTTATTAAAAGCCTGTTTTTCAAGTTCAGTTTTTAAGATATTTACTTTTGTTCCAATACAATGCGTACAGACATTAACAATAGTTCATTAATACACTGTTGTAATTTGCTAATCAGATCAATGGCACATCTCTTCTATATGCTTTGCAACTTTGGTATAAAAGCACAGTCTTGTGCAGGATCTCTAACATAGAAATCTGAACAATTGTGGTGCCTATCAGACTGAAAATAAAATAGGAATGTAATTACATACCAGTAACTGATACCATAAGAAAAGTCATAGCAGGCTAATATGCTAAGGTGCCATAACATCAGATGAGAAGGAGTAGGCAAGAACTTACATTTATATACTGAAATGCACTGTTAAAATGTAGGGTATCGGGATATGATTAAATAAAACCCAAAGAGAATAAGATACTTTAATCTGGAGCATGATAGAAAATAGATAAGACACAGAGGCTAAAGTACTTTAACCCAGGAACATAATCACCTAATATTCATCATCATCATCATCATCATCATCATCATCATTATTTTATCTTTATACCGCCCTTCCACAGTTAAAACAATGTTCAAGGTGGCTTACAATATGAAAAGATTTACACAATTACAAACATAGCAAAGCAGTCATAAAAATAAATAAAACACATCAAAAACTACATATCCAAACTGAACAATTTCCACAAAAATAAAAATACAAAAAATTAATATCAATAACAGCAGCAAAAACTCCCAACAAACCTTTCCCCAAAATACACCAGTCCTCCTGGGTAGCAGCGGCAGCAGTCCTTATGAGGCCTGCCAGGCCCCGCCCTAGGCCAGGTGGAGAGAGGCAGGAACAGGGCCCCCAGGCACTCAAGCAGGGGAGTCCATATTCAGCTTTGTTTAACTTCCAAGGTTGCATTTGGGAGACCTCAGCCAGAGAGCAGGACTCTACCAAGATTTGGAATCTAAAAGTGCCTCCCAAAGGATGGGAGGGTCAGCAAGAGGTGTTTAACTCAAGCGGGACACAAGTCTCTTTCACACTGGTGTGTGGGCTGCAAGCAACAAGTGTTAAGGCAGTTTGAAAAGGCATGACATAGAAAGAAATGCTGGTGGCAATGGCCATTTCAATTAAATCTATTTAATTTGCAGTAGTTATATACAACCCAACAACATAAAATTCTATTACCAATTTACAGTAAAAGTTAAAACCACAGAGCAAACAGAAAAGGTGAAACAAAGGTTTTCAAATATCCCAAACACAGTTGAATGTGATGACAGTGATGACAATGTCATGAAGGCATCGACAAAGTGCTGTGAGCTTGTTGTTGTTTAGTCGTTTAGTCGTGTCCGACTCTTCGTGACCCCATGGACCAGAGCACGCCAGGCAATCCTGTCTTCCACTGCCTCCCGCAGTTTGGTCAAACTCATGCTGGTAGCTTCAAGAACACTATCTCGTCCTCTGAACCATCTCGTCCTCTGTCGTCCCCTCCTCCTTGTGCCCTCCATCTTTCCCAACATCAGGGTCTTTTCCAGGGAGTCTTCTCATGAGGTGGCCAAAATATTGGAGCCTCAGCTTCAGGATCTGTCCTTCCAGTGAGCACTCAGGGCTGATTTCCTTAAGAATGGATAGGTTTGATCTTCTTGCAGTCCATGGGTCTCTCAAGAGTCTCCTCCAGCACCATAATTCAAAAGCATCAATTCTTCGGCAATCAGCCTTCTTTATGGTCCAGCTCTCACTTCCATACATCACTACTGGGAAAAACCATAGCTTTTTTTTAAAAAATAATAATATTTATTAAGAATTTAATAATTACAAAAAGAAGAAAAAGAGTTAAACAAGGCAAAACAATACAATACATAAAAAACAAAAAACACAAACCACTGCTTATCTTAACAAAACAAAAACAAAAACAATTAAAAACACATCCAATATTTTCAAATCTTGTCTTTCATTTACTTGTTTCGACAACCTCCTCACACCTCCCTTTTTGTATTCTAGTTCAATTAGCTATTTCAGCAAATCCTTTCCATCTTTCTCAATTTTTGTCCTATAGTTTATCTTAACACAATCTAACCTTATTTTTCCCCCTTTGGCCCATTAACAATCTATTTTTACTTAATTCTTTATAACATTTCTGCTAAAGCCATATAACTTCATTCCAGCATCCTTCTAACATTCATTAATTTTACAGTGTTTCTGTAAATAGTCTTTAATTTTTTCCCAATCTTCTTCCACCGACTCTTCTCCCTGGTCTTGGATTCTACCAGTCATTTCCGCCAGTTCCATGTATTCCATCATGGGAAAGCCATAGCTTTAACTATACGGACCTTTGTCGGCAAGGTGATGTCTCTGCTTTTTAAGATGCTGTCTAGGCTTGTCATTGCTTTTCTCCCAAGAAGCAGGTGTCTTTAATTTTGTGGCTGCTGTCACCATCTGCAGTGATTATGGAGCCCAAGAAAGTAAAATCTCTCACTGCCTCCATTTCTTCCCCTTCTACTTGCCAGGTGATGGGACCAGTGGCCATGATCTTCGTTTTTTTGATGTTGAGCTTCAACCCATATTTTGTGCTCTCCTCTTTCACCCTCATTAAAAGGTTCTTTAATTCCTCCTCACTTTCTGCCATCAAGGTTGTGTCATCTGCATATCTGAGGTGAGCTTACCTTCAATATTTATGTTGCGCAGGCCGGAACCTGAAAACAAAAATTAAGAAATGGGTGGAGATTTGGGGGAGAAAAATGTTTGCAAGAGCTTTAGGCAGGGATGTATTAAACTGCCCCACAACATAGTGCCTAAAAAGCCTCTTAAGGTCAAAGCACAGACCAGTGGCATAGCATGGCGGGAGCAAAGGAGCGGTTGCCCCGGGCACAAAATTGTTAGGGGTGCAAAATTTCAACCCCCCATGCTGCCTGCACACCGTCGTGCACTTTCATCATTAGGCTACATTGAAAACGACTTCTCCATGAGAACCAGGAAGTGACCTCTCCAGATGACAGAATGATGCTTCTTTTCTTATCTTTGCAGCTGTGATCTCCTGGGTAACACGGATGCTGTTAGGCAGTTGGATGCGCATGAGTACTCAGTTTGTTTCTCTCCGTCAACCCACCCCCTGGCACCGGCAACCCACGCTACACCACTGGCACAGACTATATTTGCCATGGGGAAGCTCCAAAGCCATAGCAGCTGATTCTACATATCACTGTTAGCATTTGGAAGTTCTCTCTCCTGTGACTACAGGGTCCTTTATTGTTCTGTTTACTGATGTTTTGTGCTCTGGTGCTTGCTTTCCACCTCTCCCTTGATAAGAAACCAAGCCCTGAACACCTGTTTCCTATTATGTGATGTTTGTCTCAAATGTGTGGCCAGCATAAATAAGTGTTAATAGCACTGCTTGTATAATGAGCACATGTTCCTTAATCTAAGACTAAATAATAATAATAATAATAATAATAATAATAATAATAATAATAATAATAATTTTATTATTTACACCCCGCCCATCTGGCTGGGTTGCCAGGTAAATGGTGCTTTCTTTGCACTTTTCTGTGCTTTACATGTATGCAAAGTGGTGAATGAAAAGTGATTTTCAAAATAAAGCATACAGAGGTCACAGTATGTGTCAAATGTCACCACCTGAAATTGTACCTTCCCTTGTAGAATATGCATCAGATTTCAAGCACAGGGTATGTCCACATTATCAGCATCCAGTGGTTTTTGGAGGCACAAACACGTTTTGTGACCAACAATCTGTATCAATTCTGTAGTTTCTTAAAAAATACTGCTGCTTGATGCCTTTTTTCTCAAACCAGCTTCAGTTCAGCTAGTAAACTTAAGCCACATTCGCTTCACATTTAAGCCAAGTGTCTACACTTGAGACAGCCATTGCACATGCAATTGCCCAGGACGGCTTCATGAATTGGAGTTCCGGGAGTGGGGGGATTGCTGGGCCAGGGAAGCAAAGCAGGTCAGATGCGTCTGCTGAAGACACCCCCATACCCCTACCTGATGTGTACAATGCCATGCAAATGTGGCTTGAAACGCAGGGGGGAGGAAATGACCTGGTTGCATTTTAAGCCGCTAATGTATACGTAGCCATAGTCTTAAAAGAAAAATTGCCACTGTAAACAAACCATTGTGTTACCTCCAAAAGACCCAAATCTTTCAAAAGTCTAGTCAAAGGACCTGTTTAGTCATTAGTTCAAATCAAGGGCCAAAAAAATAAATAAAGTAAACCTTTTCACTTTTGTTTTGTTTTGTTTGTGGCAGTAGAACTCCTGTCTGTAGGGGGTATAATGATGTCTCTATTTGCTACCTTCCCTACTCTGTTAGAGCATGAGTAAATTACTTGTAGAGCTTTTTCCGCATTGCCACTTATGAGTAATGATATAATTTCTGAAATCATGTAAACAAATACACAAAACTAAAACTCTTTAGTTACAAAGATGTGGGAGAGAAGTAATTTACAGAGGAGGACTTTTTCTCTTTTTTTTTTACCAGAATCAAATCAGTTCAAACGTTCAAAACAAATGGACACTTATTGCTGAAATCAAACTGCTAATAATGATGCATGAATATATAAATATAATATGTGTACCTTTCAACATTCTCTGTATTTATGAGAGGCAAAGTTAGCATCTATCGTTTACACCTAGGGAACATTTAAACATCCCCCCCCCCCACAAAATACACAAAAACACACTTTATTCGGTCTGCATCATTTGACACTTGGAAATTGTGGAATTCTAATATGTGTATTTAATTTCTTTAATGATGGAAAAATTGATTTTTTTTTAAAATAAGGACTTCATGAATTCTGTATACTTATTCCCACTCCTTGAAAAGGAATCTTGTATTATTAGTGGAGATAATGTATGTGTCAAAAAGAAGCCTCAAAAGCATTTCCTGTGCACTTGACAGGGTGACAAAATATTTCTCCTATCCTTTCCTAATTGAGCTGCAGTACAAAGGAAGACATTATAATAATATTAATAATAGTTACATGGATATTTGTAGGTACTGTGTAACCCTTCAGTCCATTTTCCCAGACAATGGTGACTACAAAGAGGCTTCAAAATAGAACATCGCACAATATGAACGCCACTTTTTTCTATCTTACATTTTAAAAACATCATTGAAATCAGAAAGTTCATTTACAAAGGACTGGCAGTTGCAATCACAGCAATAATGTAGTGCTGAGAAAAAAAGGGTAATTGGTTTGGTAAAGATCGCTTTCCATTACACCATAAAGCACTACACAATAGGAAAGGTCGCCAATTAAGCAATCATGAATACCAAGTACTGAAGCTGATGAAAATAGGGCAGTGGTTTAAATAGATTTGCAAGCAATTTACCTTTTCACAATGTTGGCAATCTGATGCAATTTGCTTGCAATTTTGTCTGCTTTCAGTAGCACTCGAAGCTGACACTACACAGACCAAATGGCAAGGAGGCCTGCATAGAAAATGCAAAACTATCTTGGCTGCATCAGGCAACCAGAATGGTGGTTCATCAGGAAAATTACAACAATTAACATAAGTGCTGCAAAAATCAACACTTTAAATGTCACACTCTCTAGTCTGTCCAAAGACTGTAAAAGTACCATCTCCATTGCTGGACTAACAGTAAATATGAAGCAATCACCAACAAGCCTGGAGGCTGATGGCTTTACAATTGACGTGACATTCTCTGAGTGATAAAATAGCCTCTCGTTTGACAAAAGTAAGTATTTTTCTTCTTTGGATTTAACCTGGATTATGTCAACACAAAACTTACATTCCCCCCCCCCCAACTTTTCTTCCCACAAAACTGTCTGGTTTACTCCCCACTCTCACCCCTAGATGTTCTCAGCCATGGCTTCCTGTGGATTTAAAGAAAACCAACCCTTCATACTGCAGAAAATTCTACCTACGTTGATAAAAACTGAAGTATTGATCTTTAGCTTTTCAGTGCCTGAGATTTACATCAATACCTGCTTTGCAGCCAGGAGGTGAAATGTGTTTGCCTGGGCCTTGGTTTTACAACCCAGGGGAGGGGAATCAAAAGAAAGGCACTCTCTTGAGCATTGGCTGGGAAGATAGGACGCCATCACATCATCTGTACCAATGTAAACCCAGCAAGTGTTAAAGAATGATGCCTTTTGGAGTAATTGATATCTCCTGTTATTGCTCCCATGTTTAGGGCAGAGATAAATTTGTCAGGCCATGAGTAGAATTGACTTAGTGTATGCTTAATGATTTATTTTCCTTGAAAGGTAGCAAGAGAGCAAACTAGCAATGTTATTTTAGCTGACCTCATAGAGAGAGGTGGGTGAGATTGGTGACTGGGGGGGAAAGTTGCATACTTCTGCTGATGTCATGTGATGCTAATGTCATGTGATGTTGTACCTGACTTGAGTCAACTTTGATATCCGCAATCATGCTTTCCGCTGGTGTATATAGAAGATGACTGATCAAAAGATGATGCTTTGAAATGCTGAAGATTCTTCACAACGAAATTGTTAATAGCTAAAGCTGTGAAGTAGTTTGGAGGAAAGAATGAAATGCACCAACAATGTTTATGGTAAACTGGGAGGCTGTTCAAAGCCAGTTAAGTTCTGCAGAGGAGGGAAGTGGGCAAGCTAAGTATCTCTAAGCATACTATTTGAAGGGCTGAGCAAAAATGTTTGGATCCCCCTCTTAAGGAAATGATTTTGTGAGGAAGGTTTGGTTCCCCAGATCAAGAAAAGAAGAAATTTCATCTAAGTCACTAGTAATTTCTCAGCCAGGGGTGCAAAAGGGGTTTCACATACAAAACATGAATAGAGTTGGAAGAATCCAAAAAGTCATCTAGTCTTTTCAATACAGGAACCACAGCTAAGTCAATGCCAGAGCGACGTTACAGCATGAGGGCAAAATCACCCCTCTGTCTGCACCATTCAAAGGCAATGACAATACTGGAGAAGCTTTCGTGGTTGGAGCTGGTGAGAAGAGCTTTGGATGGGTGGAGAAGAGGGAAGGTATGATTTGAATTGCTTTTCAGCATGCCTGGGATTTGTGGGGTCTCCATTTGTAGCAGCCTCTCTGGCCTATAATTTATATCAACATTCATTTAAAACCAACAATCTAATCAGCATTAATCACTTGCAAATAATATATGAACTGGCAGAGGAGACCAAGGGTGTAAACTAGCCTTCTATTTATTGTTGAATAAATGCCAAATTATGTTCATCATATAATATCCGTCATTAGACACTAACTCCTTATTTTTAAACTTTGAACATTTTAGACTCTTCCATGTTGACCAAGAAATCTGCTTCTTTTCCATTCCTGATGCAGTCTCACTTGAAGTTTAGATTCTGTTTTGCTTTATACTTTTACCCTGTGGGGCCTAAGCATGAATACGAACTTCTAACCAGTTCTGTTGGTAGAGTTTTCTTACACCGTGGTTTACTGTGTTTCTATGCAAGTCACATAGTTGTTTTTTGTGTGGAGTGAGACGTTTACTCATCCCTCAGCACTATGACATATCAAACTACATATGCTGAAACCTGTTCTACGCAACTATGCACAGTGCAATATCACCTTTAATTGCATTGGATTACTGCCTTTCCTCTCGTTATCTGTACAGTTTGCCAAGCAGTGGGTGGCCAGACTGCCTGTGTTTACCTAAATACTTTGGCCCACACACCAAAACTCTCCTGAGTGCCACTCATTGTGCAATGATGGGGGCTGCTTCAACACTTAGGAGTGACTTTGATGGTTTGGGGAGCTACAAGGGATGAAGTGATATGTGACTGAGGAGATCCAGTGTGGGTACTTCTTTGGCCTGAGCACAACTGCTCGAATTTTTAGATTAAAAGTTGCATTTCACAAATGTTGTATTCTCTGAATGCAATGAATAAACCACCTTTAAAGATGTTGGGTTGTCAAATAGCTAAGGTAACATGGGTTCAGTTTGGATGACATAAAGCAATGTTTAGATAGTATTTGAACCAGTATAATTGAAGGAAAGTAACAGTATGGTTGATTAAAATTTGTTCTGGAGGATGGAAAGTCAAAGAAACCAGAAAGGTCAAGGGGACATTTTGGTTTTTTATAAATAATTTTTATTAAGTTTCCATTTTAACAATCTAATAAAAACCACAATAAAACATTCCAAATTACAATACAATTTTTAAAAAGCCGAATATTCAGTGTCAAATTATATATCTTTCAGGTGACTTCCCATGCTCTGAAGTTCAAGGAGACATTTTGATGGGTTTTTTTTAAATAAATGCTGTCTCATGGGGAAAAGGTATAAAGAAAACTGGCAAAAATGTGTTTTAGTTCAACAAATAGCAACAGCAGCAATTGTTCTGGCGATCATACTTTACTATATGGAATAAAAGAGTCTGAATAAAGAATAAAGTGAACAATGGAAATACTCCACTTGAATTGAACACAATTCAAGAGAAGTGGGGGAGGAGAAAGAAAGAAGGAATATGCTACTCCCAAGAAAGCTGTGTTATATGTGCTGGCATAAGCAAAATAATTTAATTAATTCCCACTATACTGCGACATAGAGAGATGCTAAGTTGTTAATGTTCTGAGCTATAATTCAAAAGTGATTAAGGTTTTATTACATTCTTCTTCTTCTTCATCTGCCCTTCATAGGAGGATCACAAGGCGCTTTACAGTGTAAAAACACAAAATACATAACCTAGGAACAAACAAAACAATACTAATTAAAGCCTGCTGCAACAACTTATGGTAGAATAATATGGAGTGCGTGAAGTCTGAATTTGGAAGCAAGAATTCTGCCAGGACTTCAGTGGTTTTTAAGAGTAGGCCACCTAGTGAATGTCTATTCCTTCACTCATGAAAAGTCATGTAGTACTTAGAAATGGGGTCATCCAGCTTTTCAGGCCCATTTGGAAACCTCAGAAACTGTTGTGGATATTATGCAAGAGGGAGAGAAACATTGCTCTGTCCAATTTCTCTACATCATGAGGTAGATCAGAAAAGTAGCATAGAGGAAAGTAGGTTTAAAAACAAGCAAACTCTTCTGACACCAGTACTCTGATCAATATTTGTGTCTGCCTTCTAGTTTAAAAAGTGTCAGCAGATCTCTGCTGAATTATATCAGTTTGGGCTTCAAATATCATTTTTCACTAAAAGAATCCAAGACATCTATGTCCATTGTTTAAATATTTTATTATTTAAAATATGTGAATACTTGTCATACTGAGTCAAGAGTTTCTTCCTTTTGTGAGCTGCCTTTCAAATATTTTGATAGCTGATGGGGAAATGTATTTATTTGGGGTGAAATTTATTTTTAGTGTAATTCCATCAGTTTAAAATTAATACCTGTCCATGTTGACATTCTATGGAGACTTCTATATTCCATTACAGCTCATATCTGTAGTAAGGAACTGATCTGATCTGTATGTAACTCATATCTAAACCCATGTCATCCATACTGAAAAATCTGGGAAGGAATATAACTGTGTACTCAAAACACGTGAGAAATATTGCAAGCATGAAGTTGTAAGTTCCACTGATCCTGGCTGGATGTTCGTCTGCATAAACACGGTCATGGGCCCTTCAAATAGAGGACTGTCTTCTATAAATCAGGACACACGGCCAACTTAGATTCCAAGGTTCATCTGCCAAAGTGAGCCTGGGGCTAAGTAAGCTTGGGATTCAAAGGGGTAAATGGGAAGCACTAGGTACACAGTGGAGTTTAGAAATCTTCCCTTCCAAAAACATAAACCAGTCTCCAGCCTTGAGAGGTACTTTAAAGGTATAGCCTAACCTGGGGGGACAACAGATGAATGCACATACAGAAGTTTTGCAGGCCTATAAGAGTAAAAGTAACACTATGTACAGTGGTGCCCTGCAAGATGAATGCCTCACAAGACGGAAAACTCGCTAGACAAAAGTGTTTTCCGTTTTTTGAGCTGCTTCGCAAGACGAAAAACGAAAACGTCTTGCAAGTTTGTTTCCTTTTTTTTAACACTGTTAATACAGTTGCGACTTGACTTCGAGGAGCAGCTCATAGAACGCGGTGTGGTAGCCTTTTTTGAGGTTTTTTGGTGATTTTTGAAGCTTTTCCAAAACTTCTTTTAAACTTTAAAAACTTTTTTTGGGGGGGTTGGATTTTGGGTTGGGGTGTTTGGAATTCAAGGACTTGGTGTTGGGGAGGGGTTTGCAAGAATCTGGAAGCTTGTGTGGTTTTCCCCCCTGCATTTTTATGATTTTCTGTGACCATTGGGCCACTCTGCTGTTTTTTTAAAAAAATTCTGGATTTGAATTTCTGTGTGGTGGCGGCTGGGGGAACAGTTGGGGAGGGGGTTCTTCAGCAAGAAGCAAAGAGTGGAAGAGGAACCTTCTTCGAGTTGTCCCCCAGAGTCTTAGAAAATGTACTGTACACTTTGTTGATTTTTAAATGTTTTTCTGTCATGTTTAGAAACTTAATTTATTGTTCCTTCAATTTTTGAAATGCTCTTTACAGTATGTGTGACTTTAAAGAGCACTTAGTAAACTCTTGTTGTACCAAATTTGGCTTTGTTTGGACTTTTTTTGACCATAGGAACGCATTAATTGAATTTCAATGCATTCCTATGGGATTTCGTGCTTCGCAAGACGAAAAATTCACTAGACGAAAAAACTCGCGGAACAAATTAATTTTGTCTTGCGAGGCACCACTGTACATATAATTACAAGGAGCTAATGAATTTTTACAGATAGGTAGATCAAGGAGAATGATAAAACTTCAAATTACAACATAAGAGTATGGGTCACCCTCCCGTGCAGTGGGTAAGGTAAAGGACCCCTGGGCGGTTAAGTTCAGTCAAAAGTGACTATGGGGTGTGGGGCTCATCTCGCTTTTGCAGGCCGAGGGAGCCGGCATTTGTCCACAGACAGCTTTCTGGGTCATGTGGCCAGCATGACTAAACCGCTCCTGGTGCAACGGGACACTGTGACTGAAGCCAGAGCGCACAGAAACACCATTTACCTTCCCGTTGCTGCGGTACCTATTTATTTACTTGCACTGGTGTGCTTTCGAACTGCTAGGTTGGCAGGAGCTGGGACAGAGCAGTGGGAGTTCACCCCGTTGCAAGGATTTGAGCTGCCGACCTTATGATCAGCAAGCACCTTCCTGTGCATGCAGAAGGATATCCCTAGGCTCAGCTATAATGTACTTTTGAAGCAGTAATAACCACAACGACCCTCTTTTGCCTTCTTCCTCCTACTTCATTGGCCCCCAACACATTGCAGTGTGCTGGCTGCTACATCCCTATGGGCAGGGCCAGGCCAGGACATTTTGTTGCCCATGGCTAATACAAGATAGCACCCTCCCCATTTTAGATACGAAATCAGCTGGACTAGTAGTTGTTTCTTACGTATCTGCTGGAGATGGCAAATGTCCTCCACCACTCCTGGGGGCAGCAATCAAGTTTAAAGGGTGCAGGGCAGGCCACAGGGTACACCTAGCTCTGACTTAAACATCTCACTGGCACTCCCAGCCTCTTCTGATGCAAGAGGCTGCCTCACTCTGCCTAATGATAGAGCTGGCCCTGGATATGGGAGGCACATACAGGCTTCATATAGCAAATAATGAATGATGTGATGTGCATACACCTAGTTGAGGGCTAAATGGCGATGGAACAAGGAGGCAAACAAAGCTTCCATTTGGTGGTGTAGTACTTAGTGTCAGACTAGGAGTTGGGAAACCTGGGTTGACATCCCCACTCAGACATGAAGCTCACTGGCTTGCAGCCTAATTTACCTCACAGGGTTGTTTGGGGATTAAATGAAGAAAATAATGCATGTCACTCAGCTCCTTGGAGAAAAAGGTGAGATATAAATGCAATTGATTGATCGATCAATGGGGTTCGATAAAAGTGTATCCCATCCCTCTTGAACAGCTGAGTCTAACAGCAACAGCAACAATCTAATATAAGAAAAAAGAACATGAAGCATGAACGTGCCCTAATTTTAAAATTGCATTAAAAACATAAACATTGTATTTTTGGTAGGCACACCTTAAAAACCTTACATATAACTTCTCCCGTTTGCACCCTTGGGAACATTTCAGCATTTGAAAGGCAATAAGAGGCACACAATGAACAATTCAGAATCTCCCCGTTTTCCAAGATGGACAAACAGTTATGGATCTCCATTCATTCTCACCCAACAGAACTGCGAGTTCATGAATATGGACCCCTTGCAGTCTTAAGGGGAAATTCACAAATCACTTAAGCTAGTGTGGTCTCATTGGAACGACTTTAAAGTGGTCTGTGAATAGCTCCTTTTAAAAAAGTGGATTAGGATTATCGGCAGTGTAAACCCATTTGGCTGATGGCTGCTTAGTTTATATCACAAGTTTTGCTGGCGGGTGGGGGGGGGAATGCACAGATGGGACTATAAGTGACCATAACCTGCTGTATTGTATTTTCAATAATCTCTAATTACAGCCGCACATCAGAGGAAGAAATTTGAAAGGGCAGGTGATAGGATAGGAGAGAAACCTGTTTGACTTAAACAGCGCAAGATCCCTCGCCATCAGGGCTGATGTACATCAGCCTGACAGCTAATTAGGGTAGACATGAATTTTTCCAATGTAACAGATGTTCGCTAATCAGGCCAGATTCGGAGCCCTTTCGCCAGCAACATTTCATGCACAATTTAACTATCTAAAAGGGAATAAACTACTTAATGCATTGTACTGGAGACACAGCTGTTTCACAATCAGGAAAATTTGCTGTCAAAGATGTTCTCTTTAAAACTGACATGTTTTTATATAACTCTGATGGGGTGTTTATAATGTATTAATAGTTGTCAGTAAGAGCTGCTGTCATCATCAAGGAGTAAAATATTTCTGAAGGTATATTAAAATGAGCAGACTCCATTCTCTTTCCAAAATCTGTTCAGATAATTTAACCACTTTGAAACGTGGCCTATTTAATTCTGAATGTGCTTTTCAACAAAAGGTTTAGCATGTATATCTCCCAACTTACCTTGATTATTTCATTTTGTAGCATCTACATTCCAACGGTGGCAGAAAGCTTATCTTAGCACCTTTTCGTTCAACCAGACCTCACTATGCCCTCTAAGTGAGAATTATTAGATCTGTTTACAAAATGATACAGAGTAAAAAGCAAAAGGCAAATAAATAAATAAATAAAATGTGAGAGACATTTACCTTCATAGAAATAAGGCCACTGCATTAAAGGGGGGATCTGTAATGCACATTTCCTTCCTTATGTGTTCTTTGATTAAAAAAAAAATCTGTTCTGCTAGTTTGAAAGGGATGATGAAGAAGAGTTTGGATTTGATATCCCGCTTTATCACTACCCGAAGGAGTCTCAAAGTGGCTAACATTCTCCTTCCCTTCCTCCCCCACAACAAACACTCTGTGAGGTGAGTGGGGCTGAGAGACTTTAGAGAAGTGTGACTAGCCCAAGGTCACCCGGCAGCTGCATGTGGAGGAGCGGAGACACGAACCCAGTTCCCCAGATTACGAGTATACTGCTTTTAACCACTACACCACACTGGATGATGTTACAAAACCTGATTTCCCCCCAGTTTTCTAAAGAAAACAGAAGGACTGAGGACATTTCACATCATGTTTCACATGCAAAGCTCTGCGCTAGCAGTGAAGGCATGTTTTTGACAAAGACACTTCCAGAAGTTAGTGTCAGGGCCTTGCCAGGGCCACGGGTCCAGAATGAAAATGGTTAGCTGGAAAGGGCAGGTACATTATAGTCCAAAACAGGCTCAGAGCAGCAGCAAACATTAGAAGGGGCAGGGGCAGATGGCTAGCTTCCAAAAAGCAAGGGAATTGAGGTGAGGCATAGTGAAGTACAAAAGTAGCTATTCTACTCTTAGACTGAGAAATCAAGCCTGAGGCAATGGTTATACTGTATAATGGCAGCCAGGACCCAATCGGGTTCCCTGGTTCAGCAGGGCTGTCGACCAATGGTATAATCCCCTTGTGGTCATTAGCTGGATGATACTGCAGACCAGAAGAGATCCACATCGCTCCCTTCACCTAAGAGCTTTCCCAGTGGTTCAGCAAGTACAATGCCTGGGCTCCACTGCCTGTGTTTTTGAGGGAGATGGGCCTTCTCTGCTAATGCACAATGGAGAACAAGAGATACTGGGCCACCTTTCTCAGTGTCCTTTCCAGGAAGTTGTACTCTGCCCTTTTACTGCACCAGATAGCAAGAGAATGAAGAACTGGAATGCTCACCATATAACATTTATTTAATATATCTTCCTCGAGGAGTGACGCTGACACACCTAGGGGTGACATAAATATTATGTGTTCTTAAGGAAACACCGCCCTTGATTGTGATTAAGAAGCTCTAGCTGGTACAAAATCACCTGGCCTTTCTCCTGAAAAGGATGGGTGACTGAGATCACATTCACTGAGTGATCTCCCCTTCTAAGTAGGTTAGTACATTGGATTACGCTCTATAGATGTCTAGATAGGTAGCTTATATAGTGTTGAAAATAGCAGGGTCTTTTCCCCTATTGTGACGAGGAATTACTGGTGACAGATGCTACCTACAGCCAGTCCTATACATCAATGTCCTCAGGATTGGGAGACAAGCTCTCCACACTCAATGTGTCCCCTTTTGATCCAACACAGTTTTATTTTGCTAGAGAATTGTTCCTTTCACCCAAAGTCAGCTTCCTCTTTCCCTTGTTGTCTCCTGACAATATAGAATGTACAGGATTTGATAGCACATGGTGTGCAGTGTAGATTCTGTTTACCTGTTAAAAGAGGTGAACTTTGCAACTAGTTCTTGCCATTTTATGGCAAACAGTTAACACTTTCCCTCCTATATAAACTTTTGTTCAGAGCTACACTAATATGCTGTTTGTTGTGTGCAACTGTATCTAAACAAGATAGCTGCTTTTTTTTTTTAACAAAGCAGTGGAATAGTTAAATTTTTGGAACAGCCTAACAATCAGAGTAAGATGCCAGCTGAAGTAGGAATATTGAAACACAGCTTAAAATGGGTCATTTTCTCAGTCTAAATATAAGTTGCACGGCGCTTTCAAGCCACAGAAAAATTAAATGACTATAGTCAATGGTAACGCATGAAGTGCAGCCTACAGTGTGACTGACTATCCTTTTTAGGGCTGATCACCCCCCCTCCCGGATCCAGAAATTTAACAATGCAAATGTAACAATGGATTTTGTCCAATGGTTGCCAATTTCAGCACTGACATTCTTGACAGAATAGCCTGATTAGAAAATAATTGTACTTCTTTCCCAGCTACTGCTACCTCACCTGCACTTTTCATTTCCTCTAAGGTACAGTGGCAAAACTGCATCTTTCAACTCTCCCTCTTTTATCTGATGTAGTGGATGACAGGTAATCTAGCTGAAAGTTCCTACAATTGCGCCACCAGAAAAACACTGGCTGATGAAATCTGAGCAGTTATCCCCCTAACCATCACCTGTCAAGCCTCCTGCTTCAATTTAAGGGTGCATCAATTTTCTGAAGAGGAAATCAAGGGCAAAGAATAAAAGCTCTACAGATAAACACTGACAAAGGCCCTTTCTACCTTTTTTTTTATTTATGATGGGATGTACTATCATAGGTTGCTCTGTAAGGTTTTATCAACTGTCCTGATACATCCCAGATAGCTTGGAATTCTTTGGCCATTGATGAAGTGCTATACTTGCACTATTGAAAGGGCAGAAGATTTCGAAGTGAAAATTACTTTCACTAAATACCACCAAGATATTGAAGTCAGAAAGAGCAAGGAGATGGGACAAATGACAGCTGCATATAACAATGAACCTCTCTGTTCTCTGGGATGGCAGACAAGACTGATTAGAGTAAGAACATGAAATAATGTTTTCTTAAAGCCAGGGAGCACATTGTGTGAAGTGTCAGACGCACAGAGTTCATATGTTGTTTGTGCTGAAATGTGAACGTGTCAGCTGCCAGCCGTGTTTGCCGTGAAGTCTGTCACTACTCCTAAGCAAACATTTTTGCAAACATATCCAATTGCACCCCTCGCCAAAAACAATATGGGGTGGGAAAGGCTAGTAATATAATGGCATGCATTTGATTCTAAGGCAAAAGGACTACAAATCTTGCCTTTGGCAAAATGCTGCAGAGCCAAGTCTGAAATTGTCCTCAGAGTCAACACAATTACATAGCCCATTGTTTCCAAATGTGAGTTTTTTTAATCGTTGTTGTTTGTAACTAAAGCAGAAAAGTGAAGTTGCAAACTACACTGTGCATTTAGTATTAATGGCTGAGCTTGACATCAACAGCCTCTTCCTGTCACTGCGCTGAGGTAATAGGGGAAGTTATTACCCACAAACCTTTCCTCTGCCATGCTGCTATTAAAAGGAGCAATCAGTGTCTGCAGGTATTGGAAGCACTGGAAGCTATGGCAATGACTACATGGTCCGAAAAATCACATGGAACAAATGTCCTGGGATTGTACCATTTCAGGCTTCAGGGGGAGAGTGTCATAAATCCCACTTCTCAGTTGACACTGGTCTGGTTACTAAACTGGTAAGCCTAGTGCTTGCACACTGCACAATTGTGCCACTCCTGCCCTCTTCCATTTCTGGCACACTACAGTTAAATACATCCTGGGTTGATTCACCAACCCAATATATCCAAACTAGGAAATGGAGAAAACGAGAAAGGTAGCTTGCTCCTGCTGCCTCTTTTCCTATGAGCCATCAATTTCTCTCTCCAATTACTAGGAAAGGGATCCCATGCACATGGTTCATGGCATTCATCTTGTTACAAATTCAGAATAGGGCAAAGTCTTATGGGATTTATGAGCTTGGAACATGTCGCTAATATATGGCACTTTAAAATAAGCCACCATCTGATACAGATTTTCCACCTGGGGACTTCCTTTAGGCCTTCAGCAGTTATGACCATTTTACAAGTAGGCAGGAATGACTCCTAAAAATATTACACAAATATTTATATCCCTTTTAGATTTTTAAATAGGTGTCCTGCCTTATCTTTTTTTAAAAAAAGGTTTAAAGCATGCTTTGCATTTTATGCTTCAGCTTTAAGAGTGTTCCTGCTTTAAAACTGTTTCTTGCATTAAAACCATTATACATGTTTCAAGAGCTTCTCTCCTTCTGTGTCACACACGTGAGACATTTATCATTTGCATCCATTTTAGATTGTGCAATTAATTTCCTTTTTGATTCTGAATAACTATTATTGGGTCTTTGATTGACTTCTAGAGCAGCAATTCAAGTAAGAGATTCTGATGGTGCTTTGTGAATTGCCTGAGCTGAGCTCACACAGCTTATAATATCCACAGTTTTTATATATAATGCACATCTTGGTTAGTGGTACTTTTATTTGCATAATCACTGAACCAAATATAGTCATACTGCAGGCAAGAGAATCTAGGTGACCTGACCCCATTAAGTCACTTTTGAAGGGAAAAACTATTACAGTTGGTCTATTTTTTTATTTTTTTAAAAAAGCACACACACAACCCACTCAGCCAGCATTTCTCTACAAAAGAACAAGCTTAAGCCTTTATGATGTATGGAGGCATATTTTATTTTATTTATGAGCATTGGGAGAACTAAAGGATATTTATAGGTGTTTTTTATTACGATTATTTAGTTTAGTTATATAGTGCCCATGACTTGGTGCTTTTCAATATAAGTTACATGAGGTTCTTGCCCACAGGGCTATAATTTGGGGAGGGTGTAGAAAGAGTTTTAAAACAACAAAGGAAGAAACAATGAGGTAGTAAATTACAAAGGTTGCTAAAAAGCCATTTACTTAAAGCACATTTAAGGCACCCCCCCCACATCCTCAAGAATCTTGGGAATTGTAGTTTACCTCTCACAAAGCTGCAATTCCGAGCACCCTTAACAAACTGCAGTTCCCAGGATTCTTTGGGGGGGGGATGTGCTTTAAATGTATAGTCTGCTTGCTACCAAAATCAGGCACGCACATGTGTATCTGTGAGAGAAAAACTGAGTTGGGGCTTGCCTAAAGAGGAGAAAAGAAAACCTGGTTAGGTTAGGTTATAGTCTATTTCTACAGAGCATTTTGTCCCAGAATGCCCCAAGGCAACTCACAAAGCTTAACCCGGGGTCAGCAAACTTTTTCAGCAGGGGGCCGGTCCACTGTCCCTCAGACCTTGTGGGGAGCCGGACTATATTTTTGGGGGGGGAATGAACGAATTCCTATACCCCACAAATAACCCGGAGATGCATTTTAAATAAAAGGATACATTCTACTCATGTAAAAACACACTGATTCCTGGACCATCCACGGGCCGGATTTAGAACCCGAATCCAAAACTTTAAACAATGCAATAAAATACTTTTGTTGTTGTTGTTTAGTCGTTTAGTCGTGTCCGACTCTTCGTGACCCCATGGACTAGAGCACACCAGGCACTCCTGTCTTCCACTGCCTCCCGCAGTTTGGTCAAACCCATGTTAGTAGCTTCAAGAACACTGTCCAACCATCTCATCCTCTGTCGTCCCCTTCTCTTGTGCCCTCAATCTTTCCCAACATCAGGGTCTTTTCAAGGGAGTCTTCTCTTCTCATGAAATACTACTTCAGACTAGATTTAAAACAGCAGTACAGCAATCACAAGTTTAATACAAGAAACATAAAACCCAAAGCACATCCTTTGCTTAAAAGCAAAAGCCACCAACCACAAAGAAATGTCTAAAAGAGAGAAGTAAAACTCACAGAAGCAGCTACCCCTAGGGGTGTGTGGGGTCTTGGGAAAATCACATTGTTTGAACTGTCTCATTGTCTTCATCTCTCTCTCCCCCCCCCCAGCCGCCGCCCTGCCATGCCCTGCCTCTGTTACCCCTCTGCCTCCTCAGGGTGATGGTGGTAGTAGTAGCAGCTCATCTCATTGTTTTTTATTGCAAGGGCAGCAGTGCCAATGAGGACCTCCACCTGGGAGCATAGGAAGGTTCCCTATACTGAGTCAAAACACAGCTCAGTCTACCTTAGATGGTCTGCACCGTCTAACAGCAGCTCTCCAGTGAGAGCCAGCGTGGTGTAGTGGTTAAGAGCGGTAGTCACGTAATCTGGGGAACCGGGTTCGCGTGTCCGCTCCTCCACATGCAGCTGCTGGGTGACCCTGGGCCAGTCACACTTCTGTGAAGTCTCTCAGCCCCACTCACCTCACAGAGTGTTTGTTGTGGGGGAGGAAGGGAAAGGAGATTGTTAGCCGCTTTGAGACTCCTGAAGGGGAGTGAAAGGCGGGATATCAAATCCAAACTCCTCCTCTTCTTCTTCTTCTTCTTCTTCTTCTTCTTCTTCTTCTTCTTCTTCTTCTCCTCCAGGGTTCCAGAGTAGGAACCCTGCCTGGAGACGACTGGGATTGAACCTGGAACTATCTCCATGCAAAACAGGCAAGAAACGGTCAGTAGTGCAAACGAAAAGGAGCAACGCTGTCTGACCGTGCATCAGAACCAGCTGCTGATATGCCCAGTTAAAGGTTCTTGTATTCATTTACAAGGTGCTTAACAATTAAATGATACTTTAAGGCAAGCTTCCTCAACCTCGGCCCTCCAGATGTTTTGAGACTACAGTTCCCATCATCCCTGACCACTGGTCCTGCTAGTTAGGCATCATGGGAATTGTAGGCCAAAAAACATCTGGATGGCCGATATTGAGGAAGCCTGCTTTTAAGGACTGCTTGTTTTTTTTAATATATTCCTGCCCAGCCACCAAGGTCTTGGGGAGAGTTGCTCTTAGGGTCTCCCACAGTTTAGGTGCAGGGATTGTAATGCAAAACAGTAATAGTATTAATATGGATTTCATAGCTTATTTTTTAAAAAGCTAGGGTGGATCCAGCCAGGTGGGCGGGATATAAATAATAAAGTATCATCATCATCATCTAGCATAAAACAATGTACTAATACTACAGCAGTTCCCACTAGCGTATTTTGTGTGCGTGTTCAGGGCTTTCCCCCGGAAAATCTGGGACCAAGATGAAAAAAACACGACTGGATTAAATTTATAGAATATCTTAAGGTGGACTGTAAAGACTTAAAAACATTAGCAGGATTGATATAGCACCTATGAAGTAATGTGAATTAGGGTTTATCAATGGACTTGTAACTGAAGGGAAAACTAAAGATGTGTAAGGTAACGAAGGGGAGAAATTGGAAACCAGGGGTTGGGGTGGGGGGAAGTCTAGAAGGGATGAATAAGTAATTAATTTGGAAGTTAAATTGTTAAATGATTGAAAACTGAAAATAAAATATGGATAAGAGAGTGAGGATCAAAAATCAATAAATATGTGTGTGTGTGCAGGGCTTTTTTCAGCCAGAACCCACCAGAAGCTAGTTCTGGCACCTCTCAGGTAGGCACCATTGCCATTCTAAGAGAACGAGGGGAGGGAGGTGTTCATGAGTTCCAGCACCTCTTTTTCTAGTAAAATTGCTGTGTGTGTGTGTGTGTGTGTGTGTGTGTATGTGTGTGTGTGAGAGAGAGAGAGAGAGAGAGAGAGGGAGAGAGGGGGGGGGCTCCGCTTCTGATTCTGATTCTGGACTGCTCTCTGCCACAGCCTCTTCCTGCTCACCAAACCCTGTTACCTCTTCAGCTTCTGACACCTCCTGCTGCCAGTCTGATTCCTCTTCTCCATCTGACCACTTGTCATCCCACCACCAATCCACTGGCTCTGAGCCTTCTTCCCCCAGGGGATCCCTTGGGGATTCCCCCACTGGTGCCTCCCACCGCTCCTCTACATCCCACCAATCCATGACATCTACTGGCTCAAACCAAAAGCATACCTAGTCCCCCATTCTTTTCTCACAGTGGCTATCCAGATGCCAAGGGAAAGCCCACAAACAGCATATGAACACAATGGCACTTGACCTGTCATGGAAGTCGGTTCTAGCAGTGGGCAATTTGGAAAGTGAATTCAGAGAATGGCGTTATCTTGGTCCTCGTGATCCTAGTTCTCACATAAAGCTAAATGTTTGCGTGCACATTTCCTGCTTGCACATTTCTCATCTTTTGCGGGGGAATATGAGCACCTGTTTCTGCCTCCTGCAATCTCTTGAATCAGAACACACACACACACACACACACACACACACACACACACCCTACAAAAGAAAAGGCTTGGCACACGTTCTTGCAGCATGTTTGCCGTGATACATTTAAATGATTTAATGGCGAGTAAAAGATCCCCTGAAACACACTGTGTACATTCGAAGGGCGGAAAGAATGCCTGCCAACTGTGCTGTAAAATTCAAAATGGATTCCAGGAAGAGAGCACAGTGCCAGACAGCCTGTGCCATTGCTTCTACTTCCTATACTATCATTACTGCTCAACAGTCTTGAAGTCTGAATGACAGTGGCCTGAGCCCTTTCAAACAACAGAAAGAAGGTCAATTTTTGTAATGAGGAAATGTAAGTGTTGGTGCAGAGGATCACTGACCCTTACAGTTTCATGTACGCGAAAGAAGTAGCGAAGTACTCAAGCAAATTATGATGTAGGAACACAGTGACACCACCAACCGCAGAACACAACAGGGGAACAACAAACAAATCCACTTGCATAAATCCAGGCCCTGAAAACCGGCGCTCCGTTTACCTTCATTTTAACACTACAAAACAACATTGTGTAAGTTCCCACAGGGGTAAACAGCAGACAAAAATAAGTGCAGTTAACTCAGAAAAGACATAGTTCCCGCAATTCTTCGTTCCTATTCAAAGCCATGGGAGTTAAACTTGCATGCTGGTTAAATTAAGGAAATGAAAAGCGGTGCCCACTGAAGGGGAGAGAAAGCTCGTTTCCATTGTTCCTTCGAGTTCTGTATTTTGAAGAACTTTAAACTGTATTACAACTATACAAACTAAGACGCAAAGACTTTGAAACGGTAGTGAGCAGTTTACTGAATAGATTTCCAACAAACTTTTCTTCATCTCCTTGCCCACACCAACTTCTTGCCACAGTTCAGTTTCATGGAGCGGGGTACGGGCCCAGCTTCAGGTTGGCACATGTCTTGCTGAGCCAGCCTCACACACCATCTGCCCATTTTCTGCTTCGGTTACGGTCAGAAGCCTGTGCAGTACCCTCGGTCACATATTATTTCCTGTGCACTGCAATGTGACTGGCAAACCCAATAAAATGCTTGCCCTGTCATGTTTAGTCGTCTTCCTTGGAACCCACACTTTACAGGTGCCACATAATAGTCATTTTGCATCTGTAAGAAATCAGTCTTTTAGTGTGGCAGCTCCAACACTTTGTAGCTCTTTGCCTATGGATATCAGACAGGCACCTTCAGTATACGGTCGTACCTTGGTTCTTGAATGCCTTGGTACTTGGTATGTTTTGGCTCCCGAACTCTAAACACTTGCAAGTAAGTGTTCCGGTTCTCAAATGTTCTTTGGAACCTGAATGTCCGATGCAGTTTCCGCAGCTTCCGATTGAGTGCAGGAAGCCACGCCTTGGTTTCTGAACATTTTCGGAAGTCGAACGGACTTCCGGAATGAATTACGTTTGAGAACATACAACTGTACTCCTTTGGCACCTGCTGAAAACATATTTGTTTAGATAAGCTTACCCAGATATGTACAGTGATACCTCGGGTGACAGACACTTCAGGTTACAGAAGCTTCAGGTTACAGACTCTGCTAACCCAGAAATAGTACCTCGGGTTAAGAACTTTGCTTCAGGATGAGAACAGAAATCAGGTTTCGGCAGTGCGGCGGCAGCAGGCGGCCCCATTAACTAAAGTGGTACCTCAGGTTAAGAACAGTTTCAAGTTAAGAACGAACCTCCAGAATGAATTAAGTTCTTAACCCGAGGTACGAGCTACCACTGTATGTGTTTTAAGGTGTTTTAGCTTATTGCTGGTTTTAATTTTTATTTAGTGTTTTAAATGGTTGTTTTTACTGTTTTGGTCTTTTTTAAATCCACTTCGAGGTTTGCTGTTGTTTATATCCAGCAGTATTTAATTTTTTAGGAAAATAAATAAATGCAACTATCCCTTGTATTTTCATTCGTCTTCTGCGGCCAGGATGCTGCTAGCCCCGAGATGGAAAGAAGATACTGCGCAGACCAAGGAAGAGTGGCAGATAAAATTAATGGACTATGCTGAAATGGCAAAACTCACGGGAAGAATTGGAAACCAGGAACAGTTGACTTTTAATAAAGAATGGGGAAAGTATATATCGTATTTACAAAAAATATTGTAAACAACTAAATTCATTTCCAGGATTGATGTAAAACTTGTAACTAAAAACACTGAAATAATGAATAATCAAGGATTAGTAAAAAACGGAATTATAAAGGAGATGCAGGGGGAATAATTATAACACAAGGATCCACAAAAGGGGGAAGGTAGGGATGGCAAAGGGATATGTGTTTTGTTTTGCTTTGCTTTCTTTTTTCTTATTTGACTCTTGTAAAATTTGAAAAAACTCAAAAATATAGACGCACAAAAAAAAACCCATTTTCATTCATCTTAACCAGCATCCCGCCTGAAGTCAAAGGGCTGGGTTGACTCGTTCAAACTACAACAGGTTTACATAGTGCTTTCAGTGTTCCAAATTTTGGATTGAGTCATTTCATCATCTCCTATTGCTTTTCCTACAAAGGTGTTTTGAGCGATTTATTGGGCTGCGTACATTAATGGTCCTTGATCTGGTCTTGTAAAGCACATATTCCAGTTCAGGGGTCAGGTTGGTGTAGTGCAAGAGCACTGGCAGGAGCAGTGGATTAGCTCTGCCAGTGCAGTTGCACTGCACCAACCTAACCACCACATTGCCCTGCCACGCTCCCTGCCTCCCTCCCTCTCTCTGCCGCCTGGTAAGCAGCAGCCACACAATGGACAAGAGGTCAGGTGAGCAGCGGTGCTACTGAGATGAACAACCCATCTTAGCATAAAAACAGAGAGACTAAAATCCCCAAGCAGCTTTTGCACCAGCATTTAAATAAAGCCACCCCATATGCTGCAAAATCTAATTAATTTTAGGTGAATCCTAACAGCACCTCAGCAACCGTTCACATAATATTTAAAATATTCTTAAATGTTCTGTTTCAGAACCGCTGACACAAATACTGTGTGGCTGTTGAAGGTGGGGGAAAAGATTTGAATGGTAATTGCAAGATACATCATAATTTCTGCTTCTAAAATAGTTTCATTGCAGCTAAGGAAACATACACTCTGGTAGAGAGAGCACAGTCGTATACAATACCTGCAATCGTTGAGCCCTTTTAAAACATAGATGGTGTTTGAGAAATAATTTATCCTCTTATTAGCATAACTAAGCTGAGATTTCTATGCCTATAATGACTTAGCTTTTTACCCTCTGTCTAAAAAAGGCATCTGCTACTGACACAGTTTGACTCTCTTCCTCATAAGTAATCTCCAGCGCTCACATTATGTTTTTTTCCATAGGAGAAAACACTTATTCCCAGCATGTTTTTAAAACAGCCATTAAATTAGCTGCTTATGGGATCTGATTCTAAGCACTCATCTCCTATTGAAAAAAAGCGGGAGCAGGAGGAGAACCAGCATTAGAGTTTTCTGGCCGCTTTTAAAATATGCCTAAGGGGTTGGCTCTCATGTCACAGTTTCTTAATCACAAATAATACGTGGCATGTATGCACTGCAACACAGTGTTGCAGTGTGGAGAACTCCTGTTTCCCTTCCAATCAGCCATGCCCATCTCACTTAACAGCACTGTAATCCTCCTTTAAAGCCTTGTGTGCCTTGAAGTGTTGGTAGAAGAGTAGTCTGACCCAGAGACCTCATACCTCCACCAACAGCTAGCTTCTGAAGAAACCACCAAAGGCCCAAGAGATTTCCTTTGTTTTGCCTTTTGAATATTATCATATGAAGTTGCATAGTGAACTGCCTTGAGCACACCAGGAGATGATAGATAGATAGATAGATAGATAGATAGATAGATAGATAATTTATTACGGTCAAAGACCAGCTCACATAACACAATAAAAACAGCGTTCATAAAGATAAAATATACAATCGGAACAGACTGCAGCAATAGCTCATGAGTTAAAATTGAGATATATACATACACCCATACAACTGAGATTTGGGCTACCATAAAAAAAATTGACCCTGAGGCACCCCAAAGGGCAACTTCAGCATTTCCCTAGTAAACTATTTTATTCTAGAGGATGATCTGTGCCTACAAATCTGGGCGCAGAATCTGGCTACCAGCAGGTCGTCTTACGATCTTTGCCTAAGAGGAGAGAATTAAGTTTAGACTTGTCTGAAAGATCGGCGAGCCTCTTCAGCAAAGGATCAATGGTGTCTCTATGAATCTCAGCATAAAAAGGACATCTAAAAAGTATATGTTTGAGGCTTCCTATTTCCCTGCCTTGAGCGCACCAGGAGAAAAGTACTGTATAAATGCAGCAAACTAAATAAACAAACCATGCTCAATAGGCATCTCTAGAAGGAGAAGCAAGAACAAGCTCCACCATGAGAGTGAAGTTGCATATATAGAATTATAGGACAATGGACCGTTTCCAGGACTACAATCTTGTTCATGCATTTCAGGATAGAAGTGCAGAATGGGGGGGGGACCCCTAAAAGCATCTCAGTGCACAAGTTTTGTTCTGCTGGAAAGCTCAGAGGCATCCTTAACACAAGTCCCTCGGTCTGATCCACAACAATTAGTTGAGAAGGAAAATAGAAAACAGCCTTGAAATAGTTTTTTTTTAAAATATATATATATAATTCCAGAGAAAACTGGTGGTTCCCCAGTTCTTTTAAAGTAGAAAGTGAACTCAGGTGTCACAAAAAAGTTTTTTGTCACTTTCTCAAGCCTTGGCGTATACTTAATAATAAAAAAATTGACAGAAGCCTGTTACAGAAAGAGAAAAATAATTGCTGTTTTATCATTTAACCCTTGTCATTGTGTCTGTTAGCCCTTGAAATCTACAGTTTTATGCATGCCTAGCAATTCTACTTCTGTGTCGTTGTCAAGAGGTGTATATCACTCTAATATTTACTTACCCAATAAGGGATTCTGCTGAATGTTATTATTTTGTGAATTGTATTAATAGAGTTGAGTGATCTAGGGCCATTGCTTTAGGGTCAAAGAAACTGGGAGAAACTGGGGAGATGCTAAGGGCTGCTATCCATGCTCGTTCCACTCACCAACCCTGACTACCCCTCTGCCAACCATCCTTCCCACCCACCCCAAACTGGCCAAAACCTTTACGTCTCACACAACCCTTCACCTGTCCCCCAACAGCTCACCCTAAGCCCCTTTGTCTTCTATCACAACTTGTACTGCTGTTCAAGATTCTGAATACTTCATTCTATTCCCCCTCCCTCCATTGGCAAAGCAACATTAGATGCCAGAAAGATACCCAAGGAATTCAAGCCCCACAAGACCCAACAGCGGACTATGCAGAGTCCTTGCTACTTTTGATTTGAACCAGAAATGTCAAACTCCATTTAAACTGCCAGAGGCTTGAATGAGCATCTGATTTTTTCTTTTAGACATCCAATTAAACTTGTTCCTAAGTGTATTTGCTCTGAGACACCTTTTAGAAACAGATTTTATTTTATTTACTTTTATATATATATTTATAAAACCCCCCACTATTTGTCTGTTTTTCCCCTTTGTGGGAAGAGACTATTACGGCTCCTCAAAGAAATCAGCAATGAGACATACAATATCAGTTTATCACTAGGAATGCTGTCAGCATGTAGATAAAGTCTTTGTAACGAACGGATCTGTGCAGATACTCTTAGTGACTCTTGCAAGGTGAAGTCACCTAAAAGCTTTATTCCCAGGCAATGTCAGCAGCACATCCTAACCATATAAATGGTGTGTCTCTCAGGATTTGAAAGGAAAAAAGGAATGCAATGACTTAACCCTGTCTGCTACTGTGTGCTAATGTACACACACACACACACACACACAAAATACATTACTCCAACAGCTTAAAAATAAAATGCAAACATTTGCTCCATATAACAGATATCTTCTGTTATATTTTGAAAGTACAGTAATGTTGCTACAGAATGAGATCAGCCTTAATATTTTGAAAGTACAGTAATTTCTTTCTAATGTGGTTGTGAATGATGTCTCATTCCTAGTTGTGTAGTGCCCCTATAGCCATTCTTCCAAAGAATGTAAAAAAATGCAAGGAGCTGTGACGGGTGGGTGTAAAACAGCAGTATATATAACAATACCCAATTTATTATAATGAGTTGATAGTTATAGACCAGTGAGTGAGCAAAGGGTGGTGTCGTGGTGAGCATGTTGGAATCGGAGTGGGGGCAACCTGGGCTCACATCCCTGGTCAGCCATGTGGCATGACTGCAGTCTTGGCATAATTACTCAGGAGCAAGCTCCACTGAATTTCATGGTGCCTTCTTCTGACTGCATAGGCTCGTACAACTGGGCTTTAACAAAAGATCTCTAACCAAATGAGATGCAGCCGTTAGGCTTTAACCCTCTTGCAAACAATGATATTGCAATAATGTTCTTATTTAGCAGCTACCAAGAAGTAGGAGCCACGTCAAAGGAAAGACATACAGTGGTACCTCAGGTTACAGACGCTTCAGGTTACAGACTTTGCTAACCCAGAAATATTACCTCGGGTTTGCTTCAGGATGAGAACAGAAATCGCACCACGACGACGACGCGGCGGCAGCGGAAGGCCCCATTAGTTGAAGTGGTACCTCAGGTTAAGAACAGTTTCAGGTTAACAACGGACCTCCTGAATGAATTAAGTTCTTAACCCGAGGTACCACTGTATCTGGCCTCTGCTTGATTATTTTCCTCATTCTCTAACTTATTCTACAATGTAAAAGCACACAATTACATAACATAGTAACACACACACACAGTTTAAAAGGCTGTACATTGTTTAATTGGCCAAAGGCCTTGGGGAAGAAGAATGTTTTTGCCTGTCACCTAAAGATATGTAATGAAGGTGCCAGGCAAGCCTCCCTGGGGAGAGTGTTCCACAAATTGGGAGCCACCTCAGAAAAGGCCTGCTTTTGTGTCGCTGCCTTCTGGACTTCTCACGGAGGAGGCACACAAAGAACGGCCTCAGATGATGAACACACCGTACCACTAATTATGTACTAATGCTATGGGTTCACACACAGAGAAGTAAATGGGAAGGCTCCCATTTACTTCTCTTGTGTTTTGACCAGACCTTTGATTTTTTTTATTTTGCCAATTGAACCCATTAACTTGCTGCATTTTGGATTAGTTTTTTGACCCACTAATCCCAGTGCTATGAGGAAAATGCTGAATGGAACTGGGGGGAGCCACAAGTCTAAACTCTAAAAGGTCACGTCTAAATACTAGCTGAATATTTGGGATGAACCCATGTTCATTTTAATGTGATTTGCTATCCAGTATTTGAGATCTCTGCTGCTGCTGCTGCCTCTTCTCCCCTGGCTGTGAGCAAACAGGCTTATATATTCCGTGAAATCTGGTGCGGTAGGAGACAATTTGTTACTGCTCTCCAAGGTCCCTAAAGACATCAATTAACTAAAAACATGGGTAGTGACAGTGCAAACAGGAAGAGTTAACCCCCCACAGTTATTCTTTATATAAGCCAATCCACCCACCTCATTCCCTCCCATTCCCATCCCCTTCATTTTCCTTTCTAATGAACAGGGATAGATAGTTCTTTCTACTAAGATGCTCCACTACAATGACAATTCTCTGGCTCTCCCCAGGTGATTTACTTTTCAAGCATTGCCCACTTATTGATCGCCCCTCTGACAAATTTCAACACATGCATAGCCCTGACAAACATTTCTGTAGATGAATCCTTCCTGCCGTTCAAAGAGGAGGGTTATTTTTATGCAGTATATTTCAATAAACAACTCCATGTGCAGAGCCAATTTCGAGCAAACTACCTGACAGGTCATGGAGGAGGGAGGAGGAAAGAGCTTCACGTCTCATCAAATTCCTAGGGAGAATGCTGCTGGAAATCTCACAAATGGCATTTAAAAATTATTATTCTGTTTGATATTTTGCTTTAGCCAGAACCTGCTACGTTGCAGCAAATACATTTAGGTGAGTTAAGAGGAAATACAGTAGAAGAGAAAGGCAATGATATATGTCGGGGGGAATCCATGCACTAGGGTTTGGCCTTGTTTCTTGGTGGCCCTATGCTGCTGCTCACATCTGCTGTTGCTAGCTTGTTTAGGGGGCAAAAAGCCAAGGTATGGGGCTGTTCGTTCCCCCAATACCCCATTAGAATATATATTCCTCTTGCTGAGAGCAGCAGAAGGCAAAGGCAGAAGATAAGACTTGATAAGCAAAGGAGGCCTAAGCAACTATCAGGTTTTCCACTAGCACAGGATGGGAAGAATGATAAGTCTGCTGGGATTAGTTATGAGTGGGTTTGGGACCATATCTTGGGGTTAGATTACATATCTTGCATGCAAAATGTCCCCCATTCAGTCCCTGGAATCTCCAGTGAATGGGATCATATATTCACCTGAGACCCCAGACAGCCACTGTCAGTCAGAGCAGACAACAACAACAACAGCAGCAGCAACAACAACAACAACAATAATAATAATTTATTTATACCCCGCCCATCTGGCTGAGTTTCCCCAGCCACTCTGGGCGGCTCCCAATCAAGTGTTAAAAACAATATAGCATTAAATATTAAAAACTTCCCTGAACAGGGCTGCCTACAGATGTCTTTTGAAGATAGGATAGATAGGAGGGTGTTCCACAGGGTGGGCGCCACTACCGAGAAGGCCCTCTGTCTGGTTCCCTGTAACCTCTAGTCTAATAGTCTGAACCTGGTATAATGCAGCTTCCAGAGGCAACCTTTGACCCAGAATGCTGGGGCTCATTGGAAAAGGTGTGAGTCGAGGCTGCATTGGCCATGGAGGGATCTATCAGGACCCATTTCTCCAGAATCTGGCTTGGGTTGAAATTCCAATTTAATATTTCAAATACAGTGCTAAGGTGATCATTTTCTTTGCTGCTTTGGTACAGAAAACCAAGAGGTTGCTTTATTTCCTTTTCATTCTGTGGCAGAATTCAGAGATACCCAAATGAGCAATGTTGTTGTTTAAAAAAATACTAATCAAGAGGCCTTGTGGTATAGTGTTTCCTCTGTGCAGCATGGACTTGAGGATTGTTATAATTAAATTCAAAACATCTTCATAAAGTGTGCTGCTTATCCACCTGATACACACAGTTAACTCCAGTTCATTTAACAAAATAAATCTATATTCATCTAAGAAATGAATTTTCTCTGTAATGTTTAAACTTTAATAAATATTTTTTTAAAAAAAAGAAATGTAGGACAGCAATTATACATATGTTAAGGAAAGGCTATGGTACATCACAACCAGATGTTCTTATGATATCAACCATTTGGTGGTGGTGGAGTTAACATGTCCTCTTTAATCTGATTGTAGCCGCATTGCATGAGTTTGTGGCCAACGTTCAGTATAGAGAACAAGAAAGAAGAAGGGTGAACTATGCAAAGTAGAAAATTCATCCAGATCTGACTGAATGCTAATCAGGAAACCAAATGAAGTCACTCACACAGGTGTTCTTACTGTAGATGAAACCATGAGATGATGGGTTTTGGAGAATGAAATAGTTGTGCTTTTAGTGTTACGGTATGTTGTACCTTGTAGAGATTACCAAGACTGAGTTAATACATAACAAGGACTACAAAGGATCCTTCTGATGTCATTGCTTTTACCTTCAGAGGAGACCTTTAGGAAGACACGTGGAAAGCATTGTCAGAACCCAATTCCACATGAACTTCCACTCTCAGTGAAATGTTTTCCACATATCTGACTCCACGTAAGTCATTAAAAAGAGCGCTTCGATAAAGGGAAATGTTATATTAAAATAAAAGCAAACAGGATAACTAAAAGGACACACATTTTCCCCAGCAGTTTGTTAGAAGAACGTTGCCTATAAGGCAGCTCTTTCTAAGACCCTGAATTCCATCTGCATGTTTTCAATTATAATTGAGAGCATGTTAATAAACTGCATTCCAGGAAAGGAGGGTGTAACATCATTGGTATTTGCACCAGTACTCTGCCTTTGCGCCAGGCATAAGCCAATGCTACTTTTTAGACTGAAAAACTTTGGCGAGAGGAGTACCTTAATGATATTTCAATCACAAAAATTGCAAGTTAAAATCCCCCTTTCCTTGATTGTTATGTCCATGACAGGAGGGATAAATAACACACACACACACACACACACACACACAGAGAGAGAGAGAGAGAGAGAGAGAGAGAGAGAGAGAGAGAGATTACATCTCCTGCTACCAATGGTAGATTACATGACCTGAAGTAAAAACTGCTGATTCTACACTTGCATAAGGGCAAAGAATTTGCTATGCCTTTCTTAAATGCATACCTTTCCTTTAGAAGTTTGTTCTGGAGTCCAGAAAAAAAGAGTACTTTTAAGTAAGTAGATTTGGGATTGGTTCCAGGTTTGAGTGTGTCTTCAACAAACTGCCCTCTGTGGGTTTCCTCTTCCTCCATCTGCCCTCTCCCCACCTTACATGAGTAGTCTACCTCAAGTCTCCATTTTGAATTTCCCACATTGCCCTAGTATGCCCAATGTAATCTCAATCCATGACCCTGAAGGAAATTTAAAATCGGAATTCACAGTTGATCATTGGGGGAAGGGGGAAGGGATGGCAGGTGCTGATGCCGTCAGCAGTGGAGAAAGCCGCTCGAGTCCCTGGGGCAGCGTGCCCAGGGGCAGGGCGAGCCCCCCACAGGAGTGGGGTACACTGTGGGGCCTCCAGAGTCTGCCTGCCTCCTCCCACTCAGCTGCCCTACAGCTGGGGGGGGAGGCAGCAGGTGGACCACTTGGGCAGGGCGGAGTCTACACGCACCCAAGCCACCACATCTCTCTCAGGAAAGACGTGTGGCTCGGGCCCTGCAGGCCCTGCGGTGAGTGCCACCCGGCATTTTGTCACCCCCCTCAGTGGTGACACCCGGGGTGGCCCACACCCACCACACACCCCTTCCTCCACCCCTTGATGCAGTGAGTGCTGTGACCCCAGCAACTGCCCAAGGGGCCACAGAGACTGGATACTTCAAAGGCCAACTCTTTAGTGAAATCACCGGCCTACTGTTCTTTTAATGTACAGCAAATGGTTTCATGTTTTTTAATTTTTTTAATGTGTTGAACGCTGCCCAAATGGGCGGGGTTGAAATAATAAAATTGTTGTTGTTGTTGTTTTGCCCTTTCTATCTGCTTTCAATATCTTCACATACTCTGTTTAGGAAGTAGGGGGAGAAATTTGGTTCAGTTCACATTTAAAGGCAAGCTTACTTAATTCTCATGAGACGCGGGTGGCACTGTGGGTTAAACCACAGAGCCTAGGACTTGCCGATCAGAAGGTCGGCGGTTCAAATCCCCGCGACGGAGTGAGCTCCTGTTGCTCGGCCCCTGCTCCTGCCAACCTAGCAGTTCGAAAGCACGTCAAAGTGCAAGTAGATAAATAGGTAGCGCTCCGGCGGGAAGGTAAACAGTGTTTCCGTGCACTGCTCTGGTTCGCCAGAAGCGGCTTAGTCATGCTGGCCACATGACCTGAAAGCTGTACGCTGGCTCCCTCGGCCAATAAAGCGAGATGAGCGCCGCAACCCCAGAGTCGGTCACGACTGGACTTAATGGTCAGGGGTCCCTTTACCTTTACCTTTTTACTTAATTCTCACTTCCTGGAACAATATGTAAACCAAAACACAGCTATCCTTCGGAGTACACACATCTCTGAATTTTGCAATGCAGTTCTCTAGCCAAAGGACATGTACAAAAACACATCAGTTATGCAAAATGTGCATAAAAATGCAGACAGTGAAAAGAATGTACCAAAAAAACCTACACTGTATTAGGGGAATTGTTTAGGGAAATGTTGTTGTTGTTGTTGTTGTTGTTAATCCACCCGTCACCCCAAGGTCCAAGCGCAGATCACAAAATTTAAAACACAATGTTAAAAACCATTTAAACAAAATGATTATGCAAAATTGCTTTAAAAAGATGTATAAGAAATTTGCACAAAAATGTTGTTAAATTTTCACGAGGACTTAAAAAATAGTCACAAACTGATGTAGAAATGTGGAGCATCAAATTTAGGGCTGGAAAAATGGGAAACTGGGAGAAACCAAAATTGACAGATTCCGTAAGTGCTGAGTTTCCAACCAATCTTTCATCTCTTTTCAATTTTCTCAGTTTTCTCTCAGTTTTCAGACAAGAAGTTCATGATTCACATCTTACATTGGCCATAAACCCAGTGGGGAGCCTCCAAGATGCTGCCTCTCAGCCTCAACTTTCTGTAGTATGATTATAATAATATTGTCATTGTTAGAATTACACAGATTATATAGATACAGACATAGATATTGCTACAATCTGACACCAGGCCATTAAAATCAATGTCCTTAAACATGTTTAATTCTGCATAAGTTTATGGCCACAGTAATATTAATGGTTCAAATATGCAGAGTTCAGACACTGACTGTATTTTTTATATGCGATTTCAAAGAAACAGTTCCATTACATCCAGTAAACTTTTCACAGGGCTAACATTTGTAAGTATGCTGAAAGTATTTAATATCAAATTGTACAGAAACAAAGTCCAGCTGATTGTGGTTTTGAAAAGGATACTTATCTTACAGATGACATGAAAATCACCCACTCTATCCGATGGACAGCTCTTTAAAAGCAGATGGAATGAAAAAGCTGCATGCCATTACAATGTAGCTGTAACGTGCTGTACTTCTGCTACATTGACATTTGGGAAATCTAATGCATATACTAATTTACTGTTTATTACAGTGCATTATTAAATCCAAAGAAACTCAGGATTTATAACATTCCTTTAACCCTAAAGCTTATCTCAAAAGTAACTAAAATGGACTTTCACACAGTAAAAACTAGCTCCAGTTCAATCTAATATGACACTGTCTGCATTAGGATGATCGTAGGATTGACTTAATAAGCAGAGATATATGAATGAGACATATATTAAATTAGTAAACAGCAACAGTGAATACTTAACATTGGTATAGCATTCCCAAGTGTTCAAAGCACTTTTCATGCAATATCCAGTTGTAACAACTCTATAAGGCAGAACCTCAGGCGCTGCAGGCCACCCTGTCTGGCCCCTGGAACTCTCCATTGGCCACACCCTTCACTGGTCCCACTTTGCACCCCAAATGCTTTTGCCTGGCTGTTCTGTGTCCTTGAACTCTGACAGTGCCTCTCAGTTGTCAGGATGGAGGACAGAGAAACTAGCCTCCTGTGCAAAGGCAAAATTTACATTCCCTCCTCAGTCCACTGGCTGCACAGACCACTGCCATGTGGACCTCAGAAGGTTGTACGGAAAGGAATGTGGTCCTCAGAGTGAAAGGTTTCTGTATTGTTAACAGCCATCTGTCTCAGGAGACATGGAGGAGTGCATCTTTGCGGGGGTGAAGTGAAACAGTTGGAAGGTTATAGCGCCTGCTGTGGCTATAGAGACCGATACGGGAGAGACATGTTTTGTTGCAGCTGGGGCAGATAAAGGCTTTCCTGGTGCAAATATACCATGGCATTGCTTCTATCTGAGCTCCTCCCAGCGGTCATTCCTCCTCTGGATGCACAATCTGATTGCTTGTCTCCAGGAATTGTGGTCATGTGCAAGGGATTGCAGACCTTTTTCTGTATGAGATGAAAGTTGAGATATTTGTATCTCTTTTCTTTTGTTATTCTTTGTTATTTTTTGTTTAGATTAGTTTGTTTGTATATTGTACTGGGGAAAGTCTTAATAAAACTTAAGAAGAAGAAGTTTAGCCAGAAGAAGAAGAAGAAGAAGAAGAAGAAGAAGAAGAAGAAGAAGAAGAAGAAGAAGAAGTTGTTTAGCCAGAAGAAGAAGAAGAAGAAGAAGAAGAAGAAGAAGAAGAGGAGGAGGAGGAGGAGTTTGGATTTGATGCCCCGCCTATCACTCCCTTTAAGGAGTCTCAAAGCGGCTAACATTCTCCTTTCCCTTCCTTCCCCACAACAAATACTCTGTGAGGTGAGTGGGGCTGAGAGACTTCAGAGACGTGTGACTGGCCCAAGGTCACCCAGCAGCTGCATGTGGAGGAGCGGACACGCGAACCCGGTTCCCCAGATTAAGAGTCTACCGCTCTTAACCACTACACCACACTGGCTCAACACATTTAAAGGCTCCATTGTGATGATGAGTCAAGGAAGACTCTCTCATGTAGAAGAGGACTCTCCTCTGAACAGTAGTCTGAAATGATAGCAGATGAGTATCATCAGCTTTTAGATCAGCCTTCCCCAGCCTGCAGGTTTCCAGAAGGTCTTAGCTACAATTCCCATGATCCCTGACTATTGGCCATGCTGGCTGGGGCTGGCTAGAGTTGGGGAAGGTTGTTCTAGCACATCTCTGCTAGGAATGACTGCAGGATTCTGAGAACAAGCGCACTCCCATTAAATTGTAGTTAAGCAAATTAGTGGGCCTTCTGTGTCTCAGTTTGACTTACGTTAAGCATTTAATCGCTGGACTCTCTCTACTAGGCTTCCTCTACTCTATGACAGCCATACGGAGATCTCTCTTATTGCTACTGGGAATAGCAGCCTCCAAGAAAAACCTTGATTTTTCCTCCTGCTTTCCTGTTCGAGATGGTGAGGCAGCAAACTGTTTTATAGAAACAGTCTGAGTCTTTGACTCAGAAGCTCTACAACTGACCCTTGTGCCGCTTAGCTCTCTATGCAGCACACCTTGAGATTTATACCTGGGACAGGATAGATTGATTTCACAGGAAAGATTGGCTCAAATACAGCTAATTGTGGTTTTGATAAAGCAGCATGCTAATGTATGCAGACCACCCGGAAATGCAATTCACCCCTACCTTGATTTTGGAACATTCCAGGTTCAACTCTGGCACCCCCATGTAGATCTAGGAATGTCCTCTGCCTGAAATCTGAGACAGCTGCTGCCAATCAGTGTAAACAATACTGAACTAGATGGGCCAATGCTCTGACTCAGTATAAAGCAGATTCCTAAGTTGCCTTTGCTGTTATATATGTCCTGTTCATTTCAAGGGGGATTCCACTCCAATTGTACTTGGAGAATCAGGACTGACACTTCAAAATCCATCTCAAAAGTCTTTTTGAAGCTGCTGGTGCTTATTGAAAGAAATGTCTGTTCAAAAAATAGAAAAGAGAGAGAAAGAGAGAGTTGCTACACTGTGATCTCTTACAATAAAGATAAATGCTAACTTTTGGCTTGTAGCTCTGTGCCTATTATACTAAGAAAGCTGACAGGCATTCCAATAGCCTTTCCCCCCCTCAAAAGGTATTTTAAGTGCTTTTGTCATTACATGCAATTTTATGGATAATGACCCATAAAAAGGACCATTCCCTTAAAAACACACAGAACACGCAGACTAGAGGCCGTGGACTGCATGTGTGCTTCTGTCACAGCAAACTGCAAATGAAAAGCCGCCACCCCCCCCCCATCTGAAATGCTTCTCTTTCGCAGTGATTAATTTTGGCCTCTTAATCATACAAGTGAGAGTGCATTTTATCTTTTAATTTATTCTGACTGCTGAAATGATCCAGCTGTATAATGGGAAGTTTGTTGCCTTTCGTCTGAATTCTTATCTTTATTAAATCACGGGTATTATTACACCAAATAAACAAATTAATAAACACACAAAATGCTTATCTCCTTGTTAGTCAGGAAGTCATTGAAACAGACAGTTTACTCTTAATTTTCATGGGCTGGGTGGGGGGGTTTGGGGAGGAAAAGGAAATAAGAGATAAGAGCTACTATCTCAGTTGGGTCACCAGGGAAATTAACTCCTGTGCTATCAAATCTGTCGCAAAACCCACCCCCCACTGAATGAGATCTTGTACCTCCTTTGATTATACCCTTTCTATAGACACCCAGTAGAACAGTTCAACGACCTTTCTATTAATTCCACTTTAGGGATTATAGAACAGGGAGCTCGTCCCTTTCCCCGCCTCACAACTTTCATTTGCCCTTCATCACAAATACATGTAAATTGCCCTACAAGGCTTCCATCTTGTTCAACTACTGTAATTAATGCTGTGGGTTCTTTTACAGAAGCAGGTGAGATGAAGGTTTGGATTAAGATACCCTCTACAAACCCGTATTCCAGACCAGTCCCGTTGATGTTAACAGGAACGTTCAGAGGCAAACGTTTCCCACCATAGCTAAAACAAGGCAAGATCTGCCACAGGGATGAGGAGACTCAGGGGGTCAAATCAAGCCCTCCAGACTATCTAGCCAGCCCTTAAAACTGTCTACAGGCTACGTGTTCTCCCCAGCAACATCCCTTTCTTCCCAGGCCACTCCCCTTACCAGCCTTGATTCGCTCTCTTACTGGGTGTTTTTGCCTGACCCGAATGGAGCCAGTGTGGTGTAGTGGTTAAGAGCAGTAGACTCGTAATCTGATGAACCGGGTTCACGTCCCCGCTCCTCCACATGCAGCTGCTGGGTGACCTTGGGCAAGTCACTCTTCTCTCAGCCTCACTTACCTCACAGAGTGTTTGTTGTGGGGGAGGAAGGGAAAAGGAGATTGTTAGCCGCTTTGAGACTCCCTAGGGTAGTGATAAAGCAGGATATCAAATCCAAACTACTACTCTTCTTCTTCTTCTTCTTCTTCTTCTTCTTCTTCTTCTTCTTCTTCTTCTTCGAACTCTGAGCATGCTTTCCTGGATGGAGGATGGAGGATGGGAGTTGAGAGATAAATAATAATAATAATAATAATAATAATAATAATAATAATAATAATACTGCCCACCTTTTTCTTCTGGCCTCCTAGAAGGGAATGTGGTTCTTGGGCCAGAAAGAGTTCCCCACTCCCCATGCTCAGGCCAATTCACACTAACCCAGTGGCTGGGACCTTTCAATCACTGTCTGCTGGAGAACGTGACTTGTCCGATGAAGGTGGATGGAAAGTACGGTAATCATGGATGTGTTTATCCACCTACCTAGCCCAGTGCTGTCTCCTCTGGTAGTAGCTCTCCCCTGTCTCCAGTGGAGGTCTTCTTCATCTCCTGCTATCTGGTCCCTTCAAGTAGAGACGCCAAGGATGGAACCCAGGTTGTTTTGTTTATGAAACACATCCTCTGCCACTAAGCTATGATCCCTCCCTGGACAGCGCTGAACAACAGGTAGACCATCTCCAATCCCTATCTTTTTGAGGATGTGTTCACATCATATTATTACTATTATAAAATAATAGCAGAATAATTAGCATTTTTGTTTGGGAATTCCATCTCTGTGAAGGGTTAGCTACAGTGCCCAGAATTCTTTGAGTGAACTAATGTCCTTCAAAAACCCCAGCCTTCCAATAATGATAATAATAATAAACCTATCTGGCTGGGTTTCCCTAGCCACTCTGGGCAGCTCACAACAGAATATTAAAAATAGAATCAAACATTCAAAACTTCCCTAAACAGGGCTGCCTTCAGATGTCTTCTAAAAGTCAGATAGTTATTTCCTTGACATCTGATGGAAGGGGGTTACACAGGGCGATCGCCACCACCGAGAAGGCCCTTTGTCTGGTTCCCTGTAACTTCGCTTTTCGCATTCTGGGAACCACCAGAAGCATGGGTAGGCAAACTAAGGCCCAGGGGCCGGATCCGGCTCAATCGTCTTCTACATGTACAGTCTGGGAATCAGCGTGTTTTTACACGAGTAGAATGTGTGCTTTTATTTAAAATGCATCTCTGGGTTATTTGTGGGGCATAGGAATTCATTCATTATTATTTTTTCAAAATATAATCTGGCCCCCCACAAGGTCTGAGAGACAGTGGACATGCTCCCTGCTAAAAAAGTTTGCTGACACCTGAAGTAAATCAACAAGGTAAGTTCCTGCTGAACAGAAGCATACAGCCTTCAAAGACTGATGAGTTTTAAAAGGGGGAAAAAAGATTGTTTTTTAAAATAGCCTCTTGGAAAGCACACATTTCCTTTCTTGGAAACCTCAACTCCTGAGCTGCATGGGGGCTGGTTGTGCTTCCCAAGAGGTAAGGATAAGATGTTCTGTACCTGATTAAAGGTGCTCACTTTATTTATGGTGGTTTGCATCTTGGCGTGGAGGAAAGGACCCAAAGCCAGTTCCTGCTGAGTTTTGGCAGTGGCTCAGCATGGCTGCACATCCCATTGCTCTTACAAGCCCCTGCCTTCACTCTAAATGTCTCTTGTGCAAACCCTTATTTTTTTATTTATTTTTAAGAGAGAAGTTCTAACGTAAGTGATTCTCCTGCCGCTTTGTATCCTGACCACTGGTTGGACTGGCTTCCATGTAACTATGCCAGATCTTGCAAAGACCTTTGCACAATGCTTAGATGCCAAGTGGCATTTCATCAGATTGATTTATATAGTTTCTCTCTCCCACCCCAATGCTCATCTGCTAGCACAACAAGTCTAAGTAGGCTACATGTTTAGCAAGTGTCAGCAAATATTTTTAATCTTTAACAAGCCAAAAAAAAAAAAAAGTTTCCACTGACTGAGACGTAATGAAACTTTCTGTCGAGTTAAATTTAACATATTAAAGATACCTCGCTTGTGATCAATGCAGATGCTACTAAATAAATCTTTTAAAAAAACTAAAAAGGAAGATTCACAAACATTGATCATGGCCCAAATACGCCCCAGCACTGTTAAAAGCATTTACTTCAGTTACATCTGTGGTCACTGGCCCGATCAATGAAACTCATTCCTTCAACAGCATCCAATTATCAGTTTACTGTAGAATGAGCTTTCTAATAAATCAGTATACCTTACATAGAATTAGACAAAGCCGATATGAGCATTAATAGCAAGCCATGAAAACATTTTTGTTCCAGGATGTGGAAACTTCTGCTCTGCAGCAACAAAAAAGCTGCTCAACTCCTTTTATTCCTGCCTGATCCATAGTTACTAGCACTTCAGAGCAATAATGTTCATTTAGGTCATTTATGGTTAGCGGTATAATAGAGTTTGATTAAGCACTTAGGACAGACAATCAATGCTCTGCTGTCATATTTACACAATAAAAAAATTGGCATGGAAAGTAAGTGGAGAGCAAGATAAATTTAGGCAGTATATGATTTTTAAAAGTCAATTGAATAGTATTTCCAATCACAAATATGATGTACATTTCTTTAGGGGACATAAAGAGTTTTCCAGAAGGACCAGATAGGCATGCTTGCCCAGCACAACTTTCCACTAATTTATTTGCTCACCATGCTTTGAAGGCACATTTCTACAAAATGCTGAAATCAACACACAACAAAATTTAACACTGTTTCAAAGAGATTAGCAGTTCCCAGTTCTGGTTAAGCTCCCTTGGGGGGGGGGGGAGTTTGGATCCATCTTTGTCACTGGAAGCTCAGGTGGCATTAGTGGCTAGGAATGCCTTTCATCAGCTGTGGTTGGTGCAACAACCATGGCTGTTCTTGGACCGTGACGGAAGCCAGAAATGCCATTTACCTTCCTGCCACAGCTGTACCTATTTATCTGCTTGAACTGGCATGCTTTCATACTGCTAGTTTGGCAGTAGCTGGGACAGAGCAATGGGAGCTCACCCATCACACAGATTTTAATTGCTGTCCTTGCGATTGACAAGCCCTAGAGCAGTGGTTCTCAACCTTGGGTCCCCAGATGTTTTTGGCTTACAACTCCCATGATCCTTGGCTCACAGGACCAGTGGTCAGGGATGATGGGAGTTGTAGGCCAAAAACATATGGGGATCCAAGGTTGAGAAAGGCTGCCTTAGAGGCTCAGTGGTTTAGACCACAGCACCACCCGCATCCCTACTGGAGACAGGGATACTCTGGCCACAGTGGTCCATGCATTGGTAACCTCAAAACTCAATTAATGTCATGCTCTCTTTGTGGGGCTACCCTTGGGCCTAGTCTGGAGGCTCCAGCTGCTGCAAGACACTGCCTAGGGCAGCAGTTCTCAACCTGTGGGTCCCCAGATGTTGTTGGACTACAACTCCCATCATCCCTGAGCTCTGGCCTTGCTAGCTAGGGGTGATGGGAGTTGTAGTTCAACAACATCTGGGGACCCACAGGTTGGGAAAGGCTGGCCTAGGGAAAGACTATCTGCAGCACATAACTCCATAAGTCTGCACTGGCTTCCCACCCACTACTGATGCAGGTTCAATGTTCTTGTATACAAGGCCCTTAACAATTTGAGTCCAGGACATCTCAAGGGTCACCTGATCCCTTATATCCCTGCTCAATCACTAAGATCTTTGGGGAAGACACTATCAGCAGTCCCCCATCACTCGGATGAATGGCTCATATCCACTACGAGCTGTGTGTTTGGGCCCAGTTTTATGGAATCTCTAGTTGAGGTCAGAAAGGCCAAGACCACCCCTCCTCAATGTCTGGCACCTACTGACAGGCACGCCGACTACAGGGAGCTGAGGTGTCTTCGTACCCCTCAAAATCTCTGGGCAGAGAGGGTGTCCCCTCAATGTTGACGGGCAGAGGAGGCTCCCAATGGTTGGCCTTCCCAACTGTTGGCCTCCTCTAGCCACGTATGCAACACATGTCACCAGATGTCTGCGAAGCTCCAGAATTCTGGCACACCCAGTGCTGTGTGGGTGTGACATCACGCGTGTGTGATGTCACACACATGAGATGCGTCTCCCCCCCAATTATGGGTGCATGCAACTGAGCACCTCTGCCTGCTGAAGATTTATTCCAGCAGGAATTTTAAGTATAGCTTAGTTTTATAGTTTTAACTGGCTGCATTCCCGCCATATTACGACCCCCAGATAATACTGGGGACTGTAGTTTGTTTAGGGTTCTGGGAATTGTAGTTCTGTGAGGGGTAAACTACAGTTCCTAAGATTTTTCAGGGGGGTTCCTTTAAAGATGCTTTAAATGTGTGGGGTGCATGCAGCGTCTTCCTCTTCAGAGCCCTAGATTTATGATCAGCAAGAGGAACCAACCAAATTACACTTTTTCCCATTTCCATGAGGTTGTGTACATTGGATACTTCATCAGAAGAGGAGCGATTCAGCAGCATCTGCAGCAAAACAGCTTAATTATGTACCCACACTCCATAAGTTTCTATTTTATCATATCAAGAATTTGCCTAAACAGCACTTGGGAAGAAAACCAGAAAACCAAGATACTGTGGGAGAAGTTGACAATTTATTATGAGAAAATGTAGACTCAATATGTTCTATTGCACTAGCGGATGTTGTAATATAGAAGGTGAAGTCGTTCTAGTGAGGCATAAGATGCAGAAACTGCAGGCCATCTGCGTCCCTGGGGAAAAGCCAGTCCACACCAAACATGACAAGCAAGCGTGTTCGCTGTCCTGTACTTAATTTGGATTTGGCTTTTGGTACACTCCATCTATATAGTATAGTAAAAGCTGTGGTTTTCCCAGTAGTGATGTATAGAAGTGAGAGCTGGACCATAAAGAAGGCTGGTCGCCGAAGAATTGATGCTTTTGAATTATGGTGCTGGAGGAGACTCTTGAGAGACCCATGGACTGCAAGAAGATCAAACCTCTCCATTCTTAAGGAAATCAGCCCTGAGTGCTCACTGGAAGGACAGATCATGAAGCTGAGGCTCCAATACTTTGGCCACCTCCTGAGAAGAGAAGACTCCCTGGAAAATACCCTGATGTTGGGAAAGATGGAGGGCACAAGGAGAAGGGGACGACAGAGGACGAGATGGTTGGACAGTGTTCTCGAAGCTACAAACATGAGTCTGACCAAACTGCGGGAGGCAGTGGAAGACAGGAGTGCCTGGCGTGCTCTGGTCCATGGGGTCACGAAGAGTCGGACACGACTAAACGACTAAACAACAACAACACACTCCATCTATTCATTAGAATGATATGAGTGATTCTCAGATGATATGGTTGAAAAATTTGGGCAAAGCCTCAAAAGAAGCAATTAGTGTGTGCAAGCACATATGAACATTTTATTTTATTTTGTTTGTTTGTTTGTTAGATAGCCCGCCTTTCCTCCAAGGGGCTTGAGTTGGCATACATAGTTCTCTTCCTCCCCATCTTTATTCTCACAACAACCCTGTGAGGTAGGTTAGTCTGAGAGGCAGCGATTGCTCCAAGGTCATTCAAATGAGCTTCAAGGCTCATTTCATGATGTACTGAGTGAGGATTTGAACCCTGGTTGCCCAGGTGCTAGTCTGACATTCTAACTACTACTTCTTGTCCATATACTTGTACAAACAGCACCCCCCCCCACGTTTATCTTCTATTCAGTCAGCATCTCCTGCCCACCTTGCTGCCAGTTGTTAAACCAAAACAATTAAGTGTGCCTTAAGGCTCTGAACAGAATTAAGGTTAAGCTGGCACAGGGAAGGGTTGAAGGCTGTAATTGACAAGCACACAGGAAGCAAACTAAGGAACAGAATATGGAGAAGTTGAACTGATAGGGAGCCCTAAACCTGCAGCAGTCCCAAGCACAATACAGATAAATGGGTAAGTGAAGTGCAAGATCTGATTATTAAATGAGATAACAAGGGAACTAGGGAGGTGGCACAGGAAGCATGGAGAGGGGCTGAACCTTGCACTCAGGTGGTAATTGCACTGAGCACTTCTCTTGATCAAACACTCCTGTTAAATAGCTGCACTGCAGGGGTGATAAAATCACAAGGAGGGCCATATAGTCTTCCATGTGCACAACCATTTCTCCGTTGTTAATTGGCACAGGAAGCCTTAGGTTTTTTCCCCTCCAAGCAGATATTCTTATAAAAGAAAGGCATGCACTTTGCAGAATTGGCCCAATCCTGCCTTGGCATTTCAGTTTCCCGTTCTCTTCATTTCTTGCAAACCTTGAGATAAGCTGGAGTTAGACTGTGAAGGGGAAAGAGCAAGCGTCCCCTATTTGATACACAAATACCACAATTTGGGTTATAATAACCCATACTTGAAGCACACAGTCTTTATGGAAATCAGCCCCAACTGATGCACTAACACTCAACTCATACAAGCATAATGTGGCAACGTCTTTTGCTGGACAGGACCACTTTACGGAATATTGTTAGCAAAGCATACATTTGAGTGCTGCTCGCCCACCAAACAACAGCATTGTCTCATGCACTGTGCAGGGGGTTAACAGAATCCTTTCCCCTGAAATGCTAATCTCCCATTTACTGGGAGTTTTGAAACATTCAAACGTGTGATTCCCCCACCTGCAGCCCAAAGTGATACAGTCCAGCAATAGCTGTAGCATAAGATGCTAAGAGGAGCCTGCTAGATCAGGCCAGTGGCTCGACTTGTCCAGCATCCTGTTCTCTCAGTGGCCAACCAGATAAGTTCATGTATTTCTGCTGGTTATGTAATTTAGCTCTTAGATAAGGGCAATACTGTGGGACATGGGTGGCGCTGTGGGTTAAACCACAGAGCCTAGGACTTGCCGATCAGAAGGTCAGTGGTTCGAATCCCCGTGACGGGGTGAGCTCCCATTGCTCGGTTCCTGCTCCTGCCAACCTAGCAGTTCGAAAGCACAAAGTGCAAGTAGATAAATAGGTACCACTCTGGTGGGAAGGTAAATGGCGTTTCCGTGCGCTGCACTGGTTCGCCAGAAGCGGCTTAGTCATGCTGGCCACATGACCCGGAAGCTGTACGCCGGCTCCCTCGGCCAATAAGCGAGATGAGCGCCGCAACCCCAGAGTCGGTCACGACTGGACCTAATGGTCAGGGGTCCCTTTCCCTTTACCTAAGGGCAATATTGCGCAACCAACTGGTTTGTAAGCATTACTTGACAGTCCACAGATCATGCTCAAAAGCATGTTTTCCTTACCAGCGCAAATATTCCTAGAACCTAGTACTTCTCATCACCTTGAAATGGCTGTAGATGAAACTCCTTTTAGATGAAAGCCAGTGTGGGGTAGTGGTTAAAGAGTCAGGCTAGGATCTGGGAGACCAGGGTTCAAATCCCCACCTGGCCATGAAGCTCACTGGGTGACCTTGGGCCAGTTACTGCCTCTTAGCCTAGCCTACCTCACAGAGTTGTTGTGGGGATTGAGGAAGGGGAAGACTATGTCTGCCAATGAGCTCCTTGGAGAAAATGGTGGAATAATAATAATAATAATAATAATAATAATAATAATAATAATGGCCTTAGTGTCATTCCTATGCATTCACCACCCTTCATTTCTCCAATGTCCTGGAAAAATTGTGCCCTATGATTGTTGTTGTTTTACTTGTGTACACCACTCAGAAATTCTGAATATGAAGCATTAAACAAATATCTGAAATATCTGTATGGCAATGCCACATTTCCTCAAGGAGAACTGTGTGCTATTAGAAATGGAGCAGGAACATACTAGACATCAGACGCTTGGTGTTGGGCTGTTGTTGGGCTTTTCGGTGGGGTTTTTTGTCAAGCAAGTGGAATAGCTGCCAATTATTTAAAAACCTGACTGATCAATTAAAATTGATTCTAGTTTGCTCCCCATTGATTGCAATGTTGAATATAATAGAAGGAACGTTTCAGCCCAGTGTCGGTGATTGCTAAGTAGAAATCTCCCCATGACACTTTAGTTTGTGGCAGTAGGATGTCCCTTTAAAATGGCAGACAAAATGCAAATTTCCTTTCTACAGCCACATGCATGAGAATGAAACTCTGCTAAGCCCATAAGCGATTGTGTAAGCTGTGCTCGTGCATGGTGTATTCCACTAAACATTTATTCTAGGCTTTAGGTTGGGTGGGATGGGAGGGAATCTAAGATAAAGGGTTTATTCTTCTTCTTAATGCACTACTAAAAAAAATAGCCATAGCTATTGCTTAGTTAAATAAGTCTTAGGGAGACACGGCCATCCCTATCTAGTAAAGGTAATTATTAGATTCATGCTTCAACATGGAGAAACTGATTCTGGATGTTTAAGGAATAGCTTTTCTGAAAAGCTTGAGGACCATGTGTTTAAAATCAGCATAGCAGGTACACAGGTAGACTTAATTCCAGCACAGAATTTGGTTTACTTTATGCTATTAATTTTAGTGGGCTTAAACGCATTTACCCCTGGAAAAGACCCTGATGTTGGGAAAGATTGAGGCCACAAGGAGAAGGGGATGATAGATAATGAAATGGTTGGACAGTGTTCTCGAAGCTACTAACATGAATTTGACCAAACTGCGGGAGGCAGTGGAAGACAGGAGTGCCTGGCGTGCTCTGGTCCATGGGGTCACAAAGAGTCGGACACGACTAAACGACTAAACAACAAATGCATTTACCTCTAACCATGGATTACAGTTAAGAGTTGTCAACCAATTAAATAGATTTAATCAATCAATTATATCTACCCAAAGTTGCAGATGAATTAAGCAATCCTTCTGAAGAGAAGGGAGGAAGTGGAGAAACGCTTTTCTGGTTTTTTGACTATGTGTGCACATGTCACAGCAGGCTCCATCTTAGACTACGGCCCAGTGCCAGCCCTGGGCATCTGTGGATGGTTCCATGGCTGCAGCAAGGCCCATTTGGTGGTGGCAGCACCGAGGCAACTGTTGTGTATCGCCTTGCTTTCACAAGGGTCTGCTGAAGGATGGTTGGCCAGGGACTTTAACATGAGAAAAGTGTAGGGAGCACCAACCTCTCTGGGTGTCATATGACATCCAATTCCACACCCCATTTTCCCACAGCAATGAGGAAGGGCCATCTAACCTTGGATATCTGCCTTCAAGGTTGGACCCCTTTCTTTCTGCCCTCAGAGGGGGAGACCAGTCACATCCTATGGCCCAGTTTTCTTACTGAGAATTTATTTAGACAATCAATACCTTCCATGGTAGATTTAATAGATGCATATATAAATCCTTGTTGCACTCAATCTTACCATTCCCATCCGATTTTAAGAAAACTCCTCTGACTTTCTCCATTTGTCATCTACATCATTTCAAACTCCCGACTCTCCCCATCTTTCTCCCTTTTCTTTCACTCCCTTTCTTTCTGATCTCTTTTGGCTTCTCTCCATCCTGGGAACAAGCCAGTTGGTTATCATGTCAGGCTGTCTCTGCGAACCCCGGCTTTCCCTTTTCACAAGGTCAGCCCCCCGAGCTCCTAGACACCTGAAACCAAAACCACCTTTGCAGCTCCGTTACCAGTTCATTGTTTGTGTTATCCCATGCTCACCACATTTGTCAAATCTAAAACACAGCCAAGGGGCACAGAAGCAGCTTCATTTCTCAACGTGGCAACGGAAAGGTCCAGAGGATGGATGGACATAGCCAGAGCGATTGTCAGTTTGGATCAACAGTCCATGGAACACGTGACATGATGTGGTATAGCTTAATTTCTGAGAGGTGCAGGGGTTCACCTTTCTCTGAAAGTCATGCCCACGCCCTCCCATATGAAGGCCAATACCATGGTCCATGAGCGAGGACTGATAGGTGTTTCTACTACTACTACTACTACTACTAATAATAATAATAATAATAATTTATTTGTACCCTGCCCATCTGACTGGGTTGCAACAGCCATTCTAAGTGGCTTCCAACATATATAAAAACATAATATAGCATTACACATTAAAAAGCTTCCCTATAAGTTTAGTCACCATGTGTTCCAGAAGTCCACCCTCCTGGTCAGGAGCAACCACATAGAACAGCTCTGCTGGACAACTTCTTGAGGATGGAATGGAGGCAGTGAAGTAGGATCTCTTCACTGCTCTCATTGCCTCATAGTTTCTTTGCATGGTTGTCTTACCTCCTGCTAGACTCCTCCACATTGATGGTGTGTGTGTGCAACATTTAAGATGGTTACTGCATTGAGCTTCGCTTTACAGTGGTACCTCAGGTTAAGAACTTAATTCATTCTGGAGGTCCGTTCTTAACCTGAAACTGTTCTTAACCTGAGGTACCACTTTAGCTAATGGGGCCTCCTGCTGCCGCCGCGCCGCAAGAGCACAATTTCTGTTCTCATCCTGAAGCAAAGTTCTTAACCTGAGGTACTATTTCAGGGTTAGCAGAGTCTGTAACCTGAAGCATTTGTAACCTGAAGCGTTTGTAACCCGAGGTACCACTGTACAGGGCTGCCTTCAGATGTCTTCTAAAGGTTACCGTATTTTTCGCACAATAACACTCACTTTTTTCCTCCTAGAAAGTAAGGGGAAATGTCTGTGCGTGTTATGGAGGGAATGCCTATGGGTGGCGGGGGGGGGATCTGCTGCAGTCGTGAGCAGAGGATCCATGGTTCCCCTTCCTTCCCTCCTCCGTGGCTCGCTTTGAAACAGCAAAGCGGGAGAAGAGCCGCTGAGTGAGGAGGAGAGAGAGACAGAGAGCCTGCTTGCTTTAAAGGAGCAAAGCGGGAGAGGAGAGGAGAGGAGAGGAGAGGAGAGGAGAGGAGAGGAGAGGAGAGGAGAGGAGAGGAGAGGAGAGGAGAGGAGAGGAGAGGAGAGGAGAGGAGACGCTTACATGAGTGTAAGCAGCTCCTGTCTGGTTGGCTCCTTTAAAGCAAGCAGGCTGTCTGTCCCTCTCTCCTCCCCACTCGCTAAATAGCAGCAAAGATTTTTCAAGCAGGCTCTCTGTCTCTCTCTCCTCCCCACTCGCTAAATAGCAGCAAAGATTTTCGCAAGCAGGCTCTTTGTCTCTCTCTCTCTTCCCCACTCCTCTTATAAGAGCCTTCTCCTCTTATACCCCTCTGCTGCATTATTAACAGCATCCTTCTCCACCCACCCCATACATGTTCCTTGTCCCTTGAGTGCTTTTCCTTCCCTCCCCACTTAAAACGTGGTTACAAAGCATGGATCCACATGGATCCTCAGGATTTTTGCATTGGGCTACCCTAAACTCACCGTCAGATCACATGTCTGTGGCCACAGCATGAACCACAAAAATCATACATCCACTGTTTTGTTTAGAATATTTTTTTCTTGTTTTCCTCCTCTAAAAACTATGTGTGTGTTATGGTTGGGAGCGTGTTATAGAGCGAAAAATACGGTAGATAGTTACTCAGCTCCTTGACATCTGATGCGAGGGCATTCCACAGGGTGGATGCCACTACCGAGAAGGCCCTAATATACTAATTATGTTGGTATAGAATTTCATTGATAGCTGATACACTTTAGGAAATTAACATTTAGGAACCTAATTAAGAAATCTAAGGAAAAAGCTATACTATATCTATCTATCTATCATCTATCTATCTATCATCTATCTATCTATCTATCTATCTATCTATCTATCTATCATCTATCTATCTATCTATCTATCTATCTGATAGATGATAGACAGATAGATAGATGATAGATAGATGATAGATAATACCTGTGCATGCACACAGAGAGATGCTTAAAAAAACCTTGCATTTTCCTATTACAATTTGCACTCCAATTTAAACTCCAACATTTCATTTCTCCATATGCCTGTTCTTTAGCTCTAGATGACCTGTATATTTCCCAGACAGAATGGGATAGTATGGTACTGAGATTCTCTGTGCGCTGCCCATTTATTTATATATGGATAATTAGATTCTCCAACCAAACAATTTTTTACCTTGTCTGTTAAATGTACATTTATAAGGCTGATTAAATTCCCACCACAAGATGTGGACAAATAAATTCAATTGAAATTGATTTAGGTTTAGTTTAAAAACAAACTGCATCAACATAAAATAATGAGAGAGAGAATGATGGTTTATATATAGCATGATGGGCCTGATCCAGAGCTCTTTGAAATAAATGGGATATTTTATTGAGTCTAAACAGAGTAAATTATCTGAGAGAACAACTCTCCAAGATGTTGGCTGGGGGCTGTCTTATGAAAACGCAATAGTCTCTCTTTGTTGGCAAAGCCAAGTTAGGGCTCTTTAGTTCAGAATTCTCTTCTTTAGCAGCTTTCTTGTTTGTAACATGACAATACCATTGAATATAAAGATACTGGAATGAATATTTGGTGCACATGTTCAAGGCCAATTCCCTGTTCAAAGTTCAAATACCAGCTTGACCCATTCAGCTATTTTCAAAGGCTAGTCAATAGGATAATGCAAATAAATACACAAATAAATAAAATGCAACTCTTACTTGAACAGAATGGATGAAAATTGGTGCACAGGCTGTGACTCACTCATACCATTGGTAGGGATGACAACACAAAAAGATGTCAAAATAAAAAAATGCAATGCCTGACTAGAAGTCTGCAAGATCACTATGAAGCATGATATATACATTTACAATATAATTCGCTGTTTGAAGTTAAAACCTGTTTGACATTTCAAAGCGGGGAGGGAAAATGTATACTATGTTATTGTAGTTCAAAACAGCTGAAGGGCTTGAACCAGGATCCTCAACACTAGCCTCTGGTGGACTCTTAACAATAGTGCTGCTGCCCTTCGTATCAGCCAAGTCTGACATCCTGCACTGCTGCTACACCTGCTGTCCATTGTGGGGGGAATGTAAGATGGCATCTGCCCACCACGTATCAAAGGTGAGCAGCTGGTGGCTTGGCTTCCATAGAAAACCACCACCACTGAGCGCTCAGCAGCAGCAGTGGCAAACTCCATTACCAGATGGGCACCCTAATGGTCTGGTGATGGGCCTTTATGAACGCCTGAGCAGTCCATGCTGATCCCCAGTGCCAGAACAGCTGGGAAACTTAAGCTTTTTGTACAGCTTCCCCTTCTAGTGAACTAACAGAGCAGCAGTTTAGAGCACTTGCAGGGCAGTGGAGAATTCTTAGGTTCTGGTTTTGCCTTGCTAACCCAGGCTGGGCATTGTGTCCTCCTGGACAGAGCTTCCTGTTTGGCTGTGATTTTGCCTGAGCAACAAAGTCTTCCGCAGCTCTGGTTTATTTCTGTGTGTTCTTTGGCTCTGTGTCTTTGGTTCTTTGGCACAATTCCTGGTTCCTAGTGTCCAGCCCCTGATTCCCCTCTGACAGCTGCCTACGGTTCAGTCATGGACAAAGTGGCAAAATGGTCCAAGCTCAAGGACACATTTACTATGAACATCTAGATTGCTTCCTTAACTTAAAATCTGAGGCAGACTGTGCCATGAATGCACCTAATGAATAGTTCATATCCACAACATTCTCAAAGACCTTAGTCAGAGAAACCATGTAGGGAAACTTTTATTCGTCAAAGCTCTTCAGTCTTTTAAACAAGATATTATGGGAGGCGGAAGGGAACCATATATTTTAGAAGCTTACTCCATGCAAAGTTTCATGGAGACTGGTTATTAGACATAGACTCTGATCCTGAGATATTTGTGTGAAGCAATACATAATTAGAAAAACACACATGTGGTTCTGAGTCAGATGAAGGAGATATGTATTCTCATCAGCATCAGAGGAAAGTTCACCCTCTCGGCACTGTGTAGTGTCAACTCTTGGCATCAGAACCGAATCCATCTCTAATCTGCAACAGCCATATTTTGGATGTGTGCTGCACATGGTTCCTAACCCAGCTTCAGAAGACATATAGAAACTATAGATAATATCTACACATGCAGTATCTCCCTAGTCGTATGGATCCTTATGTAGCAATAAGCTGAAATCTGCAGAAAAGCTCAATTCCATATGTGGAATTCTGGAGTTGTGCCTTCCAGTTCACGGATAATATTATATAAATTGGAATAAAGCTGTGTCCTGATCTGTGAAGTTCTATTGCAACCAAGCAGATTTCTGTGTCTTTGGATATTGGTACAACATTTACAAGATATCATCACATGCAAATACCATTCTGCTGTGAAGGACTGGATTGTTGCCGTTTTTAACTATGAAACCTGGGATGGTCTGCCAACATTTGAAGGGTTGCTTGTAACTGCAAACAGATGTAGCTGTTGAAGGAAGATGGTAATGGCCTTCGGGGAGGACATTCCATGCATCATCATGATGGTATTAATCATATCATCATAAAACAAGATTTTGCACCTGTGTGAGCATGCATGCAGAGTGTCATGCTTTTTTACAAGTTCTGCACCAGCATACCATTGAATCTGGCACTGTAGTCCTGAACTGAGCAGTTACAAGGTTTAAAAACTGATTTTTTAAAAAATAACAATAGGGAAATACTGAAAAGGCTAGGAAAATGCCACAGAAACCATAAGGAGGCAGCCTTGAAACAGCATATAAATGAAAATGTGTTTACTGTCCTGTGGGACGGGACCACAGATTTCTAGACTATCCTGTTACCTATTACACAGATTGCTGTTAAGACTATAAGCAAGAGTTTTAATACTGACTCAGGATTTTATTTCAGTTGAAATTACTTCCATGTTCAGTGTACTTAACTTCTCAGCCAGGCAGTGATAATGAACTAAGTTATATTCAGAGTAGACCCACAGAGATCAATGGACTTAAGTAACTATTCCATCAATTTCAGTGAGTTCACTCTAAGATTTAGTTCAGCCCATTGGCATAAATACTGAATTAATAAATTCTGGAAACACTTTATGAACTTCGGAGCTGCCTATGGCCCAGAGCAAAAAGACAAAATGTGGGCTGGGAGCTTTTCCATCTACTTTTAAGAAAGTAACAAGATATAAACGGTCAGATATGCTAAAGCAACAGCATGGCAGAACGAAATATATTGGCTCAAAGTGTTCTAACTACATTGTATCTGCTTTTCCAGGCAACATTTTATTCCTCTGCCAAGGGTAACTAAATCTCCAAAGTAGGACTTTGATAATGTTGCCAACCATAATATTTTACCCTGCAATTCCTGCATTCAAGTTATAATGTTAGCAACTTTTAAAGTTCTAATCGCACGTCCAATCTGTACCATAAATCATATTTAGAACATAGTTTATGATATATGAAGATGGTTAACTATTTTATGAACTGGACTTCAACTAAAGCATTTTTTTAAGGGAAAGAAGGGGGTACACCTATTATACAAGGAGGTAAATTAAATCAAATCACAAAAGTGTATCTCCAACTTTAAAAAAACCTAACATATTCTTTTAGATATGTTTCATGCCTAAATATGTCTTACCATCGATGGCTTGCATACAGCTTCCTATCTGACTGATACAAAAATCTGATTCTGAGCTTTCAGTTACATTTTCTGTCTTGGCCCAGTGTGTTTTCTTCCCAAACAAAAACAGGAAAAACACCTTGATAAAATCAGTTGTGTGTCTTCCATTAGCAGAGTGCAGTGATTTGGTGTAAGAATCACTGGGAAGAAGAAAATCAGATTAAATAATTAGTATCAATTAACTCCAGCAAAATAATTCCATAAACAATTGGTCTCTAGTGCCTTGCTTAATTATGTGAGACTTTCATCGCTTCTTATCAAGTCTGCTTTGATTCATCTTAGACACTTGAGCTTCCCAGAGGTATAATTAATTATTGTCTTGTAAATAAACCCTTGATAATTAATGGAAGCACAACACAATACAGTATCTTTTAAAAAACAAAACAAAAAAAGTATTAAAGAAGAGGACTGTGGCTATGAGAATGACCTTCTTTTCATATTAAGGTAAAGAACTTGTACACCGCATAATGAATGGAGGCTAATTTTAACTAAACACCAACTTAATTAAAAACACCCCACTCTAGTGCCTAGTTCTGCAATCACTATCATTAAATTAAACAGTCCCCTCGTATAGTTTACTAGAACATTTATATTCCCTTGATACCATTGCTATTTTTGCTTGGAGCTAATTCAACGCACTCCTGGAACCCCACATTAAAATAATAATAATAAATATTTTTCAGGTATGGACAGTCAAATTCGCTTTCACTAGAAGATGCATAAAGTGGAAAAATGAAATCAGCATGTCAGAAAGTTCATTGGATACCCAAAATGCATGATGCAAACTGCCGAGTATGCTGTCCATACTGGATGTGCATGGAGAATTAATAAGCACATTTTTTTACAGACATTTACATGTATACCACAGGTATTGTTAAAAAGACTACAATGAAAGATGAGCATGTGCACGACCACTTGCAAGTGCTCATATATCACCAGTAGAATGAGTACTCAACCAGTTACATTTGGGGTTGCGCTACTTGGTATTAATTACTGTGAGATTCTGTGCCCACATCCAGTCACCTGATTATGGTGGTTTCTTTCCACCAACTGTAGTCTAAAGCAGAGATGCAAATGTGTCCATTCACCCTGCCAGAACCACAGCCACAATCAATGAAGAAATACCCTTTGAGCCCTTTCTCAAATGGTTTATATGGCCATACAGTATATGAAGTTGTCAGCCATTTGTGCAAATTCAGGGACTGGCAGGTAACAAACACTTTGGAATCCCTCTAACAGCATAAAGGACTGACCCATGGCTCTTATTGAGATAGATCTGTGTGTTTTGGACTTCACTTTGTTTTGCTGCTTACTGGGGAATGGGTGGAGGGCACCAAATTTTATACTTCTGCGCAGTGCTTTTTTCCCTTAAAAAAATGTTTAAGGGTACTCTCGTTTTGACTCAAGAAAATCACCACTTTATAGTTCAAATTGGGGAAAATAAATACAGGAAATGGACAAAAGTACAAAGATTCACAAAATGTTTAGGGGTATATGTACCTCTGCGTCCCCTCAGAAAAAATGCACTGCTTCTGCGTTAGGGACCAAAATTATTCTGGGCATAATGCAGCTAATTTCATGAAAAATAATTTACACTGCTGGAGATTTGCCTTATTATAAGCAAATAGGAATCAAGGCAATCTCTGGTCTCTTCCTATAAGCTGATCTGCCAGCACAGTAGGTCACTCCAATAGCATTGCCCCTCACCCTACAACACAACCCCAACTCTGGCTTCCAGTATGAACCAACCTACTGTCTATCACAGCAGCCATAATGGCATGAAGGCTTTAAAGACTGGTATATCTCTTGGTTGTTGTTTTTTAAGGCTTGATTGTTCTCCTTTAATTCATAGGATCATTGCTAAAAGCTTTGCTGAACCACATTCAAGCAGGACCTCCATTATTTGAGCCAGCAGTTCATACTCTCCTGGATTACCTCCACATGGCCGACATGTCAGTAGGAGCCTGTTGTTCAGCTGAGTATTTTAAATCTGTCCCAGACAAATGGAGTTGCGCTCTATCTGGAATACAAAGCTGATGTATCTCCCTCAAGCTAATGAGTATGAATGAATGATCCTGCAAATTGAAGAGTATACTCTTGGCAGCAGTTCCTGAGGTCTTAATATGCTGTTTATGTATACCCACATGATGAATCAAGACGGCAAAGTTACGGACTTTAAAAAAAAGAAAGAGATTCCTCAAAACTGAACTGATGAATAAAAATTAAACCAGCGAGTCATCCCAAGTGTGATTAAACTCTGGGATGCAGAAGTTCTACATCTGTAGCTGATACAACTTTGGAACATAGTGTTGTGCAGAGAGTTAAGGCAGACAGCAGGGACAATGACATGTTAAATTACCCACATGATGTATAGCTTAATGAACCCCCTTGTGTTGATCACGCTTGGCATTAATCAAGAGCCATGAACAGATTCCCTTATTTTCTCAATGCTGCTCTGATAAACTGCAATTTCATTTAACCTTGGACAGGGGCTTTAATAGCTTCCTCGGGACAACTGTCAATACTTTCCTGGGTATACAGTGATTAAACTGCAACACAAGATGCATGCCATGAATTTTCTTCATTTGGCATTAGAATTTTCATTTTTAAACAACCATTTGCATAAAATATGCTGGAAATATGGAGATGACAAAGATTTACATGGAGATGGAGCAAAGAGTCTTTAAAGATGATTTTGCAAAATCGTATTAATTAACACACTGGGTCTCTGTAAGTAAAACAAACAAACAAACAAACTGCAGAATGGCAACAAACAGCAGAAGTGCAAAATAAAGGGGACGGTATTCTTCACATTTTCTAATGGTAAAATATTACACCGTCCTCAATGGGTCTTACTTTTGAGTGGATGTGGTTAGGATTGTGCTGTAAAAAACTGGACAGGATAGTCTGCTCACCCTCTGTGAGTTTCTTCCCCTCCCACCCATCTAATCACAGTTCATTTCTTCTCAGTTTTAGGACCAAAGAGAGACAACCATCTAACCCTCATTGCTGATGCGCCAGAATAAACTGGTTGCATCAGGAAAGAGGAAGATACAAAGAGCCTCTTGAAGAGACAATGGCCCATCCAGATCTGCGTCCTGTTCTCACAGTGGCCAACCAGATGCCTGTGGTAAACCTGCAAGCAGGATCCAACCACAAGAGTCTCTCTCATTCTGGTATTCAGAAGCCTTCAATGGTGGAGATAGAAAATGGCCATCCTAGCTACTAGCTTTACCTGCCATGAATTAGGCTGATCCTCTTTTAAAACCATTCAAGTTGGTGGCCATCAATGCCTCCTGTGATCACAGAGCATAGAATTGTAAAGTCAGAAGGGTCCACCAAGTCATTTAGCCCAACCCACTGTAATGCAATAATCTTTGGCCTAACGTGGGGCTCAAACCCACGACCCTGAGGTTAAGAGTCTTGTGCTCTACCAACTGAGCTATGTGGGAGTGAGTTCCATAGTTCACCTATGCATTGTATGCATAAGTACTTTCTTTCATCCGACCTGACTCTTCCGATACTCAGCTTCATTGGTTAACCACGAATTCTAGTGTTGTAAGAGAGGGAGAAAAGCTTTGTTCACTTTCCTATGCCAGAACAGCCCATCCCACTTTTTTAAAAAGCTAGATTGGTAATTGACCTCAACCTTAGCTTGGATTATTGCTGTGCCTACGATTCATGGGCCAGACACTGAGTGCTTCCAGACAGTGGGCTTCATATTTTAAGTGGATCGCTGAAGTGTCACAAATGAGTCGTTGGCAACAGGTCTAAACCTATTTTATTAACTCATTTGCTGTCAGGAAGCAACCCAGGTCTCCTTGACACACAGTCTACTATGACTTTTTACAAGTGTGTACCAAAGATTCCTATCTTCCTGCCATTTTCTTTGGGGTTGAAGAGGGTTGTTTCCTCCATAAGTAACCAAGAGAGATTAAGGCAGCAGGGTCAGCATTGGGGTCATCGTTCCTGAGCACCTGGTGAGGCCCACATCTCAACAAGTGTCCCCAACCTCTGGAGATATCTGTCCCTGCTGATATTGCCAGCTTTCTACCTGCCCTTTCAGAGAATGTGAGCAGTGATAACAGCAAAGAGAAGTAGCGATGGCCTCCACGCCACAGTGGGGGAAGAGCCGTAGCTCAGTGGGGTAGAGACATGCTTTGCATGCAGAAGGTCACAGGTTCAATCCCTGGTGTCTCCATGTATGGCTTGTCAGTGCCGAATCTGTAGACTGAGTATCAGGCAACTTTCAATATTTCACTTATCTTCCTCCACATTCACACCACACATTTAAAGCACTATGATGCCACTTTAAACTCATGGCTCCTCTATGAATTCTGGGAGCTGTGATTTGTTAAGGGAGCTGAGAGTTGTTAGGAGGCCCCACAGAGCTACAATTTCCACAGTGGTTTTAGCAATCAGTCCCTCTTCACAGGGAACAGACAGGGCAGACACAGAGATGTGGGAAACGGCCTTAGAGCAAATCAGACCATTGGCCCATATAGCTCAGTATTGTCTGCACTGATTGGCTGTAGCTCACCCAGTGTTAGACAAGTTTATTTCCCAGCCCCAACAGGAGATGCTGAGGATTGAACCAGGGACCTTTTGCATACGCAGGAGATACTCTTCCACTGACCTTTAGCTCTTCCCCAAATCCATAATGTGGGTAATTACCAAGAGAGGGAAGGAAAAGCAGCAGGTTATTTACTTTTCACCATCCAAATATTCCCATAAACATGGCAGAAAAAGGAAGCAAGTTTTATTGCTAGAAGATTAGAACAGAATACTGTTTGTAAAACCCAGAGTTTTGAATTACATTTCAGCCAGAACTGTTGGTCTTATTCTTATTAGGAGACTTTTCCAGCACCAGTAACAGATTAACCAGATGGTCACTTGCAACTCTAATTCAATAAAGGAAGCATACATAAGATGGCTTGAAAAGAAAAGAAAAATCTTTGAAGAAATATGCATATGTAGCTGTGCAAAAATGAAATGTTTTCCGGTCAAATGTCACTGACTATGAGAAAGATTAAGGGCGAAGCGTTCCTGGAAATGTAAACAATATAAGCAATTCCCACAATAGATGCAAATTGCCAAAGCATTTATGCAAACAGATATCTGAAATAGCCTTTTTACAGGACACATTTAAGTGTGAATATGTCAAATTGACATTACTTGTGTCAATCTGCTTCCTATTTAGCAGTATATCCTGAGAATTAGGAATGCTGGTGAGGCATATTGATAATGTACCAGTGCTCCAGAAGAACTAGAATTTGAGATGACATAAAGATTATAGGGCAGGCCTTGCTCTTAGGTTGCTAGTCACTGTGATAAGAGTGAACAGAGGTGCATGGATAGAGCCTGTGAAAATATTGTTGCCATTTTCAGTCAGAAAGGGGTCTGGTCCCATAGAATTCAGAAAGTGAAGAAAGAGCATTTATCTGATCAGAATCTCTTTCTTTAAAAATAAAGCACTAAATATATTAAAATGCACACATGGAACAATATAAATACATACAACAGAGTACCACAAGAGTAAATTTGTTGCTGGAATACAACTGAAGGGTGGTATAAAATATTTCTTTGTTTTATTTAGAATTCTTATGTCCTGTGCTATAGCTTACAGTAGAGTCTCAGAATGAAAATCACATTCAATCTGGTGTCAGAAATAGAAATAGCATGGTGCCAAGATTATCCTGGCCTTTGACACCTGAGATGTGTGTTTTTAGGTGCCAACCTATTCCTAATAAGCAAGTGGTCGGACACATCACTTCAAGTATCCTGCCCACATCCTCAAGGCGCATGAACTGGAATGGATCGCATGCCAGGAGGGAGGGGGTCTCAACGTTGAATTGGATGCCTCAGCAGGCACTTTTGCAACAGCGGCATCTAAATCACTGTGGAGCTGAATGAATTTATCTTCAGAGTGTTTAGATCTGGCTAAGGTTAGTCACCATGTGTTCCAGAAGTCCACCCTCCTGGTCAGGAGCAACCACATAGAACAGCTCTGCTGGACAGCTTCTTGAGGATGCAATGGAGGCAGTGAAGTAGGATCTCTTCACTGCTCTCATTGCCTCATAGTTTCTTTGCATGGTTGTCTTACCTCCTGCTAGACTCCTACACATTGATGGGGTGTGTGTGCAACATTTAAGATGGTTACTGCATTGAGCTTTGCTTCATTCCTAATGCTGGCAAGCCAACTTAATCTTTTGTTTCAAAATAGTAAGTGGGAGGAAAATACTTTTAATGAGTGAATGAAAGGAAAGAAGGAAGCTGGGTTGAGGAATAAGGAATGAATTAGGAAGGCTAATTCATCACATAATGATAAATTATGGCAATAATCAGAGTTTTCATTTAAAAAATCCCCAGTGCCAATTGGGGTGAGAATATGGGGGCTCGTCTTTGGTGAGAATACAGTCTACCTATTTAACAAAAATACAGCTTTACGTATAGGAACATGAACTACATTAAGTGGAGTCAGACCAGTGGTTCATCTAGCTCAGAATTGTCTACACATAAGTGACAATGGTTCCCTGGGGTTTCAGGCAGAAGTCTTTGCCAGTCATATAGGGAGATACCAGGAACTGAACTAAGACATCCTGCAAGCAGGGCAGGATGTCTACTATTGACCTCAACACAATCAGAAATCCAAGGAATGAGGATAATGGTGAAATTCTGCTTACCATGTAGATAGTATAGATTTTCAGCTTCTCTTGTACAGTAGTTGTATGTCCACCAAGTACCCTAAATAATCAAATACGTATTCATTCATTCAATAAGCAATACTGTGGCCATATCCTTCTGAATTTTGTGGGTCTACCTTCAAGAAATTCTTAAAAGTGATTAGTTGTTGAATGATTCTCAGTTTGGAAGTAGAAAAACTGGACTGGAAATATTGTTTTGTCTGATTTTAAAATCTGTAATAAACTAATCGCTTCTACAATTTATTTTGTTACATTCCTTGTAAATATCTTAAATTGACCCCAAAATATCCTGGTTCTAATCAAGCTTACAGCATATTACTTATTCCTACTATGAAAGTAATCAAACACAGTAGGTAAAGATTTAAGATTTATTGCGTCTCTTTAAGAAATACTTTAAATAATTCAATGAATACATTACACAGAATATTGTAGACCTAGCGAAAATCAGCAGTATAGCTGTTTCACCCAGGTCATATGCTCTGTAATGTTTTTAATCTTGGAATTGAAAGATAATAAGTTATGTCTCCGCAAAAAAATAAAAAAATCAATCCAAAACCTTATCTAAAAATAATAAGTTCACTAACAAGGTTAGCATCCCAGGTCAGGACAGCTCTTGCATCTGAAGTCATTGGTATCAAAAAAAGCATTTATGATGTGCTCTCAGGAGGTAGGATAGCAATTAGATTAGGAACAAAATGAGCATGAAATCATCAGATTCCCATAATGAAATAATGCTAAACAAGTCAAAAAGGCAACAAAATATGGCAATGTGGTCATGTTCATAGTGCCAACCAGCAAGACCCTTTTCAAAAATACTCCATTTTACCACCACCCATTTTTCTTCTCCCAGTTCTTAAAAAAACCAGCCAGCATGCTATGACTAGTGAGTACATGCAGTCCTCATTAGGCTGTTTGAGGGGAGTCCTTCCTTAAGTGTTTCCCCCTCCCCTAATATATTTATACACTTCGGCAAATCATTTGGTTCCCCCAAAGCTGTTGATAATATCTTCATTTTATGTGGATAGTGCCATTTTCTCTATTTGTTTGTGGGGTTATTCCCTTGTCCTTGGGATAAGACTTAAGGTGGGAACAGAAAAAATGTTTAAATATATAAGTAAACTGAAAGCTCCTTTGGCTCCCAGGAGTACATGCTAAGAAGATGGTTGAGCAGATTATTTAGCAGTAAATATTATCTGTCGAAAGAGATCCACTGTTCCAGCTCACAAAAGATTTAATTCCAGTGTGGTTTCTCTGAGATGTCCTTCACATAATAGGATTATTTCAGTGTAGGAAGCTTGTGGGCTACATCTCTTTAATATATTCACATATTTTCTAGCAGTTGACATTCTGTAAACAAGCCTTGATTGGAATCCAATGAGGCTGCGTTTCTCTTATCCAGAATGTTTTGGAATCATATAACCCTGGCTCATTTTATCCCAGGAGGTAGTAAGTTCAAATAATTTTGCAAGGAGAAATCATGGGTGTCTTACAGGGCAGGGGTGACTGTTGAGGGCCACATTCCCTCAGGGGTACAGTGTCAGAGGCCACATGCTGGTTCTGAGTGGGATCAGAGTCAAAACTGAGGACTAAAACAAAAACTAGATAGAAAATTCCCTTCCTTCCTTCCTTCCTTCCTTCCTTCCTTCCTTCCTTCCTTCCTTCTTTCCCCTCTATCTCTGCCATCTTCTTTTCCTATTCCCTCCCCTTCTACCACCCCATTTTTTTCTGTTCCTGCCAGCCACATGAAATTTAGGCCACATGTGAGTCACAGGGCACAGGTTGCCCACTCCTGCTGCAGACAGGTTTGAGCTTTCCATCTCCCACAAGGACAAGGGTGGAGAACCAGTTCCAGCAAATGGACCAGGTCCCAGCCTCCTCACTCCATTGGGCCACTTTGACCCAATTCCAAAGGAAAGCACCAGGAGCAGGCTCCAAATGTGCTTTCCTGTCTTCCTTTGCAGTCTGGTTGGAGTTCAAGCCTTTGCACCAATGGAACACTCCCCCCCCCCCCTTTGCAGTCGGGTTCATTCATTTTAAGGTGCTTTCAAGGCAAGCTGCAAAGGAAGATTCCTTCTGAAACCACTGCTTTTGACAGGGCTCAGCTACCTTTGTGAATGAGGCTCTCCCAAGCAGGGGTAGATCTACCATGAAAACTAATGAAGCTTAAATTCCAGGGCTCCTAATTCTGGAGGGGCCCCAGAAGCAACTTAACTCCACATTGCTTTTTTTAAAAAATAGATCTAGTAGATCCAATTTGAAACACATGACTCAAACCATTATATGATGCAACATGCATATATATATATATATATATATATATATATATATATATATATATATATATATATAATTTCCCTAATTTTCACCTTACCCATAACTTGAAGGCATGGGAATATTTCCCCCCCCCCCCCACACACACACCAGTGACTTTGACATGTGTAATAATCCAGTACAGCAGTTTTATTCAAAATCTGAGATGTATTAGTTATTAAAAATAAATAAATGTGATGATCTGTCATGAAACAGCCCCATAACAGTGGTCACCTAAACTTTTAACTAATGCAGGGAGGGTTGTGTGCTGATTACTTGAATAAAGTTTAGGGGTTTCCACAAGCTGAGAATCAAAGTTCTGGGAGCCAGGACATTCGCTGTGGCTGCAATACAAAGTCCCTTCCTGCTTTTCCAGGGCTATCTTGTCTTTCCCCAATCAGAGTCCTATGCTGTCTCCCTCCCTCTCTTTCCCCTTCCCTCACGCAGCTCCCTGTCAGCAGCTGAGCTCTTGGCATCTTCAACAGGTCCAGATCTAGCCCAAGAATCCAAGCCAACCAACAAATGAGCCATTCATGAAAGTTCTGCCCATCTCATCCAGGGAGATTTGATGGGGTAGCTGCCACTTCACTGCAACGGAGAAAAAACAACATTCCATCCTATTGAATATATCAATTATAGGAGCTGTTGCTTGGGTGAGCCATTCAGATTGCAGACCAAGGAAGATGCTTCAAGTCTTCCATAAACCTTTGGGGCAAGGGGGGGGCACAGTCTGCAAACCACTCAATCCACTTGACTCTAATTGAAATGAATCAGATTACAAGTGTGTAACAATGCAGTGCTATGTCTTCTCAGGTGTATGTCCCACTAAGTTAAATGGGGTTTCCTCCCAAGTAAGTGCATATAGGATTGCCTAATGAAAAACAGATCAAACCCAAAGAAAGGTGTTATTATAGTCCCCATCTCCCACTTAGCCTGTTTAACAAACCCAGTCCTGAAATATTCACGAGGTGATTATTGCAGTTGCTTCAGGTTGTAGTGACACAGGTTAGCGGAGGAGCTTAAACGCTTCACGCTAATTAATTGTTTAAAGCTCTTGGGATGGTTTTCACCCCAGGGAAGAAGACTCACAAATGCCGACATACTAATTAACAATGGTGGATGAGGCTTGTTTTGTACAGGGCTTCTGGCCAGAGCGGAATTTCATGCTTCCATAACTGCTGAGGTGAGCAAAATTTGAAGTGTGTTCCCCAAACAGGATAATCTGGGATGCAGCCCATACCCTTTTGCTTAGATTGAGGTTCGAGGTTAATGTCAGGCAATTTCACCCAAGTCAAAGGTTTTAGAAGTTTTTTTTAGAATAGATCTGAAAGGGAATCTTCTGCTTCTTGCTGAGGAGAAGCTCAAATTATCATTTACATCAAAAAGAAACGAAATGAGCTCTTAGCCACATTTGTTTGTTTGTTTGTTTGCTAAATGTACTATTGTAAAGTAGTTCATTTATTTCATGACTGTACTATGGTAAAGTAGGTTAAAAGGTATTGATTCCCCCCACCCCAATTATTGCTGAAAAACTAGTAAAGCAAAGTAGAGATTCATCATGGGAAATGCTTGGTTCTGTATTGACAAGTGATGTCGCTTTTACAGCCACTTGTAAAAGTGAGTAAATGATGGGTGCTGAGTCTAGGGAGAGGCAATCTCAAGTGGCCCAAGTTTAGCAGTCGGACCTTAGTTCAACAAAGGACCCAATGAGCTCTTCACTACTGCTAGAAAAGTAGTGGCGTATCATGTCTATTTAGCAGATAATACCAACCAGCGGTGGGACGCGGGTGGCGCTGTGGGTTAAACCACAGAGCCTAGGACTTGCCGATCAGAAGGTTGGTGGTTCGAATCCCCATGACAGAGTGAGCTCCCGTTGCTTGGTCCCTGCTCCTGCCAACCTAGCAGTTCGAAAGCACATCAAAGTGCAAGTAGATAAATAGGTACCACTCCGGCGGGAAGGTAAACAGCATTTCCGTGCACTGCTCTGCTTCGCCAGAAGTGGCTTAGTCATGCTGGCCACATGACCCGGAAGCTGTACGCCGGCTCCCTCAGCCAATCAAGCGAGATGAGCGCCGCAACGCCAGAGTCATTCATGACTGGACATAATGGTCAGGGGTCCCTTTACCTTTACCAAGTAGCTAAAGGTAGCTGCTGTCCATCAGATGACTGGTCTTTATTGCATTTATATCCCACTTTTTTCTCCAAGGAGCTGTAAGTGGTGTATAGAGCTCTCCCCCACCTAATTTAATCCCCACAACCACCTTGTTGTTAGGCTGAAAGGCAGTGACTTGTCAATTGTCACTCAAGGATGTTCTTAATTAATAATAATAATAATAATAATAATAATAATAATAATAATAATAATAATAATAATAATTTGTTTATACCCCGCCCATCTGGCTGAGTTTCCCCAGCCACTCTGGGAGGCTCCCAATCAAATGTTAAAAACAGTACAGCATTAAATATTAAAAACTTCCCTGAACAGGGCTGCCTTCAGATGTCTTTTAAAGATAGGATACCTGCTTATTTCCTTCACATCTGATGGGAGGGCGTTCCACAGGGCAGGCGCCACTACCGGGAAGGCCCTCTGTCTGGTTCCCTGTAACCTCACATCTCGCAATGAGGGAACCCTGTGGTTCCACATTTCCTGTGCATTCCTGCTTTTATCCTTCATGACTGACCTACCCTGAGTTAAGGTCATTTGCAACATTTGGGAGAGAGGTCATGTCATTTCTGTAAAATTGTATACAGTCATACCTTGGAAGTCAAATGGAATCCGTTCCGGGAGTCCGTTACTTCTAAAATGTTCAGAAACCAAAGTGTGGCTTCTGATTGGCTGCCCGAAGCTCCTTCAGCCAATGGGAAGCCACAGAAGCCCCGTCAGACATTTGGGTTCCAAAGAACGTTTGCAAACCGGAACAGTCATTTCCGGGTTTGCAGCGTTCAGGAGCCAAAATGTTCGAGAACTAAGCTGTTGGAAAACCAAGGTATGACTGTAATTTGTAGGCTTCATTGGCTCAAAGGAAATCCCAACATGGATTGGATCAGGGAGGTGTCATCTCCATTTCCTACACCTGGTATGAGTCCTGTGGTCAAGATAATAGGGTTTTCTTTTGTGGAGACAAGTGGCGGCATTCACTCTTCAGCTAAACTGAGCAATGGGCTCCTCACCTGACGGCCACAACATTACAACTAATTTTGGATTGCATTGATTGGATTGCAAAATGTCACATCCTAGTGCCATCACCTCCAATGAATTCTATAGGCTACTTCTGTCCATGAGATCTCAGGTAGCCTCCTTCCCAAGTGACCCAAACTGAAGGCATTTTAAAAATCATATGGGCAATATTGCGGTGGAGTGTGTCCTGGGTTCATAAGCTAGTAGTCAGGGGGCCAACATGCCATCCCTGAAGTACTATGTCCAGTTCTAGGCACCACAGTTGAAGAAGGATATTGACAAGCTGGAACGTGCCCAGATGAGGACAACCAAGATGTTCAAGGGTCTGGAAACCAAGAAAGGAGGTTCTGACGAAACATCAGGAATAACTTTCTGACAGTAAGAGCTGTCCATCAGTGGGACAGGCTCTAAAGTGGATTCTCCTTCCTTGGAGGGTTTTAAGCAGAGGTTGGATGGTCATCTGTCCCATGTGATCTAGTTGAGATTTCTGCATTGCAAGGGGTTGGACTAGATGACCTTTGGGATCCCTTCCAAGTCTACAATTCTATGATTCTATGGGTACTTTTTTCTCTCCAGGGAGGTTGGTGGAGTATTCACATATGTGGCTCCAAACCTCAGCCTGAAGTGGAGCAGTTCAGAAAAAGCCTTACTGTACATGATTTTGTTGACTGCATAAACTAGTCCTTTTGTGAATAAGACATAGATGATTTACACATGCTTACTTGGGAATCAAACCACTTTATTTCCAGACTGCTTCCTTCTAAGCAAGAGTGGAAAGAATTGCAACCCACCGTCTGCTCCTGTGTGCAGTAATATGTTTATTTCTTTTTTAACACTTTATTTGAAATGCAGACTAATGACCATCTTTTCTCCTTCTAGCATTTGGGGTTATGGACGGCATTTCATATCTCTAAGAATAAATGTATCATGCTTTGTTGCCCTGCATGCAAACCTGTAATTTGTTTAGAATTTATTGGCCTGTAATGTTAAGTTTGATTAATTTCGTTTTATAAGTGCAAGGGAATCCAGGCAAAGATAATTAGAGACAGAGGAGAAACACCATTCTGGAAATCCTCGAAACTGCAAAATACTACCATTCAAGCAAAAAAGCAAAACAATACCATTTGCATGCAAAGGCTCGTAGTTGCTTGTGTCGTGTTTGGTGGACCAAAAAAAATGTCGTGCTCTCAGATACTTCTCTGCAGTGCATTTTTTCTAAAAAATAAAAACAAAAACAAATGTTTAGGGGTACTCTCATTCTCCTACTTATATTGAAATATTGCCTCTCAATGAGGCCAAACCTAGATTCATAAAATGTTTAGGGGTATGCGTCTCCCCCAGAAAAAAAGCACTGCTTCTCTGTCCCAGAATCCACTGAAAGGAGCAGACAGCTGTAGTCTCCCTGATATTGGGCCACATTACTGAATGGAATGACAGATGTAGAGCCACCCTCTGAAAGCAGGCAGAAACTCCTCTCTGTCATACAAAGAAGATTGACAGCCTCAGAACCCAATTTACTTGTATAAAAAGCCAGCTGCTTCTTTAACCGTTGCAAAGCACTAAGCAGTATTAGGAAGTCGGCAAATGTGCCTGTCATCAGGAAATTGCTTACTCGCAAGAAACCACGCTGAAATCAATGGTGCTACTTCTGGGTAAGTGGACTTTTGTGGATTTCTTCCCGCCCTGTATATGTCTAAATGTTGTCCTCCTTTAGTTACATGATGTCATCTGATGAATGGCTGTATGGCTACAGAGTAATCACACACCATTTGCCCACGGCGGAATTGTATCATCAACGTTTCAAAAACTATTTTCAGTATCTACCGCTGCACAAATTAGATTTCTAGATGTGGGCATATCAAGCTGTTTTATAGATATGCAAACTAGCTAATTAGCAATCGCCACCAATCTACATCACCTCCTGGCTTAAGGAAACAATGTCAGACTTACTGCTCGACTGTGGGCATAACTAAATAGTAACATTATAGTGAAATTGCTGCTTCAATATATAAAATACTGTTAATTCAATCCAAGGGCATGTTACCCCAGTGCAGGAGTCAAGTGAACCAAAAGCCAATGCAAACTAGGCCAGCATTAAAGTCGGACACAGCGACTTCAGGAAAGAAAGATAGGATATCTAAATTAGGTGTCACCAATACTTTGGAGCACTTGTGCAAACCAGAGACATGGCCATAAGCACCGCTGTCAAGCACACACCACAAGCTAGTCTATTGGCAACAAACAAATGTTTATGTCAGTGCAGGAGGGGACCAGGAAAGGACTCTGCAAGCACATTTGTGCCTGTGGACACTGCAATGGCAAACCCTGACTACATTCTAAAAATACTGTGAGGAAGCAAACCCTCTGATCTGAGGAGAACAGGCTTTCATAATAGCACATGCAGGATCATGGCCATAAAGACAGCTTCTCGTAGATCTTGTTCATACTTTGCAAGCATATTTTGTCAAACTATTATCATTATGCTGCTGACCTTAAAAGCCCTAAACGGCCTTGGCCCTGTATAACTGAAGGAGCGCCTCCACCTCCATCATTCAGCCCAGACACTGAGGTCCAGCTCTGAGGGCCTTCTGGTGCTTTCCCTCACTGCGAGAAGTGAAGTTACAGGGAACTAGGTAGAGGGCCTTCTTGGTAGTGGCACCTGCCTTGTGGAAGGCCCTCCTATCAGATGTCAAGGAGATGTCAAGGAGAAAAAGAACTACACAACTTTTAGAAGACAGCCCTGTACAGGGAAGCTTTTAATGTTTGGTGTTTTATTATGTTTATTATGTCAGAAGCCACCCAGAGTGACTGGGGCAATCCAGCCAGATGGGCGAGGTATAAATATTACTATTTGTTTGTTTGTTTGTTTGTTTGTTTGTTTGTTTGTTACAAGTTAAATGTGGCTGTATTATCTAGATACTTATCTAGGTGTGCAGGCATATGCCCCATTCCACAGTTCCCCAGCACTGCAGTGAACATAAGCAGTCCTGTATATAGTATTTCAATGCAGGGCACCATTATGCATGCTCAATGGAATGAATATGCAGGTTTGCTTTTCCTGCTGAAGTGACTAGAACAGATCTCACAAGTAAAGTTGCTCAAAGTTTCCACACCTGTGAAAAATTGCTAAACAACCCGCTGGGAGAACAGGATGGAAAATCAGTACAGAAGTTGGTCAGAAGGGGCCAAGCGGAGATGGATACTCATCACAGGTTGCTCTGAAGTCGTTCTAAACACTATGGAGATACTTACACTGGTGTAGCCATAGGTACCTCCAGTATTGTTCTGGCAATATGATGGGAAATACATTGTAGTAGTTGATTGGGAGGATAGTGAGATGAATTTGGCTTACATGGTCTGGTGCTCACAAGCAGCAGATGAAGGGGTAGACCTGTGTCTGGACTGAACCACTTCAGACTGCCAGTGAACACTCCCATGATTGGTTGGTTGGTTGGTTGGTTGGTTGGTTGGTTGATTGATTGATTCTATTTCTTTGCTGCTTTTTGTTCAAATAAACCCCAAAGCGGCTTACAAACAAAAGATAAAAATAACATAATGGAACATCACGAATACAGCATAAATCATCAGTAAAACAATCCCAAATCTAAAATAAAACAATTACCATCTATGTAACACTATTAACAAAACAACTAAAAAATAAGCTAAACATCACAGTTACACCAAAAATCATATTACAGTGGTACCTCAGGTTAAGTACTTAATTCGTTCCGGAGGTCCGTACATAACCTGAAACTCTTCTTAACCTGAAGCACCACTTTAGCTAATAGTGCCTCCTGCTGCCACTGTGCCACTGGAGCACAATTTCTGTTCTCATCCTGAAGCAAAGTTCTTAACCTGAAGCACTATTTCTGGGTTAGCGAAGTCTGTAACCTGAAGCGTATGTAACCTGAGGTACCACTGTATAGGATTCACAAAGTACAACAGCATTCATATCTATAAAACATTAACAAAATAGTAACAAAACAAACAAAGCCCTGTTGAATTTGTACACGTCATGACGCATAAACTTTCATTCTGTTCAATGCATCAAAATACACCTGCAAATACGGCAATGGTCCTGGCAAGATCCTTGTGATGGAGGCGATCATAACAAAGTCTCTCTCCCCTCACATCCTTTCTGCCACCATGACATTTCCATTTTCATGATCCTGTGCACCTCCCTACAAAAAAATAAATAAACCTTACATATGGAGAATTGGTATAAGGCTTTGTAGCTAAGCTTCTCTCAGATACTTGGGGTGTGTGTCCCAGTGTTCTTTGACTGGGACAGCGAGAACTGTTACTAAATGTTAAGTTGTTTTGCCAAGACTTCTGGCCCAAATAAGAAGCGATATGAAAACACGGTGCAATCAAGGAGTCTATTTACAAGGAAGCAACTTTGGGAATGCCTTCTCTGTGTTGTAGAAGCCCAGTCATTACACAATTGTAAGACAATGCAAAAGGAATAACCCCTGTTTCATCCCTTTGAAGGGAGAGCGATAGGAGATTTTGAAACTTATGGCAAACTTGTTTTTTTTAAAAAAATATATATAGTAAAGGCATATAGCATCTGTGACTATTTCAAAATAGAGATAGCATTCACAAAGCTGCTTGCTCCCAAGAAGTCCCACTGATTGCTGCTGAGGCCGTCTGCAGTAAGTGTTTCCAAATTGCTTCTTTAGTTGGGCTGGATGGATTAGGAAAGAGGCCTTTGAAGTCAAGAGGAGCCTTTTCTTTGGCTGCAGTGGACCTTGAGTGAGGCCCATAAAGCCAAAGCAATTTCACACCTAAAAGGCTGCCAATAGCCTCCCATATTTAAGAATTTGTTTCACTCTAGGCATTTCCTGCAGTCAGAAGGAACTTGGGCATGGCAAACTTTTCTTTCTTTCCTTTGTGTTTTTTTTTTTAAGCAAAAAAAAAAAAAAGACAAAAGTTAATAGGGACTGTTAAAGATGAAGCACAGATCTTTTTCTTCTTCAGAAGGCTGGGGGCCAAGAATGTGAAGGTTTGCTCAAGTGACACAGCACACACTCTATAATTTAGAGACTGAGGCTCTGTACATATTACCATCTTAAACACAGCCAGGTTGTGAAGTTAGTTGGTTGGGGGGGGGGTACAGCAAAATGCAGTTTTAATAAAGGACTGGATTGTGCCTAACATCTCTGCACCATTTCCAAAGCCAGCAGTGGGAATGCATAGGATATAGAGTGATTGGGGACGTATACAGCTTCAGTGGGACTTACTCCTAAGTAAAAATGCTTAGGGGTTTTTCTGCAGGGCCACAATCCTATGTACATTTATCCTTTCAAGTAAGCCCAATTAGACTTGCACTCTAGTAAACAGATGAAGGGTTGGTCTATTTGTCTTTGCAGAGGGTGATATATCTTTTTAAGAATTTTTTTTTTTACACTATTTTTTACACTATTTATCTACTTGCACTATGACATGCTTTCGAACTGCTAGGTGGGCAGGAGCAGGGACCGAGCAATGGGAGCTCACCCCGTCGCAGGGATTCGAACCGCCGACCTTCTGATCGGCAAGCCCTAGGCTCTGTGGTTTAACCCACAGTGCCACCCGCATCCCTGTAAACAAGTAGAGACTTCTTATTTCAGTGACCCTTAGTACAACTGCAGAGATGTGCTCAAGTTTGCAGTTATAGAGGAAACTGGCAGTGGTAGAGGAGAGTTGTCTTTGTTTAATACAGATCCAGAATACATCATTTGGAAATACTTCATTTGAAGTTGCCTGTTTGAGGAAACTAGTCCCTTTGAAAGCATGGGATAGTCAGTGGGCAGCATTGATTTTTCCATCCAAGGGGATTTTGCACAGTATAAATCACAATGCAAAGTAAATTGCTTTTCTTTATTAACATTTTTTATCGTTCTTCCCAGTGAGGTCAGGACAAGATACAGAAGTCTCTCCTCAGCCTACCCTGGGAAGCAGCTTAGGATGAGAGACAACGACAGTTTCAGGAGCTTCATGAGTGAATGTAGATTTGAACCTACCTCTCAAGGATCCTACTCTAACCACTATGCCCCAAAAGCTACCTCATCTCTCTTCATTGGTTTAAGAAGTGTACGGATTGTGGATTAAAATAAAACCACTTTTTCTTACTGCACCTCACCGTACTGCTGGGTGGGGGGGACAACTGCAAATTGTTCGTTCCTGTGCATGCTTACTCGGAAGCAAATTCGATGGAATTTGCTCCCAGGAAAGCGCGATTGGTGTTGCAGGCCCCAGAAAACAAAACATACAGCAAGATTCACTCGCTGATTTAGGCAAGGGGCGCCCCGTTCCTTGCAGAATCAGCAGGCTAATCAGAGCAAAAGATTTTGGACTCCGCCTGTTGTATCTGGCAGAATTCCCTACGGAATTCTTTCAGGCAGCTTTTATAAATAAAAGGAAGAAGATCGACTGTGATGTGGAGGGGGAGATTTGCATCACCATAAATCTATCTCTTTGTCACATCCGGATTGTGCTGCGGCTCTTTATCCTGTTTCTGAATCCCAGCGGGGAATTTGAAAAACGCAAACACCACGTTGTGTTGGGTTTGTTTCCCAGCTGGGTTTTGCTTAGTTTGTTTGTTTGTTTTACCATACAAGGCTGCAGGCCTACTGCCCGAACTGAGGCCCTATGTTGGGCTCCTAAACGCATTTAGATCCTGCTCTTTCAGTCTTGAGATTTCTCCAAAAGCGGGTTCAAACCATCTTTACTTGCAAGCACCCAGCGCAGCCAAGGCCCGCTAACGTCAACGGAACTGATTTCCATATGAATGGCTTGGCATCTCCGGGCGACAGTAGCTAATTTCTTTCTTTTAAAATCATTTTTAAAAGGTTCCAGGGGTCAGGCCCGCCTACGAAATCCCAGAAGCCAAGAAGCCCTCCGGTGACCGTGGTTTTCTCAACGGTAGAGAAACAACACGTTCAGACGTAGTGCCCAAAACTCCGTGTCCCAATACAGGCTCCTTGGATGCGGAAGATCCGAGGTCAAGTCCCAGGCATCTTTTTAGAGGAATTTAGGTTAACAGGACTGAGAAAAGGCCCCACCCCGTCTGAGATCTTGGAGAGCCCATGTCAGAGCGGACGCTACCCAGCTAGACCCACCAATGGTCTGATTCAATGCACCCCGGCTTAATTTACTGGCCGTTTGGAAAACCTTCTGCCCGGCCTGCCCTTAAAACTCGAGGGCGCGTCCAAATTTGCAGGAAAGCAAAATAACCGTATGTCGCGCTCAGGTAAACTACTCCAGCTTTCCAGAGACAACTCGCGCCATACGCAGCAAATCTCTCTGCATAGGCGAGAGGGAGTGAACCTTAGCAGACCTGTCCTGAGCGCCTCTACAGTGGGGGGGGGGGGGTCCCGGTCTGCTCAGCCCTCAACACCCCGGCGCGCAAAGGGTGCCGCGGGAGGCGTGATCGCGCAGGCGGGACCGTCCCCTCCCCTTTGCCAATGCGCTCCAAGGGAGCAAAAGTCCTCCCCGACGGCTGCGCCGACGGACAGCGTGCCAAACGCCGGAGAGTTTCCCTGCGCTGAATTTGACCGGGGGAGAAAGAGGAGGAGAAGGGAAACGGAGGAGATCCGCTCTCCCTGCACACACAACAGCCTCGCTCTTCTTGCAAGCTCGGGATTTATTGATCGCTGGCTGCCCAGTCCCGAGAAGCGCCGTCTATGAACCCGTGGCTACGATTGCCGTCGCCTGCGCGCGCGCGTGTTTCAACTGGGGCTGACACTCCCCACACCCCTCCCCACCCTTCGCGGCCCTCCCTCGCCCGGCCCAAGGGCTCTACCCGCGTCGAGAGGGCGGAGTGGGGCGGGCGTGGGAGGAGAAGTGGGCCCAGCGGGGCGGAGACGGGGCGGGGTGCGGGGCGGGGCCCGCCTTGGCCTTTTCGTGTCGGGCCCTCCCAGGCTGTCACTGCGGGGACTCCGGCGCCAAAGTGATTGACGGGGAAGCGCTTCCGGGGGCGAGGCTGCCCGGGGTTGGGTGCGGAGAAGGGATGGGGCGCGTGCGAAAGGGGCGGGCGTCGGGAGGGGGGTGGCTCTGCCGGCGCGCAGATCGACGTGCGAGGGAATGTGGAGGGCAGAGAGCGGTGGAGGAGATCTGGGTGTGATGAGAGCAAGGCAATGCCGAGCGATGGGGAGGAAGAAAGTGACAGCCTGGTCCACAAGTCCCCGTAGCCCGGGGTGGGAGCAAAGAAACACTTAAGAGCCACCCAGTCTGACTTGTTAGTTTATGATCTAGAGCTGGGATCAGAGGACGGAAGCTCGAGATCCAAAAGGTGCACCATCACGCCTCTTAGGTTTTGAGAAGCAGAAGTGCGCCGCGCGTTAGGTTCGTGGGCCTGTTGCAGCTAAGCAGATGCGATGGAAGGGTTAACAAGCAGGGATGCGCCCCGCAGGATTTGGTTCAGCTGCCTGCAGTCCTGTCCCTCTGTGCACAAGAGCGCATCTTTCTACCTCGAGTTAATTCACCCAGATGATTTGCAACACACTGACTACCCTGCCCGCCACCAGGGTATCTGATTTTCATATTTGTATGCCGCTTTTTCAGCAGCAAGGTTGAGCTCGGAGCAGAGCACACCCATAGCAATTTGGGCTTCCTGGGAGTAAGCCCCTTTGAACTCAGTGGGACTTCCTTCTGAGCAGGCTACGGAGTACAGTATGTCATCTGTATCATCCGGCCAAGTAGGGAGGAGGTGGGGAAGTGTGGTTCAATGGCCACCTGGAACTTCTGTTTCTAAGGCGCCAAACTTATTCCGTAGCTCATTAGGATTAGTTGATATACGGAGTTATACACTTTTAAGTCATAAAAAACCATTGGAATTTAGCACTTCACCCATAAAACGCAATGAAAGTGCAGACCCTTCTACAACCCTGATTGTGAATTGGGCCACATCTGCACTGGATATTTAAAGCAAGTTCATACCACTTTAGACAATCATACTAGGAACTGTAGTGCTGGGAGTTGTTAGAAAGTCCCATAGAGCTACCACATTCTCAGTGTGATTTAACAGTCTCTCTGGAAATTCGGGTTAAACGTACAGAGGTTCGGTTCCGGCTGCCTCCAGGCTCAATTCCTAGTAAAAAAATTTTTGTTTCATTGGGTGATGGGACTGCCTAAGTACCGCTCCCCAGCTAGCCCCCCCCCCCAGGAACACGTGACGCAGCAATAAAGAGAGCCATGGAGCATCTGCAGAGTGCTGCGAATCTGGCATCAGAGCAAAAAGCCTTCAGGTCAGCGTTACAGATGTGCCTCTCTTCGCATCTATAATAGCCTGTCGACGTGAACTTACTCAACGGTCCACACACAAACACAAAAGCACACTCTAAATGGCCTTATTGCTGTCAGCGCTTTGTCGCCCTGAGTTTCGGCGTCGCAGCATTTGATACCTCCAAGGCTGACCACACCCGGCCCTCCCCTGCCTTCGCTGAATGGGCATTGACGTTTCCTGCTGTTCTGAGCTGTATTTGCAAGATTATCCGCTCTTTAAGGCTCCCGCGAGGAGCCGAGATCTGCCCGAGGGGGTAAATCAGTAACCAGCCCGGCCATAAAAATTAGCCGGCAAATTGTGCCGGGTGCCCCCAGACCGCCTGGGCCATCCGCATGTGGTGGCGATGGTGTTTGCCCCTAAAAATGCAGATGTAAAAAGAGAGCCCGGAAGGTTTGTGCCCGAGCGAGATCACCATCCGCAAGCAGGTTGAGATGTCTGGCTTGGATTGGTAGGCATTGTAGCGGAAAAAGACCGGATGAATTACGGCACGTTACATCGCAGCGGCATTTCCAAGCAAGTCATGTCTTGAGGTTCTGAGTGGAGGTGGCTTCCGGTTTTAGATCACAACCAGCGGTGGGAGCATCATAGGGTTGTGGAGCTGGGAGAGACCTTGAGGATCATCTAGTCCTACCCCCTACAAGACGCAGCTGTCCCTTACAGCAGGCACGTCCAACAGGTAGATCGTGATCTGCCGGTAGCTCAATGGACGTCTGTGGTAGATCATTGGATCCCCCCAAATAAGCTCAACAACTTTGGCTCCCCTAAGAAAAACTCAACAACTTCGACCTGAACCACCCAAAAAGGGGGTAGATTGCTGCCAGTTTATAACTCTGTGAAGTAGATCGCAGTGTCTTGGGAGTTGGCCACCTCTGCCTTATAGGATCGAACCTGCAACCTTGGCGTTATCAGCTCCATGCTCTAACCAGCTGAGCTATCCAGGCACTGAAGCTGTAGTCCTCTAGAAGTTGCTGGACTCCAGCTCCCATTAGCCCCAGCTAGGTCAGACATGATGGGTCTTGTAACCCAGGCGATAATATCTCGAGGCCGCAAGTTCTCCATCTCTGCTGTGAAACAGGAACTCTCACTCACCAATCAGGGGTTTACAGGGCAGCAAACCACTGCCCTCTCGGCGAATCTCACCTCCGCCCAGTAGCGGATCTACATTTTGGGGGTCCTCGGGCTTGAAAGGTGGGGGGGGGCTTCACAACCACCAACGGGGTCTGGGTAACCACTACTTCCTTCTTCAACGGGGTGGTTCCCTTACAGATCTGTGCTACTGACTCCCAAACTTTGAGATAGTTGAAATATATACAACAACAACAACAACAAAATTTAGATCCAACATTTTAAAGCAATTAAAGTTGCTTCTGTGGCCCCTCTGGGATTAAGGGCCCTGTAGCTTAAGCTTCATTAGCAGATTCTGAACACAAAGAAAGCTAAGTGAAAGATGTGATGAAGCCCCAAACATACTCAGAGCAAAGAAGGAAGACTGTTTTCTCCGTTTCCTCTCTCGTAAAAGGCGGAAACCTAAAAACATAAGATGCTTGATGGATCTGGGAGGCACCCTTCTGAACGCCAGTTGCTGGAAGCCACAGGAGGGAAGAGGGCTTGAATCTTGCTTGCTGGTTTCGCACTTGCCCCACTGTGAGAACAGGACGCTGTGGGCTAGATCCAGGCCGTTGGCCTGATCCAGCACATTTTCCTTGCGTTCTTTATCAACCCCAAAAGGGCTCCCTGTCCTGTATGTACTATGGTAGTCAACTAGCTACCTCCAGGAAGGCCGCCACAAGCAGGAAAGGAAGGCACCCAAGTGCTTTGGTGATTTCCAAAGACTGCATCTGAACATGGACATTCTGCCTCGCCCTCTTGGCTAGTAGCCCTGGCAAACCTGTCCTCCGTGAATGCTGTCTAATCTCTTCAAGGAAACCACCTGTGCATGCCTGGGCCCACCTCTCCCTGGTATGGCCGCGAGTTCCTTAAATTTATTGTGCGCTGTTGGGTGAAGAACTTTTGTTTTGTCTGCCTGCCCATCAGTTTCTTTGGGAGCTGGCAGCTGGTCTCTGTGTCTTGGGGGGGATCTGTTCTAACTTCTGGTGAACCATCAAGCATTCCTTTAAACAATGAGGGTTATAAATGGCAAATCGTAAAGGAGAAGCAACGCGCAGAATAATCCTTCGGTCAATGGCTCTTAATTTCCCCCACTCCTCTTTAACACGGCGGTGCTAGGCACTATTTGTGAGTAATGGAGAGAGCGGGTTTCTCTTCAGCAGGAAACAGTGCTTAATTTTTTGGGGGTGGGGGGAGGGTAAGGATTGAGATCCACAAACCTCACCCCTGACTCCCTTCAGTTTTAGCCAAATCATGTCCCATCCCTTCTAAAATAGCTGGGGTTGGACTCTGATAACGCTGGAAGTAAACGCTTCCACCCTTTTTAAGGGTCTCTGCGACCCCTCTTTACGAGATGGGAAACGCGATCTAGTGCGACGAACACCTCTGCGTAAGCAAGAAGCCGGCGCGCTCCAGCGCAAGGGCTGTTTGGCTCAGTGAAAGCGATCGCCCTGTATAGTTTATTTTGCAGCTCTTGGCTACAAAGAGCCCTGACAGTCCTCAGAGCCACTTAGCACCTTTCGGGAGCTGACGGGCGGGGAGATTAGATTGGTGGTCCCCTCTCTCCTCCTTCGCCTGCTCTGTGTGGGCTGCCGGCTTTGACGTGAATGAACGCTCCCAATGAAAAGAGCCAGTGAACTTTTAAACGAGATAATAGGCTGGAATCTTGCTGTGGAAATCCTCGCTCTCTGCAAAGGCGGGTTCTCCCCCACCCCCTGCTCCGGGGTTAGGGGTGCCAATCGAGGGGCAGGACTGACCGAGGAATGGGCCAGGGGGCTCGATGACAGACAAGGGCGAGGGATTAGGGGGCCCCGGTCCACCCGGAACATTTCCGAGGACGGGGCGGCCCCGACGGGGCGGTCGGGGCAGGGAAGCCTTCGCTCTTGCTTTGCCCCTGAGGCTCAAAATGGCAGTCAAAATAAGTTTGGGGGTCCCCCTCCTTTGAAGGCGCGGGCTCTTTCTTTTCTCCCTACCCCTGGTCCACTCAAATGGCGCTGAAAACTGGCTTCCCCCAATAACATTTATCTGTGCAGGTGCGCATGTTTAAGAGACAACTCAATTTGAAAACGAAATAAAATGAAAATGCGATCCTGCTGGAGATGAGAAACGAGATCAAGGGGGGGAGCAGAGTCACACACACATGGAAGGGGGGGAGAGAGCGCTTTGATGTAGGCAATAAATAAATCCCGCGGAGGAGGGCTTTTTTTCCTGAATAGACTGGAAATTCTTGGAAAGATGAGGAAAGCTCAGGAGATCGAGGACGTCCATGGACTTATAGTAGTCATATACAAGCTCGAGGGCCTCAAAGAATTATTTGCCAGGCAACGATTGCATATAACTTGGAGAGCTTGCGCAGCTATTGTAAGTGAGACTATAGCGCGTTATAAACCCAGAGGGGGGGGGTCCGATCCATTGAGTGCCTTGGGCTGCCATAAAGGAAGAAGTCTCCTTGAACCAAGTGAGACTTGCTTCCGAGTATACCTGTTTAAGACTGTGCTTTCGCTCTAAGTTCATGAGTCTAATAGCATACTTAAATCTAAGATAATCCTGTTCTGATAAACTGAGAGTAGCGCGCGTGGTGGAGGACAAATCAGCTTGTTTTGAAATCTCTGCTCACATAAGGTGACTCAGAATTAAACCCCACTAAGTTCCGTGGAACTTACTCCTGAGTAAGTGTGCAGAGGATTGCAGCCGTGAGAGATCTGAGGCAGTCGCGCCTCCCTCCCCCCCCCCCCGACTCTCACTTTAAGTAAAGCGATGAGGTAGGATTCCAGGCTCCCAGAGTGCAGGACAAGTCAATGGGCTCCTTGTTGAATCCCACTGTTTGCCATCCAGGAATCTCAGTATTGACATCGTTGTAGGAGCTGGGGTCGAAAGTGCTGTTATTTGCACTTCTATGAATGCAGGAACGTTGCAGGCTTAGCAGCTAAGAAGAGCAGGTGAAAAGCGTTCTGTGTCACTGCAAAGCTTTCATACCCTTAAGGGTAACCGAGACTAGGGAAGAGATCAACAACACCAGAATGCGGGCAAGCTTTGTAGGACTATACACGTACCTAAGGATCAACACAATACAGAACTTGGACACGACTCCGGAGCGACTCCCGTTGACGCCAACGGAGCGATTTCGGATTAGCTCCGACGGAGCTGAAAAGATTCGACGTGATCTCATTGGTAAATAGACGTTTAATCCCCGAAATTCAGTAGAAGGCATGCTGTGGTCTTTAACCGAGCAAAACGCCCCTTGCGCTCCAGTCCCATTCAATTCCAGTTCCGCTCCATTAAGGGTCTGCCGAATTTGGCCTAAAATGACCGCGGCAATTTTATTTCCTGGATTTACCAAGCCGTTTCTAATGAACTGATAAGTCGGGATCGTTAAGCATTTGCTCCTTTTGGACAGGGCTTGTGCCAGGCCGAGAGAGCTGGATAAGGGCTGCGGCATTATAGAAATCATGGAACAGCAGCAGTTTAGATGCACAGTTGAGCAATTTGTAGCTAAGCCTTCTCTCTCGCCCGCGCACTTTTTTTGGCTCAGCCTCTGTTGGCACAGAAGCCTATGGAAGCTTTGCAGTTACACAGAATTGCTTTTGCCTGACCTTAGTGTAGCTCAGCAGCCTGCGCGTTCCCACATAAAGGAAATGTTGCAAATAAATAAAGAGACCTCTCTTTCCCTCTACCTACCTTGAGTGCAACCCGATTCTAATTATGCCCCGCTGAGTTCAATTAGACTTACTCACGAGAAAGTGCCTTTTTTGTTTGTTTTTTATTTAGGATTGCAATCTGGAGTGAATGGAGGGATGGTTTTTGTCACAGGCTGAAAAACGTGGATGTTGAATTGCTGTTGAACCTGAATTGTATCCGGCTAAAAGGATATTCTGACGGCCTTTTGGAAATCAACCATGGACTTCTCTTCCTTCAGGCGAAGCCTTTGAAAAGAGGCTGGGTGGGAAGGATCTAATGAATTATTCGTTCGCATTAGCGAGTAATTGTTATCTTTATTAAATCAATGGCTTCGAGATACCCTCTCTGCTAAGATACTGTATCTTTAACTGTTTTGTTTTCTCCAAAGCCATTAATCGGTTAAACCTTAACAGCCAACCTACTGCATTAAAAATAACTGTGTTTCCCCGTTTCTTTCAGGTGATTCCAAATATAGGACACCCACCACAGGGTGTTTCATGCCTTTGTCCAACCAAAGGATCCGATCTGCAAGTGTGTGACCCGTTCATTTGCGTGGCTCGGCTGTGCGAGAGTCCAATTGCGCGAATAAAATGGACAAAGGAAGCCCGCCAACTTCAAATCGTTCCTACACCTATTTTGCACTCTCCTTGTTAAGCCAAGGAGAGATTTCGGGATTTTCTCGTTGAACAGCTAAATTCCCAGACCACCTCTTTACACCACTAGATTTGGGTATTCATACGTTCAAGAGGAACGAGCAAACGCACTGCAGCGTCCACCCTCTCTGCCTTTAAATAAAGTCAATTATATTCTGCAAAAGTGCTCTTGAGGTTTCTGTGTAGATTATCGACGGCTTTGGGGGCAATACAAGCGAATCGGAGGTATGTGTGTTGAGGGGGGGAGTGAGTGTAGATGTGATGCTGGAAGCTTGTCTAGTTTTTGGTGGTTGTTTGTTCTTGGCGTTCTTCTTCTTTTGCCCTGTGGCAAAAGTGGGGGAGAGTCCCTCCTAGCAGAGAAAGGGAGAGGAACTCCCCGCATACCACACCCGCTCCAATGGGATAAAGACAATCCCATAACCAAAGAGGAACTCAGCTAACAGAATTGTCCTGGGACGCACCATCACCATAAATGGCCCCCAGTCGGAGAAAGAAACTCCCCCAAGTGTTTCTCTCAGTAAGGGAGGGAAAGATGGGGGGGGGGGAAGAAAAATTCCGCCACAATATCTATGCATCTCTTAAATTTGGGTCTGGGCATTTAAACAGACACATACACACACAAACCGCTCAACAGATGAGAGGCGAGCAAAGCGGCCAGGAACCTACTCCAGCTCTCGAAAACTGCCAAACGAGACATAAAGCCGCATTGTAAAAATCATCTGGAAAACAGGTTTTCCTATTGAAGTCGCTCTGTGTTAATTACTGTGATCTGGAAGCCTCTGAATCTAAACGCCTGGAAGCCGACTTGCCTCTCTCCCTCTCCCCTTCTCTCTCTCTCTCTCTCTCTCTCTCTCTCTCTCTCTCTCTCTCTCTCTCTCTCTCTCTCTCTGCACCCCCCCCCCCCAGTAAATGGAGAGCGAGCGAGCGCTGAATCGGAGCCAGAGTTACTGTGCTGGGGGGGGGGTCACGTCCGGTTTCTTTGCCATACATGCCTAGACATTAATACGTGCTCGTGGAGGGCTGGTTGAGGACGACGTGTTATTTCCTTATAAAGAAACGCCAGGTCTCGCTTTCCATTCGCCTTACGAAATTATTCACATTATTTATGCTACATTGAGCGATCTAATTTCTTCGTGATAGTCAGCTAATTGCTCTGGCAGGTAATTAGAAGAGGTTTTTGCAACGCAAAAGGGCTCCCTTTTTTGTTGTGTTTTTTTGCAGTGCCCCTCGGATTATTAAATTGCTCTGTAAATTATACCATATTTGTAAAGGGAGGAGATTTGAAATCGGGGGGGGGGGTCGGCATGGTGGTGGTGATGGCGGCGGCGGCGGCAGTATGTGCAGGGGGTGGGATGATCCTTTGAATAAGTTTTTCCTGATTCCATCCGAGCTCTCTCTCTCTCTCTCTCTCTCTCTCTCTCTCTCTCTCTCTCTCTCTCTCTCTCTCTCTCTCTCTCTCTCTCTCACACACACACACACACACACACACTTTTAAATGGAGGGGTTTTTGTGCGTGCGTTTTTTGGTTTGGCTTTTCCTGGCCTGGAATTATTCTAAAGCACGCGATCTGAAGCCCATTTTGTTCGTGCTCAGTGGTCCAGAATAACTTGCCCATAATGGGCCAGGTTTGAAGCGAGCTTCCTAAGCGATGGCAATCTCCACTAAGCATGTGGGAAAAGAATGGCTCAAATGGGGACATCTGTTCAGCGCTGCTCATCTCCCTCTTAAAGCCAGGTCAGGCTAAGAGAATAACCTGATGGCCACTCTCTCTCTCTCTCTCTCTCCCAACCGCAAACGCACACTCCTCGCCCAATTGCTTCAGCTGGGCGAGGGGGCAACCTGGAGCCCGAGAGGCAAACGAGGTTGCCGTTATATTACGGGGAAGACGGTAAAACAATAAGCTCGACCTTGGGATTCTCGGGATGAGAAAGGAGCTTGCAAAGACCCGAGGATCCTGGCTGGCGTGATGCGGGAGCGTCTCTATTTGAGACTCCTGGCACTTGATCGCCGGGATTTATGGGCAGGTTGTCACATCTCAGGATAGAGGAGCCTGTTCTCTCTCCCACCCTCTCCTTCCCCATCCCCGGAAATGTTCCATGTTCCTGCTTTTATGTAATCTTACAGAGCGTGACTCCTACTGCTGGCGGTGGCGACCTGTCTTTTAATGCATTTCCCCCCCTGTGCGTAATCAGACCACATTCGCGCTAGGGGCGAGGACGAGGTCGCACAGCAGTGGCCAGGTCACGCCGCAGGTACATCCCCACGCGCACTCACCCACCCACCCAGCCCGTGTTTTTTTTTTTTTATAGGGAGTTGCCCCTCGATGGTGAAAGTGTTCCTTCTCTTTCCAACACATGGGTGTTTCCAAACAACAGCGGCACCCCCCCCCGCGCCGCCGCCGCAGCCACCTACCACCCCGAGCCCTCCCAGATTATTTGCAATTAAGCGCAATTCTCAAGTCACATTTATCTTCGGGGGAAAGCGCGATTGCAAACTGTCAACGGGTCTCGCCAAGGCGATGCGGGATAATCCGTCTGCAGGAGATGCAGGGTAATCTGGAGAGCTGACCTCCTCCTCGTCTCTTCTCCAGCGCGCGAGAGAAAGACAGCAAAAGGAAACCAATAACGCGCAGGAGACGGATTTAGTAGGTTTTAACCATGCCGTAAGAAAGTGAGATATAAGAGGGTGAAAGTGGTGGCGGTGGGGGGATGTCTGAGGAAGGAATCTGCGTAAACAGGGGCAGGGGGGGGCTTTTGAGGACGCTTCTGGTTTGATCAGGAAGGAGGCAGCCCGTTGCCTCCCCTTCTCCCCTCCGCTCAGCCCCAAGGACACACACGTGTGTACGCAGCAGCGTGGACCTCTCTCCCCCTCGTGTTTCACGTGGATTCTCTTCTACAGTCAGGTCGGCACCATTTCAGAGCGAGGGCTGCGGCAAAGTGTGAGGGTCCCTGGGCAGTCACACTTTGTCCCTAAGAAAAGTGAACCAATCCTTGCACTTGCTTCAAAGGCGCAAAAGTGCCTACTTCTTTCTTCTTCTTTTAAAGAAGTGCAATCAGTTTTTTTAAAGGCCATCACCTCCTCTGTTAGTGACCCTCTTGTCCCCTGCCCCTCCCACCAACATTCCTCCCTTGTGTTCGTCCAAGAGGTCGAGCAACAGCCAACCCAGCTGAAATTAAACCGGGCGAAGAAGACGTGATCCCGAGATATTGAAAAGGAAAGCCTAAGGAAGGGTGCGAAAATGTGCAGCATTTTTGGACAGGGAGAAGACCGCTGCTGTGCGCGCAGGAAATGAGCGCACCTCTTTTTAAAATCAGTATGGTGTGGGTTGGGGGGGGGCGTTCAGCATTGCAGCCCTATAACCACGAATTGGGCTGCATTTAGACCACGATATGATGTGCAATTAGGCAAAAGCGCTTTAGATAATTGGGTACTGAACAAATTCCGCAGAAAATGGAAAGTTGGAGATGGCAATTAAGCAAGAGCTTTTCCATCTAGCCAAAGTTAAGCACCTTTTGTCATTGCTGCGGGTCCCATCGATTCATTGGGAGAAATTGTAAGCAAGTGAGCCAGGTGAAATCGATGTGCTTGCTTTTCGAGATTTTTTTTTTTTTAAGTGATGAATTGCAAAAGTAATAACGCGACCAGTCACCAGTTTGGGTGTCCACACACACACCTTGCTCCGTTGCTTATCGCGACAAAGTGACTATTCTCTTAGCTGTTGGGGTGTTTGTTGATACCTTTCCATTTTACTGGCTCGTTACTCAATCCCGTTTTTTAAAAAACAAATGCCTTCTTCCAGGTTACAACAACAACAAACACCCAGTATGGTGTGTGTGTGTGTGTGTGTGTGTGTGTGTGTGTGAGAGAGAGAGAGAGAGAGAGAGAGAGAGAGAGAGAGAGAAGGCTGAACCTGCAATTTTAAACAATCAAAAATATCCATATTTTCTCATCAGATGGACAAACTTGGACCATAAACCCCGGAGACTCTAATATACGTTTCCCCGTTCACCGTAGGTACTTAACACCAACAGGAACTGCCGCTGAGGTGAGTGTGTGTAAGGGTGGGGGAAGAGCATTTCACTCAATGGGACTACAGTACTTAAAACAACAGCAGCAGGCCATCCTCACCAACAGCCGTGCAACGATCGGCTTGGCAAACCTCAGTGCCTTCTGTCTAAGGAGCTGGCACACTTTTGACATCTTCTCCCCCCCCCCCAGCCTTCTAACTTAAAAGTTGTCTGTTTCCCCTTTCCATTCACGCATTAAAAGACCAAGTGTGAACTCCACAAACCAGCTCGAAAGCACGGGTTCCTTGGCTTTAAGGTGCGCGTGCTAAGCTTAGCGGGCCTTGCTCCCAGGTAAACATGCTGTGGGGATCCACTGCCTAGAGATCCTGGCGCCTCTGCGCTATTTACGCCTCTGCGTAAAAGCAAGGGTCACTCAAGGATCGTGGCACTTGGAAAAAACACTCGTCGGTTTTTGCGGATGGGCCGCTGACAAGAATCGATTCGGCCAAGTGACCAGGTTTCACCCACTTTACATTTGATCAAATCGAAACACACACGCACAACATCACCCCCACCTCCTCTCCTTCGCTGCCTACAGGCCCTCGTCGTATCTCTTGCTTTATTTATCTCCTGATCGCCAGGGCCCCTCTAGGAAGAAAGCTTTTGTTTTGGGGAGGGTTTCGGCTAAACCGCCCCCACCCCCGATCCAGCCCCGTCTCAAGCGGTGGGATTCCTAATGACTCTCCGAGCCGCGCTAGGAGGCTCAGGGCGAGGGCAGACTCGTGCAAGTTGTTCCCAGGATGTAAATTAGGTCCCCAAAGCTGTTGTCCAAATCGAAGAAACAGAGAAATTAATCTGGGAGACTATCCATCATAGACTGTAATAAAGGGAGCGACACGGATGAGACAGATGATATGATTAAGGAGCTGTGGTCGTTTTAATTAACTTTTTGCTGTCCTGTAATGATCAAACTGGTCAACAGACCCGGTCAATAAGCATGTTAATATCAAACAAATAAAACCAGGGATGATTAAAAACCTCCTGGTTTATTAAATTTGAAATTCAAATGAAATTTATGCTGCAGATGCATACAGAATGCTAATAGGTCGTCACTTTAACCCAGAGTGGTGGATGCTACAGGTTTGCAAGAAAAAAACGCACCGCATCTCTCTAAACCCTGCGCATCACGGGGTGGGTGGCGAGTTTTTATTTTCTGTGGGTGCACGCGGGGGAAAGGCGGAGGGAATAGCCTCCCCAGTTGCCGGCCTTTCCAGATACCTGAACGCTTTCTTCATATAAGAACTGCAACCGTCTAAGGTGTGAGCTGGCCGATATAAAAACCTCAAGCTCCGGGAGCTAGCAAGCGATTTACATACGAGGGGGAAGGCCAGATGTTAACCGGGTGAGGATCAAAAGTGGATAAAAATCGACCCCCTCCCCCGTTCAGGAGTGCTTGCCTTCTCTAACTTTTTTTTGGGAGGTGTAAAAAAGAACCAGGATACGGTGGAGTTTTGCTTTGCCCCCCCCCCCCAATTCTAGCTCCCGACCGTATGTTTGGAATAGTTCCACCGACACCCTTTGCAAATCCTTGCCAACCTGGGCATATGCCGCCTCATAGTTTTCCGAACGTAAATCAGAAAGTAAGTAAATAAAAAAGTAAAATAAGAAAAGACATCTACCTAAGCAACATGTTTAAAGCCATCTGGAAATAAATAACCATTTCCGTCAGAATAAATATCCCCAAGACATAAAGAAAATCAGAGAAGGAAGAAAAGGAGTTTTTCACTGGTCCTCTTCCCCTAACGAGTTTCTGCTCTGTAATTAATTTTGTTGTCGTTTCCAAAGCTGTGGAGAGGCAACGCAAAACCGTCGTTTTACGCCAAGCGCTTCTAACCCTCTGCTGTTCGAGGGAAAGGTATTGCCTGCTTGTTCAGGAGGGGGTGGAATCTGCCAATATGTCTTAATAGTTACACTTCTGGTGCACAGTGGATAAAGGCAACAGATAAAGCTAATCGCCATTCATTCATACGTGAGGGGCTCTCCCGTAAAACGCGTTTCCTTTCACATGCACTCGCCCCCCCTTTTGTGGTGAGGGGGGGGTCAAGGATAGGATTGATTCAGTTTAAATCCGAAATTTAAACAAGTGTGCATTAGGTCTTTAAAATGAATATCATTACAGAAGGAGACCAAAGCAATGAAGTTAATTCTTTTTTATTTGTTAAACGGAGTTCCCTCCTTCCCCCACCCCTTCCTCCTCCTGGGCTGGCCTGTCACGCCTTCTCAACAGGCTAAAATCATTCAGAGCAGCTCGCGGAGAGAAACACGACATTTATGGTAACCATCAGCCTTCAGAGAAAGAAAGCAGTTCATTAATTTACTTCACTCCTTACTTCGAAGTATGATAATGCGCGTTACCCCTTAATCAATAGATATGATGTACAGTCAATAAGCATAGGGCGTTCGAAAGGGGTGTCCATCACCCCCACCCAGCCTTTGGGGAGGAAAAAAGAGAATTTGCCACATTAGTCTTACACCAATGTTAGGGATCTCGGCTACAAGGCAGATCTAAGGACGCGGGGACGTCCAAGGCAAACACATCCTCAAGTCAAAACAACCTGGTTCTCTTTACTAATATTGGCATTAACCTCTCCTACCTTGAAATCAATATTGGGACAGGGCGAAGCGCCAATGCACGTTTTAACTCGGCTGGTGCTTTCCCTTCTGCCTAAATTAATAATGGTTGTACCGAAGGCAAAACAACAACCCTGCGCGCAACACGATTGCGCGCAACACCTGAGGCGCTTCGCCAACCGCTCCAGCAGCAGACCAGAGGCTTTCCCCGCCCCACCCCAAATTTGCAACAAAAGAGAGAAGAGGAACGCTCGCGCCCAAAGCAAATAAAGAAAAAAAAATATAAAAAAGAAGGCGCAAGAGTATGGGGTTGAAATAGGTTTAATCCGCCCTTTGGAGAGTGGAATGAAGGGCAATCCTATCGCAGGCTTCTCAACCATATCTGCAGCTCTTTGCAGTTTTACACAACACTCTTCCTTTACATAACCAGAAGGTGTTGGGCGGCGGTGGGTGGATGGAAAGGAATGTTCCTCCCTCCATCCGAAGCGGGGTTTTCCGAACCACCCAAATGACTTATCCGGAGAATGGCAAGGGAGCTGGCTGCTGGTGGAAGTCTAAAGCAATCCACTTTGAATTAAAGCCACAACTCCTAGAGCGCGCGCGCGCGCTGTCAGACTTATGTATGCCTTCCTAAAGTGGTGGGGGGGGGAGAGAAACCCCTGGGGAGGGGGGTTTAATATGCTCTCCCCCAAGCAATGAACTGAGCGACGCTTAAAGAAGAGGGAGACTGGTGCGTGGAGAGTTGCACTTTGGGAGGAAGTGCGCGCTTTGGAGAGGCGCGCCTGTGCATTCGCCGCCCTCCCTGGCGTTAGCCTGCATCCTTGCCGCCGGCAGCTTCTCTGTTTCTCTGCGGCTGCCTGCGCGCCTTTCTTCCCGGAAAGGAGCTCCTCGCCTCGTTGCAGCGGCGGCGGCGGCGGAAGGCGCTTGGCGGGGCCGATGATGACCTCACGCGGCCACGTCTCGGAGCGGCTGTCGGCGGCGCGGATTGGCTGGCGCGGGCTCAGCGGCACTTCAAAGCCGGCGAGGGAGCTACAATTGTGGTGGAATGGGCGGAACTGATCATTGTATTGCACACCTCTTAAAAAAAAACACTGCCTCTGATTTATCAATATAAAAAAGATCCTCTGAGAGGAGGGCACTTTGTGGGATGGCAACTTCACTTCTAGGGGTGAGTCTGAGGATTTTCTCCCCCCCCCTTTGCTGTTTTAATTGGGTCCTTTTTATTGGCGATTGGAGAAGGGTTAAAGTAGCCCCTCTCTTGACCGGGGGCTATCAGTCTCTCCTATTGAGGCTTTTATTTTTTCCCCTCTTTTGCCTTTCTCTCTCTAAGTCCAAGTGAGTTCGAGAGAAAAGAAAGAGGAAAAAGGGGAGGGGGGAGGAAGAAAGAGGGCAGTCACTTTTTTTTTGTTTTTTTGTCAGCGTGCAGGCAAAGGTTTTAAGGGCATTAGTAGGAACCACGTCCAGAGCTTGGGCTGAGCTATTCCTGTATCCCCGGAGAACTGGCCTCTCTCCTTCTCCCTCCCTCTATTATCTGCTCCGAGGGAAAAAGCAGCTGCCTCGCTCGGTCTCCTCTTTCCCTGAGAGGTTTTTTTCCCTTCCTTTTTTTAAAAAAATTTGCGACAGCCTGTTGTTGTTGTTTTTCCCCTCCTTTAACATTTCACTGAGCCCGTCATTTCCTGCAGGTATGTGAAACCTTTTCCTCTCAATCTAATTCCTAGCTGTGGGTGAACAGGAAAGGTGGCGGCGGGTGATTCTTGGGTTGTTGTTTTTTGTTGGAGTTTGGAGGGAGCAAACTGCCGTGGGAAAAAGAACCCCCTTTAAAAAGTTTACAGACAGCTGGGTGGGGAAAGAGATCTGAATCTGGATCGTTTTGGCTAAATCCTGGAGTAGACTCTTTGGAAACACAGCGACTCTGGATTGGGGCTCCGGGGTTGGCCAAGCATCTCCCCGTCGCCAGTAGGAGCCCGTGATGTATCTGGACGGGGCTTTAGCCTCCGTTCCTGCTCCTCGCCTCGCCTCGGGGATGCGTTTTCAGCTTCATGCCCAGAAGCCGTCGGCTTTCTTTCAAAGCAAGCCTCTCCGGGGGTTTTTGAGCGGGGAGACGGGAGCTTAAATGTCCTCCGGGGAGCCTCGAGGAGGCGTCCGGCAGCAGCTCCTCGAGCGCGGCTGGCTCCTGGCCGCCCCCGTCTCCCCATCGGCGGGCAAGCCGAGCAGCGCGGGGGGCTACCCTGACCGTGAGGTCTCTTTCCCGGGCGATTCTGACGCGCGCTTCCCTGCGGGCCTCTCTCCCTTCTCGCTGCAGGAAGAACCGCGCCTGGGCTCCACTCCGCTGGCCATGCTCGCCGCCACCTGCAACAAGATCGGCAGCCCCAGCCCCTCGCCGTCGGCGCTGTCGGACAGCGCGTCGCCCTTCGCCAAAGGCTTCCACCCGTGGAAACGCTCGTCGTCGTCGTCGGGCAGCTGCAACGTCGTGGGCTCCAGCCTGGCCGGCGTCGGCGTCTCAGCCTCGGCCCGAAACGGCTCTTCGGCTCACGCGGCGGCGGCGGCCGCAGCAGCGGCGGCGGCAGCCGCGCTCGTCTCGGACTCGTTCAGCTGCGGCGGGTCGCCGGGATCCAGCGCCTTCTCGCTCACGTCCAGCGGCGCCGCGGCGGCAGCCGGCTCGCCCTTCGCCAACGACTACTCCGTCTTCCAGGCGCCCGGGCCGTCGGGGGGCGGCGGCGGCGGAGGGGGAGGCAGCGGCGGCGGCGGAGGGGCGCAGGACGCGCACCAGCCGGTCTTCATCTCCAAGGTGCACACGTCGGTGGACGGCCTGCAGGGCATCTACCCGCGCGTGGGCATGGCGCACCCGTACGAGTCGTGGTTTAAGCCTTCGCACCCGGGCGACGCGGGCGCCTCCAGCTGGTGGGACGTGGGCGCCGGCTGGCTCGACGTGCAGAACCCCAACGGGGTCCACCCGGCCGCCGCGGGGCTCCCCGCCGGCTCCCTGCACTCCCCTCTGGGCGCCTACAACTCGGATTACTCGGGCCTGGCGGGCCACTCGGCCTTCAGCAGCGGCGCGGCCTCGACGCACCTCCTGAGCCCCGCCGGGCAGCACCTCATGGACGGATTTAAGCCCGTGCTGCCGGGCTCGTACCCGGAGCCGTCGCCGTCGCCCCTGACGGCGGGCGCGGGAGGCTCCATGCTGGGCGCGGGCCCCTCCGCGCCGCTAGGCGGCTCCCCGCGCTCCTCGGCGCGCCGCTACTCGGGCCGCGCCACTTGCGACTGCCCCAACTGCCAGGAGGCCGAGCGGTTAGGCCCCGCCGGCGCCAGCCTGAGGAGGAAAGGCCTGCACAGCTGCCACATCCCCGGCTGCGGCAAGGTGTACGGCAAGACGTCGCACCTCAAGGCGCACCTGCGCTGGCACACGGGCGAGAGGCCCTTCGTGTGCAACTGGCTCTTCTGCGGCAAGCGCTTCACGCGCTCGGACGAGCTGCAGCGCCACCTGCGCACGCACACGGGCGAGAAGCGCTTCGCCTGCCCGGTCTGCAACAAGCGCTTCATGCGCAGCGACCACCTCAGCAAGCACGTCAAGACCCACAGCGGAGGCGGCGCGGGAGGAGGCGGCGGCGGCGGCGGCGGCGGCTCGGGAGGCGGCAAGAAAGGCAGCGACACCGACAGCGAGCACAGCGCCCCCGGCAGCCCGCCCTGCCACTCCCCGGAGCTGCTGCAGGCCTCCGAGCCCGGCCACCGGAACGGCCTGGAGTGAAAGCGGCAGGCTCCGAGGCAAGGCCCCGAGGGGACTCCTTTTCGTGTGTGTGTGGTTTTCCTTCTTTCTCCTCCCGCCTTTTTGTTTTCCCGCCCAGCCGCCTGAGGGGAAACCTCGCGCCTGTCTCAGCGACTCTGGTCAGGGGGTTAAAAACAAAACACAAAAAACACGGGGGAAATCTCTCTGGACATGTAAGTAGCGCCGCGCATTGATCCTCCGCACGGACCCCTCACTGGGCTGCCTTGCCCCGCAAGCTCCGGGCCCCGGCCGCCCTCGCAGCTACGCCGCCTGAGCCGCGCGCGGGCGAGAGGAGAAGGAGGAGGAACTTTCTCGCGGGATCTTTGGGGGTCTCCCAAGCAGCTGCTCCAGAGAGGCAGCCCCCCCTCCCCACTGACTTCCACGCTCCAAGGGGAAGAGGTTTTATTTTTTGGCAGGGGGGAAGTCTCCAACCTGCGGGACGGAGGGAGGGCGTGGGATCCCGATCTGGACAAACTACAGAGCCAACAACCTATTGATTGAGAATTAGAGTGTCTTATCAGGAAACAAAACAAAAAGCAGCCAAGATCTCCCGCTGAAAGCACTTTGAATTATATATATATATATATTATGGGAAGCTTTTTTAAATTAAAAAAACACACCACATTATTTCGGACCACTCCTAAACTTCTCTTCAACTTTGCATTGAACTGCAGTCGCCAGCCCGCTAGAATGCTGCCCGTTGAAGTTGGTGGGATTACTCTGGAGTAAAAGGGTGAAGCCTGAAGCATTTGTGTGTGTGTGTTTATGGATATGTGAGTGTGCATGTAGGTGTGATCACTAACCAGCCCCATTCGCAAATCACTTACGCCAGAGTATTCCGAATTGGAATGAAGTGGGTACTTATTTTACAACATTTCCAAGTAAACTGCTTCGGAGGCTAGTCCAAGGCATTTTAGTCTGTGATCCCTACCTGAGGTGGGGGTGGGGGTGGGGGGGCGTTACATTCAATGGGAGTCAATTAAACTTTCTTCCAAGTAAAGGAGTGTTTTGAGTGATATCCCTTTTGAAGCCTGTGAGATTTACAGCCAAAGGAAAATTCCTGAATTTCAGCAGATTTCGCTGGCATCCAATTCTAAAACAGTTGCTCTGAAATAGGTGACTTCTGCGTCAGTAAGAGGTTATGTCCAAGGATCTTCTTGGTGTCCTTAGGATTTCAACTTTACAGCTCAACCCCATATATGTTTACACAGAAGTAAGTAAAACTGAATTAAGTTGCCTTAAGCTACAATCCTATGCATGCTTATGGGAGTAATATCCATTGAGCACAGTGGATCTTACTTCTGAAGAAAACATGCATAGGGTTGGGTTGCATTCATTTGGTTCAATTGGACTGTATCAGTGTAAACCCCACTAATTTAAGTGAATTGTGGATTGGGCTATAAATCTAAGTTCTCTGCCTTAATTGATCACAGCCTAAATCATGCTTAGTCTTTTTTTCTTTTAAAAAAATGCTTCTTGGAGAAAGTGTAATTACTCTGGCAAATCCAACACTTTTGGACACAAACATTTACATTTGTTCTTGGAAACCTTGAGTATAATCCAGACAAATTTAATGTCCAGTTGGTTTCAGTGGCTAAACTCAAGAATAATTCTATCCTATTGAAATCAAATGACTTTAAATTGCTTAATTGTGGCTGGATAGTGCCCATAATTCGAAATGTGTTTGACTTCAGATCTCTTCTGATGATTTTTCTCTTAAAAGATAGAGATATAGCCTAATTTTCAGTAACTTCATTTTCTTAAAAGTTTCTCCTGTCTTTAAAAAATTGTACCAGCGTTATAGCCCTCTGATTTCAGAGTTTCAGCATCTATATTCATGCGGTGCTCTAGCTGCACCTAGGATTAAAATTATTATTTGTAGCATTATTTTTTCTGATTTAAATAATTTAAAAAGTACCCTTGCTTTTCAGCGAGCCTGTAGTTTGAATGCCAAAAAAGAGGGGGGTCATAGGGACAAATATTTGTAAAATAATTCTAAACCTAATGGTTTGTACAACGGAATCGTTGTAAAATAGCTAACAAATATAACTCCACCAGTGTATCGGTGTGAGATGCAGTTGTCCAGGAGACGATTTTGTATAGTATTTTTCTTGTATATTACTTCCAGTAAATATTTGAAAATATATTAAAGTACACTTGAGCTCCCCCCCTTCTTCCCCCCTCCTCTTTTTGGTCACAAGAAAATATTAAAGCATTATTGTTGCAGTCCTAATTAACTGCATTTTTAACTTGTCCCTTGAAGTGTGCAGCAAATTGCACTTCAGGATATAGTTTTTGCTTGAATATTAATTTAGATAGGCGTAAGACTGTAATTAAGCAAACAATATTTGATAAATGTTGAATGACATTTAATTTAATGGAGCATGTACTTATTTGCATTTGCTGGCAGTTCAGGTATAGTTTAAGTGAGAGTTCTCCTATATTTCAAAACAGTGGGCGCACCCAGACCCATGTATTAAATAAACTGTCCAAGTGAAACTGACTAATGATGGCCTATGTGTATTTCCTGAAAATAATAATGGTGAATGTTACTAAAACACTCCTGATGCTACTTTGAAGTTTGCAAACCCTGCAAACAAATAGTCTCATTGTAATGTTGAAATAAGTTTGGATATTTCACATTGAAATGGAAAAAAGCCTTTCGCTGGAACACTTTAAATTTGCATTTTAAATGCATGAAATGTAATTGATTTTTATCTGTAAGATTTTAAATGGAATTAATAAACACCAGATAAAATAATTGTTGTTAGGTTAGTTAATTTCTTTCTAAAGATAAAAAGATGGCATCTTCAAATTCATCTTCGAATTCCCTCTTCTGACTCATATCCCCCTTGAAAGCATATATACTCTCTAACCTGGTTGGTTAACATTTCCATGGAGACCTCATTGAAAGTAGACATCAGGGAAAGAAGTCCTATTGACAGCAACCGAGTTTACTTCTAAGTAGGACTGTTTAGTCAGGGGTGTCGGAAATCTTGCGGATGTTGTGTCAAGGAGGGAAAATATAACAATTGCTGTGAATAATAACTGCTGATGAATGAGCACTTTGGTATTCAAATTATACTTTAAGAATGTACTCATTTGTGAAATACATCCAGATTGTATTAACCTCTGTTGCTCATCACCAGATCTGATGGGGGGGGGCACGATTTGGAAAATATTGTGAAGGCATTTAAGTGGCTAGCTCTGTGTTTATATGTGTATACACATACAGGCACGTCTTGTGATTCCTTTTAATGGAAAACGAAAGCAAGGGCAGAGTGAAGAGTGTCTTTCTGTCTGTCTTTTTTTTAAATGCAAAGTTCTGCAATTTGTGCAAAGGAAGTGATACTATATCGTTAAATACTCCGACTCCGGCTTTGCTGACTGGCATCTGGATCCGAGTCCAGCAGAACCCACTTTCCGTGTAAAGAAGCTTAGGATCGGAGCGTTGGGAAGGAAATTCTTCCCGGGGCTGCAAGTGAACAATTAACTGCTCTGACAATGGGAGGCTTCCTTTTCCCAAAGAGCCCCTGTGCTTGATCAGCATGAAGCTTTAAGTCCAGAAGGAGCACTCACTAACTGTTGATCTAGCTCTCTTGGCTATTGTCTAAGGCTGTCACGAGCGCGGTCCTAGCATCCCGATCTTCGCCACTCTAAGAAAAAGAGACAAGTATCTCCTTGGAACGAACAACCCGATCATAAGGACATTTATTCAAAAGTCAGCCCATTAATTCCAGTGCCAATTTCAACAAGTGTTTGCCGACTTAGTTCCAAATGAATGTGTTTAGGATTAGGGCTAGTTTCCTGAGCAATAAAGAGAGCAATAGAAAAACGAGGTGAGAAGCTCTACGAGGTTACATTTGGAGGAACCGTGGTGCTTGTTGCGCGAGTCCATGGACGTAGCCAGGATTTTTGTTGGGGGGTGGGTGGCAGAACCTTAGTTACCTGAGGTTATTTTTATTATTTTGGGGGGCAGCTGCCCTTCCCTGGACCCCCGCGGCTACGCCCATGCGTGAGTGTTTTGTTTCCCTCCGCCACTGCCACCCGGAAATCCTGAGCGCGTTATTTTTTGGCAAGGGATCTTGCTGGGTGTTGCCTCCCTTCCAAACTGGATAGGCGAAAACAGAAAGTTTGGGTTTGAGGCTGCAAGAAATAGGGAATTGCAAGACTATCTGGGGCCGTGTGGGGCCGAGAGCTGTAAAACTATTGCGCGCCCTCCATCCGGTCACAGTTTTCCTTCTAAAAGGATAAAGTTACGAAAACCACAAACGGTAGCGCGGTAAGGTTTGCAGTTGGAGCAGGTGGCAGCCACCTTCTCCTCGCTTCTTAAGATGCGCTAGTGTTTTCAGTCGGGGCTGTTCAGGATCTCTGCGGTCATTTCTAGCTCCCGAGTGAGCAAGCAGTAAGAGGCTGGACTTAACTGCCAGGGGTCCTTTACCTTTACCTTTTAAGAGGCACTGGAGTAATCTCTCTCTCTCTCTCCCTCTCCCCCCCTCTCTCTGTCTCTGTCTCTCTCTCTTCCTGCCAGGCAACCGAAGGCGAGGGTGTCGATATGGGTTTATTGACTTGCCTTTGCTGCTTCTCAGTCGAAACTAGGAAGGTTAGGTTTGCTCCAAAGTAGGAAGCATCCAGGTTGGTGTGGTAGTGTCTATTTCTCAGCCTCACACCCAGCCACCCCAACCCGCCCTTCTCCTAAAGCAGAGGCCAGCCTGACCCCGAGGTCAATCGGGTCTCCATCAACCCGTCCCCCAAGTGCCTTCAAATGATTACGGCACTTCTCGTTTGCTCTTTGACCCACTGAAAGGTTCCCTGCTCTCCAAAGTTGTGTTGCATGCCTTGCTGCTGCTGAAGTCGGTGCGCGCGAGGGAGAGAGGGCAGCTACTCCCACTTTTTATTTCAGTAATTTAGGATCTCTCCTGTCAGGGCTCCGCTTGGGATATTTTTTGTGAAAGACTGAGGAACAGAACCGGGTTTCCTTGGGGTGAGCGGGTGAGGGGACCATGCAGAGGGGAAAACGCGCAGTGGGCACCAGCGGGCTGTGTCAGTTGCCGCCTGTGCGGGTTTGCGCCTTTTCAAAGCGACTTTGTAACTTCAACCCGCCTAACCACTAGACCCCACCAGGCCAGGCCCAGTTAGGGAAGCCGGCTATTTGGCCCCACGGACTTCAGTGGAGCTGAACTGCATATAAGCCTTCTAACCTAACCTGATCCTGAACACCAGAGTGCGCCACGGCGCAAGACAGCATGTTAGGATTTCAGCCTTGGAAGCAGGTCTCTCTGGCCTTCATTCCAAGTAAATGAGGATAGAATGAGGGTGTGAATCACTTTAAAGCCGAGCACTCCTGAAACGTGGAAGGGCGAATAACATTATTCCTGCGTGAATAGACATGCCCGCTCTTCCGGTCCCTTTGACTCGGAATACAAAAAGATGGAGGTAAGCCTGGCTAAATGTGGGTCTCCCCCCTTCCTCCCCATCTCTGCCCCACTCCAGGCAGTAAAGGATCGACCACCTCGTTCATTTCATGCTCTCCAATCGCTCCCAAAGTTGAGTCACTTAAACCCTCCGGCCTCTTGGCTAGAAGGTAGAATAGCTGAGGGATTCGGTAGCGGGGTAGTGGGGACCCTACTGATCGCCCACTGGTTTGTTCCAATTGCTTTTCTTGGAAAGGGCAAGCCTTCGAGATTCTTGGAAAGGGAGCTTTCGAGATTCCCAGGTTGCGTAAAAGACCCGACACCCCCGGGCACAAAACCTCTCCTAGAGGCAGCCAGCGTCCTGGGTTTCCAAAACAACACTGCAGCCAGCCTCAGCCGCTTCCCTTCCCCTTTCCAAAGGAAAAGGCTCGCTGGTCCCTCTGCCCCCTGGGCCGGTGGGGCACAGGACTCCTTGCGGATTAGGGGCTTTGAAATTCTCAACCGCGTTTGAGAGCTGGTGTGGCGTTGTGTAACAGCGGGAAAGGTCGGACAAGGACCAGGATACAAATCTCTGCTCCGTCATTCATCGTGGGCGCCTCTCTTTCTCTTTCTCTTTCTCTTTCTCTTTCTCTTTCTCGTCTCACCTACCTACAGCGCAGGGGTGTTGTTGCGGGAATAAGACTGGGGCGGGAAAAGGAAGAGATACTTGGGGTTAATAGTGGATACAGATGTAATAATCTTACGACAGGCAGCAGGTTTAGCTGGTCCTTCTGATGTTATTGGGAGAAGGATAAGTTTCGGGATTGAGGCTGTCATCCTAAACTGTTTGCGCCCTGTGAATTCGTCTGGCGATCTTGGCTCTGTCCTTGCGTCATCCTAATAGAAAAGAGCGCTGCCTTTGACTTCTGGATGGGTTGCTCCCCTACGTAGTTTGCTTGATTTCTTGGGGATTTGCTTCCCGGTTGCTTGCCCTTGCGCTCTCCTCTTCCTATCCCGGGTTTATGTCCTCCGATGCGCAAGTTCCAGGAGTGCCCGGGGGCATTTCCAGGGGAGATTCTCTCGTGCGGGCTGAGTTAAATGGGATTTACTCCGCAGTCAAGTTGCACTTTGAGGATTGCCTCCTTCCTTTTAAAAGGAAGCGGGTCATACACTAGACAGATCTAGTCCACAAAAGCTTATGCCACAATCGAGCGTTTCCGGTGCAATCCTGTATATGTATATGTCCAGTGAAACTTACCGCCAGGCAAACGTGCATAGGATTGCGCTGTTAGCCAGCAGCCCTAACAATGTCTACTCAGAAGTAAGTCCTTTGATCCGACGGGGCTTACTCCCTGGTAAACGGAGTTAGGGTTGCAGCCTTGTTCTTTTAAAGAGCCTTGAATCCGTCCTTTGGTTTAACGCTGTTCAGTTGCTCCCCACTTCGTTTAAATTTGTGATAGATACAAGGAAAGTCGCGGCCACGTTTTCAGTTTGGAGGTGACATGGGAACCCCAAGTAGCACCAATGATTGTGTGTCGCGGCCAGAAGTCTACGCTAGCCCTCCAAGAATTTGTCCAAGCCTCTTCTAAAGCCATCTGGGTTGGTGGAAAGAACTAGTGCTGCTTCTCTTGGGGCAGCGAATTACTTTTAAAACTAGACTGCTTTGGTTTCAAACGGGTCTGAGACCCTGAACACACTTAACCAGAAGTTAAGTCCGCATTAAACTCAGCGAGGCTTGAGACCTCTGAGCACAAACGTTTGGGAAGCAAAATACGTTCGGAATTAGAAACCAACCAGTGCCCTTCTCGACCTTGTTTGTTACTTTGTTTTAAAATCTACACATCGCTGAATTATCCAAACATCTAAGAGGGTTACAGTACTGATCCGGATGGAGGGTCTCGCAGGGGTCTTCCTGGCAGCCCCCTAAAGGTGTAATGCCTCCTGTTCGGTCAACTTTGACTCCAATTGTTATCTTTCTTCCTCTCAAAGGAATGACATGAGGTCGCCTAGCTGCTGCCCCCGCTGCCCTGGCGCGGCTGATGGCTCGGGAGGCCCTGATCCAGGGGGCATGGGCGTAGCTAGACGGGAACGGGGGGGGCAGCTGCCTCCCTAAATCAAGTAAAGATATAAAACATACTTGACTAAAAGTAGAAATTGTAGAAAGATTTTGACAGATTTTTTCCCTGAGCATTTGGGGTCAAGAGAAAGTAATTTAAAACAACTGCTGTTGAGACATTTCACCCGGATTCTGCTAGACAGCCAAACAGAGGATGATGACAGGTGGGTTTCCTGCCCCCCCTAAATCTTGGCTACACCCAAGACAGTGGGATGCTTACAGAAGCACCCTCTTCGGAGGGCACGCATCTGTTTAGGACGGCTGTCCCTTGGAGAGAGGCCAAGGAAGCGTTTATTTTTGGCTGAATCCTTAAGAGGCAATTATAGCTGGACAACTGCACTAACGTGGGCTACCGATCCACTCAAGAGAATTCTTGCAAACGCAGCTGAATACTTTCTTTTACTGGGCGCGAGACCTCCGATGGGTCATCATGATGAGAACCCCAGGCCGAATCTATAAGGGTGTCCCTTGTTGTTGTGGGAGCTGCAAAAGCCTCTTGCCTGTGACTTTGCGCAAAGGAGAAAGGCAGGCAGGCAGGCAGACAGGCAAGCAATCGCCTCCAGCTCCGCTGTGCGGGCCGATGCATTGCAAGGAACGAGACCGAGGGGCCTGTTGTGCTGGCCGATGTATCTTTCGTTCTCCTCCTCTTTCCGAACTGCCAAATTGCGTCCACGGCCAGACAGAGCAACAGATCGCCCCAAATTCAACGCACAGCCTCTCTTTCCTTGGCGCAGGGAAACAGCGCCACCTCGCGAAGGAAGTGAAGCAACTGTGGGCAACGGCAGCAGCAGCCTGTTAAAAGATCAACAAATTTATTTTGGCAAAAGCTTTCGCGGGCTAGAGTCCGGTTCATCAGATGCTTGAAGTGTTATACTAGATTGCCAGGTGCATGATGGGGGCAGCGGGGGGGGGGAAAGAGAAAGTAAGCAGGGAGATTCTGAATGGAGGAAATGCAGTGCAAAATGTACATACTATAATCATAATTGCATTAAAGCTTAAATGTACTTTCCCCTAAAATGATGAGATTTCTGTTTAGCCTTCTGAATTAATTAATTGCATTAATTTGTCCATTGTTAAAAAAATCTTTTTCTCTCTCTAAAAAGCCCACTTCCCTCTTGTAGGTGTATAGACAGATTTCCATTTTTGTTTTATTGCTAACCAGGCTGTAGTTAATAAATTAATTCATAATTTGTTATGTTTTATACCTTCATCATTAATATAACCCTAAAGCATTGCTGGACCATAGCATCCTCCAATCTTCTTTTGCAGTTTATAGCTAGCGTTCCACCCCGCTCCACTCCACAGTTTGAACTTGCAAATTGTTTTATTGTTCCTGAACTTCAACCTGACACATATCTGTGAAACCAGCCCTCAATCCAATGAGTTAGCTTCTTGAAACAAGCATTCAAATAAGGTTAGTGGTCTTGTAATTTGGGGGCATAACAAATCATTCTTTCTGCATGGAACTTTTCTGTTTGCAAATATTCTAGCCATGGCTGAGGGGGTCTTCGGTGATGATGGTTGTAGCCTGTCATAAGGTATCAAATTCTGATTAGGTTATAGGTTTATAAAGCATTTAAGATCCATTAGAATCCAGGGTGAAAATTGGTTGAAAGAAAAATTGTGCTAAAATTTGTGCAGTACAAACTAGGCTAATGGTGATTGGTGTACCTAGAAAGAGATGCTATACTTTGGCATGCCATACCTTAAGCATAGTAGCTACCATCAAGTGTTTATTAGGAGCAACAGGTATGCTTTGCAGTCCATAAAATGGCTTCCATATAATGAGTGGTGTGTGTGTTGCTCAGTTTGAGTCCATTTTATCATTTGCACCCACTAGGAGGAAGCAACATTGTAAAGAAGATTTGGCATTGCTGTTCCCCTAATAATTTTGTTTTTCTATGTAATGTTTGAGCTTGTACCCAATGCCTTTCCTCCCTCTAGATAAAATTTAGAACAGTGGATCTCAAACTCCCCCCACCCTGCCAACCACCACTTGAGGGTCTTGGTGGATCACTTCATGTTTTTTCTGCTTGTTTCTTTAGCAACTGTAATGTTACTAAAGTACTTTTCAAACATTATGTGGAATGCAAATTTTAGTACAATACAACATGATAAGAAATAAAAGAAGCAATTAAAACACCACTGAAAATCAATATGAATATTGTAATGTGATGGAGGGGTCACAGACCACCTGAGTGAAACATATCATGGTTAAGGAACCCCTACTTTGGAAAATCATTTGGCCGTTTCTCCAACGGTTTTTCTGGAATATATATGGGGACTGTTTTAAACAAATATAGGAAATAATGATACAACCCTCATATTAAGTCATGCTATCCACCCAAACTGGGAATCGTGCCAAATCATTCAGTGCATTTTTCAAGAGTGTTGCAAAGGTGGTTTGATACAACTGTGACAATTGAGTAATTATATTTACTCCAAAATATTTCACTGAGGTGGTGATGCATTTAAAGGGAAATACATACCCCACAATTCCTTGAGAGAGATAACATCATGAGAACCTCTGATTTGTCAGTTTATTTTTAAACACTGAGATGGAGCCAAAGGAACCAAACTCTGGAAGAATTGTCAAAAGAAGGAGGTCATCTGCGTATAATCGTATTTTATGCCACTCTTGCCTAGTTAGTGGGAAGCAGGCTGGCATAGCACCATTTATTGCCGCACAATATTGTGCTGTAGAATGCAAGACATTTACCATTTTACATAAATTAGATTCAAAGTTAATACTTTTAAACAGTTGTTTCAAAAAGGGCCATTCCAAACTGTCAGCAGCAAGAAATTGGAGAAACAGCAGGACTCTTGTAATTTATGGAAAACTCAGGAAGAGCCTTTTTGAAAAAACTGAAATGTCACCTCATCAGAATCAATTTTAATTTAGGTTCCAGGAAAATATTAAATTTTACCTGCTAGGATAGATGTACGAACAAATATTTCCTCTTGGTTATTCAAGGATATAGGTCAGAATACTTGTGGTAGAGAGAATTCCTTGCATTGCTTTTGATTAGCAGCATTAAAATTATTTCACACGAAAATCTGGTGTTTGCCCGATTGAAGGCACACCACTGAAGGCATCCAGCACAGGAGGAGCTAGAAACTTGCCACTAAAATGTTAACAGAACTCAGCAGGAAGGCAGTCTGTTCCAGGAGCATTTCCATTGTTCACTTTTTAGCTCTCTGGACTTGCTCTGTTGTTCTGGCACCTGTTTACGTACTGCCTCTATTTTGGGCATTCCACATCTCTGCAGCACAGCAGAGGCATCTACCTCTTTAGGGAAATTTGATTGATAGAAAGTCTTGTATATTTTTGCAAAAGCAGTTGCTATCTCATTTGTATTCTTAATTGTGGGCCCATGATGATGCTGTTGCTTGGATTTCTTTGGGTTTTTTAAAAAAATACATATGTATCTTTTTCTATATTCAGAATAGGATTGTTTCGGGTAAAATATAGGTTTCCCCCCCATTTTCTTTGTTTCCTTGGTTTCTACTGATTTTCTAGGAATTTGGAGTTGGTAACATTTTCTACACCTGTTCCAGTTTAGAAATTGTAATGCAAGGACTTGCCATTGTGCCTCTCTTTTTTTCACATCTGAGGCAAGGACAATCGAGTGACCTCTGATAACAGTTTTGAAGGGATCACATATAACTGTTGCTGATGGGTGTGACATGTTCTCTTTAAAAGAGTATCCTGTCTTCCATCAGTGTTTTCCTCAACTCTCTGCTAAACATCAGGAGGGTATTCAGCCTCCATCTCTTGGTTTGCCTCAATGGTTGCTCAGTTGCAAGCTTGCACCTCACCAGAGCATCAACGGATCATGTGCAGATGCCAGCATCCACCTTGTGGACTATGCCTCAAGCTCTGTGTGGTTAGGATAAAATCACACCAAGAGTGAGATTTATCTATGCTCAAATAATATGCATGGTCTTCAGTCGTGAGTTTTAGCTCCGCCATACCTCTGGTCTTAGATTATAAATAATTTGTTTAGTGTATGAATATGAATGTTCCATCTGAGTGGCTTTCAGTGAAATTCTACACATGTCTACTCAGAAGTAAGTCCTATTAAGTTTCATGGGGCTTAATCCCATGTAATAGGATTGCAGTATAACCCTTTATCATTGGCCTGTCCTTCCCAATTGTATAAAGACTTGTTTCAAAGCATTTAGCCTACTTTTAACTAGGGGTGTAGAGAGATCACCACCAGCTTGTAATATAATTATGATTTAATTATGAGTGGGCACCACCCGGCCATTATATAATTTTCCTTTTACAATGATGCACCTCCTGTTGTCATCATTAGCCTACAATGCACATGCAAGTATTGTATTATTACCAAATGCTATGGCTATACCTCTGCTTTCAGAGATATTCTGGTGAAACATAATGAGTTGCAAAGCAAAGAGGCTTTAAAGAACATTCCACCATTTTTAAAAACATGTGTCTCTATCTAGAAGGACCATAACAATCCTGGCTGCTGCTCTAATACCTGTGTAGTTCTCTATAGTTTTGTGCAGTGGTTAAAGCTTTTGGCGTTAAAAAATATTTAGTAGCCTCTTTTTTTCAAAAGAAATCCCAATGAGTTCAATGAATCTTACTCCCAGGTAAGTGATTATAGGATGGCAGCTTAATTGAAGCTCAATGATTCTAGTATTTTTATGTGCTCTCCTGTTAAATACCAGGAGTTAGTGTGCATCCCTCTGATCCCCAATCACTTAAACAAGAACAAAATGTCCCTGGTGCAGAAGTTTTCTCAAATGAATATGTTTTCATTTGCTCAGACCATAGCTGTCAACTTTCAGATTTGAAAATAAGGCATCAGCAGCCTCACCTGTCCCGGGGACAGTCTACGGGATATCTAACAATACAGGATAGCAGCAGGAAGCAGCGGGAAACGGCTCTGGAATAAGGGAATTTCCCGCAAAAAAGGGAAGGTTGACAGCTATGGCTCAGACGAAAAAAACACACTGCATTTTTTTATACGGTTGAATAGTTTCTGGCTTGTTTTGGTTTTCATTGCTTGTTTTTAATAAAGTTTTTATTTCTTATGGCCCCACAATCCATATGTGGGTGAAGGTGTGGCTTAGAACATTGAGTAAATAAATATCGCTCCCCTAAATTCCCGAAGTTGGGGCATGAACCACTTGTCATACTTTAGGAGTGGGAACATGAATTCCACATCTCTCGCCCAGCCTGAGAAATAACACACAGGTCTTTGATGCTCTCCCATATTTGGTGAGAGGAGGTTGGCTACAAAATGTTGACTGTTCACAGGGTCCTTTAGGTCTGAACCCAAAGGCGGCATGTTCTCCTTTTGCCCTGATTCACCAGTTCTTTTTCATTTGTACATGGTTCCCTCTAGATGTACAATATTTTCTTTCTGTGTCACAGCCATCTGATGTGTCTCATGTAGGCTGCTTGACTTACACACCCCTTGAGAATTCTAAGTGCTCCTTTCTCATTCATATCTCTTGCGGACAGGAGGAACAAGTCACTGTAAAAGGGGTATCCCCAGCTATATTCCTGCTTCTTGCAAGGCATTTGTTCAGGTCTTGTCATACCTGAAGTGTTTCCAAGTACAGGTATTAGAGAACGGCTGCATACACCTTATACACAGCCCCCCACCAATCCTGAGAATTGTAGTTTACCCTTCATAGAGCTATAATTCCCAGCACCTTAAACTATAGTTCCCAGAATTCTTTGGCAGCAGGAAACATGTTTCAGTACACAGCATGTAAATGCCTAAATGTGATTGCAGCTTTAATTCTGTTTTGTTTTAGCATGAGCTCCTTGTTCTTAATAATTCATACATTTTACAGTTCTACCTGTGGGGTGCCAGGTGTTGCTCTCAAGTAAAACTTGACTCTATGAACTTTTCTCCAGGTGCCCCTCCTGAGGATGCCTCCAGATCAAATGTAGAAGCCAGCCATTCTGCAATCAAAGCCTCTACTGACTTATCTTGCTCTGTGTCTTCTTTTAACCTGCAAAAATTCAGGTTGCAGAATCCAGATGCTGTTTTCAGCATCATCCACTTTGTCTTTCAGATATTGGTTTGTTCATCGGAGCTTTTGGAAGTACTTTCCTGTAAGTATTCCAAAGTCCGAATTATTTAGTGTGCAAGCTTTGGAGTTCACCAGAACTCTCCCACCAGCTGGGTGTAAAGTAAAGGAAATGAAAGCTGTTTGAGAAAAAGATGTTGCTGATTTGAAACACCCTGTCTTGCTGTTCATAACAGTGATCAGATGATACAATATGGAGGGGGTTATATGCAGTCTAAGGCTGCAAGCCTTACATGCACTTACCTGCTGGGAGAAAGTCCCATTGGGCCCAAGAGCATTTACTTCTGAGTAGACATCATAATCATGAAGCTCACTGGGTGAACTTGGGCCAGACACTGCCTTTCACCCTAACCTACCTCAAAGGGTTGTCATGAGGATAAAATGGGAAGAGGAAGAACTATGCACAGGTTGCCAACTTAGAGAGAAAGGTGGGATGTAAACAACATCATTATTATATGAATATTACAATTAATAAAAAGCATGTATAATTTTAAAGCAGTGTACAGATTTTTTATTTGTTGAAAACAAATCGTTGCTGCACAATAGAAAAGAAAAAAAAGGAATGGACCGGAAGGAGGAGGGCAAGGAGTGGAACAGCAGCATCTTGGGTTAATGGATGAGGCTGGCTGGATCTGCTGTTTACATTTCACCCCCCCCCCCATTCAGTGGTCCTTGGTCCCCTGGCCGTGGCAGAGGGCGATCCTGTTCAGCACTGTACTCCCAGAGTAACTGGGAGATGAAGCAAAGTGTCCATTTCTGGGGTGCCCTCTGAATGACACTGCACTGATCCTTCACTGCAACTATTGTGTCCTGTGCAAAATCATCTCAGGTTTGTAGCAAGCGAAGCTGGGACACAGAAGAAACAGGCGCTCTCCTTTTGAAATGATAGAAGCCGGCACTTCTTGTCACCACCATTGCCCAGCAGGGAGGGAAAAGCACTCTGTAGCTGCTCGGGACATTTCATTCTTGCTTCACAACTTCCAGGGATGAGTTTAATCAAGAAGATTAAAGGTGTTGTGGATGAGGCATCATGACCTCCTTGCTTTGATGGTCTGAAAGCAAAGGACTGGATAAAGGTGGCAAACAGTTGTCCGCTAGTATGCAGTTACCTGTAGGCAGAGTAGTGGGGCTAGATTAAAGGGGGCTAGATTTTACTGTGCAGTCTGAACCTTAGCTACTCAGAAGTATGCCCTATTGGACCCAAAGCAGCTTACTTCCAGGTAAGTGGAGTTAGGGTTGCAGCCTTGGGTATTAAAAAAAGGCACATCTCACTGGCTTCAATAAGTTCTCATTCACTTTCTGTCTCACACTACCACCATCCAGGAGTGACACCTCCCAAAATATAGTCTTATAAACTGTTATGCAAACTTGACTGGAAGCAGTAGACCTACTTCAGAGAAAAGATGCTAAGGATCAGAGTTAGGGCGGCCAGATGATGCAATAGCAAAGAAAAACAAAAAGGACAGGCCTGCTGCATCTAGATGTGCGGAAGAGGCACTTTTCACTGTTGTAGATAATTAAGAGGGATTTTCTGCAGCTGTAGATAAAGGGTTTTATATCGCCCTTCAACTGAAGATCCTAGGGCAGGTTAGAACAGAAGAATGCAAAATGAGAATACAAAATACAGAATAATTAAACAAAACAAATTCAATAACCCCATTCCACAAACACATTTAAAAGGCTGCAGAACACCTGGTTGAAGAGAAATATTTTCATCTGTTGTCTAAAGATATGTAATGAAGGCACCAGGCGAACCTCCCTGGGGAGAGCATTCCACAAACGGGGAGCCACCGCAGAAAAGGCCCAGTCTCGTGTTGCCATCCTCTGGACCTCTCATGGAGGAGGTACACAAAGAAGGGCCCTCAGATGATGATTGCAGAGTCCAGGTTGGTTCATCTGGGAATTGCAACACAGGATTTTTATAGGCTCCCTCACCACAGGAACAGAGGAAGCTGCCTTATACTGAGTCAGATGATCGGTTCACCTAGATTGTTAACAGCAAACCATGTAGCTGCTTTCCAGGGTTTCAGACAAGGTTGTCTTCCAACCTTTCCTGGAGATTCCAGGACTTGAACCTGGGGCCTCCTTCATGCAAGGCAGATGCTCTGCAACCGAGCTATGGTTCTTCTCCACCTAGAGATCTTCCATGCATCCTAGTCTCAATTCTGCCTGCCTCTGCTAAGAGTGAAAACATGAAAGACCGTATTTCCTCATACAAACTTTCCTGGGCTCTGAGAGGTTCAGAGGGGGCCCTTCTCTTGGTCCTGCCCCCCTCCCAAGCACACTTGGTAGGAACGCTAGAGTGGACCTTCTTGGCTGCTTCTCCCAGACTTTGGGGCTCCCTGCCTAGAGACTAGCTCCCACCTTGTCCTTCTGCTACAGGTGAATATTTTCTTGCTCCAAGTGGCTTTTGGGAACTGACTGCTTTTAGGGAAAGGGCTGGTGTTGTGACGTGTTTATTGTAAAGATCTGTATGTGATCTTTTATATGTATATATTTTAATTCAACTAAGGTTTCATTGTTTTTGAATGATTGGTTTTTATACGTTTTAAGCTGTTTCGATTTTAGCTGTAAGTCGCCTAGAGTCCCATTAGGGAAAAAGGCAGGATATAAAAATATAACAACAACACATGTGAATTACTTTGAACACTTGAAAGTGCAGCCCTAATATAATACACCCCACCTTCTCTCTAGGGAGCTCAAGGGCTTCCAAAGGCACTGAACAGATACAAACCTCTTAATTTCAGCAAGGCTGCTACATCAGATTATGTATTAGCAGTTGGTTGCATTTGTTTTGGTGGCAAAACTGAGATTTCAAAAGCTGCATGGAAAGAGGGAGATCTGCACTGCCTACCTTGGTCACTGCACGATGCAGGACAATAGATAGTTGTAATGAAATGGGCTACAAACATCACCATGCCATAGAACAGATTCTGAGGCAGGCCTCTGGAGCTCCCATCACTGGATGTTAGGTTTTAAAATTAGACTTGATCAGCAAGCATCTGTTAGGAATGGCAAAGCTATGATTATCTTGCATCTGGGCTTCAGGGTGCACTCGGCAACACACCAGCCCCGTTCCTGTTCTGATTCCTGTCGCCCAATCTCTGCACAGACTTGGGCTTGAATACTCCGTGGATTAATGTCAACAACCTGTCTGCCTTAATTTTCCATCCGTAACTTGAGGAGGATGCCTAGCTACCTGTTCCCCTTGAGCTGATTGTTTGGTGTTTGAATGGTGCTAAGGAAATGTGTTTAAATCCACCTGAATGCACCGCAGATTTCTGCCAGCTGAAGATCTGGTTGCCTTTTAAGTGCACTTATTAAGCCCCATGCATTGCAAAGCCTTTCTACCCAAGTTGGTTAATATGAAAAATGCGGGTTTTGATATGTTAAAGCTGATGTGCCTATTCAGTCCGTGATAGTATTTACGTTTTTTTGTTTTTAGAAAGAAGAAATAATTTAAACCAGTTTGCTTAAATGTAATTGTAAACTCTTGGCTCTTTGCCTATGTGATACTGAAGAATTAAATGTTTCAGGAAAAAGTAGTCTGGAAAATATTGCAGTCCATGTACTGTACATGTCACTGAAGATGTAGAGAGAGAAAATGCCACTGAAGATATAATCACACACTCTATTTATAATTTAATGTCATCTCACAGCTTTGATTTCCCTTTTCTTTTTCGGGTATCTTGGATTATACAGTACTAGTCAGAAAAATGCTTTTTCCAATGAGCCCTGTGGTTTGTGTGGTTTTTAAAAATAAAATAACAACTATAAAGACAACCTAAATTATTAATTTAGCCCTTTCCAATCCAGTGCCCTCCACTGGGTTACAACTCCCATCATTCAGTGTAGTATAGTGGTTTAGAATGTCAGACTAGAACCTGGTAGACCAGGGTTCAAATCTCCACTTGGCCATGGAGCTCACTGGGTGATCTTGAGCCCATCACTGCATCTCAGCCTAACCTACCTCACAGAGATGTTGTAGGAATTAAAATATCCAATAAGAAACACATATGCCACATTGAGCTGCTTGGAGAAAAAGGTGGGATGTAAATTCAATAAATAAATCAGTAGCCAATGGGAGGATGCGGGTGGCGCTGTGGTCTAAACCACTGAGCCTCTTGGGCTTGCCGATCAAAAGGTTGGTGGTTCGAATCCCCGTGACAGAGTGAGTTCCCGTTGCTCTGTCCCAGCTCCTGCCAACCTAGCAATTCGAAAGCATGCCAGTGCAAGTAGATAAATAGGTACAGCTGTGGCAGGAAGGTAAATGGCACTTCCATGCATTCTGGCTTTTGTCAGAATGTGTCCCATTGTGCCAGAAGCAGTTTAGTCATGCTGGCAACATGACCCGGAAAGCTGTCTGTGGACAAACGCCGGCTCCCTTGGCCTGAAATGAGATGAGCGCTGCAACCCCATAGTCGCCTTTGACTGGACTTAACCATCCAGGGGTCCTTTACCTTTACCTAGTCTGACAACATCTGAACGGGCCTAGGGTGTTGAAGGCTGCATTAATTTATACTTGCAGTATTTGCAAAAATGTTACTTGCTTCCATGTGGCAAATAGTTGGGGAAGCAGTTTTGACTGGGTAGATGGAATGGGATGAGGTTCGATGTGCTGCCCCTTTCTCCCACAAGCAGGCGGCAGCAAAGGAAGGGGTGCCAACTCTTCCCCTTAGGGCTGCCAGCAAATTTGCAGCATTCCAGATAGGAAAAAAGAAGTATCAGGAGCACAGGAGAAAGGATGCAGATCCCAAGGTGTTTTTGAAGTTTCACCCACAGCTGCTTGTATTGCTGAACAGGAGAGCCAATTTTAAACTGAAAGCAGATTGCCCAGTCTATTGTGCAAGCTGCTATATTAGAAACCTCAAGGAGATCCCCAGCTGCACACATCTAGTTGTTTCTCCTGAGCACACACAGCTTCATAAGGACTGCTGCTTTCTGGGTTGATTCAACTGAAATTCAATATTTTTAAGCCCCCACTTAAGTCAAGTGGGAGTTAATTCCATGCATAGTTGCTCTCTTGTTAATTTTAGTGAGAATTTAAAGTGATTTTTTGATGTTTGATTAGAAAATTACACATGGCAACACTAGTAAGTAACGGAGGACATTTTCATCACTTTGAATTTGTGATTTATTCATCTTCATCCACTTTATAGAATTTTTCTAATGCTTACTACTACTACTACTACTAATTTTTATTTATATCCTGCCCTCCCCGGTCAAAGCCAGGCTCAGAGTGGCTAACAACAAGTAAAAATAGCACGGTGTACATAAAATCACACAGTCAATTAATTAAAATACATTCTAAAATCAATTCAGAATCAAATGGGTGTAAATGCTTGGGCATATGAATGCAATGCATGAGCAATACATAATTCTCATATTAGGCTACTTCCACAAGTGGCAACTTAAACTGGTTTTTCCATTTCCTGCTTCTGGTCCATAGCTTGAATTTAAAATCTCATTGGTTAGAAAATGACACTCAGTTTAAAATCGGCTTTCTTCTGCTTTCTTTCACACATCTGAGGCATTCACACATCACACATTCAGGACCAAAAGTCATTTGTAACAACCCTTGCGCGAAAGGAACCTTACATTTCCCTGTGAAACTAAAGTGCTTGCCATTTCATTCAAACTCTTTCTATTTTTGGATGGCAGCCAGCATAAAATAAAATAAAAAGCTGCTGCACAAAGGACTTACGAAGTGGAGAGATCACAGCAAGAACGGAGCAAAATGTGTTTTTCTAAACATGCATTGATTTCACTGCAACTATGCTCCTTGCTTTGCGCTATTGAACAAATGGAGGAGCAACGGTCATTGTGGAAGGGAGTGTGTACAGAAAAGAATACAAAGATAAGTAGGGAGCTACCTGGTTCTTGCTGGAGAATTTTGAAATGAAACCCAGGAGAGGCAGACCAGGAGGAGAATGGAAACCAGAAATGAAAACCTGGGACCCCTGAGGGGACACACCTACCCACCCAATTAAAAATATTGGTTCAGGAAGGCACATATGCCTAGAAGAATGCTGAGCACTTGTTTCTGAATTGACCAGTGCACCCAGCTAAGATGTGATTGGCCCTGGCAGGTCCCAGATGCCGCCTACCCGTCTGGGATCAGGCTGTGCCTTCAGACAAAGGCCCTTTTTTCTCCATGCTTCTGGTCAGGCAGGTCCCGTGGGTCTGATTCTACGACTAGGAAATATCTGAAACACACATTTTGGATGTGGACTTTGTTCTAATTTCACTCACAATAACTTGGCTTTGGGAGTTATTCAGTGCGCCATGTCTTCTGAAGAATGGGACATAAAATATACATGGGCATGGAAGGTCCCGGTCAAAATTTGGGCTTAGGAGGAGGAGCAGGACCAAACAAGGAAGGTCGAAGAAGGTCTTCACTCAGCTGTAATCAGGCGTTCACCTGAATACAGGTGGTAGCTCAGAGATGGGGGCAGAGGGGCACTTGCAAAGATCTCTGCCCCAATGTTCCCTGATGAATGGACCACTCTTTGGATCTTCACGTTTGACAGATAATGTTTCATGTTAGCAACTCTACCCATGATTAGATGTTTGTGTCAATTGTGCAAAGATCTGCTGAGCAGCCCAAAGATATTGTGGGTGGGGCTTGGTGCATGAAAAGAGACTGGCTCGTTCTTTACTGTGAATCGGAGAATGCATCATTTGTGCAATGGGGGTTTCCCACTGTACAAGCAGAATGTTAAGTTGTGGGCGAACATATCAGAGTGACACAGCAATTCTTCAAACAGCTCTTCTTTATTCTGAGGCCAGGACTGAACTGAGCTGAAGGGCTCAGTCAGCCTGCTTATATAGAGCTCCAGTACCTTTTTACTGTAACAACTTTCTAAAACTATCCAATCACTGAATGTCACTTTTGATCCTTCGTTTGCATACAAACTATCCAATCACTGAATGTCACTTTCGATCCTTCATTTGCATAACTATCTACAGTATCCCCCTGCTGGCCCAGGGTGAGAACTTCAGTACATAACACAGAATCTTCCTTGTTACATAACTAGAGCTTATATATAAATTTAATTAATAATAATTGATTAAGGCCAATGTTGCAACAAAGTTTATGTAACTTACAAATGTTGTGCAGGAACTGGATTAGATGCAGCAGGAATTTGTCTAAATGCTGCATCGCTTTGAAGATCAGTGGCATTCCCTGATGCAACTTCGCAGTGAAGTGTTTGCAGACAAAATTCCAGCCTTATCACCCACTTTTATGATTCATTATTATTAATCACCCATTATTATTAATTAATTAATTAATTAAATTTATATATAACCCTTCATTTGAAGATCATGGGGCTACTTACAACATAAAAATACAAAATGAAAACACAAAATACATAACATAATAATAATCCCCCAACGTCGCCAGTAACTCCCCTTCCACAAACACATTTAAAAGGCCATAGATTGTTTTATGATCTAAAGGCCTGCTTGAAGAGAAACATGGCTATCAGACATTGGCAGAGCAGGTCTAGGTTAGAGCGTGAATTGTGCAATTGAGCCACAGCCTTTAAGCCTCTTTTCCGCACTCCTCATCTGTGTCTTCCCTACAGCACCTTGTATATGATAGCTAAAGAAAGGTCAGTCCTTCCTTTCTGTCCTGGTTTCTGGCTGCTGTTTCACCTTGGGCAGGAGGATGCAACAACTGTTGAATGGGTGTAGCAGATATGGCTAGAGTCGGTCTTGTTTTATTTTTCCTCCTCCTGTTTCAACTGGAGTCGACTTGCAGGCTTGGCTTTGTCCCAGTGGTTTTGTGGGTATACAGAGAGTGGTGGCTTGTTTAATGAGCATTCTTTCCTTTCACTCATCTTAAAATTGGGGCACAGTGATGGATTTATATGACCTTTTTTTTAAGGTTATGAAGCCACTACAAACTTGATACCTTGGTTTGGCAACAGCTCACCTGAATTCTTTAATACATCCTGGATACGCACAGAAGTCAGTTCACCACAGTCTGGAACTTCTAAAGGTTTCACAGGATAACCAAGTGCTTGAGCCATGCTATTCATTGAGACAACCCATCACCATACGCCTGACTACCACCTTACTCAGAGAAAACTATGGGGTAGTTTGGTTGTTACTCTGAGGGTTTGAACTTGCCCATCTCTCCATTAATGTAGGGATGTCTAGACAATGTCTTCTCCACCTAGGTGTTTCTCTAGATTTCCCCTCTTTTAAATGATGTTTTTAAAAAATCTGGTCATTTCAAACTTTCCAAGGATTGAGAAACCCTGCATTTAAAGGGTGAAAGGTCTAGAACAACACTTGGATGGGGAGGAGGTTGTGTGGATGCCCCTTCATCAATGGAGGAACAGGCAGATGCAAATCCTCATGCACTCTTTCTCAGTGGTACATTTTTTGCCACCTTCTCTGTGTTCTCAGAGGAACAGCAATGGCTTTGGGGAAGCTGTCCTTGCATGGGCATGCAGACACTGTACATTGAGAGCACATTGCATCAGTGTCAAATAAGAGTGAGGCAGTAATAAATGTGAAGGCAAGAGCGGATGAATATATTTTTCCAGTCAGAGAGTATAATACAATACACAGTGTCTCAAGCACTGAGTAGCAAGACTGGTGATAATCTAAAAGCATGAGGGAGAGAGAGAAAGAGAGAGAGAGAGAGAGAGAGAGAGAGAGAGAGAGAGAGAGAGAGAGAGATAGATAGATACTGGCAGAATGACAGTACTAACATGACATGACACTCCATCTTTAGATTGTATTACAAAATAAATGGAAAGCAGAGTAGCGTTGACCCAAGGCCTCATCAGCTCCATTGTGGACTCACAGACTCTTCCCATTCTGTTTTATACAATGCCCAGGTCCGGTCCACCCATGGGGCAAAGTGAGGCAATCACCTCAGGTGGCAGGATCCACAGGAGCTGCAGATCCCAATGTAGATGTTTATCTCCCTGACTTGTTCCTGTTGTAGATCTTCCCCCACCTCTTCCTTTCCTGGCAGGGAGGGGGGCACTATTTTGCGATTTACCTCAGGTGCCAAAATGTCTTTGGCTATCTCTGACAATGCCGCAGCATTGCTGTACCAGAAAACCTATAAGACAATTATGGAGGGCAGACTGTAACCATATCTGGATCATGAAGAGAGGTCCCACGCTAGTTGCCCCACACTTTGAAACATTAACACAGTAACCAGCCAGTCGCACAGAAGCAATGTTTTGACAGCTACCATGTGACTAAGGAAATGTTGGAATGAGGCCCCCTCCTTTCCAAAATCCTGCATAAATGTATCAGGGCTGCGATCTGCTCTGAGTTATAACACTGCAGCCAGTGCTTCCCTGACTTTGTAAAAGTAACTAAATAAATGAGTTGTTGGTGCTCGTATCTTGATAAACTGTAAAAAGCCTCTCCCACCCTTCCCCTACCCTTCAAAATGGCTGCCATGGGACATGGCATAACACAAAATGAGAGAGTACACTCATGGCTACTTGACCATTTTTTTGATGATAATATCTTAATACGAGAAGGTTGAATGTAACCATGACACCAGCTTTATAATCTTCCGACTCGTGGCATCTGCCACGCAACCCTTTCCCTCTTGATGTTTCTAATGTGCTTTTTTGTTTTCTCCATAAGTCAAAAAAGGCAGAGTCACAGTGCTTCTCAACTCAGGTTAGCAAGGAGGACACACAATGTTCTCTTCATTACCACACACTGGTTTAGGCCCAAGCATGCAATGCATTCTAACTCAAGGGCAGGCCCAGACCCAATATTTATGGCATGGATGCGGTGTATGAATGAGAACTTTGTTTTCTTAAAATAATGTGTCTGTGTAGCCCGCATCCTATCTGAGCTCATTAGGCTTTGCTTTATTTGAAACATACATAATCTCTCTTCGATATGGCAGTTCCCACTGTTCCTTTAAACACTGGTTTCCTTGATAATGTTTCAAACTTCTCAGATATGCTTTGAACTATTGCCGAATAACTCAATCAAATTTAATGCTGAACTGTTACTTTGTGAAGTGCACACCCTGTGGAGATAACTTCCAGCGGGTCATTTCAGATGTCATAATAGACTTGCATGAATGCCGCCTTTATTGAACAAGAGAGATAACTCATCCTTAAAGCATGATGTACAATCTAGCAGGCACATGGCCCCAACTGCAGCTAGAATTCTAAACGCTACTGAGGGTCACAAAAGGGACTAGTGCTAAGTGATCCCCTCCTTTGGGTGGTTGATCGCCATACCGCATCCTTTAGTGCTTTTGAAAGTCTCATTAGATTCAGAGGCAGTTTTCTACGCAGCTGTTAACAACACCAACAAAAGCCCAAACTTTCATTGTATTCACGGAACTGGTTTTATGTCCCTTTGGATCCTGGCGTATAGCTGAGATCCCTTCTTTATTATTCAATAATCCAAGTCCAGATTTTAATAATGGGCGAATCAGCACGTCTTTACTTACGTCAGACACACCAAATAAGAGTTCAAATGAATGCAGGTGGGATGAAGTTAAAGGGACGTGCATTTAAAGTAGTACTAAAAGACTTCCAAAATATTCTGGCCCAGTGTATCCCTATCAAATGCAAGAGGGCTTTGAAAAAAATAATACACAAAATATACTCTGGATTTATTACTCTAACATCTTGGGCTATGGGCCTCTTCATTCCATGCCTTCAGTGGCTGCCTCTATAAATCTTATTTTGCTCAACATCCTTGCAGTTGAAAAGGAAAGAGGTCAGCAATTAGCCTCTGCAGAACAGAAGCTGCTCAACGTAAGAGTTTTGGGTGGCCCTATATATCAGAGTGACTTTTCTTTACTGATCAACTAAGAATCAATTATGGGTTACAAAGGGAGGGGGGGAAACAGCTGACTTTTTGAGGTGTCGGCGTCACTGAATTGTTTGATGTGAAGAACGACGTTTGAGCAAGAAGCCTCAGAACTTGATTTGTAACTCTCTGCATGCACACAGATAGTAAAGGAAAACACATAAAGGTGTGAGAGAAATAACAATATGTAACCTAACCTAAATTTGGTGGCAGGGGTGGGGGAGTCTGCAAATATGAAAGGAAAGGGGGAAGTACAATGGCAAAAAATATGTGAATGTACCAAGCCTAAAACAGTTTGCTGAGTTGTAGCTGCCTGAATTATGTGGAGGGAAACTTGGGTGTTTCTTTCTTTTTACTAGAACTCTAAAGTCCATTGACTGGAGCCAAGTGCAAAATATGAGCTGGTGTGGTTACTTTTTGATACAAAATAGTGATAGAGAGGCTGGAGCCAATTGCTCATTGTAGCAGAGAAAGCACCTTACATGGATAACCTGCACATACCACTTTGAAACAACATCTGTCTTAGAACCAGCCAAGGATTCTAATATTGCATGATTTAGAGCAGAGGGAGAGTAACACTTTCAGGTTGCTGTTATGGGCATATAATGAACTATTTCTCTATCAGCTTCCAATTAATCGGCAGATTTATCTGTAGATCCCAAGCTAACAGAAGCTCACCCAAAAGATTTGAAAAGGGCGTTCTGAAAGTCTGTGTGCTTTCCATTCTTAGCCACAAGATGGCTGTATAAAGCAACATTTTTCTCCTTGTATGTTTTAGGCTTGCAGAGATGTTATAGCAGATTCCCGCCCCCCTTTTTTTAATGGAACAAAACAAAACATTTTTTTCAGAGGGGTGATCAAAAATTACAAGCCTTCCCTGTGTGAAAGGGTTGCTGAACTGGTGTCCTCCCAATGCTGGGCTTCCAACTCTCATCAGCACAAACCAGGGTAGCCAAATAGTCTCAAGGGTGATGAGAGATGCAGTCCAACAGCACCTGGAAGCATAGGCGCCGACTCCATGGGGCTTGAGGGGGCCTGAGCCCCCTCAAAAATTCATTTGGGGGGGCTCGGCCCCCCAATAATCTCCGGCGCCCCTCCAGCAGAGCGCCATCGCCACCCCTCCCCCAGCCCAAAATGCACAGGGTCGGGCTGCATGCCTCCTGCCCTCCCTCCCGAGCAAAAGCTCCATCCAATTTCCTTCGGAGCTGATTAATAGGCGCAGCACGCTCTCCCCTATTCGCTCACGAGGCGGCGGCGCCACTTTATTTGCATATTCATGAGCTTATTTATTATTCATGAGCTTTCCCGGGCCCCCCAATATTTTTTATAAGTCCGCGTCCCTGCCTGGAAGGCCCACTGGTTCACCATCCTGCCTTAGGATCAAGTACAAGAGGCCACTGACTGCTAGGTTTCTCCTTCTACCCATGTCTGCAAATATGATCTCTCCGCTGGGAGAGATCATCAGAGGGTTTGGGCTGGGTGTTCATCAGTATGCAGATGACACCCAGCTCTACCTCTCCCTTAAATCAGAAGCAGTGAAGGCAGTGAAGGTCCTGTGTGAGTGCCTGGAGGCGGTTGGAGGATGGATGGCGGCTAATGGATTGAGGTTGAATCCTGACAAGACTGAAGTACTGTTTTTGGGGGACAGGGGGCGGGCAGGTGTGGAGGACTCCCTGGTCCTGAATGGGGTAACTGTGCCCCTGAAGGACCAGGTGCACAGCCTGGGAGTCATTTTGGACTCACAGCTGTCCATGGAGGTGCAGGTCAATTCTGTGTCCAGGGCGGCTGTCTACCAGCTCCACCTGGTACGCAGGCTAAGACCCTACCTGCCTGCGGACTGTCTTGCCAGAGTGGTGCATGCTCTAGTTATCTCCCGCTTGGACTACTGCAATGCGCTCTACGTGGGGCTACCTTTGAAGGTGACCCGGAAACTGCAATTAATCCAGAATGCGGCAGCTAGACTGGTGACTGGGAGTGGCCGCCGGGACCACATAACACCGGTCCTGAGAGATCTGCATTGGCTCCCAGTACGTTTCCGAGCACAATTCAAAGTGTTGGTGCTGACCTTTAAAGCCCTAAACGGCCTCGGTCCAGTATACCTGAAGGAGCATCTCCACCCCCATCATCTAGCTCGGACACTGAGGCCCAGCGCCGAGGGCCTTCTGGCGGTTCCCTCATTGCAAGAAGTGAGGTTACAGGGAACCAGACAGAGGGTTAGTAGTGGCGCCCGCCCTGTGGAACGCCCTCCCTTCAGATGTGAAGGAAATAAGCAGCTACAGTGGTGCCCCGCAAGACGAATGCCTCGCAAGATGGAAAACCCGCTAGACGAAAGGGTTTTCCGTTTTTGAGCTGCTTCGCAAGACGATTTTCCCTATGGGCTTGCTTTGCAAGACGAAAACGTCTTGCGAGTGTTCTGATTTTTTTCCGCTCCCCCCCCTTTTCTAAGCCGCTAATCCGCTAAGCCTTTAATAGCCGCTAAGCCTTTAATAGCCGCTAAACCGCTAATAGCGCTAATCCGCTAATCCGCTAATAGGGTTGCTTCACAAGACGAAAAAATCGCTAGACGAAGAGACTCGCGGAACAGATTAATTTCGTCTTGCGAGGCACCACTGTATCTTTTTTTTTAAAGACATCTGAAGGCAGCCCTGTTTAGGGAAGTTTTTAATATTTAATGCTGTATTGTTTTTAACAGTTCATTGGAAGCTGCCCAGAGTCCCTGGGGAAACTCAGCCAGATGGGCGGGATATAAATAAATTATTATTATTATTATTATTATTATTATTATTATTATTAGGTGAACCACACAGGGTGTTCCCTGCAGTCCTGGTGCAGTAATGCCAATGGTTGCTGATGCTGTATAATGGACCTAGAAATGAGATCTGCTCCTACTCCAGCTCCATATTCATGCTCCTGATTCTACTATGCTCCACAGTAAAAAAGGTAAAGGACCCCTGGACAGCTAAGTCCAGTCAACGGACTGAACTCTGTGGTTGCAGCACTCATCTTGCTTTCAGGCCAAGGGAGTTGGTGTTTGTCCACAGACAGCTTTCCGGGTCATGTGGCCAGCATGACTAAACCGCTTCTGGTGCAATGGGACACTGTCATGGAAACCAGAGCACATGGAAACACCATTTACCTTCCCACTGCAGCGGTATCTATTTATCTACTTGCACTGACGTGCTTTTGAACTGCTAGGTTGGCAGGAGCTGGGACAGAGCAACGGGAGCCCCTTCTGTTGCGGGGATTCAAACTGCCAACCTTCTGATTGGCAAGCCCAAGAGGCTCAGTGGTTTAGACCACAGCACCACCTGCTCCCATTATGCTGCATAGCCTTTAAACAATGGAGCATACATTTGGTAGACAAATCCTGTTTAGCCTTACTTAAACCAAGAAATTCTCTATCCTACCTGCTGCTTTCCTGGAAATCTTAGGCCACAGTAAGTCAGGCTTCAAGGCAGCAATCCTATTTACACTTACCTAGCAGTAAGTCCCATTGAACTCAGTGGGATTTACTTCTGAGTAGACTATTCTATGAGTAGACATATGGTCTCACTGTGTCAGTGATCTGCTAAGGGTGGAGCAACATTGGCATTGCGTAGCCAGTGTTCTATGGTCTTATAAACTCAGGGGTGAAGTGGGTAGACTTCTGCCTCTACTAGAGCCCATTGATCTACCAACCAGAGCCAGGTGCAAAAGACGCAGGTCTCAGCTACATTAGTCAAAATACAGCATTATAAATGTGTTATAACAGTGTAGCACCAGATGGCACTGTAGAGCTGAAATCGCAACTCAATTATATTCAATTGTGAGCTTTACAATGGTTTTTTGCAGAGCATTTTCATAGCGTTTTTTATTAGCTCTGTAGATCTAGCCACAGTGTTAGAATTAGAGAACAAGGTGCTTATGAACACATACCTGAATCAAGGAATTTATTTTCAGTAGCAGAACTGACCGGGCCACTTTTGTGGTTAGTGTTCTTCATTTCAGTAGCTTGATTTAAGTTGGTGAAAAGCCTCTTTGTTGTTTGCTATTGGGAGTCAGAAAACCTTGTTGATCTACTAGAAAACACTGGGACATCTGGCAGGAGACCCAAACCTTTATTTTGCCAACCCCTGCTCTAGCTGCCACAGGTGGTTCATAATATTCTGCTATAATACTGCTAGCCTTCTGGAATTTGTCTTTATGATGCATATCAGTCAGAATTTCTGGGGTTATAACTTACTATATTTGTGACTTGACTATGATCTCCCAGAAGCTCTTTATAGGGTGGTGGTTTTTTACATTATTCTATTCAGATTTATTGGCCAACATAGGTCTTCTTAAGCAGACACAAAACTGCACTTCATTGTAAAAGAGCAGCACTCATTGCTCTCTTTGGGGGATTGTAAAAGCCTGCGGCAGCTGGGACTTGGTATTCCTACCACATCTGCGACTGCCAAACGACACCACAGTTTGCTCACAATTAATGTTCAGACCGAGACTTTTCAAAACATAGCAGTTATTTACCGAAAAATTATGTCAAAGGAATGTAACACAGATTGCCATCCAATTCTACTGCTAAACAATTTGCTCTTTTTGCTGCTATTTCATATTTAGCTAGGATCCTTGCCAGGTTATATATTGCCCAGAGATTCCATTTTGGTTTTATGTTTTCTGGTTTAAAGCATTTGGTTACATTTGACTAAAGTCATCTTGAGGGGTCTTAAGAGGCACTTAGTTTCTCCTGAGCTAGAATTTTGTGCTTAAAATTCCCAGGCTTTACACCTAGAATTGAGTGCTCTGATTTGCATAATGTGTGAATGCAAATTTAAAATTTCAAATAATTAAATGTGCCTGCTTTTAAGAAAAATAAAACGTCCAGGAGGAACTTCCCCTACCCTTAAAGGAAGGCGGGAGGCGAGTGTTTGAAATATGCAGTTTTTAGAGGATCCGCCAAAAGGCAAGTTTCAAATTGTCCCCGTCATTCTTTCAGTTTACCTAAAGCAAAAGAGATATCTATAAAAGGCACCCCCTTTTTCTCTTTCAAAAGCTCTACCCCATTTATGTGGGATATATCAACCTCAAATAACCAGCATACTTAGATCTAGTTAATGCATAAACTAGACTAATGCTAAACTAATGCATAAACTGGCAATTACAAACAGAGGTGCCAGCTTGCGAGGGCAATTTCTGGGGACGACAACGTAGCACGTGTGATGTCGTGCATGTGATATCAGGACGCTGGGAGGAGCTGGGGGCACAGCCGAACACGGTGGCGGCGCAGCTTAAATGGCTGGCGGCTCTTGCTCCATCTCCCCCTGGCAACACCAGTGGCGCCACCACTGGAAGAAGATTGCTTCAACACTCCTTCCCCTCAGGAGGAGTAGTTGAAGGGGCTGGTCACTGGAGCTGTAGCACACTCAGCGCTACACTTGGCCTCCCCGCTTTATTATGTAGAAGTCATTATCTCTGCTTTACATGAATGCGAGGGCGGGGAAATCCAAAGATTATGTTTGTAGGAAATTTGGCAGTGATATTCTAGGTATGAACAAGGGCCAGATGATATCTGGTTTTCAGCATTGTGATATATCACCAGCTAAACATTGTAATATACTGATTTATCATGAGGTCTGAAGGAAGGATGGAGCTATGTAGAGGCACTGGCTGGCTTCGTGGTCCGTCCATCCCCCGCATGGTGATTTTTGCCGGTGCCCGCTCTTGTGATTCGCTGCGCCCTGCAGGAGGCAGAGAAGAGCTGAGCTGGCAGAGTTAACAGGAGCTGCAGGAATCGAGAGAAGCATTCGCTAGCTTCAGTTTTCCCCACATTTTTTGCACAAAACACACACACGCACACATACTATGAGTCAAAATATATTGCTGGGCCCAAAACTAAGAAACTGATAACACGATATGAACTTCAAACCAGTTTGGGACGATGTATCACCCAGCCCTAGTATGAACTAGCTCAAACGTTAGATTTAGAAAATGATTCCCATGATAATTGCAATTATCACATTAAAATCAGGTAATGGGGGTGTTATGCATATCAGCGATCAACAAGAAGAATAGCTGGGGCTATTACCATGTCCATGAATTGTTAGCAGGGTGTCAACATTTGCTGCTCAGTATGCAAAAGTTAGAGTTTTGTTATTTTAGGTAGGATGTGAGATTTGTTTTGTTTTATTTTGCAATATGTATTAGGCATTGATATGCCCAACACCAATGACTTAATCTCAGCACAAATATCAATTCAAAAGGGCTGTTTAAAGTAGCACACATGGTATTGCAAAACCGTATTCCCAAGGGGGCTTTTGAAATGACACACGCTATATATTGAACTTATTAGGCAATGGAATTTGTGCTTCTGAGGATTTCTACGCTCTCATCATGAACTCTGCAGTGGCAGCCTACCAAACCCCATTAAAGCCAGAAGGACTGCGGGGAAGTCTAGGTATAAAACATCTGAGGATCTGGGTTTTGGGGGTGCTTTGGCAAAAGAAGACCAGAACGGCAAGACTAGAAGATCAATGGCAAGCCCGTGGGGACTTGTGTGTGTTTGACATGGAAGGACTCTTCACATTATTTACTCCACTCAAAATGTCAAAGGGACGGGTATAAAATATGAATATATGCCTGACAAAGAGTGCTTCCTTCCTGCTAATTGAAAAACATTATGCAACCCAATATTCTGTAGTGAAGTAACTATAATCTACTGTAAGTAGCTGCTGGGAACAGAGGTTCCTGCACCTTTAATTGTCAATAGGTAGTACAACACATGCAGGTATTATTTTGGGGTTTGATGCAAAGGGTCAGTAGCAACAGGCGGAAGGCACTTTTGTACGTGCCATGGGGAGAGGCATGCTTACCCCCACTTCTCCCCTGTAGTGACATCACTCTGCACCACATCCCATGCCGTCTCTGAGGGTCAACTTCCAACTTTTTTGGAAGTTACTTTTCTGGGCTGTGATTTTCAGTCAATGAAAGAAAGTACAGACAAGGCATCTAGTTAAAACCAAAACCAAATACAACCCCCTTCTCATCAAATAACAAGCAGTCAGAGCCAGAATCAGTCACCTGCAGCATACATTTAATGCACTATCATGCAACTTTAAATCGTCACAACTTCCCTCAAAATAATCCAGGGAGCTGCAGTTTGTGCCTGGTGCTGAGAGAGTTGTTAGGAGACCCCCTATTCTAGACTCCCCTCCAACTGTCCCTATTTTCCAAGGATGTGCCTGATTTAGAGAAGCCGTCCTGGTTTCGGATTTGATCCCGGAATGTCCTGCTTTTCCTTAGGATGTCCCTATTTTCACTGGAGAAATGTTGGAGGGTATGGAATTATCTGACCCCCAAGCTGTCTGAAGGCAATCATGTATAGGAAAGGTTTTTTAAAAAAATGTTTAATGTTTTGTTATGTTTTTATATACATTAGAAGCTGCCCAGAGTGGCTGGGGCAACCCAGAAGATGTGTGGGGTATAAACAGTAAAATTATCATTATGGAATGGGACGTCCCTATTTTCAGTGGAGAAATGTTGGAAGGTATGCTATTCTCCTCACAGAGCTACATTTCTCACAGTGGTTTAACAGTCAATCCCTCTTCCCAGAGAACTCTGGGAATTGTAGCTTGGGGAGGCGGGACAAGGGGCCTCCTAACAGCACTAAGCCCCCTTAAGAAACTACAATTCCCAGAATTCTTGGGTGGGGAGCCATGACTTTTTAAAGTGGTACAATCCTATTTTAAATGTGTAGCAAATAGATTAGAAGAGAATAATGGAAAGCAATGGGATTTAAGCTGAAATTTTAGAAACATAGCTTTCTGAAGGTTTACACAGCAGTTGTTGGAAGCTGTACGGCTTCCAGAACAACAGACACAACTCATTTCAGCAAAAATGCCAGCTCAGCTTGAATCAATTTCCTGTCCTTTGCCATGGGCAGCTTTAACATATAATCCTATTTCCCCCCCTTCTGGTTACTATTTCCTGCCAGTGGCATAAATCATCCAAGAATACTGAGCCCAGTTAGGCTTTATTTTTTACAGTCTTTTCCTTTTCCAGATAATTCAGTATGCCGATCACTGTTTCACCTGGATGAGGAGTAGGGTTTAAAAGGCAATAAAGTCAAAGCAGTATCCTACCCTATAATATATTTCATTTTAAAATATATATTTTTATCTTGCCCCTCTTCATATCTCAATATCTATATAAAAATCAAAGCAGCTAACAGATATGAAAATCAAATATACATAAAATCCTACAATGAAACACATCTCAACAGAAGAACAACATGCAACAGCAGCAAGAACTCAAATGCAAAACCAGGAGAACTGGGTAAAAAAAAAAGGAATGAATGTAGTATGTGATGAGGAGAACACAGAGCACGGCCTCATCTGGAGGCTGCAGAGACTGGGCAGGTTCATACGGTCAAGAGAAGATGATTCTTCAGATTTTCTGGACTGTCCTATTTAGGGCTTTAAAGGTGGAAACTGGGATCTAGCTTATACGTAGTCAGACAGGCTTTTTCTTTCCTTAATCACCAAAAAGAAAAAGAAATAGGGATACATAGCCAGGGTGATATGTTAGCTAGAGTGAGAGACTAGGGCTGGGTACATACCAAACATTTAACCCTCCCTCACCACAAAGAATAATAGAAACTGTAGTTTACCCCCCTATAGAGCTACATTTCTCAGTTCCCAAGATTCTTCTTTTGTGGGGGGATGTGTTTTAATGTATGGTGTGTACGCAGCTTAGGACTGGGGAAACCCAGGTAATTTTGGACTCTGGACTTAATGGTCTTATGACCCCCCCCCCCCACAGAAATATTGTGTAGATGGCTTTGGCCCTGTATATCTAAAGGAGCATCTCCACCCACCATCATTCAGCCTGGACACTGAGGTCCAGTTCAAAGGAACTTCTGGCAGTTCCCTCATTGTGAGAAGTGAGGTTACAGGGAACCAGGCAGGGACTTCTCAGTAGTGGCGCCCGCCCTGTGGAATGCCCTCCCATCAGATGTTGAAGAGATGACCCATTATATGACCTTCTGTAGACATCCGTGTATTGGGAAGCTTTTAATGTCTGATGCTTTGTTGCGGGTTTTAAAAATATTCTGTGGGAAGCTGCCCAGAGTGGTTGGGGCAATCCAGTCATATGGGTGGGGTATAAGTAAATACAGTAGTGCCCCGCAAGACGAATGCCTCGCAAGACAAAAAACTCGCTAGACGAAAGGTTTTTTCGTCCGCGATTTGCCTCGCAAGACGAATTCCCCTATGGGCTTGCTTCGCAAAACGAAAACGTCTCGCGACTTTGTTTCCTTTGTGCAAAAACCGTTAAAACCAAGGGTGCTTAGCTTGAGCAGCTGCAGTTGCGACTTGGCTTCGAGGAGCAACTGTTAGCACGTGGTTTGGTAGCCTTTTATCAGACTTTGCTCACTTTTGAAGATTTTCCAAAACTTTTCCAGAACTTTTCCAGAACTTCTCTTCCATCCATTTGGTAAGTTAAACTTTTGTAACTTTTTTGGGGGGTTTTGGATTTTGGGGTGGGGGTGTTTGGGATTCAAGGACTTGGTGTTGGGAAGGGGTTTGCGATAATCTGGGGGCTTGTGGGCCTTTTTTGGGAATTTTTATGATTTTCCGTGACCATTGTGCCAGGTTGTTTATTTTTGAAAATTTTTCTGAGTTTGAATTTCTGAGTGCTGGCTGACTGGGGGAACAGTGGGGGAGGATTCTGCAGAAATCTGGGACCATTTGGGGTTTTTTTTGGAATTTTTATGATTTTCTGTGACCATTGGGCATGGCTGTTTATTTTCGAATTTTTTTTTCTGAGTTTGAATTTCTGAGTGCTGGCTGGCTGGGGGAACAGTGGGGGAGGATTCTGCAGAAATCTGGGACCATTTGGGGGTTTTTTGGAATTTTTATGATTTTCTGTGACCATTGGGCATGGCTGTTTATTTTCGAATTTTTTTTTCTGAGTTTGAATTTCTGAGTGCTGGCTGGCTGGGGGAACAGTGGGGGAGGATTCTGCAGAAATCTGGGACCATTTGGGGGTTTTTTGGAATTTTTATGATTTTCTGTGACCATTGGGCATGGCTGTTTATTTTCGAATTTTTTTTTCTGAGTTTGAATTTCTGAGTGCTGGCTGGCTGGGGGAACAGTGGGGGAGGATTCTGCAGAAATCTGGGACCATTTGGGGGTTTTTTGGAATTTTTATGATTTTCTGTGACCATTGGGCATGGCTGTTTATTTTCGAATTTTTTTTTCTGAGTTTGAATTTCTGAGTGCTGGCTGGCTGGGGGAACAGTGGGGGAGGATTCTGCAGAAATCTGGGACCATTTGGGGTTTTTTTGGAATTTTTATGATTTTCTGCGACCACTAGGCATGGCTGTTTATTTTTGAATTTTTTTTCTGAGTTTGAATTTCTGAGTGCTGGCTGGCTGGGGGAACAGTGGGGGAGGTTTCTGCAGAAATCTGGGGGCTTGTGGGGGTTTTTTGGAATTTTTATGATTTTCTGTGACCATTGGGCCAGGTTGTTTTTTTTGAAAATTTTTCTGAGTTTGAATTTCTGAGTGCTGGCCATGTTGTTATTTTTTGAAATTTTTTTTTGTCTGGGTGGGGAAGCAGTTGGGGAGGGGTTTGCAGCAGTAGGGGAGGGGCTGGGGGAGCAGTTGAGGAGGGGTTTGCAATTTCTGTGTTGTGGGTGGGTTGGTGCGTGTCTGTGGGAGCAGTTGAGGTTTTTGAAGACATTGGTGATTTTTGAAGCTTTTCCTAAACTTTTTTTGCAGCCATTTGAGGTTCCTGAGGACTTCGGTGGTTGATTGTTGAAGCTTTTCCAGAACTTCTCTTTCATCCATTTGGTAAGCTCAACTTTTAAAACTTTTTTGGGGGTTTTGGGATTTTGGATTTGGGGTTGGGGTGCTTGGGATTCAAGGCCTTGGTTCTGGGTTTTAATTTCTGTGTGGTGGGTGGCTGGGTGCTTTTGTATTTTTTGGGTTTGAAGCACATCACTGATTTTTTTTTCTGTTTCTGAGTTTACAAAGGTAGGACCTGTGCTGCCATGGGACCCAAGAAGACTGCTGCTGCGGTGGCCGGCGAGAGGAAGAAGGAGAAGGTGACGCTGGAAATGAAGAAGGACATCATTCGGAAGCACGACGGCGGAATGCGTGTGACGGACATCGCCAGGGAGTACGGCAGGAACCCTTCGACCATCGGGACCATCCTGAAGATGAGGGAGAAGATCATGGCGACTGATGCAGCCAAGGGAGTCACCAGGATCGTGAAGAACCGCCCAGCTGTCCTGGAGGAGGTCGAGAAGTTGCTGCTCATCTGGATAGAAGAGAAGCAGCGTGCAGGGGACACAGTGTCTGAGGCCGTCATTTGTGAGAAGGCCAAGGCCTTGCATGCTGACCTCATCCGGGAACAGCCAGGAACCTCAGCCGAGCCAGAAGTCTTCAAGGCTAGCAGAGGTTGGTTTGACCGGTTCAAGACAAGATCTGGCATCCACAGCGTGGTCAGGCATGGAGAGGCTGCCAGTTCTGATGTTCCTGCGGCTGAAGACTTTGCAGCGGAGTTCCTGGAGCTTGTGAAGACGGAGGGCTACGTTCCGCAGCAGGTCTTCAACTGCGACGAGACCGGGCTGTTTTGGAAGAGGATGCCCAAAAGGACTTTCATCACTCAGGAGGAGTCCAGGCTGCCTGGCCACAAGCCCATGAAGGACCGTCTGACCCTGCTCTTCTGTGCCAACGCAAGCGGTGACCTGAAGATCAAGCCCCTGCTGGTGTACCACTCGGAGAACCCACGGGCCTTCAAGAGACACAAGATCGACAAGGAGCGGCTGAGTGTCATGTGGCGATCCAACAGCAAGGCTTGGGTCACACGTGTGCTGTTTGTGGACTGGGTCAATCTTGCTTTTGGCCCTGCTGTCAAGCAGTACCTGCTGGACAACGACCTGCCGCTGAAGGCTTTGCTTCTGATGGACAATGCTCCTGCCCATCCTAAAGGCCTTGAGGTGGACTTGTTGGAGGAGTTCAGCTTCATCAACATCATGTTCCTGCCGCCTAACACCACGCCACTGCTCCAGCCGATGGATCAGCAGGTCATCGCCAATTTCAAAAAACTCTACACCAAGGAGCTTTTCAGGCGATGCTTTGAGGTGACTGACTGCACCACCATCACCCTGCGGGAATTCTGGAAGGACCACTTCGACATCGTCACCTGCTTGAAGATGGTCAACACGGCCTGGAAAGGGATCAGCCAGAGAAATTTGAATTGCGCTTGGCGCAGCCTGTGGCCGGACTGTGTGGCACCAAGTGACTCTGATGCACCAGAGTCAACAGTGGTGCAGGACATTGTTGCCTTGGGGAGGACCATGGGCCTGGAGGTCACGGAGGAGGACGTCTGCGAGCTGGTGGAGGGGCACGACGACGAGCTGACCACCGTGGAGCTGGTTGAACTGCAGGCAGAGGCTGCGCAGGAGCAGGCCTCACTGGAGGAGGAGGAAGCAACTGAGGAACGGCTGTCCTCCGAAAGACTGAGGGACATTTGCCAGAGGTGGAAGGAGGTGCAGACTTTTGCAGATCTACACCACCATGAGAAGCATGTGGCACATGACGCTGGGAACTTTTATGATACGAGGGTCATGTCGTATTTCAGGGACCTGCTGAAAAGGCGGATAAAGCAGCAGACTATGGACAGGTTCTTGACCAAGAAGCAAAGAGTGGAAGAGGAGCCTTCTTCAAGTGGACCCCCAGAGTCTTAGAAAATGTAATGTACACTGTACTTTGTTGATTTTTAAATGTTTTTCTGTCATGTTTATAAAGTTAATTTATTTTCCCTTCAATTTTTGAACTGCTCTTTACAGTATGTGTGACTTTAAAGAGCAGTTAATAAACTGTTGTTGTACCAAATTTGGCTTTGTTTGGACTTTTTTTGACCATAGGAACGCATTAATTGGATTTCAATGCATTCCTATGGGATTTCGTGCTTCGCAAGACGAAAAATTCGCTAGACGACAAAAATTGCGGAACGAATTAATTTCGTCTTGCGGGGCACCACTGTAACAACAAGGTAAGGTAAAAATAGTAAAGTACCCCTGGATGCTCAAGTCCAGTCAAATTCAACTATGGGGTGCAGCACTCATCTCACTTTCAGGCTGACGGAGCCGGTGTTTGTCAACAGACAGCTTTCCTTTTTTTATATATAAATTTTTTTATTGGTTTTACAAATTTTTTAAGACAATACAAACATATAAAAAGACATACAAACACGTATAATTTCATAACCTTTTTTTCATAAGCCGTGTTTCTCAGACTTCCCCATACCTCCCCTTTCTGCATCCCAATGTCCAAAAGTTTTTAGCAACTCTAAATACATCTGTCAATCCTCTGTCCTCTCAATCTTTCCTTCAATCTAATCTTGTATCGCTGTAACCCTTTCTTACTCAAAACCTTGACATTCTAACATTCAACAAGTTTGTAGTAGTCCTTAAGGTAAATTTTAAATTTCTTCCAATCTTCTTCCGCCGTCTCCTTTCCCTGGTCGCGAATTCTGCCAGTCATCTCGGCTAATGTCATATAGTCCATCACTTTCATCTGCCATTCTTCCAGGGTGGGTAGATCTTGTGTCTTCCAATACTTTGCGATGAGTATTCTTGCTGCTGTTGTGGCATACATAAAGAAAGTTCTGTCCCTCTTTGACACCAATTGGCCGACAATGCCCAAGAGAAAGGCCTCTGGTTTTTTAGGGAAAGTACATTTAAGTATCTTTTTCATTTCATTGTATATCATTTCCCAGAAAGCCTTAATCTTCGGGCATGTCCACCAAAGGTGATAGAAAGTGCCTTCAGTTTCTTTACATTTCCAACACTTATTATCAGGCAAATGATAGATTTTTTCTAGCTTGACTGGGGTCATGTACCACCTGTAAATCATTTTCATAATGTTTTCCTTTAAGGCATTACATGCCGTGAATTTGATACCGGTGTTCCACAACCATTCCCAGTCAGCAAACATAATGTTATGACCAATGTCCTGTGCCCACTTAATCATAGCCGATTTAACTGTTTCATCTTGTGTATTCCATTTCAGCAGCAAATTATACATTCTTGACAAGTTTTTAGTATTGGGTTCTAACAGTTCAGTATCTAATTTTGATTTTTCCACCTGAAAGCCAATTTTCCTGTCCTGTTTAAAGGTCTCCATTATTTGGTAATATTGAAGCCAATCTTGTACTTTAGATTTCATTTTCTCATGACTTTGTAATTTCAGTTTATCTCCCTCCTGTTCCAAGATTTCCCAATACTTCGGCCATCCGACCTCCATATTGAGTTTCTTCAATGCCTTAGCCTCCACGGGTGACACCCATCTAGGGGTTTTGTTTTCCAACAGATCTTTATATCTTGTCCAGACATTAAACAATGCTTTTCTGACAATATGGTTTTTAAAGGCCCTATGCACCTTGATTTTGTCATACCATAGATATGCATGCCAACCAAATGCATTATTAAAACCTTCCAAATCCAAAATGTCTGTGTTCTCGAGGAGCATCCACTCTTTCAGCCAGCAAAACGCTGCTGCTTCATAGTACAATTTTAAGTCCGGCAGGGCAAATCCCCCTCTTTCTTTAGCATCTGTCAGTATTTTAAATTTAATTCTGGGCTTTTTGCCCTGCCAGACAAATTTCGAAATATCTTTCTGCCACCTCTTGAAACAATCCATCTTGTCAAGAATCTGCAAGGTTTGAAACAAAAATAACATTCTAGGCAATACATTCATCTTAATCACTGCAATTCGGCCTAACATTGACAATTTCAAATTTGACCATATTTCTAGATCCTTTTTAATTTCTGAACAGCATTTTTCATAGTAACAGACAGCTTTCCGGGTCATGTGGCCAGCATGACTAAACCGCTTCTGGTGCAACGGAACATCGTGATGGAAACCAGAGCACACGGAAGTGCCATTTACCTTCCTGCCGTAGTGGTACCTATTTATCTACTTGCACTGGTGTGCTTTTGAACTGCTGGGTTGGCAGAAGCTGTGACGGAGCAATGGGAGCTCATCACCATTGAGTGGATTCCAACCGCCGACCTTCCGATTGGCAAGCCCAAGAGGCTCAGTGGTTTAGACCACAGCGCCACCTGTATCCCTTAAATAACAGCAACAACAATAATTTCTCTTACTTCAAAATGTGGCAAATGGATACATTTGGGGACCCTTCAGCTTATTCTGTTGAACAGGCCCTGTCCTCCTTCCCTAAAGTCCTACTCTGATGGTACCACCAGACCCTGCTCTGCTTTTACTGAGTGGCCAGTTGCCACCAACAGCCTAGCCTCCCTCACAGGGTTGTTCGGTGGCTAAAATGAGAAGGGAGAGAACCACAAATACCACTCTGGGCTACCTTAAGGGAGGGCAAGAGAAATAAATAAGCAATAACTAGTTTATTCAGTAGTAAGTTAACCAATCAAGTTTCCCAAACATTTTGTCAGCTCTGAATTAACCCATCAGCAGCAATCGCAGGGCTTTTTATCAGCCAGGACTCACCGGAACTAAGTTCCGGCACTTATCAGCTGGACACCATTGCCGTTATAAGAGAACAAGGGATATATTCATGGTGAGTTCTGGTACCTCTTTTTCTAGAAAAATAGCACTGAGCTATACGGTCCACTCAGAAGTAAGTCCCATTGAGCTAACTAGGGGTTTCTCTCAAGCAGGTGGGTACAGGATTTCAGCCTAAAATAGCATAGCCACTTCATGGAAGATCATAATCAATAATAAAATCTGAATGGAAATGGTAATCAAAACACATTTTAATTAACGAGTCAGTTCCAATCCCGTCTTTTAAAAATAGCATTGAGAATTTTCACTTTGTCATAATCCAGAACTGGAGAGTTAGACGGCAGCCCCAAAGAGAAATTAAAATTGGCCAGAGCAGCTAAGCAACTGCCTCAAACAAACAAAACACGAGAGCGGCAGACATGAATATTTTTTACAGATAATTTTAATTTTCTGAGTTCACTGAATTAATAGTCCCCAGATGGAATAGAATTTATAGCCAAACATCTTCCTACCAGTCATGGTTTGACAGACCACCATTGTTTCAGGGAGACAGTAACTACAACAGCATATTCTACAACTTGCTTTACAGCAGTGGAACAGGAGTTCCAAAACGGTAGTAAGGTGAAAAACACAGATGTCTTGCGACTCTGTCGAGTGGAAACATTATTTACTTACCTTTGCCAATTTAAAACGTGTGGCGTGAATTCTGCCTTGACTGAAGAGCTTGTGGGTTGGCCAACATGCTGTGAAAACCAGGCATTTGGACCTTAGATGGTCGTGGTGATGGAGAACGTAGCAGGATGGCCTCCAGTGATGTTTGTCTTGGGTTGGATTTTATATCAACTCTGTGATTTGTGTGTTCACTCGGACCACCACAAGTACCAAAAGTTCAATTGTTACACACGCTGAGGGACTCAAGTAATAATTTCTGCAGATGCCGGGTCATGAGGCTCAACAGGCAACAGCAGCTGAGTCCCAGAAGGTGAACTGTTTCTCACCTTTCCAACACCAGGTCATACCCTCCAGGTGTCCCGATTTTCCAGGGACAGTCCTGGAATTATGAAAGTCACCCCAGCTTCTGATTTGATCCGAGAATGTCCCTATCTCCCCCACCAATGCCACTGCTGCCGAACTTGGAGAGGAGTTATGGTGGTCAGGGAGCAGCCCATTACCTCTCCATGGCCACTGGTGCTGAGCTCCTCCCTTGGGCGGCTTGTAGAAGCTTCTGGAGAGTGGGTGAGGAGGATGAGGAGAGGTTGCTGATGTGCCAACTCTGAGGGGCAGGCAGAGGGCAGAGCTGCCCTCAGCTGGAAGAAGGGGGGGGAGCGCAAGGAGTCTAGATCAGGGGTCTAGATCCCTCTGTGGGCTGGATTGCGCGTGTGTGTAAGTGCCCCCTCCCGTGATTTTTGGCATTGCAGAGCAAGTCCCTGTGCTGCGCTGTGCTGGTTTAGTGCAGTGCGAGAAAGGGTGGCTCAGCATGGGGGCAGCTCGTGGGACGGTCAAACGACCTCCGCGAGTCACTTCTGGCCCATGGGCCTTAGGTTGGTGACCTCTGATCCAGATTAAAATAAAAATAAATGCTGTGTGTGTCCGCGTCTAAACCTGCCAAAAGCAGTTTGAAGAAACACCTTTCTTGGCAAGATCCACCCAAATGAAAGCATTTTTAAGTCCTGCTAATTTCAACGGAAGAGGTTTAAGCACATGCTTAATTTTGGCTGGGGTCATGCCCATGGTATTTTCTTTTGAATCTGGTTTTATTCAAAATCCACAGGCTGGGTTTTTATACTTGGGGTGTGTGTAAGAACAGTTGTGGGGACTGGGAAGATGACTAATAACTAGATAACCAGATGCATGCATTAATTATCTTGCATGTCTCTTTGGAAAACAGACAAGAATAGCATCTAGAATTAAAGATTTTCGGTAAGTATTCTTTTGAGCCATTAGATGTCACTATTCAATGCAAAATGCTTCAGCTTCAGTAATCATGTCTATTCTCCACCTACCAAACAGGTTTTTTAAAAAAATCTATCACAGTTTTTTTAAACTATCACAGAAATCCAGTTAAGTTTGCAGATGGATTGGCAGTTCTAAACTGTTTTGTGTTGAGTTCCTTAGAAAAGAGAGTGGAGTGGTATAAAACAATAAATATATGTTTTGATGGAAAAGGATGTAAAATGAAAGGCACCACAAGCACACTGTGGTTTAAAACAAAATAAAAATACAGGGGAAAATGAAATGTCAAGGATTGGCAGAGACATGTGGAAAAAAACACTTCAGGTCTCAAAACATGTGAGAAGCAAGATTTATAAGAAAGTTGAAATGTGATTCTTTACACAGAACTCCATGTATTCCAAGTTTAATTCTTTTACTAAGTATTAAAAATAAATCACATCACAGATGTCATCACACATGGCTCACCATCTAAGTGGCCCATTCATTTTTAATTTTCTTTTCTTTTCTGATATGCATTTAATTTACAGTAAATAAAATGGGGTCTGGGTTTGTGGCTAAGGCTAGATCTACACAGCTATTAAAAACACTCTGAAAATGATCTGCAAAAAACCACTGTAAAGTTCACAATTGAAAATATCACTGAGATGCGCTTTCAGCTCTACAGCGCCATCTGGTGTCACAGTGTTATAACGCATTTACAACGCTGTATTTTGACTAACGTAGCTGAGTCCTAAGTGTGCATGGGTACTATATAAATCTGCAGAATGGCTGTTTATGTAAATGCAGCGGCGGAGCAAGCCGATCGGGCACCTGGGGGGTGTGCGTGCTCTGCGCTCGGGGCGGGGTGAACTGGGGCAGGACGCTCTGTGGGGCCTCTGAGGAGTCTGCCTGCTTCCTCCCACTCAGCTGCCCTATAGCTGAGGGGGAGGCGGTGGGCGGACTGTTTGGGGCAGCGCGGAGCCTGTGGGCGCCCAAGCCACCGTGTCACTCCCAGGAGAGATGTGTGGCTTGGGCGTGCTGCAGGCCCCGCGGTGAGTGCCACCCGGCATTTTGTGACCCCCCTCAGTGGTGACACCCGGGGCAGACTGCCCCTACTGCACCTTCTTCCTCTGCCCCTTTATAAATGCAGCCCTTTGTCCGAATCCAGCAAGAATATGATTTGTAAGTACAGTCATACCTCATGTTACGGACGCTTCAGGTTACGTCTTTTCAGGTTGCGTCCCGCAGTGACCCAGAAGTACAGGAAAGGGTTACTTCCGGAGTTCGCCGCTCGCGCATGTGCAGAAGCACTAAATCGTGCTTTGCGCATGCGCACAAGCACCAAATAGCACCACGTACCTGCACAGATACGGCGCTTCAGGTTGCACGCTTTTCAGGTTGCGAATGGGCCTCTGGAACGGATCCCATTCACAACCAGAGGTACCACTGTAGAAGCAGAATTCTTCACAAATCCCTTGGTCAGATCAGGAACCACATGCACTACAGCTGCTATGTGCGGAGTTCCCTTGACTGGGTCACTACACTCAGCATCAAGAAGAATCTGAAAGTGGTGTAGCTAGATTGGGACTTGGTGCCAAACAGCTGGATGCCATTGTCAGCTTTAAAAGTGGTGACTGTAGGGGTGGGAGAAAATGAGCTTGGGCTTCCTTTGTCCTGAACAAGTTACTGACTTTGTGAAAATGGCAGGGTAGACCCATGACATTTTGCTGGTTGAGGCAAAGGACCTTTTGGGCTTGCCAATCAGAAGGCTGGCAGTTCGAATCCCCCCGACGGGGTGAACTCCTGTTGCTCTGTCCCAGCTTCTGCCAACCTAGCAGTTTGAAAGCACACCTATGCAAGTAGATAAATAGGTACCGCTGCAGCAGGAAGGTAAACGGTGTTTTTGTGTGCTCTGGTTTCCATCATGGTGTCCCGTTGCACCAGAAGCGGTTTAGTCATGCTGGCTACATTACCCTGTGCACAAACACCGGCTCCCTCGGCTTGAAAGCTAGATGAGCAACGCAACTCCAGAGTCGCCTTTGACTGGACTTAACCGTCCAGGGGTCCTTTGCCTTTTTTTTTTTTTACACAAAAGCTGACTGGATTCCCCACTGAGTTTTTCTTCAACACTGGCAACAGAAGAAGCTCTTCCACTGTACTCAAGTACAGCTGCCTAGTTTAGAAGGTGCAGTCTACCAACCTCTCGGCACTGCTCCCCACCTGCTGCCTGAGGTGGTCACCTCAGCTACTTAAGAGTAGAGTTGGCCCCACAAAACAGAGAATGAGGAGTATCTGTCAGGTATGCGAATGCTGCCCAGTATATGTATCACTGAACCAAGTGTCCATGATTTTGTGGGGATCTATTTTGTGATTGGAAAGTTCATTTGAAAAAGGATTAAATTCACCCTAGTTCAATTTAAAATTCATTCACATGTTCCTCGGCATTTTTTCTTCAGCCTTCAGAATTATACAGCCAGCTCTGCTAAAGTATAAAATATACTAAGAGCAAAATAAGAATCAAAACGTATAGGGTAAGGTGGACAATTGCTTTATTTCCTCCAACAATTACAAACTTTAAGCTTAAACAGCTTTTCGGACAGATGAAAATGGTAAATGCAATTGCCAGAATCAGAGTTAAGTGTGACGAAACCCATATATACAGAAATTATTGAATTAAACTTAAAGCTGAATTGAAACTGAATTTTTAAAACCACCTCAAGTTCCACTGCAAAAGGAAATTAATTCACATTCAGTTCACCTGGCAATTATAGGAGTTACTTTCAGATGCAATTCAAAGATTTTTGAATTAGATCAACAGAAATACTAGATTTATTTATAATCTGCCTGCACCTTTAAAGTCCAAACCTTGGTTAAAATATCGTTCTCCAATTCAGGTATGATTTGTCCTGGTCAGATGGAAATCCGACTGGTTGTTATTGCCATTTTGTGCAAGGGAAGCTAGAGTGGAAATGTTTTTGCAGCTCATGTTTTGCGTTGAATGGAACTGGGGGACAAATGAGGCAAGCAACTTGTGTTCAATTTAACATCTGCACCTGGAGCTCTTTTTGCCCTAGCCAGGAGCTAAGAGATAATGGAGTAATATTACCCTTTTCATGTTCTACAGTTGCAGACAGACTAGAAGAATATAACCCATAGTGCGGGATGTTCCCAGCACTAACTAACCCTTAGTTACCTTCCTTTGCACACTGAGAGTTACATGAGGGTGGTGGGTGCACGTGTGTGTGTGTGTGTGTGTGTGTGTGTGTGTGGTACATTCTGGAGAGGTGGCCAGAGTTGGTAGTGGGTGAAGCCATTCCCTCCCTGTCTTTTTCTCTCTTGTTAATCTGGGCCCTGCTCATGGGCGTAGCCAGGATCTATTTTTTTGGGGGGGGGGCAGGCATTATGCTAGGGAGGCAGAACCTAGTTATCTGCAATGGAACTGGTCTGTTAAGTATTTTTATCTACTTACTTGATGGGGGTGGGGTCAGCTGCCTCTCTTGCCTATGCCCATGGTCCTGTTACATCCAAGCAACCACTAACTTCAGCAAACATAAGGGCAACCACAACAAACCAGAAACAGATGATGATAAAGAAAAGTTCAACTTTGTGCAAGCCGCTTGGGGGTTTTATTGAATCACAGTGATGGTACCTGAGACGCTGGCCTCTTGGGCGATCCTAAGAACGCAGCGCTAAGGTTAAAGAAAACATCATACCTAAGAAGATGCTAAAAAGAAGAATGGGGCATCTTAGCAAATGTGGAATCAAAACGTTACTGGGTTATTTGGAAGAATATGATGGAATGTGCCAAAGTGACTTAAGTAAAGAACTACCAGACACCAGGAGTCCTAGTTACGCTTTCTCCTAAAGATACATCTTACATGGCTTTACCTTTGTGAATAATGACATTGATGGAAAAGAGGGGAAAATCTGGTCCAGTCCCTGATCAATTTAAAAAGATGTGCAGAGACACTTTCACACCCTCCTATCTTAACACTCTCCCCACATGTACCTGCTGTTCATCACACACACACACTCTGGGTAACAATGAGTTTTATTCAAAAATGCCAGGAAATTTCAAAATTCTTTTACAAACTAGGTAGGCTGGAGGACAGTGGAAAGACACCAACTCTTCCTCTAGGGTAGGAAATGGCAACCTAGGATTCTCATGCTATTACTATGACTGTTTTGCACACAAATGCTCTATGCATCATAACTACATTGGCAAAACAGTCATAGTAATAGCCTGAGAATCCTAGGCCTGCCATTTCATACCCTAGCATAAGAGTTAGTGTCTTTCCACTGCCTTGAAAAAAGATAGAGCAACATAAAATGTAATACTTAAAATACTTAAAATCTCACATGCATATCTTAATCCATATGATATTTTAAGCACCATATTACATTTTCTTTTATGTTGCTCTATCTTTCTTCAAGGCTCATTTTTAAAAATGAATTTTAGTCTCTGAATTAAGCATTGCGAATCAGCACATGGAATGATTCATTTCGGCTGCTAAAGTTCAAGTCTGAGACCAGCTTACACCAGCAAATTAACCTTTCTCCCACTCACACTCATTAGTGACTAATGAAAATGGTGATAGTGGCTTCGGGTTTGAAGAATAAGTCTTCCTTCTGTTTTAAATTCAGATATTGTAAAGTCACTAATTGACCTGCAAAACCAGACCTGCCAGTTCATGCCTAATGCACCTACGGTAATTCATTGATCATTTCTGCATCCCCTGCAGGCGACTGAATCTGGATCAAGAGGGCAGTGTGCACAAACAGGTTACAGAAGTAAATCCCCCCCCTTACGTTTAGCAACACCCGAGTCCTGTATGCTGGAAGCATACAAAGTTCCTCATATTTCTCAATCTTCATAACCCTGCAGAAGTTCACAAAATGATGGGTCATCGTGACAATCTAAGAGCTGCATATCTGTAATGTAATGGTTTCTAGCCTGGGGATGCATACCAAAGTCTTCTCAGGGCCAGAAGTGAAAGATCACCACACCACATACAATCCAAGCTATTTTTCTCCACCCATCTTCCTTGTCTGTTATAATAACCCCTCTAGAAACTACAAGTGGGGCTGGAGCTGGATTAGGGCAGTACAGGCAGTTCTCCTCCACAAGGCGCCAAGCCAAGGGGGAGCAAAATAACAACAACAAACCTATATTTATATGGGTATCTACTATGAAGATCCATAAAAAAGCAACTTTACCACAATAAATTGTGAAAACTAAGAGATTTTTTTGGGGGGTGTGTGTGCCAAATTTTGTCTTCACTCAAGGGGGTCTGGTGCAGTTTTTTGGCAGGAGTGCAGTGGTCAAACTGTGGATGCTGAGGTGACTTACAGGTCAGTCACAAACCACCATTATGTATGAAGGCTAGTACATTTTCAAGATGATGCTGTCTCTATGGGAAGAAAAGCAAAACAGAGTGCTAATTTGAGATGGGGCTCAGGAGGTAGGGCTGCCATATGTCTAGGATTTAAAAGGCAAATCAATCGAAAAATCGTGGGTGGTTTTTTGTGTGTTTTTGTAAAAACCCCAAAACCACAACTTTGGGGTTTTCATAAAAAAGCTCAACAACATTTGGGGGACCCTGGTTTTTACTTCTTGAAATATGGCAACCCTAACAAATGCTTTGCTGTCTCAAAAATGGAGGGGTACATAGCCTACCTAAATGTTAGAGTTTTAAGTCAACATTGCTGGTCCCTGAATCCCTGCCCCCCCAATAAGCAATGTATACTGTATATTATCTCTGACCAGATTTTTAAAAAACTATGGAATTTTGAAAGAACAGCTTGAAAATGGGCACTTAAACCGATTTCTCATTTTGAAGGTATCCTCTTAAAATATATAAATGCATATGTAAAATGAAGTTTTGACTGTTTCAACTACCTTGCATCTTCATTTGTTGAAACCAGTGTGGCAACCGCTGTTGACAGCCAACCACAGATGAAGAGAGAACATTTCACTTCCCTTAGTGCCATTGAATTAAAAAGCTTTTTTACTTCCTGGGATGTTTAAAATCCCATGTGGAAGAAAGATGAGGACATGCCCTATTTGTGTTTGGGCTAGTTGAAAAGATAATTTAAAAAATTGGCAGGAATTGTTTTGTGTTGTATTTTATCCCCATGACATGTGGGGCAAAGATGACAATAAAACTGAAAAAAGTATATATATTTCTAATTGAAGTGCGCTCGAGAAAATAAACAAGGTGTCATTTGTATAGTGAAGATCTGTAAACTGCAGTAAATGTAGACTTTGCAGTGTTGCTAAATTTGAATTTCAAGTTTCCTTCATGCAGTGCTGATACTGACCCTACAGAAAAAGTTAGCATGGTGAAACCACCTAGGGTTTGAGAAGGCCCTTGGTTTAAACCCCACACAGCTATGAAGCTCAGTGGACGACTGTGAGCCCAGCTGCTCTTTCTCTCATGATTGCTGTGCAGATAAAATGGGGTGAGGAAAAACTTGTATGCTGGATATAGTGTTCAGAAAATAGCTTTAAAAATATATATTTCCCTGAAATTTATGAATGGGCTCACTTGGTCAATCAGCAAAGAAACGTTCTGCAGGCACTTTTAGCTGTTTCCACCACGTTAGAACTACTTCTCTGCTTCTGGCATCTTGTGGAAGTTAAATCTTTTGCCCTGGGGCATAACATTGGGCCTGATGGCTTTCAAGTCAGTTCCAACCTTACCAGTAAATTCTATTAGTTCTTACTGGGGTTTCCCAGTTATTTTTTTTATTACTATTACAAAAGTAAAATCAACACCATGATACAAAAACATTCCGTAACAAAGTAAAATATAAATAAATCTCTTTCCTTTCTCATGAAGATGCCCAGCAGGCCTGCATCCCACATTCACAGGCTCCTGAACATTACCTGGTGATGGCGATAAGGAACAAGGCACAGTTAGCCTTCATCTTGATTGGGACCCAAAGAACTATTTCAGGGGTGCTGAAGGTCATAAACATGCCAAAGGACGACTTGACTTCCCTCTTCTCGGAACAGGAGATTCTCCCCTCTTCCTTATATTATACAACCCCTTCATTTTGAAATGCGGTTTCATCATATGGTACAGGGGACTGTTCTTTGACAGACTCAAGTACAACGCTGCCTTAGGCATAATTTGAGGGGGTTTTTTTTTTGTTTTTTGGTATCCACAGACTTTGCAGCCTGGGCTAATGAGGTACTTGTGCATTGACAAGTGCATGATAGAATCCACCCATGGCCAGCAGCTGGCTGTGAGTTCCCTGTTCCACTACTTTGCCATTCTGGATGACTGCTATGATGTCAGAATTCTGGATCGTGGACAACCGATGAGCAATGACTATGCAGGTCCGACCCTTTCTAGCTTCATCCAAGGCCTTCTGGACAATCTGCAGGCATGGGCAAAGAAAAAAATAATATTTAGAATGATAGCCTCGATTCATCCCTACCCTGCTGCAGTACAGGAAGCAAGGCTGCAAGTTGACTAACCTTTTCACTTTCTGTGTCAAGAGCTGATGTGGCTTCATCCAAAAGAAGTACTGCTGGTTTTCGGACAAGGGCACGGGCAATGGCTATTCTTTGTTTCTGTCCTCCTGAAAGCTGTGCTCCTTTGTCACCTACTCGAGTATTATATTTCTGTAGGTTGTTGTTGTTTTTAAAAAAGAAAAGATCACAGACATTGTGAGTGTTGTGAAGAGCAAGTTAGACCTTTCGGCATCCTATCAAAACTAATAGGCTGTGCATCTGGATCCTGTGCAGATGTTTCAACAGGGGAAGAAAAAGGATTTGATATCCCGCTTTCACTACCCGAAGGAGTCTCAAAGCGGCTAACATTCTCCTTTCCCTTCCTCCCCCACAACAAACACTCTGTGAGGTGAGTGAGGCTGAGAGACTTCAGAGAAGCGTGACTGGCCCAAGGTCACCCAGCAGCTGCATGTGGAGGAGCGGAGACGCAAACCCGGTTCACCAGCAAGAAGCAAGACCCACTGCTTGCCACAGGACTTCCTCAAGGATAAGTGTGCATGGGAATGCAGCCTTAAATATGCATTTAAAAATTAATCTCTGACCATACTTTATAAGGTTGGGGTGGGCTACCTGTAGCCCTTGGCCTAATTTCATATATGTGGTAGGGAGAGAGAATGACCAGAGTGCGGGGAGATGTGACAGAGAGAGAAAAGGATACACCACCCAATTTTGGCTCCAGCCCTGTCCACCATTAGCACATGCCCCCCTCAGAGGAAGCCCCTAGACAGGAAGCCCCTTCCCTCATGCAAAGGATTCAGCTGTAGGTTTCTATGCAACTGGGATTTGTGCAAAATAGGATAGTTATTCCTCTGGAGAAAGAGAATGCTGGAAAACGTAAGGACATCATTTACCTCTGGGAGATTTTCTATGAAGTTGTGGATATTAGCTGCTTTAGCTGCTTCTTCAACTTCTTCCTGACTGACAACTCGGCTGTTGTCGCCATACTGGATATTCTCTGTAATACTGCAATCAAAGAGAATAGGCTCCTGTTGCACAAGACCAAGTCTGGATCTTAGCCACTGTATATGTAGAGATTTGGTGTCCACGCCATCTGCAAGCTGTAGGTAGAAATGGAAGTACAGAAAGTTTGTAATGAGCTTCTGCAGAGTTGAAAGACACAACAATAGGCAGCTGAACCTGCGTAAAATTTAATGGACGCACCAAGTTTATGGTCTATATTTATTGTTGGGAAAAATATATAGACATGTAGCATATATAAACATGTATTTTTAGGAGAAAGTAAATACAAAAACCCGCATATCAGATAAAATATGTGCATTTTAAAAGCAATTTTTGTGTGTTTAAAAGAAATGGCAAATGACAGGATCGAATGGACTTATGATTTTGGACACATACAAAACTGACACAGAATGGAAATAGACGGATCTGTCCATCCCTGCTTACCACTTGTCCTGATCCTGGGTCGTAGAATCTCTCCAGAAGCTGGATGGAGGTGCTTTTGCCACAACCACTGCTTCCCACCAATGCCAGAGTTTGCCCCTTGTTAACCTTTAAACTGAGTCCTTGCAAAACTTGAACTTCTGCTCTAGTTGGATATTCAAAATGGATGTCTCTGAATTCAATGTTGCCGTCAAATTTCACCTACATTGCGGAGGGTGGGAAATGAACAAAGATATATGTTATGGGTTATGTATAAAGCCATATCTCAAATAAAGGAGTTTCTTTTTAAAGCCAATTTTAAGCAACCAGAAACTGAGCTGACAGCAGTAAATAAAACAGCATTATATTTCTTTTCTTTTATTCCAGTAGACTACACCGAGCCCTGTTAATAAAAGAAGCACAACAATTCTATTTCTGAAAGCACTATCTGTATAGTCTTACCAATTTTTCACCTTCTTCACTATAGCTATCAATCACTGGCTTCCGATCCAAAAGCTGAAAAATTCTTTGTGCAGAAACCTTTGATTTGCCAAAATCTGGTGCAAGAGAACTGGACTGAGCAACATTCATAGCAGCAAAAATCACAGAAGAGAAGACTCTGTAAAACACAAAACAAAGAAGCATAGAAAAGCAAATGTTTTGTATTGAAAAGCAGAAGTCATACATCTCTGGATTCAATTGCAAACTACTGTTTATCTTGCAGAACTGAGATTTATACAGTGAGCTCCTTTTAACAGGCCTGCAATATTACTATGTACAGTACATCTCTAACACACTTATCCTGTCACTAAAATAGTGTATCTGTACATATTGTGTACATACGATATATACATAAGAGCAAGCCTAAAAGAGCACCCATTGTCTGCAATTCAATTCATGATAAATTATTTGTAGGACTATCCAAGCCTACTTAAGTTAAGAAAATATGCTTGAGACTGCAAACATATACACACTTTGGACTACTTTTGAGTACACACACACATAATTGCAATGAGAATCTATACAAGTATAACTAAGCAAAAGACTATTATAACAATGCTCAAGTTGAATCAGAGATGTTTTATTCAACGAGTATACAATTTATGCACCTGATTGCACCAATAATTGATCTGCACACTTGTAGTTATTCACACATAACACTCAACATTTGGGAAACTTTAATGTGGGACTCCCACCCTTTGTCCAAACTGCAAGTGAGGGCAGGATGGAACTTTGTCGCTTGCTCCTCCTCTGTCACAGTCTCTTGCAGATCAGAAGGCGTCAGGAAACATTTTGATAGATATACATATTTATGTATATAGATTTTCACATTAGTATTTAAAATCAGTTTATGTTTTGAGTTCATTGCCTAGTTCTTACAAAATACAGAAGACACACTCACATAAAAAGTTGCTCGAAGTTCATTAAACAATGGGCAATAAGCCACGCTCCGAATCTGAAGACAGCGGCATTTATAAAAAAGTTGAAACACTGGGCTATTCCATATGTAACTCCATGAAGGGGAGCCTTCTTCAGAGAGTCCCTGTTAAAGGAGAAAGCCAATTAAAGAGTCACAATTCATCATGAAATAAAAGGAACAGTATAGCTTCTACTCCCAAAGCATTTTAAAAAAGCAAGTCAGAGTCATTGCCTAAGATGCTAGAAAGCTTTTAAAACCAAAAAACCACACTGCAGAAATGAATCCTCAACAAATGGGGGTAGTGGAATCATACTACCCATTTTCTCAACACCCAGCCCATCTTGGGACATGACTCATCTATATATGTTGGGCATAACAAGCAAGTAGCACAAATCCAAATACCATAAGCCCAATAGCTTGTCACTGTTATCGGGCAAGATTGGTCAAGCAAGGGTCTTCACCACTTACACACTGTGCCCAATCTGTGTAGGTGATTACAATTTCTTGTTATTCTGTATCACTGTGACGTTAAATTTCAAATCCTCTTTTGCAAATCCTTTCTTTTGATCCGAGTTGAATATACTTCTAAGTTGTATATACTGCCATCTGTCAATTTCATATTGCCGTATCTCTTCATATAATTTTAATCTGAATTTCTATTGTTCCTCTTCCAATAATTGTCTATATGTTAGCCAATTTGTCATCATATTCAGTTTTTTGATAGCATAAGCCTCCAGCGGTGATATCCACCAAGGTGTCTGTAGTTCCAGATGCGATCTATATTTGTTCCAAACTTTATATAATGCACCTCTTAATATATGACATGTGAATTCTTTATTGACTTTTACTTTCTCATAATTAAGATACGCATGCCATCCAATCTGTGTAGGTGAGCTGAGAATGGCAGCAGAAGAAGATGCACCCATGCTGCACACTGAGAGACACGGTATTAAAACCAAGACTTGTACTCCACTAATACCAAACCAGCTTGGATCACGCTAACGCTCATCAGTGTCTCTAGTGTCATCAGTAAGACCGTTTGCAAAATTAGCTGTAAATGAAGTAGAAATTCCTCCCTTTCCATTACAATACTAAAAGAGGATCATGGGAGACACATCATCACATCGCTATGGGAACTCAGAACTGCTGGGAACACAAATAAGACTGTTTGAATGGTGATTTCTGCATGCACCAAAGTTTTGGCATACCACTACTATTAGCTGAAAAGACTGTCTAGCAGTTGTATGCTAAAACTCAACGTATTCAAAGTTCTGCAGGAGCCACTGGACTTTACACATCACTCAACTGCACATTTTGGTATTAGCTGTTTAAAGCCATTGCAAGCCCCAGATATTTGGACCTTAAAGGGGTGATATCTATCTATCTAAATTGTGTATGGGGAAATGGTACAAGGTGGATTCAATCACACTTCCAGAAATTTAACATAATTATGCACAATAATATTTTTAGTTTGTGAAATCATGTAATTAAGAAATAAAACTCAGGAACTCAAAGAAGAAGACGACAGACTTGCATACAAATTTACCTGTATGGACCTTCTACGCTTGAAATGTATCTCTCAAAAAATCTGTCTTCTCTTGTTAATGAAACCACAGTTCTTATATTTTCTACAGCTTCTGTTGAAATCTGATTTGGGAAACAAGGAATGTACAAGGCTTTAGAAAATCCCGACTTCACTAAAGGTTAGGTGTTCTCCATTAGATGTTTAACCTCATAGCCACACACAATATTGAACTAGGTGCAACTAAGGGTCCAGGCATTGAAACAATATCAGAAGTCAGGCACTTGCACCCGGAGGGTTTGGGGACAGTGTCCTTGAAACCTGAAGTAACATATTGGAAGTGGTTATCTGCAGGGTTACTCCTTCAGTCAAGTACTTGCCGGACCATCCAAAGTGCACCATGCTGAGCCCCTTGTGGAGGAATCACTGTCCCCACTGTGGGTATTGATATCCCAGCAGTCATATCAGGAAAGCGGCCACGATTCTGCCTGAGCCAGTCTGTCACCTGAGGGCACCCAAATGAGAGCCAGTGTGGTATAGTGGTTAAGAGCGGTGGACTCGTAATCTGGTGAATCGGGTTCGCGTCCCCGCTCCCCCACATGCAGCTGCAGGGTGACCTTGGGCTAGTCACACTTCTCTGAAGTCTCTCAGCCCCACTCACCTCACAGAGTGTTTGTTGTGGGGGAGGAAGGGAAAAGGAGAATGTTAGCTGCTTTGAGACTCCTTCGGGTAGCGATAAAGCGGGATATCAAATTCAAACTCTTCTTCTTCAAATACAGCTGGGGACTTATTCCAGTTCCATGTACAGTCGTACCTCAGAAGTTGAACTGAATCTGTTCCAGAAGTCAGTTCGACTTCCAAAACGTTCAGAAACTGAAGCGCGGTTTCTGATTGACTGCAGAAAGCTCCTGCAGCTAATCGGAAGCCACAGAAGCCTCATCAGACGTTTGGCTTCCAAAAATAGTTTGCAAACCGGAACAGTCACTTACGGGTTTGTGGCATTCAGGAGCCAAAACGTTTGAGAACTAAGCTGTTTGAAAACCAAGGTACGACTGTAATTGAATGAACCCTGTATAGATTCTGAGGGTATTCACATCAACTGTTTTAATGGTTGGCTTTAGTGGAGTGTGTTTTAAATCAGTGTTCATCCTTTTACAGTGTTGAAAACTTGATGATATAGAAATATTTTGAATAAGCCAATCAACAAACCAACCAAGGGCTTCTGGGATAGGCATCAGTGGACAGGAATAAAAGTTAAGAGCCGTGTTGGAAATTTTCCCTTCTCTCACTGCCACAGATCTAATCAGAACCACATGTTTTAACTATATAGAACTCACTCTTCCAGCTTCCTCGAGGGCTTTTTGATCCTTTGACGCATGGCCGGTCACTGATTTCAGTCGTATAACATGGGCTATCATAACGAGTGGAATACAGGCCAGGATGAGCAATGTTAATTGCCAACCATGCACAAAAGCAATAATAATAGCTGTCAAGAGTGTAAAGATCGTTGAGGTTAATAAGGCCAGCCGACTTCCAGTAGCCTAGAAATAACAAAAACAAAAGACAACACGTTGGAAGTTAACCTCATTAAAGAATTAATTGCAAACACACATGCAAGTTAATCATGTTCATTAGTGGGTCTAACTCTGCATATGGCTAGCCATTGTCTTCCTAAAATAGCAAGTGAGTCACAATTATACTTGGGAGTTTAACTAAGAAGGCACAATGCACATATTTAATCTCTCTTTAGCTTCAACCAATACAGCAGCCCTGCTCTTGCCAAGTCATGTTCCTAAAAGTTTTGAAAAGCCATTTAACAGTCCTCACAAAATTCCTCTTTGTTAGTTAGAATGATTCATCAGGATTTTTGCAAAGGCACCTTGTAAGAGTCTCTATGCCAACATGATGTCAGCATGAGATGCTACAAATCTAGTAGGCTAGTTGGCACAATTATACCTGCAACCCAATGTCATAGTGCTGAAATAAATCATCCAGAGACATCTCTGTCAAACAACATTTAAGCGACTGCAGGAGATTCTCTCTAGACTGACCTCTCTCACTCTTAACCAACCAAATGCCCTGAGGTGTGCATTATATTCAACAAGCTACATGTACAGAAGTCAAGCTTATAGCAAGCTGAATCATCAATAGCAGCCACAAATTAAAGACAATGAGTTGTGTACTGTTCAATTTCATTCAGAGCAGACTCTTTGAAATTTATGAACCCAAGTTAGTCATATCCATTAATTTCTACTCTGAGTATGACCAGTACTTGATACAACCCACTGTCAGTGTGGTACATTAAATGCCATGCAGTTTCAAAAGTAGATTCATTATGCTCTTTCCACAAAAGCTTCTTTTTGAAATCACTGCAATTTAAATTTCAATTCTATTTTTTTTTAAAAAAACCCCTAAATAAATGGAAAGCATACTCCTTTGACTTGAGAAGCATCTGTCGCAAGCCGGGTTAGCAAAACTCCGATGCCGTTGTTATGGTCATCAAACCATCCAATTTCCTGAAAACAAAACAGATAATTTTTGCCTTTGCAAATGGATATTGTCATGGCTCAAAGCAGCCTATGAAGCTTTTGAAGTACGTGATAGTTTTTTTTTTTTAAAAAAGAAACCCTTAAGAAGTTGGGAGGGATTGTAGCTCTGTGACCGAGCACAGGTTTTGCCTCGGGCTGAATCTTTGGCATCTCCAAGCCAGAGCTGTGGCCATCAGTGGAGACAACACTGAGCTAGATGGTCTGACTCAGCAGGTCAACTTCCTACGTTCCCGCAATCTTTTGTATAACGACTTGAGGCTTCCCTACTTGGCCTTCAGCATGGAGACTAGAGACTGCCCCTGAAGACAATGGACCACATCCCAGACCCACCCACAAAATTGCTCCCCTTTTTCCTGTATCTGTTGGTGTTACCTGTTGAAGCAATGCTTTGAATGAAAGTGATCGCAACCTCATAGTCAGAGCTTCCCCAGACCTCCCAAACATGAATCCCTGAAAAATGTAAACATAAAGCATTTAGATTTTATTTACCTGTACAATGCCATAACATTTTTAAGACTGACGAGCTATAGACTAAAGCGCTGGAAGAGTTGAAGCTATTTACTAATACAGAAGCTCAATAGAAATCCTACAGTATGTTTTGGTATTTTTCCATTTGTTAAGCTAAGTTGAGGAAAGTTTGCTGGGGGCCAACATTTTTCTGTTAGTTGAACAAGAACCAAGCTGTCCTCATTACAACACACACTGTATTTCCATTCCAGTGCTTCTAGAATAGGAATAAGGCCAATTTGCAAAACTAGTCACCCTTTTGCCTTTTCAAGCTTGCTCCTCTAATTAAGACACTGATAAAGTGTCCTATAAGCATAACACCCACAAATTTTGAGTACTGATTATGAAGGTCCACCTTTCTAGTCCCAAGGTCCAGGGGGCAGAGGGGGACTAGATGTTGGTCTGAGAAATGCAGTAACAAGAGGGGTCATGAGCAGGAATGGCAAAACATGCGTAAAATTAAGTAGTCAGATAGGAGAAACTACCTTCCTGAAACTGCAACAATCAACTTCTTCCTTGGTGCTACTGGCTACCAGGAACATAGGTTGCTGCACCATCGGTCCTAAATATTCTTTTCCCCACCACCTCACCCCATTTTATTTACATTTGGTGTTCTTATCATACTGAATGCACTGCAGTGGTTGCATTTCTGAGTGACAGCAGCTCCTCCCTCCATTTATAAAGCTACAGCCCAATCCAACTGTTGCCTTTGCAATATCAGTTTTAGATCACTGGGGCACAGAAGCTCATAGAAGTAGGTGGTAGGATCCTGCTCTCACCATCTTGTACCCCAACCCCAGTTCTGGACTGCCATGGATCCCATTACAATCAGAGTTTACAGTAATCATGCATCATTATTTGATTGAAATGTGCCCAGAAGCTTGAGGGCTTCTATATCTTAAATAAATGAAAACCATGGTGCCTCAACACCATTTATTTATTTTTTGCTGGGGAGTGGGGACAGGGATTCCTTGTTTTGCTTGAATTTTCTGAGTGAATTGGTACGTTATCATGGTCTCACAAATTTCAGCAATCCGCTGCGCCATTCTGATATTATTATTATTATTATTACTACTACTACTACTATTATTACTATTATTAAGTAGGCCTTAGGATAGTCCTTACCTGGACAACATATGTTATTAAGCTGATCACTCCCAACAAAAGAAACATAAGAGAAAACAACACCGTTTTTTGGCTTTTCTTGACTTCGTCTGTTTCTTGGAAAGCCTGGGTTACAAAGCACAGAGATAGTCACCAGTACTAGAAAATCATTTATTTATTTTCTACACTGCCTGTCACCCGAGGATCACAGGGTGATTTACAATATAATAATAAAAAAATACATAACATGGTAACAAACAAAAACAATACCCCCAGCCCGCCAGTTTAAAAGACCATAGTTTGTTTAGTTAGCCAAAGGCCTGGGAGAAGAGAGCCATCACTGAAGAGGCCCGTCCTCCACTTCAAAAGGCAGAGACCCTGAGAGAAGAGACTCTCCAAGTGTTAGAAGACTGGAAAGATTAATATGGATGGAACTGCCCTTTAAAGCTACCTAGGGCTTTAAAATGTTATATGCATTTTGAATTCTGATTGGAAACAAACTGGAAGCCAGGCAAGATCTTTTTAAACTGGCCAAATATGTCCAAATCAGAAAGCCAACTTATGTACTGTATTTTTCCGTGTATAACACATGTTTGTGGGGACTCCAAATTAAGAAAATGGGGGGAGACTGTCAAGAGTTGTTAAGGACCAACGCTGAAAATAGCAAGCAAAGCAAAAGCCGCCATTCGCCTGCCCAATTGACGCAGGGGCAGCCAATCAACAACAGCCCTTGCCGCAGCCACCAATCAACCGTCCAACAGCTGCTGACAATCTCCTGCTCATGGCTGCAACTAATCGCCCGTCCCCCCTCTGCACTATCTGTGTATAACATGACCCCCAATTTTTAACATAATTTATAAAGATAAAAACCTCATCTTATACACAGAAAAATACGCTATTTCTAGTTGGCCTGTAAAAAGGCATACAGTGGGGAAGACTGAAAGCTACGCTCCTGACCTGACACCAGAGTCACTGTAGCTTACGTGAATCAAACTGGGCTGCACTGGCAGAGCCTATCCAGTACTCTTGCAGCCCCAACCTCTCTACTGCTCCCAGACGAGTAAGCTGTAGCGAGGCCAGTGGCAGGAGGGCAGCTCCATAGCCCCATAGGCTGCCCCCACAGTTGCCCAATATTTAACGCATATTGGCATTAAATCTTTCAGGCTTTTAAATTATCTAGAATGTGTTTTTTAAAAGTATGCACTGGTTGAGAGCAAAAGGTGCTGGCAAAGTATCCTTATTCTAAAGGCATTTGGACCAGATGTCATTATGGAAAACCAACCAATGACACACTGAATTTCTTTGTTTTCAATGAACTGAGAAGAGGGTAACATCTTCTGATTTCTTTCTGCAGGGCCTGTAAGAGAGAGTTGTTCTGCCTGGCCTTTGGCTTAGAATCAGTTTGATTCCCTCCCCCCTCTTTCTTTTTTCCTTTCTCCTCCTGTGAAGAGGCTGCATCTTAATGTTTTAATGTTGTATTATAAACTTGTTTTTTAAATTGTATTTTAATCAACTTGTTTTTATTATTGGTTGTTAGCTGCCCTGGGGAGGGCGGGGTATAAATAAAATTTATTATTATTTATTATTATTATTATTATTATTATTATTATTATTATTATTATTATTATTAAAGATAATGGAAAGTGGAAGCAAAAGGTTTTTGTAGAGGCTGAAGTATAAGCTTCTAAACTTACCCCAATTATTTTACCGAACAGAACAGCAAATGCAGGCGTGACGCCACCTCCAATGGCAGCAGCAATGATTCCAAACACTATAGAGCAGAATTCGGGCTTATTTAGGGCTAGAATTCTAGAATAAGGCACCTCAGGGAGCTTCTCTTCCTGTAAGAGTGAAAATTGCAGTTGTCACCAGCGGGTGAGAACACCGAAGGGGGTAATGTAATTGCCTGGGCAATGAACCATGCTAGCAGAAGATTGCTGGGAAATTAGTATGAACTCAGAATGTACTAAATACGGAAACTTACTGAGTTATGCACACCCATTGATTGTCAGCAAAGTTTTAATTGCTCAAAAATGTGGAGAAAACAAAGGGGGGAAATGGAACAAAAGGCCGACTCATGTCAAAATCTATCTAAAAGGGCACTGAAAAGTCAAAGTGGATCAGTCATAATGAATGGCAACTTTAACGCATGAACCTTTCTGATGAATGATTTTTAAAAGAGTCTTTTAATTTAATTTTGATTTCTCATCATTTTCATGTTTTGATGTAAGCCGCTTAATTCTTCAGAAAAAAGGGATCTCAATGTTTAAAAATTAAAAAGTAAAAATTGAGAACATTAGTCTAACACAGCTACAGCCATCCTTGAAGTCAGTGGTTAGGAAGCAATATCACGAGTGTATCAAACCTCTTCCAAATTGCTTTGTCTATCAGTCAAGCCCAATTACCAAAACCACCAGAGAGTTGTACAAAATTGCAATTTAACCAATATATATTTTTCTGCAGATATAGACATAGGTGTATCTTTATGTCAGGTTATATGAAGACAGAATCAAGCACACAAGTTTGTAGAAAATATTACTTGAAGTCATGAGGCAAGTTTTTCAGACAAGCTATTTTTCACAAGATTGATAGATACTGACAGAAGCATGACCATATTTGGCATATTATTATTACTATTACAATGGATATATTAAAAAGGTAAAGGTACCCCTGCCCGTACGGGCCAGTCGTGACCGACTCTAGGGTTGCGCGCTCATCTCGCTCAAGAGGCCGGCGCCGTCCGAAGACACTTCCGGGTCATGTGGCCAGCGTGGCGAAGCTGCAACTGGCGAGCCAGCACCAGCGCCGCACACGGAAACGCCGTTTACCTTCCCGCTATAAAGCGATACCTATTTATCTACTTGCACTTAGGGGTGCTTTCGAACTGCTAGGTGGGCAGGAGCTGGGACCGAACGGCGGGAGCTCACCCCGCCGCGGGGATTCGAACCGCCGACCTTACGATCAGCAAGTCCTAGGCACTGAGGTTTTACCCACAGCGCCACCCGCATCAATGGATATATTAATTACCTTTTAAACCATCGTCTCAAGGAGATTTACTCAAAAGATTATTTAAAACAGTTAAAAACACAAATACATTCAAAACAAGAGTAGAACCTTAACAATTGGGCACTCGTGGTAAAGACCCAGCTGGGAAAATCTATTCTCAGCTTTGCAAAATGGATGCTTCCAGGAATGCTACACAGGGGCTGTGTTTTTAAAGTCTTCACTGGCTCCCAGTTCCACTTTCCCACTCTTAACTCCATCCCTTCTTCCACTTTGCCTACTGTGAAACAATATTTTGTTCATCTGTCAATACCAGGCATAGGCAAACTCGGCCCTCCAGATGTTTTTCGGACTACAACTCCCATCATCCCTGACCACTGTTCCTGTTAGCTAGGGATGATGGGAGTTGTAGTCCCAAAACATCTGGAGGGCCAAGTTTGCCTATGCCTTGTCAATACTCTCTCGTTTGTTTGTTCTGCACAACTTTTTCTACACCACTGGACTGTCTCCCATTTCTGCAATCCCCCCCCCCTATTTTTTCTTCCCATGCATGAAGACAGATGCGATAGGGGAAGAAAACAAGAGAGCACTCCCAGGGCATTCGTCACCTGACAAGCAAGTCTGTTTCCACAATGGAGAATGTCAAGTCTGCACACCAGTGGATCTAAACAGTGGTTCACCTCATCTGCTTTACCTCTCTCTTGTGCTTTGGTTGGGGTGGGTCTGCCTTTATTTTTCACTGCCTATTTAATAATAATGGAAACTTTCCATTGTTATAAGAGTCGTTCAGGAAGTGGGTGGATAAATTCCTGCTGGCACTGCGTGAACCCACCTCTGGCCTATGCTTCAAATTTGCAGAATTGCTTTGTTCAGAGTCCAGCCATGGAAAGCAAAGATACATTTGGACTGAATGTAGGGAAGGCACTTCCAGGTGGCACTCATGTGCCAGAAAACCCTACATGTTAGACAGCCCCCACCATACCAATGCTGGTTATGCATCAGCCAGGGAGCAGGCCCACCATCATTTAGGGGAAGAACATCCCCTGCATGGTCCTCCTTGTTCCTTCACACGTTCAAACTGACCCCTGTAGAGAGTTAATGAAAGATTATCTCTGAGTGATAGTGTCAGGGACTGGGCAGAGGAGCAATGGTGGAGACCGACTCCCCAGTCTGACCCTTCCAGAGGGAGGGAGGTCAGAGCTCAGAGGAAGATGAGGGGGAAAGTTGGGAAATAATGGGAGAGGAGGAGCAGGCAGAGCTGGAGCAGCAGCTGGCTGACACGTTATCACTAGAAAGCATTCCAGACCCACCACCTTCCAGAACCAAGCAAGCCTTAAAAGTAGGAGAGCAAAGAGCTCAAAGACAGATGCCACTAAGTGGCGTGATGCTGATGACGAATGAGGAAGTGGGAGAGAAGGGTGTGTGTGGAGAATTACTCGGGACAACGCCATTATCCGAGAGGCTGTGTTCCAAAGCCTCTCTCTGTAAATACTGAATAAAAAGCGGATGGTAAGAAACTTTTCTCTGTCTTTGTACGTTCCTGGCAACCGGCCGTGGGTGTTGCTTGCAGCCACCTGACAGACAGAGACTTTGTATTTAAACCTCAGCCAACATACATGCACCAATAAAAAGCATATGGATTATGAAGTTCATGAAAGCTGAAACTAAACAGTGCTCAGGTCTAGAATGATGTATAAGAAACACAATGCATCTACCATCTTCACAAAATGGAATGTTCTGTTCTAAATTTTATGCTATTCTCACAAGGCATGTTAAGAATTAATCTTAGCACTAACCACTTTCTTCTTCTTCCCTTTCTTCTTCTTCCTCCTCTTCCTCTTCTTCCTGTCAGAGTATCTTTTCGTAGAAGCCCTACTGAGGCTGCGTTTACGGAAGCTTCCTCCCTTAGCTAATTCTGTGCCACCAACAGGATTTTCCAAGACACTGGCCTCCACGTCATTTAGATAATCATCCTCAGAGTCGTCGTCATCTTCCTCAGTCTCAAAATCTGTTTCTTCTACTGTTTCATCGCTTTGATCATCTCCACCATAGCACTAAGGTAAAGAGGAATTAGTCAGTCCGAAGAAAATTCATTACCCATGGAAAATATCAAGAGAAACGTATTTAATTACTATGTACAATGATTAAATCTCTGTACACAGAAAAGCATGTGGTGCACTCTGAAGTGGCACAATTTCAGATTTTTTGGGTGGTGGTGTCATTTTTGAGTTCCATTCCAAAACTAGCTGCCCAAGAGATATTCAGAAAAAGGATTCTAGCATAGTCTTTCTTTTTGTACATAAAGGTTTCCCCCCTTTTTAAACGCGCAATGAGTTTTTGACAAGAGTATTTTAACAGGCTGTCACACTTCTGCTCTGAAATCCTATGGAACTTGTGCTACGTGCTTTTCCTGAACATGTAGAGCACCTTTAACTGAAAAGTACTTGCCTATTTCTATCAATGAAAGTGGAATTAAAATAAATAAAACTACCCAGTACAGTAGTTCTCAGAAACAGACACAGACAGAAGAAAGCACCAGTTCAGTCTGTAACTTTGCTTGGGTGTTATCTGGGCAGATGGGTGGAAATAACCTTTTTAAGGCTGAGGGCCACACTTACGCATGGTCAACTATGTCAACTGGGGCCCTATGTCAAAGTTGGCTTGACCAAATGATTGGGGTTTTTTTTAGCAACAATTTTTGTGGGGTATTCCAAGCATCACAGAATGACAGCAGGGGACTCACGGGAATCATCAGTAAAGAAGGGGGGGAGGATTGTTATTATTATTATGAAAAATGGACATTTAGGGGGCACAAGAAACATTTTAGTGTTGTGGCATGACAGTGGCTTTCAGCATTGAGGCATAGGTTTTCAGGACCCACCTTATTTTTTATGGTTGAAAGCATGAAGGGCAGGAAATAACTACCATATTTTTCGCTCTATAGGACACACTTTTTCCCTTCTAAAAAGTAAGGGAAAATGTGTGTGCGTCTTATGGAGCGAATGCAGGCTGCGCGGCTAAGCCCAAAGCCAGAACCGGGAGATGGAGAGCTGCGCAGCGCTCCGTCTCGCTGTTCTAGCTTGGGGATGGCTGTGCAAAGACTCCGCAGGGCAGCGGGGTGCCTTCAACCTGCTACCCTGCGGAGGCTTCACAGGCTGTCCCCGAAGCCAGAACAGCAAGAGGCTATCCCAGAAGCCAGATCCCTCTTGCTGTTCTGGCTTCTGGGGTTCAGAATTTTTTTCTTCTTGTTTCCTCCCCGCCAAACTAGGTGCGTCTTATCGTCCAGTGCATCCTATAGAGCGAAAAATACGGTAACTAACTAACTACCGGTAACTAACTCCCATTAAAAAAAAAAAGACAATAGGGAGGGTCTGGGCCCTCTCTACAAAAAACCTCTTGCATGACCTGATACGACTCATAGGTCATGAGTTAGCCATCCCTGATATATATGAATTCTTTGTTATGTTACACTAGAGAAGCAAACAACATCTGGCAAAGACAAACATGTGTTGTTTCTCCTGAGTATCCCCATTTGTGTGCAAGTTAGCTTTTAACCACCAGTGCTGTGCCCACGAAAGGCGAATGCTTAGCTGTTTCAAGCACCTTCACTCAAACACAGGGAATATAATTGGGTGAAAAGGCAAACCCAAATGGTAGGTGCAATAGCATGATGCAAACCTTACAAAAGTGGTCCATAGCAATGGTTTCGCTTCTTTGGCAACCTGCCATCTTTCCCAACACTCTTAACTCTGTGGGGGCAGATGTCATAGGCGAAGGGGATCGAGATACGGATATGCTCGTACCCCTTCCAATCTGCGCCCCATCCCGAGAGACGAGGGTAGGGTGAGCAAGGATTACTCACCTCCGTCACTGGTGTTGTGCAATGCCAGGTCTATAGGCAACAAAACCGCCACCCTGCGAGATTTCATCATCTCGCAGGGGGTCGACCTGGCTTGTGTGACGGAGACCTGGGTGCGTGAAGGGGATACTGTTACCTTACGAGAGATGGCGCCCCTGGGTTTTTCCGTCCTCCACCAGTCACGGACTGTGGGCCGGGGGGGAGGGGTGGCACTATTAATCCGGGAAGATTGTTCTTTCAGGGCTCTACCATCGCCATTGATCCCCGGCATTGAATGTGTTGGCCTAGTGTGGGGCTCCGAAGTGAGCTTGGCTGTCTGGCTGGTGTACCGGCCACCTAGCGCACCAGCAGCCACCCTGTCAGGCCTGCTGGAGGCGGTGGCCAGCTGGGCCTTGGAGTTCCCTAACCTATTGGGGGACTTCAACATCCATGCCGATGCCACTCCCTCCTCACAGGCTCTGGACCTGGTGTCTTCCATGGCGACACTAGGGCTCTCCCAGTTTGTTTCGGGCCCCACACATCAAGCAGGCCACACGCTGGATCTGATCTTTGGCGTCGGTATAGATGTGATCATGTTTCCTTCGATGAAGGTGCCATGGTCTGATCACTACGCTCTGAAAGCCAGGATTGATGTTCCACCCCCACCCTGCTTAGGTGGTGAGCCGATTTGGGCTCGCCCGCGGAGGCTGATGGACCCTGATAGATTCCGTCAAGCCTTGCGGGACCTTTCTCCCCCTGGCGACTCACTGACTGAGCTTGTTGAGGGCTGGAATACCCAGCTCCTGGCAGCCATCAATGAGATCGCACCTAAGCGCCCTCTGCGACCCCGCAGAAACCGGGCTCCCTGGTTTACTGAGGAGCTCCGGAAAATGAAGCGGGACCTCAGACGGCTAGAGCGAGTATGGCGGGGTGCCCGTGACGGAGCCTCAAGAACATCTTATAGGGTTTTTATGAAAACCTACGAGATGGCAGTGAAGGCCGCTAAGAAGTCCTACTTCTCGGCCTCCATTGCATCCGCTAGCTCTCGCCCGGCACAATTATTTAGTATAATTCGGTCTTTAACGTCCCTCGAAGGACAGCCAAATTTAAATAACAATTCGACACACAGCTGTGAGGCATTTGCGAGCTTTTTTGCGGAGAAGGTCCTGTCGCTCCGCCATGACCTCCCTGCCAATTTGGATACAATAAAGGAACTGGAGGCCCCTCGACTGTCCTCGGGTCCAGTATTGGACCACTTTGACCGGATATCCCCAGCTGATGTGGACAGATTCCTCCGAGCTGGAAAACCCACCACTTGTCCTCTCGACCCGTGCCCGTCTTGGCTGATTAGAGCGTGTCCAGACGAGGTGCGGGCCCCCCTGGGGGATATCATCAATTTGTCCCTTGGCACCGGGACATTCCCAGGGGAACTGAAGGAGGCAGTGGTGCGTCCGCTCTTAAAGAAAACATCATTAGATCCTTTAGATCTATCCAATTACCGCCCAGTTTCGAATCTTCCATTCCTGGGTAAGGTGATTGAGAGAGCGGTTGCTGAACAGCTTGGTAGGTTTCTGGATGAAACATCGGCTCTGGATCCATTCCAGTCCGGCTTCCGCGCTGGTCATGGGACCGAGACGGCTCTGGTCGCCCTAACAGATGATCTTCGTAGACAGCTGGACCGAGGCGGGTCGGGGCTGCTGATTCTTCTAGATCTGTCAGCAGCTTTCGACATGGTCGATCACGAACTTCTGGACCACCGCCTCGCCGACGTGGGGATCCAGGGCACAGTCCTTCAATGGCTGCGCTCGTTTCTCTCTGGTCGGGGACAGAGGGTGGCGCTTGGGGGGGAACTGTCATCCCGCCACTCCTTGGTGTGTGGAGTGCCTCAGGGTGCGATTCTCTCCCCGATGCTTTTTAACATCTTTATGCGCCCCCTCGCCCAGCTTGTCCGGAGTTTTGGGCTGGGCTGCCATCAGTATGCTGATGACACCCAACTCTATCTGTTGATGGATGGCCATCCTGACTCGGCCCCAGACACACTGATCAGATGCTTGGAAGCTGTGGCTGGATGGTTACGTGGGAGCCGGTTGAAGTTAAATCCTTCGAAGACAGAGGTCCTCTGGCTGGGACGGGACGATATGGGATTGAGGGGGCAACTCCCATCTCTTGCGGGGGTGCAGTTAGTGCCAGCACCGTCCGTTAAGAGTTTGGGTGTAATCTTCGATACTTCCCTCTCCATGGAGGCGCAGATTGCAGCTATAACAAAGGCGGCATTTTTTCATCTCCGCCAAGCTAAGCAGTTGGCTCCTTACCTCTCTCGCCCTGACCTAGCCACTGTGATCCATGCGACGGTCACCTCCAGACTGGATTATTGTAACTCGCTCTACGTGGGGCTGCCCTTGAGACTGACCCAGAAACTCCAGCGGGTGCAGAATGCCGCAGCGAGACTCCTTACGGGGTCTTCGCTGCGGGATCACATTCATCCGGTGCTATACCAGCTGCACTGGCTCCCGGTGGAGTACAGGATCAGGTTTAAGGTGCTGGTTTTAACCTTCAAAGCCCTACACGGCCTAGGACCCTCGTATCTACGGGACCGCCTCTCCTGGTATGCCCCACAGAGGAACTTACGGTCCTCAAATAAAAACATCTTGAAGGTCCCAGGCCACAGAGAGGTTAGGCTGGCCTCAACTAGAGCCAGGGCTTTTTCGGCTGCGGCTCCAACCTGGTGGAACACTCTGTCACAAGAGACCAGGGCCCTGCAGGACTTGACATCTTTCCGCAGGGCCTGCAAGACAGAGCTGTTCCACCAGGCCTTTGGTTAGGGCACAGCCTGACTCCCTCCTTTGGCAATCTTTACAATACTTTAGTTTATAGTTGCCATCAATTTTGATTTTAATTAATTCTTATGATGTTTTTATAATGTTGCACTATTTTAGTGTTGTTAGCCGCCCTGAGCCCGGCTTCGGCTGGGGAGGGCGGGATATAAAGAAAATTTATTATTATTATTATTATTATTATTGAAAAGGATCTCTAGTCTCTCACCTGCCTGCCACAAAGCCCTGCGCACTTCCACGCTTCACCTGGTCCAACCTCTTTCTCCGAGTTCCCATTATGCTGACCCATGGGTTTAGCATGATGTGTAAACTGGGCCATGATGGCTCATTACCTGTTGCATTACAAGTGCATAGTAGACTCCCTTATGTGCCATGAGCTCGTCATGGGTCCCCTGTTCAACAACGACACCTTTCTCAAAGCCAGCAATAATGTCGGCTGTCCTGATGGTGGAGAGTCTGTGAGCAATCACGATGGTGGTTCGCCCAGTTCTGGCCTTGAGAAAAAAGAAACGAAAAGGGGTGGGAGAAGGCAAACATTTTTGTATACACAAACACAAGAAACATATACACAAGAAACTTGGTTCATCTGAAATCTGCACACAGGATGTCTAAAAGGAGGAGTCCCAGAGATTATTTATTTACTACCAATAACATACATCCAACAATTCTATTAATCACCTCTTATATTTAACTAGATTGTTATAGTTATAATTCATCTCTCACTTTTGATTTGCATTCAATGTATTTTCAGCACGTGATTAGACATATCATTATTGCTGTTTCCTCAACCGATTTAGCATTTCCTTTACAGATTTCACATTAAAATCTCAGTGTTGGCTAAATTAACATGGCTAACACTACAGTACACCAAGTCTCACTGCTTTGGCACCTTGCATTTTTGTTTGTTTTTATTTAAATATTTTTAAATCACACATAAGGGGGGGTGTGAGAATCCAAGGTGGTATACAACCTAAAAACACAGTATAATAAAAACACTAAACATATAAGTGAAACCTGGTTGGGCAAAGAACCTCAGGTTTGGAAGTTCTGTCTAAATAATATTTTTCAAGGGTTATGGCATATTCTTAAGGCCAAACTAGAACTGGCCTAGGAGATGCCTCAAGGAACTTCAGTTTTTTAAACTATAGCTCAGTTGGTTAAATTGTGGTGCTGATAACACCAAGGTTGCAGGTTCGATCCCCAGCATTGCAGGGGGTTGGACTAGATGATCTTCAGGATCCCTTCCAACTCTACAACTCTATGATAACAGACTATTTACCTTATCAAGTGCTGCTTGCACTATGGATTCGCTTTGATTATCCAGAGCAGAGGTAGCTTCATCCAGCAACAGGATCTTGGGGTTCCTGGCTAGGGCACGAGCAATTGCTATACGCTGCTTCTGCCCTCCACTCAGCTGAGCTCCCCTTTCGCCAACCATAGTGTCAAATTTCTGGGAAATTCAAAGCACAGAAATCAGACTGAATCACATGAGAGTTTCCACTCTTAGTTACAAACAAGAAAAGGCGATGCTGCGTAGAAGTAACACTCTACAGCCAAACACAAAACATTCAGTAACATTCAGCAAAGGAGCTTTCGTTTCTGTTTTCAGAGTACCATACCTCATGAGCATGGGTAGGCAAACTAAGGCCCGGGGGCCGGATCCAGCCCAATCGCCTTCTAAATCCGGCCTGTGGAAGGTCTGGGAATCAGTGTGTTTTCACATTAGTAGAATATGTCCTTTTATTTAAAATACATCTCTGGGTTATTTGTGGGGCCTGCCTGCTTTTTTTACATGAGTAGAATGTGTGCTTTTATTTGAAATGCATCTCTGGGTTATTTGTGGGGCATAGGAATTCATTCCCCCCCTCAAAATATAGTCCAGCCCCACACAAGGTCTGAGGGACAGTGGACTGGCCCCCTACTGAAAAAGTTTGCTGACCCCTGCTCATGAGCATAAGGACTTATTACTTGCAGCACAGATGGTGCTAATAACAGATTTATCTGTAAATATCTGGGACGCGGGTGGTGCTGTGGGTTAAACCACTGAGCCTAGGGCTTGCCGATCAGAAAGTTGGTGGTTTGAATCCCCGTGACGGGGTGAGCTCCCGTTGCTCGGTCCCTGCTCCTGCCAATGTAGCAGTTCGAAAGCATGAAGTGCAAGTAGATAAATAGGTATTGCTCTGGCAGGAATGTAAATGGCGTTTCAGTGCGCTGCTCTGGTTCGCTAGAAGCGTCTTAGTCATGCTGGCCACATGACCTGGAAGCTGTACGCTGGCTCCCTCGGCCAATAAAGCGAGATGAGTGCTGCAACCCCAGATTCGTCCGCGACTGGACCTAATGGTCAGGGGTCCCTTTACCTTTATATCAGGGACAGATTTAGCTAACAATACCTGGAAACTTTCCTAATGGAGAGAAGAAGGGGCGAAAGTGCTATGGTGGCACTCCAGTAATAAAATGGGTTTCTTCATTTGTGTGAACATTCTAAATGATTTGGTTAACTATTCACATTGGATTCACCAGTGTGTCCTATATGATCCAATATGCCATTTGCTAAGAATAAGTTTTTCTGTTATCAAAAGGAAGCAAAGGATTGGTTGACTGGAGCCATCTCAATGATTAACCACACTTAAACAATGGCTCATCTAAGCCACACATTTGAAGAGGACTGAATATCCAGAAAATATAGGAACAAAGAATTTGATTTAAGAGCTGAGCAGAGGGACATTTCCACTCACTCCAGTGTCCCATCCCACAGCCAGATGTACAGCTATGCTGTTGTTTTAAAAAAGAAAAATTATTTGTCCATCTACTGGAGTGAAAAACAATTAGCAATACAGTCATACCTCTTGTTACATTCGGTTCAGGTTATGTCTTTTCAGGTTGCGTGCCGCGGCGACCAGGAAGTACCGGGAACGGTTACTTCTGGGTTTCACAGCTTGCACATGCGCAGACGTGCAAAATGACGTCACATGCATGCGCAGAAGCGGCGAATTGTGACCTGCGCGTGCGCAGACGCGGGTTGCGTTCTGTTCAGGTTGCGAACAGGGCTCCGGAATGGATCCTGTTCGCAACCAGAGGTACTACTGTACAGTCGTACCTTGGTTCTCAAACAGAATGCATTCCAGGAGTCTGTTTGACTCCCGAAACCATTAAAAAACCAAGGCACGGCTTCCGATTAGCTGCAGGAATGTCCTGCAGCCAATCAAAAGATGCAGCACACAGAACACTCACTTCCAGGTTTCAATCATTCGGGAGCCGATTTGTTCTGGAGTCAAGGCGTTTGAGATCCAAGGTACGACTGTAGTTTAAAAGCTGACACGTGTAAATCCTTGCACATGTGGGAACGAAGTTCTCCAGATCGTAACAGAGAATGTGACAGTTCAGGTACTCACATCAGGAAGTTTGGATATGAAGTCATAAGCATTAGCTTCTTTTGCTGCTTGCTCAATGTCAGCATCAGTAACATCCTCTCTGCCGTAGCGGATGTTGCCTGCTATTGTAGTAGCAAACAATACGGGTTCCTGGCTTACAATGCCAATGTTTTCTCTCATCCACTTGAGATTGAGTGTCCGGATATCATGTCCATCTATGGTTATCTGGGATAAAGATGTAGCAATTTGTAGGAGGTCACAAAAGCAGGTTTTAAAATGGGCGTAGTTCATAGCTACATTCAGATAAACTTTCTTAGATAACTTCTAACTTTACAGATGATGAAGGGATAAATATACTCCAGTAAGCTATAGTTTTCCATTACATCTGAACCACAAAACTGTGGTTATTTGCTTTTAAAGAAGTCTGGATATGAAACTATGATTTAAAGTTGGCTTCAGATTCAGACTTGTTTGGAAACCACTGACCACAGTTTCCTGGTTCGAGCATAACAGATGACTTCTTGGTTTGTTTACTCAATTGCAAAGGGAGGGTGAAGAGGGGAAATGCTGTTTGTTCATATCTTATTATGACTGCTTGAATGCAGCCTATTTCATTAAGGGAAAAGCAAGCTAAAATGTTGACACATACGTACATACAGACTTGCCCTGGCCAAATCTTATGAACCTTCTTAATATGAACTTTTTGTATTTAGGCAATTAGTTTCAATAAGAGTTGTATACTGTATATTGACTTGAGACTACAGTAGGTCATGAAGGTAAAAAAAGGGCAACAAAATCAAAAAGAGGACAAGGCATTGCTAAGAAAAGCAAAAACTACAAATTGGGAGTTGGAAGTGGGATTAGATAAAGCCAGAGACAATTTAGAATAACTTCAGCAAGAAATATGCAAGAGAAATTCAAAACCTAGAAGGGTCCTGGTAGGCTTGCAGAGAAGGAGTGTGGTAGCTTTCTTAAATGAACATTTAGCACAATATATATAATTAGATCAGCTCTGATCCAATAATATAAAGTAAGCATTCAGGCTGGGTGCTAGCCAAATATGGATAATATTTCCAAGTTACATTATGGTCAAGTTTATTAGCTTATGAGAATAAGAGGCCATTAACTATTTTAACTAGGTGGGTGAAAAATTATGAAACGAAGGTAATGATATTGAAATATTCTCTATATCCATCCTGATGTTCTTATTAAACATAGGGAGTTTAAATTTCTAAGATATCAATTAAGGAATAAAAGAATTAAATAGAGATGGGGCATTCTGTTTAGACTTTCAATAAGGACAATGACTGACAGTTAAAACTATTGAAGAGCTACATGAGATGGAAAGGAACCTTAAGTTGACATTTTCAAAGGTTGAAAATAATCCAAATTCATGGCCCAAAACTAAAGATGGAGATCAGACAGCAGAAAGAGTAAATGTCAAGGACTGAGGGAAGGAACTAACTAACTAACTTCAGATAAGGGCACAGCAGATTTAGGCAAAGAAGAGCTTTAAGTAAAGGAAGGCCAAATAATCAAATAATTCAGAGAATTTATAAGATTAATTTTAACAAAACTATTATCTGTGTAGAGTATAATATCAAAAACATAGTCATGTGTATATATATATATGTATAATATCTATAAATGAAAATGTTAACAGTATTTGTGTATGTGTGTGTGTGGGGGGAATCATTTGTGACCATTTTTATTCTGTTGAAATAATATGTAAACTAAATGACCAGAAGCAGGAAGCACAGACTAAGAATTGCTCTTAAATTTAGTGAAAGTATTTAAAATGGGATTTCTTAACACAGTGGCAAAAGCACAGATGAATCTCTTACAGCAATGACTTCCAACCAAATATTTCAGTGCTTTTTCATATAGCAAACTGCAACTTGTGACACTGAAAATTGAACAGCTATGGTTCTGTCAAAACCTACTTCTCCTTCAGCGGGATCGTAGAATCTCTGCAATAGCTGAATTGTAGTACTTTTCCCACAACCACTGGAACCGACAAGAGCAATAGTTTTCCCAGGCTCGATTTTTAAGCTCAGACCTTTGAGAATCTGGAATTATTCACAAACATTTAAACATTTTAAACACAATGAAATAAAACAACAACAACCCAGAGATCACAGAAGCCTTCAGGGTGATTTGATCGATGAACAACATCCTAAAAATGAAACATGTTAACAGAGACATGGTTGCTGTATCTCAAAAACACATGCTGTGTTCTGAATGCAAACACCTGATTTAGTTGCTGATATTTTTATTTTGTTAAACAACAGCAATCCTAGTGATATATTTTAACAAAACCTATCAGCACTTATTTGAACACACAGTAAATCTTAATGCACATTTCCTTAAATACCCGAAACAACCAAAAAGAGGGGGGGGGGGAGAAAAAAGAAAAGCTTACTTGAGTATCAGGCCTTGAGGGATAGCTGAAACAGATGTCTTTGAATTCAATCTCTCCTCGCAGTTTGTCTGGCTTGAACCCCTCACTGGAACTGCTATCTATGGGGCGCGGCTGGAAAGGAAATTGGAAGTAAGATACATTTCTGTAACTGTGGCATAACACAGGCACGTTCTTCATTTTATGTCTAATGATAAACAAACAGGCCATTTCACTCTTTAAAATACTGCACGACTGTCTTCTCTTCCAAAAGGGCTGTATTTCTGGAAACCAGAACTGCCATTTCAGATGGCGGGGAACAGGATTCACAATGAACTTCAAAGATCACAACTTGCATAATATACTTATTGAAAATAAAGTAGCGAAAAAGCCAGTTTGCTGCAGCTACTTTATTTTAACACCTCATAAATAAATATATGAGTGCTCCTGAGGAATGAAGGAACACAGGTGGCGCTGTGGGTTAAACCACAGAGCCTAGGACTTGCCGATCAGAAGGTCGGCGGTTTGAATCCCTGAGACGGAGTGAGCTCCCATTGCTCGGTCCCTGCTCCTGCCAACCTAGCAGGTCGAAAGCACGTCAAAGTGCAAGTAGATAAATAGGTACCGCTCTGGAAGGAAGGTAAAAGGCGTTTCCGTGTGCTGCTCTGGTTCGTCAGAAGTGGCTTAGTCATGCTGGCCACATGACCCGGAAGCTGTACACCGGCTCCCTTGGCCAATAAAGCGAGATGAGCACCGCAACCCCAGAGTCGGCCACGACTGGACCTAATGGTCAGGGGTCCCTTTACTTTTACCTGAGGAATGATTATTTGTGGGCTAAAGCACAAGGCTGAGGTGTAGTGGTTAGAGTTCTGGATTAAGACTGGGGAGGCCCATGTTCAAATCCTCATTTGGCCACGAAGCTCACTGGCTGACCTTGGGCCAGTCATTTTCTCTCAGCCTGGCCTACCCCAAAGGGCTGTTGTGAAGATAAAAGCTGTATTTTGTGATAATTGTGTAATAGGGCGGTTCGTAAAAAACTTTTTTTTAAAAAAAATGCCTGCTCTAAAGGTCTTATCTTACTACACTAGGAATTATATTCCATGCATATCAGTTAATATCTTGACCCTGCTGCACTGAATTGAAATTTCAGCCTTCACGACATAGGAAAACAGTGAAGTAAACAGCCATTTTCGTGGAGGAGGGTCAAGATATTAACTGATATGCATGAAATTTCAGATATAGCTATATAATCCCTAGTGTAGTAAGATAAGACCTTTGGAGCAGGCATTTTTTTAAAAAAAGTTTTTTATGAACTACCCTATTGTGTAAGCCAATTTGAGGTGCTTCCAGGAAGCTTGGCTATCCAAATTGCAGTGAGCAGCAAGAAGGCGGCAAATGTAGAATGGTGTTGCTCACTTTCCTTCCCGGTGCTGAGTGTTGCTGCCAGTTCCTGAAAGGGGAAGGAGCTCAGCACAGCAGCAGAAGTGTTACCGTATATTGCTGCTGAGTTCCCTGTGTCCCACTCCTCTCTCTCAGAAATCGGCATTGATGCTTGGCATTGGGAAGGTAAGCGAGCAATGCCATCCTACCTGAACTGCCTTGCTGACCATTGCGTTTCTTGAGTCCTGAGAATTTCTCAGTGTTATAGTTGCCCACAATCCATCTGTAAACACATCATTAAATCTTGTTATCCCACATGTCGCCCAAACTGGTTGCATTTTTCTGTTTTAAAGCCATGACTATATATAAAGGGATACTAATGGGTTTGTTTGTTTTAAAATCCATTTTTTCCTATATTTGAAATGCTGATTCAAGAAATGTCTTAGGATAATTCATAACCTTCTATAAGAGCCTGTGTGATACTAAGGTAATTAGTTAATTAGACGATTACAGCAGTCATATTATACATCCCAGCCAATAAATACCTTCCTGATAATACTAAAGACTTCATAGGCTGCTCCTCGAGCATTAGCCACACTCTCCAAATTTGGGGAGGCTTGTCCAATGGAAAATGCGCCAACAATCACAGAAAAGAACACCTACAGTGAGGAAATGGTTGAAATAATTAACATTTGAAAACTAGGGATTTGCCATCAGTTAATGTAGTACCACAACAATTACAACTGCAATTCTATGCCTAGAAGTAAACCTCACTGAACACATGCAACTTACCTCCAAGTTAACATGACTTTTTAATTTTATTTACAGCAGAAACACTTTTACAAACATTTCTCCCCTCTCTTAAGTTTCTTCAGCTGTTAAAAACCTCCTATGTAGTCTAGCCATTGTGTCCAATGGAAAGAGCAGTTGAATTGTTCAGTCTGTAGAGCAAGAGACTTGAACTCAGGGCCATGAGTTCAAAACCCACGCTGGGCAAAAGGATTCCTGCATTGCAAGGGGGTTGGACAAGATGACCCTCGCGTTCCCTTCCAACTCTACAATTCTATGATTCTAAGAGTGCATAGTGTGGTTATTTCTGCGAGCAGGTGGAGCGGTTGATTAACTTAGCTCTGATAGAGGCACCTCTGTCTCGATTATTTTATCAAGAGGTGCCACTTCAGGGAAGAAATCTGTGCAGAGTAGGATTTTGTGTACGGATTGCCTTGCTGGATGTTATGTGCATCAACAAGAAAACAGGTCCAATTATGCATATTGTGATGGTAGATAAGGTTCATACACAGAGAGATTTAGTTAGGTAATGCTAGATTCTGGGCTTAATGGTATTCCCTCTTTAGGTTGCAATAGGTTTCTTGGGTTATTGCGTTTGGTTTGATTTTCTGTGTTGTGGTCTTGTTGTGAACCACCCTGGGACCTCCAATTATAGGACAGTGTATAAGTTGAATAAATAAATGATGATGATGAACCAAGCCAAGAGAAGAGTACTAGACTTCTGCCCTAATGTCCTTGCCCAATGGCACATACATATGCACTGAAACAAACTTTGGTCACCGTGAATGTTGGAAATTACTGCTTCCAGTATCCACACAGCACCAGTTTGAAACGAAGTCCATTACTGCACATACTGATCTGCAGGTCAAGATAATATGTGCAGAACCAGGTAGCAAAGCTTCTGTGGGTTGGGCTCAAATCTCCAATGCAGCCTCTACTTATAAGTTCAGAGCAGTGGCGTCACAACGGGGGGGGGGCACTGCACCCTGGGTTTCATGGCTTGGGTGGGGTGACAAGAAGGCACCCCACAAGCAGCCATGCCACAGCCGCATGTGGAGGATCCTCCGTTCATGGCTGCAGCCGCAAGCAGAGGATCCCGGTGCTGGCGGCAAATGGCTATGTACAGCGCATGTGCGGTATTGCTACGTACGGCGCGTGCTTCCTACGTAACAACACTGCACATGCGCCCTAGGTAGCGATGCCCCGCCTGGGGTGTCACGACGCCTTCGTTCGCCCCTGGTTCAGAGATCATTTTTTTAAAAGTCTGCATTCAGCAGGACAACTGACTTACAATTAATACTTTCCCGATGTTGTAATTTTCTTTCTCCTCCAGTGTGAGCTTGGTTCCATACCAAAAGGCAAGTGCATAGCATCCATATATGCAAAACTGGGAGACACCCATAGAGACATTGGTGGTGATGCTCTTTTTCATTCCAACAACCCTAGCGTCCTCTAGGTTTGCATCATACCTGAAAACAAACCGCCAAATGTGATTATTTAAGGTATTTCCCACTCAATTCTGCTTCCATACAGGCAAGTACTCATTGCTATTTATCTCTATAAACAAACCCCATACTGCTTAAATCTTCTGAGGCTGCTCTAGAACCACACTGGATTTTTCCTGTCTGAAGGTGTAGCCCACAGTTTTAACAAGAAATGTGTGTGAGAAAAGCAGGCATGTTTCATCCTGTGATGCCCCTTGGCTGAAGGCAGACGTTCGAAGAACATAGTTCACACTGGCTTACAAACCTGTTTCCATCAGCCATGTTGGATGGGCAGAATTATAGCTTGATCTCCACCTGAACATGCGCAACAATACACACGTTGGGTTCTACACTAATCTGGAGGGATGCTTTCAGTTGCTGATCTCTAATGCTCTCAAAGAACGCCTGTTTCAGCTTCTTCAGAGAAGGAACAAATGTACCTTCTAAATAGCTTTCCAATTACGCTTATTGTTAGAAGCGGCCTTACCTGGCTGTAGCTTTCGCCTGCCCATTAAAAGCAACAACGGTCCTGATGGCCGACAATATTTCTTCTGCCACAGCACCTGCCTTAGCATAGGCTGACAGTTCTTTAGTAGTCAACACCGACAGGAGCTGGAATATGTAAAAAATGAAACGAAAAATGAAGTTGTTTCACAGAACAACCCAATAAACTCATAGAACTATCTATGTGACAGGAAATGGGAACGGGTCTTTTATTCATAGGCAGTATTTCAATTCTAGCTCTGAATGACCCCTGGTTTACACCAGAGTAAGGAACATGTTTTAGCCCATGGACTGCATTGTCTTATAGGCAACCATCTGCAGGGTGCATGCCAGTGATGGGCTGCAGGCCAGAGGCAAAAGTGAGCAATAGACCTGCAAAACTCTCTTCAGCCAGGCAAGCAAGATGCATAAGTATAGTTCAAGGGCACTTTCCAGGCATGCAGAAACACTTGAGGTGGTCAAGGAGCAGAGTGGTGAGGCGAGGAGCCTGGGCAGAGTCCCAAGGCCCAGAGAAAGGCCCAGAGGGCTGCATTAGGCCCTAGGCCTTATGTTCCTCACCTGTTCTGCACCAACAAAATGGGTTACTTGTGCAGACAGTTCTCTTGCATGAGAGACTTTTCTTGATCATAGAATAAAGCTGATTATATGGGTTTTAGCAAAATGACGAAAATACTACTTTAAAAATGTATGTGCTGAAAGACTGGAAACTCCTTATAGACTTTTTGAGTGATAAAGAATGCGAACTTATGATATCTGGGTTTGAGGATTGAAGAAAATATTGCTTTTATAGAAAGCCGAACTGATGGGTGCTATCTTGGAGTGGATGTTTTGAATAATTTTCTACATAAGGCTGACAGACGAAGAATAAGAAGTTCTCTTTTCCCTTCCCTTTTCTTTTTTCTTTCTTTCCCTTCCCCCTTCCTGGCTTATGTTTTTAGATTATTTTATCTTTGATTAAACAGTATTGGATATTAACCTCTGTACATTTTCTTTCAAACATTAATAAAATTTATTTTAAAAAATGTTTGTGTTTAAAAAGGTTGCTGCTTTTCTTTCAAACAATGAATTCAGCTACGTCTTTGTGTGGGGATGCAGGGAAATGAGGCTGTATCTGTCCAGTTCCTTTCCATAGCTATTTAATTATAGTCATTGGAATCTCCAATTATAAGGCATATGTGCATTATCAATTAGCACTAATTACAGGAGGCTCAGATGTGGGTTGGGTAGATTTATTATTCATTATTATGTACTTATCCCACCCTTTCCTCTCAGGACCCCTGAATGGTATACATGGACCCTGCTATAGGTCAGGCTGAGAGAAAATGGTTTGCCCAAACTTCCCCTGTAAAGTTTATGGTCACGTAGCAACTTAAGCCTAATCTCTCTGGTCTATGTCCAACTTTCTAACCACACTATCTCTTTCCTACAAATGGTTAATAAGAATTCTTAACATGACTGGAACAGTTTCGTGGTACCAAGTTATGCCAGATTAATGGGGCACAGTCTTTAAAGAGTGTTTTAGTTCATGAACACCATGCCATTCCCCCCCCCCATGCAGGTTTTCATTTTATCCTTCTTTCCTTCGGTTCTCCACCCCCCTTTGTTGCGCAGATAAGGAGAATTTTCGTTTGTAGCAGCTCCAGCAACTTACATATGACCACACACCCCCAGATATAACGAGAAGCGGGCTAACAGACAAGATAACCAGGGTCAGCTTCCATCCGTGCACAAATCCTATGATAATGCCCGTCAAAAACGTGCTTAAATTCTGCATTATTATGCTGAGCTTGTCTCCAAGTCCTTCGTGAATGGTGTTAATATCACTGCAATTAAGGATGAAAAATGTGAATGTCAGTTGATGTTTTTATTCAATAGTTAAGTCTTCAACACCTTTGTGAATGGTGTTGAAATCACTGCCATTAAATACAAACTCAGTATGGCAGCCTATGTACCTTCCCATCCATTTGGTTATGAAGGAGGAATGCCTACGCAAACACATTTAGGAACTAGCCATGTAGGGATTTACACCTGGCCCACAGCTGGAATCAGTTTTTGTTACATGGCACTGACCCCCCCCCTTTCCCCCAGATTATAACATAAAACAGAAACATCTTACTCTGTTAATCTCGTGTTCAATGTTCCAATCTGGTTGGTATCAAACCAGGCCATCTCTTGGTGAAGTACAGCAAAAAAGAACTTCTCGCGTATCCTTGCTGTTTGTCTTGCGGAACTGGTCACAAAGGTCCACACCTGAATCATGCTGCAGATCAACACCCCAAATCCAATACCAACGAAGTAGTAAGCATGTCTGTTGAAGAAACGACAGGTCAATGGGGTATTGCAATCCAACGTTTCCCACATCATGCCCTCCAAGCGTTTGGGACAAGAATTCTCAACAGCACAGGTCATCCTGGCTAATAGTTAGATACGATGTGATTTAGAGTCGAAAAACTCTGGAGGGTACTAGGTTAGGGGATGTTATTTCTATGCCACCATTCAGCCGAAGAGGCAGCTCGCAAAGCTTAGAAGGTGAACAGTGTCTTCTGTGCTACAACTCTTATATTGGGGAAATGAGGGTGCACTCACAGTTAGGAAGTGCAAGTGCAAAGCGAAACTGATCCTTTAGTGTGGCAGCCCCTACATTTTGTAACTCCCTTCCTGCTGACATTAAGCAGGTGCCTTCGCTGTACTCTTTTCAGTTCCTCCTTGAAACATTTCTGCTTAGGCAAGCCTACCCAGACAGGTGGAAACTATATGTTTACAGTGGAACCTTGGTTCTCGCACAGCTTAGCTGATGAACAAATCGGCTCCCAAATGCCACAAACTCGGAAGTAAGCGTTCCAGTTCTCGGATGTTTTTGGGAAGCCAAATATCCAACGTGGCTTCTGTTTGAGTGCAGGAAGCTCCGGCAGCCAATCGGAAGCCGCACCTTGGTTTCGAACAGTTTCAGGAGTCACTCGGATTTCCGTAACACATGGGTAGGCAAAGTAAGGTGCAGGGGCCAGAACCAGCCCAATCGCCTTCTAAATCCGGCCCATGGATGGTTCGGGAATCAGCGTGTTTTAACATGAGTAGAATGTGTCCTTTTATTTAAAAAGCATCTCTGGGTTATTCGTGGGGCATAGGAATTCGTTCATCTTTTTTTCCTTTTCAAAATATAGTCCGGCCCCCCACAAGGTCTGAGGGACAGTGGACCGGCCCCCTGCTGAAAAAGTTTGCTGACCCCTGCCGTAACAGATTAAGTTCAAGAACCAAGGTTCCACTCTATTATCTCTTTTTAACAACAGTTGATTTTAATAATCTTCTAATACCCATTTTAACTTATTTTATGTAGAACTACCTAGTTTTTAGCTAGATTTTTTTAAAAAAAGGTTTTTATAAAAACAACAACAACAAGCCGTATATGAATTCTGTTAAATAAAGGAACACAATGTGCTTGAGAGCAAGATGAAAGTCCATGGAGGGTAAATCTGTAACTGGCTACCAGCCATGATGACTATACATTACCTCATAAATCAGAGGCACATGTTTCATAGTACCTGTGTTCAAGCATTTGAAGAGTACTCTTTGGAAGAAAGACCCATATATCCTTCATGTCACTCTCATTATCAGAAGAAAATTCTTAACTAATGTTTTAATATAATTTTTCAAGGTAATTGGGGGAAAAAAATTATTGGGTTGTATCCAATGCTGGTCATATTCCTTGGAATAGACCCACTGAAATTAAGTTTATGTTGTGAACCACCCTGATACCTGTGGGTATAGGGTGGTATACAAATTTAATTCAACATCATCTGAATAGCTGTCAGTGGGGAACAACTGTGGGAAGAGGGATGTGACTTCCCAACCAGCATCTGTTGGGTCTTTAGTCTTCTTATGTTTTTAAAGTCAGCCATAGCTCAGTTAAAAAATAATAATTGGATAGGTTCTTACACGGCCATTTCGTTTTCTATATCTGAAGGTGGACATCCTGAGATATTAGCTAGTGCAGCTTCTGCAAAAGAGAAGGCAGTAGTTACAATTATCAGAAGAGGTGCTGCAAGATTTTCTGGCAATGCCATCTTAGCATTTTTACATGGCATTGCATGGCACTGTTAATTATTACTTGACTTAACAACGAAAAGTCTCAAGTAAAGAAAGATTAAGAGTTGCAGGCATTAAGCAGCTAGCCGGTTTCTAACCTTCAGACCTGATCTCTTCATGATGTAGGCAACTTTCCTAGGCATTTAAAAAAATATGTCAGTGTCAATAAAACATGCATTCAGTCCATGAGGGACCAAGCATGGCACGTTAGTTCCATTTAATGTTTCCCAACTTAACGTAACTGGATTTAACAGAAGCATATGACTGTCACACAGCCACTAAGTAATACTAAATCCACAACCCCTCCATGGGAAAGTCGCTCATGAAAAAAAGGAAAAATAAAATTGAGAGTTGTTGTTTTTTAAGCACATAGCATTTGGAACCTGGGATGCAGGTGGAGCTGTGGGTTAAACCACTGAGACTGGGGCTTGCCAATCAGAAGGTTGGCGGTTCGAATCCCCGCGACGGGGTGAGCTCCCATTGCTCGGTCCCTGCTCCTGCCAACCTAGCAGTTCAAAAGCATGTCAAAGTGCAAGTAGACAAATAGGTACCGCTCTGGCGGGAAGGTAAACGGCGTTTGCGTGCGCTGCTCTGGTTTGCCAGAAGTGGCTTTGTCACGCTGGACACATGACCCGGAAGCTGTACGCTGGCTCCCTTGGCCAATAAAGTGAGATGAGCGCCGCAATCCCAGAGTTGGCCACGACTGGACCTAATGGTCAGGGGTCCCTTTACCTTTATTTGGAACCTGTTTGACACATGTGGCTTTTTCATCCCTCCCCCCCCCCCATCCTATATATCCTTACATCTCTGCCAATGCATTCTTTTAGTATGTAGACATCTAAGTATGAAACACGCAATTACCCAAACATATGAGATCCATTTTTAAACCACATTGTCCACACTGTTGAAACTGATGCCCAAGTGGACCCTGATTTGTAGGCCTGATCCAGTTGCCATGGCTGCCAAACAGTAGCCATTTGCTTCTCCCAAGCTAAACTTCCTGTTAAGCAGCAATGGGGAATCTCTGGCCCTTCAGAAGTTCTTGGACTTCAACTCCCATCAGCCCCAGCCAGTGTGATCAATGATCAGAGGTGATGGGGTTTGTACTTCAAGAATATCCAGAGGGCTACAAGTTTCTCATTCATGCTGTCAAGATTTAACCACTTGAGCAAAGGTTCATTTATTTTATTTTATACTGAGTGCTTGGAGTAGCCTTTGCTTGATTACAGTTCATCAAGATTAAGAATGTAAATTGGGGGTGGGGAGGTGAATACTGATCTCTAGCATTTTAAAGCTCTGTGTTCTCCAACAATATTCTCAGTCTCCATATCTAGAAACTCAAGAAGCCCACAATATTCATATATTCTCTATCTCTCTCTCACACACACTGCTTTTCCCCCTAAAACAATGTCTAGGGGTACTCTCATTTTCCTGCTCATATTGAAATATTGCCCCACAATGAGACCAAACTTAGATTCACAAAACATTTAGGGGTATGTGTAGCCCTGTGCCGCCCCCCCCCCCAGAATAAAGCACTGTGTGTGTGTGTTTATGTCTTATATTTATGTTATTTTTCTTTCTCATTATCCTGTGTATGACTGTAACACAGAATGCATTGATGATGATATGATAAAACAGAAAAGCAAATTAAAAATATATTAATAATAATAAAAAAGAAACTCAATAATCTGAAAAAAACACAGATGGGGCAAACTTAGTGATTTTTACCTGTAACATTATTGCGGCTGGTCAACACAAAGCTGTTTGTCATTTGGCCGAAGACGATGATTAAAAGTGGCTGTCCAGTTCCAGCCGCAGCAGCTGCGATTAACCCCACTATCATTAAAGTAATATCTAGCCCATCTGCAAAATGAAACTAAATTGAGAAAGAAAAAACAGGAGGAATCAGGTGAAATTATGGCAGAATATGTGTGTATATGTGTGTCTCTGTGTATATGCCCGTATGTATGTACACACACATCATACTTAGTCGGCTGCTGGGCTTTCTTTCTGTTCTTCCTACCCTACTGGTGCTCTTCGTCCGCTTATGCAGAACAGACCTTTGTACCCTCCAACATTTCTCTGATGAAAATAGGGACATTATATTGTTATTTATTATTATTTATTTATTATTTAATTATTATTATTATTACTATTATTATTATTATTATTATTATTATTCCCTCCATCTGGGCAGCTTCCAACATATACAAAAACATAATAAAACATTAAACATTTAAAAACTTCCCTATACAGGGCTGCCTTCAGATGTCTTCTGAAGGTTATATAGTAGATAGGTAGCCGTGTTGGTCTGCCATAGTCAAAATAAATTTTTTTTTCTTCCAGTAGCACCTTAAAGACCAACTAAGTTAGTTCTTGGTATGAGCTTTCGTGTGCATGCTACTGGAAGAAATTTTTTTTTATTTTGACGAAGGTTATATAATTATTTAGCTCCTTGACATGGGGGGGGGGTGTGTCACATAATTCCATACCCTCCAACATTTCTCTAATGAAAATAGGGCTGTCCTAAGGAAAAGCAGGACATTCTTGGATCAAATCAGAAACCAAGATGGCTTCTGTAAATCCTGGACTGTCCCTGGTAAACAGGGACACTTGGGAGGGTCTGGACCTTACGTCAGAAAGGCCTCTCTCCAGCTGAGAATTTTCAGTCATCATTTTAACCTTCTCTCTCATGGTTTCTTTGTTCCCATTGCTCTCTCCATTTCTGAGCAACTGGGAGTTGATCGACAGCCAACCTTTCTCTTTTAGTTGACTAGTTCCTCACACTAGGTCAGGCATATCCAAACTTGGCCCTCCAGCTGTTTTGGGACTACAACTCCCATCATCCCTAGCTAACAGGACCAGTGGTCAGGAATGATGGGAATTGTAGTCCCAAAACGGCTGGAGGGCCGAGTTTGGGGATGCCGGCACTAGGTATTCCAAATCTCATTTTGAAGAAAAAGAGACATGGCTGGTTGTCTTCCTCATATTTTGTATTGTAGGATCAAGAGCAGGGCGTGGGCTCATATATTTCCTCATCACTCTTCCCCTAAAACATCTGGAGGCCCCCAGGTTCCTGTGGGTCATGTTGCTTGTGCTATGGAGGAAATGGGGAAGGGGTACATGACTCTGAGTGATGCTCCTGATGTCACTACATTTGTAGATGTGAGGAAGGCACACATCTGAGCCAACCAAAGAAAATGACGAAGGCAAAGAAGCATACTGACCAGCTCGAAAAAGCCAACTGCCTCCCCTTTCTTCTTTGGCTCCTCATTTTTCTTTCTGAAAAGTTTTGAACAGAAAAGCAAGTCAGCTGAGGTCATTTGTGGAAAATGAAAGGCATCAAAGCGCATAAGGAAAAACCTACTTTTTCTTCTTCTTCTTTAAATGACCATTTGGTGTAGGTTCTTCATCCAAATGGAAAGAAGGGTTGTCATAGCCTGGAGGTTCTGTTGATGGGAAAGGGTTGTCATAGTCTGGAGGTTTTGTTGATGGGAAAGGGTTGTCATAGCCTGGCGGTTCTGTTGATGGGAAAGTCAGTTGGATTTCATAGAAATAGTTGGGTTGGAATCCAAAGAATTCACTTGAAACTTTATTCACCGAATTCTCCAGGAACACGCTTACGTTTGGCAGGTGCCAGCCCCATACCCTAAACACATCTACAAACTATATAAACCTATTTAATTCTATACTACTGACTCAGGCTGAAATTCTAAATATACTTACTTGGAAGCAGGACCCCTAGAAATCAGTGAGACCTGCTTCTCAGTGAATGTGGAGATTGGACTTGCAATAGGATTGCAAATTTTAGAAGCAAGTCCCTGAAATGTTCAATGAGCAAAAGAAATACTATAGATATTAAATTTAAAATCAAAGCAATTGTTTCTGTTACTGATGCAATAATTAATCTGCATTGTGCCTGAAAATGCAGACAATTATTTCTGTTGTACATTAATGAAGATTAATCGTTGCACTGTGAAAATGTTCCCATTTACCAACAAGTCTGAAAACACGTTAGATTTTTATAGAGACACCTTACTAATATGTGTAAAACAAATGAAATAAGGAACGCACCCCTTGCAGTACACATCATGTGCCAATGAGATGATTTAAAAATATGGCTTTTCCCCCACTAAACATTTTAAAAATAATGTTTTAATCTGCTAATGAGTTCACAGGTCTTCACCAATAATATCTCAAGAAGATTTCAGTAGACTTCCACCCCCAACCCCCCAAATGCATTATTTTCTCAACAAAAAGTATTTTATTATTTGGAAGAAAGGTCATTGCAGGAACAGGTCTTTGGAAATTCTCACACCCAACAAGTCACATATGAGTCACATTATGAAGAGAAGCTCAGATCACTGTGTAGGTGGGAAAGTAGCACAATAGCTTCAAAAATGTCCATTTTAAGTTATTAAATGCAGATTGGAAATCTACACAAGTATTATGGCAAAGTTAAAACACAGGTACTTCCACAATATTGTGAAAAACTGGCACAAGGGTTAAATAAAAACCAAATTTTGTTGTAATTACTATTAGCCACTTAATTTTTTTAAAAAATGACACTCAGAAATAAATATTTGGAGAGGGAAACAACAAAGTAGTTATAGCTGTTGAATGCAATTTCATGGCTATCAATCCAAATTCACAACACCTTGCTCTATTTTTATAACCATTCCTAAACAAAGGGATCCAAATATTAAGGAGTAATGAAATATATTACAACTTACCAGTTTTGGACACTTGATTCACTGTGTAACTTCTCATGGTTTTGTTCTATGGTCCCGTTCTATGGTAGAGAAGGAAATGGTGTTCACCCAAAATCTGTGTAAAAAGAGCACAGTGATATAATATACCCATTTTTAAAACTGACGTTTAAACATTTTATTTAGATCACCTTCATTTTTCCTTACTTCATTCTTTTTACATATTTGTATCATTAATACCCTCTGGACAGGATCAATATTGTATAATATAATTGATTCTGATCCTTATTAAACACCGAGATGTAATTTTCAAGGTTTATTTGTGGAAATATCTGCTTATTCAAATTGGAGAGCACATCAGAAATATGCAAAGGAAAAGGTTCTCAGAGTGCCAAAATTCTGACACGCTTTTTCCATACAAAAGGTGGCAATCACATACCATCAGCACTTGAAGTGTTTAAAACTAAACCCCTAATACAGTTACTATATGGGGCTCAGATCTGGACAGGTGCTCACCTTGGATCTACAGAAGCTGTTCAGTTTAAATTCCTAAGGCAATTTCCCCCCGTTCCATCCTGTGTTAATTGTGCTTAGAGGCTAACCTCCCCTCTGTTGAATTACAGCTTTGGTGTAGCACATTTAATTATTGGCTTCGGCTAAATTTAAACCCCACTGGTCTACTATCCTTAATATCGCAAGATTGTCATGAGAGCGCTTGGACTAAAATTGCCAACCAAAAACTTTATTTTTCTGGTTTAACACTGCAACTGTTATTAACACTGGGCTTCAGTGCAGCAAATAATTTAATTAGACAGCACCTATATGATATTGAGAAACAGAATAATCTGGTCATGATAAGGAAATTTTGTCCAAGGTATGATTATTTTCCACCTAGCCATTTTGATATGTTGGCACCCTATTTGCAAAATTTAACAATTCCAAAATACAGACGCGCATTCACTTATGCAAGATTGAATATACTGAATTCAGCTGTACTCAAGGGTTGATTTCAAAAATTTCTGCTGGAAAAGCGCTTACGGCCCTGTGGAGATGGCAGTATTGAATCAATGGCTCATGTGCTTCTAGCTTGCACTCTTTATAAAGATTCGAGGAGTGAGGTTATTACCCCTCTGCTACTGTTCATGCCAGGTTGCTCAACCCAGTGGCGGTGCTAGCCACTCCTGCACCAGGAGCGGCGTGCCAATCTGCCCACGGGACGATCGGCATGGCGGTGCGATCCTTGGGGGGGTGTTCCAATTGCGGCGAGGCAGCGCAATCTTTCCAGCAAGGGGCCGATAGCGGCGAGGTGGTGCAATCCTCCCGGCGGGGGGCTAATCTCAGCATGGCAGTGCGATCCGCCCAGGAGGGATTTTGTCACCCCCCCTCTGGGATGGCACCTGGGGTGGACCGTCCCCACCACACACCCCTTCGTACTCCCCTGGCTCAACCATTTCTACTGTGTCCTTTCTTCTAGCAGATTAAGTTAATCAGGTGACAGCAAAAAATGCAAACTTTTTAGCAGGGGCAATCAGAATAAGATCTACTGTTTGGTTATGGATGTTAAACCTCCAGAATGTATGTCGTATAGTTAAGTTTTTACCTCTATCTTCAGTACATTGTATTTTATTTTAGTGGCTGATGCAAATAAAGATTCTTCTGGTTCTGGTTCTTTGTTTAGACCATATTATTGCACACCACCCCAGCCTCTGAGTGGCGTGGGATTGGAAGGCTTCTAGGTGCTTACCCAGGGTTCGTGTTTCCTTTTAGAAATGAGGCACAGTGGAGACTGTGGTGTCATTATGATATATGGTTTATTTACTCTTATCTACAACCTGAGCCTACGGTGGAGCATTAGCATCCCAAAAGGGTCTTGTTTCTCCCATAGCCACAGCCTTGGATTCCAACAAAAATCAAACACTGTGTTCCGACTCTGTCTCCAGCTTGTTGCTTTTTCTCTGGTTCACATCGCAGTCCCAAAACTCTTCTTCAAACTCTGCCTTTGTTTGTCTAGGTAGGCCCCCCACCCATCATTTGCCACCTCACACCTAGCCCCTTAATCCTGTGTTCTCTTAATGGGCCATCACACAGGCGATCACCTCGTCAGGAAGCTAGGCTGGCTGGTATTTTAACACTCGCTGGTTCCAGAGGTTAAAAAGGTCTCAACTTCCCCCGCAACTCATAATACTATAACTACATCACAATTTTGACAACAGCTGTTAGACAAGGAAAAAGCCTATAAAAACACAATATGCTCTCCACATATTTGTGCTGAACAGACAAGTTTGCACTGTTACCTTTATTAGCACCAATTCATTTTGTTGTTTATTTGTTTTTAAAGACTTTAAGATTGCCTTTGTAGTTCTGAACTAGCACATAGAATCAGACCTGAAAACAAATTGGAGGCTATTGATGGGAAAGCTTGCTTTCCCTCTGGAGAGCTCAACAGCTGCTCCCGGGCAGTCAGTGCCTTGAAATCTATTTAAAGAGAAAGAAAGGGGAGGAGAACAAAGTGAGGATGGAGAGAAGGAGGAGGACAAGCCAGGGCCTTGGAGGGGAAGAGAGAGCGAGGAGGCAAGGACGGAGCAGCCACTTTGTAGCGGGCCTCGAGATCTCACATCTGTACATACTCCAATTGACAGCAAAGAGGGCTAATATTTGCAGACCTCCCCCAAGAAGGAAGGGGGCTGGAGGAGGTCATCTAACTAAGGCATTTCCTCATGATTCCAAAAACAAAACAAGAATCAGCCCATGAAAAAGGGAGCAGACCCCCGCAAGAGATTTACACAGCATCATGTCCTGAACAGCTTCACTTGGATCTCTTTCTGTGGCACTTACTTCCAAGTAAGAGTGTCAGAACATATCCCAATCCTAAGCACAGTATTTGGGACTCAGTTCTTTGAGAAAGAGCGAGTTTCTGCAATTATACGTCTAGGTGTAAAAGGCAAATCAGGACACTTCTGTTATTTCGACCTAAGTGATTTGTGGATCACTAATCATCATGTAAACAATACAGTACTATAGAAAGTGATTGACGGTCTAATAGACCACCTGCAATAACAACAACAACAACAACAACAACAACAACAACCCCTTTTGGAGGGAAGCCTTAATATGATGCTGCCAAATGAGACGTGCAGTCTCACCTTGGCTAGGATTACGACCTACCTGAGACCCAGAACTTTCCCTTCTCCCCTCCAGGAGGGCAGTAAATTTCAATTTAATTTTCTTACAGAGAAAATCTTGGCCAATGTGCTCTCTTGCAGAGGGTTCCTAACTGGGGGTTTGTCCTGAGTGTGGCCTTAACGGTGGTTTCAATAGGGCTAGGAAAGACGGGGGACAGGGGGCTTATTCACACAGAATCAAGGGCAGATCTGTGTGTGCCCTGGTTGACACTCAACAGAAATCCTGCTTCACAAACACCTAATTGTTGCCACTTGCACACCTTTCCATGTCAAAGGCTGGGACCCCAAACACACTTACTGGGGATATGAAACATGTGCCTGGAGGGTAAGGGGTTCAGTACTGGAGTGGTGGGAGGGACTCAGTGTTTACAGTCCACAGGTTAGGGGGAGCAATACTTGCCTTGCCCCGGGGGCTGGCAACCCATGCTACGCCCACTGTCCTGTGATGTCCTATTGCACAAATGACATGGATTAAAGCAAAGGTTCTCAATCCAGCACCACCTTCTGAAATCGATCCGACAGATAGGAGGAGAATCACAAGTGAGTTTGCATTAAATTCCTGTCCTCAAATCTGGTACACAGTATCATGGGTTCACGGTATCAAAAGTTCCCGGAGAATGAAGGGGTACATTTCCCCTGTCCTTCTTGAAATAAATGCAGTCCACCAGGGCCATCAAAGCAGCTTCACTGCCAAACTCAGGCAAGAAACTTATCAGTGTCATCCAAGAATGCCTAGAGTTGGAAAGGCCACCACTTTGGATGAGCAATTTGTTCAAGAATAAGGCCAGAAATTTGACCATGGGCAATAGGGACTAGTGGGAGATGGGTTGGGGGTCAATGTGTTGTGCAGGAAACAATTGTTCTTAGCATACTCCCTTTAATAAGCAATTGCAAACAAATGCAAAAGCTTTAAACACACTATTGGAAAAAGTTAAGAAGTTGGGAGGCACCTGTGTAAGTGCAGGCATCCAAGATAAACAGATTCATATACATGAAAATATGTTTTAAAATAGCTTTTTCTTGGCCAAATCTTTTTTAGTACAGTATCTTGTATTTGCACTGTTTGATTTGTTTCAAAGTGTCTTTTGTATTTTATTATTGTAAATAGGTTTGGGAAACAGCTGAGTGTTTGAAGCAGTATATAAATATACTAACTGTAAAGGAATTCTGTCTTTTTCCTGTTTGCAGTTCTCTATTGTGTAAGATCATTCTACCATTCACCGATTCAGTTTGACATTTAGAATCCTGTTATTGCTGTGTAATATATCTGAACAAGTAGAAATTTTCAAGAGTACTCAATCTTTGGATTTATTCAAAGTATAATTTATACAGAAAGGATAACCCCTTGATGAACACGTATCAGAGACAGAAAAGGTACTATGTGGCACCTTAAAGACTAAAATTTATCACAGCACACACTAGCCTTGAATCTATTTCTACCAGATGAAATTGTTTCATCTTTTAAGGTGACACAACACACACACACACTTTTCTGTTTATTTACTAATAAAGCTACTGTTCTAGAATGCAACAGAGATTCTCCAAAACTCAAATGGATTAAAAGAGGGCAGGAAGTGACTTTGGATTGTTAGAGGCTACAAGAATAAGCTTAGTGTTAAGGTTTAGACTTATTATAAGTTATTGTAAGTTTAAGTTAAGTCTGCTGCAACTGGATTTCTTATGGACAGTGCCAATCCGGAATGTATACAGTGGTACCTCGGGTTACATAAGCTTCAGGTTACATATGCTTCAGGTTACAGACTCCGGTAACCCAGAAATAGTACGTTGGGCTAAGAACTTTGTTTCAGGATGAGAACAGAAATCGTGCAGCGGCGGCGCGGCAGCAGCAGGAAGCCCCATTAGCTAAAGTGGTGCTTCAGGTTAAGAACAGTTTCAGGTTAAGAACGGACCTCTGGAACGAATTAAGTACGTAACCAGAGGTACCACTTTATTGGATTTGTGACTATTATGTTCATTTGCCGTCAATAGCAGTAAAGCTTTGCTGGATGAAATACAGTTGCCTCCGGTCTATTTTTTGGGGGAAAGTTTTTAAGTTTTTACTCTGCTAACTATATGTCAGAGTTCTGCTCTGGATCAATATTGAGTAGAATTTCATGGATAACCAAATTCTGTTTCCCATCAGGATAATGGGCTATTGTATATTAAGGGATGTCGGGTTGGGGGTATCCCTGGCAGGTAACTGGGATTACCCTTTGATTACCCTGACCCAAAGGACCTCGGGAGAGGGGAGGTGAAGCTGGAGTGATAGTTCGGAGGCAAATGCCATTGCCTCGCTCTTCCACCACAGCTGAAAGAATCCAAAGGCAGCAGGTTGTGTAGACATGTGTCAATCCATCCTGCGTGCATTACTGAGGTGGGGCTTCTGCCCCAAAGGCAGAGGGGGGGCGTCACGCACATTCTTAACTTAAATCGCGCGCGCGCGCACAGACAACTACTTGGACGTGTGAGGATGTCTCTCTTACAAGTAAAGCCTCATTACTTTATTCTTTACAACGCGTTGCTAAAATCTGGCTTAAAAACCGAAACATTCTTAAGGCGGCAGCCCTGTAAAACCCCTTACCCGCGAGTAAGCCCTACTGATCTCACAGCAACTTACTTCAGAGTAGACACGCGCAGGCTTGCACTTGCCAAGCAGCCCGAAATCTCGAGGCTCCACCAGTCCTATAGGCACTTCCCTGAGGGTTAAGTGCTATTGAGCCCAGTGGGACTTACTTCAGAGTAGACTCCTAAGATCAGAAAGGCAGAAACTGCGGTCCAAAAACTTTCTGGTCGGCTGAAGGAGTCTGCCGTCGGATGCAATGAGAGAAGCCTTCCAATTGTGACCGCTATCCATCCCCTCAACCCCCCCCCCACTGCAATCCTGCAGCAACTCACCTGGGACCCGATGGGGACCTGAGACCCTGAGACGCCGCTGGCGCGCGGCAAGCCCAGGCGCTCCGGACCGGAATGCCTTCGCCTGGGGATGCAAGCTTCGCCTGCGAGCTGCGCCGCGTGAACGCCCCTTTGCAGCTATAAAGGAGGCACGCCCAGACGGCTCTTTCGCCTCGAGGAAGGTGGAAGGTTGCGTGACCTGCAGAATTCCCCTTAGCAAGCCTAAAGCTAGGAAAAAAGGATGAAAAAAAGAAAACCAGTCCGGAAGCAGATATATGCCTCTGTCTGGGTCTGTTGGGCTCAGTTCAGTGGCGAGCTCCGAAACGACTTTTAAAATGAAAATGCCATGTAATATATAGGAGCAACTGACCCTCCTCCTGGTATTTTGAGATTGCCTGTAAAGTCAACAATAATTAACTTGGGAGCTGCAGAGACTTTCTATTTTTGTCCAGCTCAACTCAAACGTTGGTCCGGATTTATCCCACCCATCACAGGCTTCGCCAATCTGGTGCCCTCCAGATGAGCGGGACAGCTACAAAACACAGTTTTCTATGTAGTTAAGACCTGAACCTGTACTGGAAGATCCTTTAAACATGGCTCCTGTTGACTAGAAGTTGCTCTTCTGCAAGCAGCGGCATCCTAGCTTGTGTAGTATTTCAGTGGCCAAACCACATGAACGGGGATCGATCTGATCAATTGTCTGAGTGCCAATTAGGTATTTGGGACCTGGGATATCAGGCCCCACTGATCATTGTAATTGGCTAATTTACATCAGGGGTCGCCCACAGAGGCTTTCACTGGCACCCTTGGCAACCTATTTTCTGATGGGTTTCTCCAGCGCTCTCTCAAAATTTGAGTCAAAATTTGACCCCTGATTTACATGTTATGATGGCAGCTTCTCCCAGGCAAGTGGCTTCCTTGTAGCTCAGGCAACTTTAAAATGCCCCTATCAGTTGCCATATATGGTTGTAAATATCTCAAGAACCAGCTTAAATGTAGAAAACAGCTCAGGAATTTCGTTCTTAAGTACAGCTGATGATCCGATTTATATACAGCACCAACCAAAATTGAAAGCCAGACTACACTGCCGTAGAACATGCATGTACCACAAATATAGACATAATGCATACATCCTTGCAAGGTCCATTCCGGGAATTCTTATTTTCAATTGTAAAGGCAGTTTAGAGCCCTGCGCTCTTTGGGCTGCTACTCTGACGAGGAAATGACAACATACCCTCGCCCATAACACCATTCCAAGCAACCTTAGTTGTTGCTACGTAAGTGAAGCTTGACCTTAGCTCTTCCAACTCTGACCATCACCGTTTTTCTTTGAGGATGACAGCATTCACTTCCTCTTTCAGCATAGCTCACGGTATGATTTGCATCATTTTAGAATTTTCGTCCAAAAATAAAATAAAATACATAATTGTAGTGTACTTTGATGGCTTTGGTACAGCCAGCAGCTTCTTTAAAAAGCAGAGCAAAATTACCTTGGGCCTAGCTCTAGCTTGAGAAGACACTTGGCATGCTGTGAAGGGAATGCCTCTCATATCAAAATCAGTTACTTTGCTGCTTCTTGTGCAGATATTACTTGGGGCGGGGGTTGGGGGGGGGAGACACAAAAACCCAGAAGTGAGAAGCACAATCCAACTTCCGCTATCAGGGCCCCTGGGAGGGTTTACCTCCTCCTTTCCAGCAAGAACACTAGACTGTAAGCAGTTGCGGAAACGGTGTGGTTTGGTTGCAATATCTTGCAGTTTTTAACTTGATATTACTGCTGCCACTGAGGGAGGGAGGAGAAGAGGGTAAGATACGATATTGGTGTTTTTATTTCCCTACTCTATTAGCAAATTATTCTGCTGTATTTGTTGTACAGTGGTGCCTCGCAAGACGAAAAGAATCCATTCCGAGAGTCTCTTCGTCTAGCGGTTTTTCGTCTTGCGAAGCAAGGCCATTGACGGATTAGCGGATTAGCGGTATTAGCGGCTTTTAGAGCTTATCGGCTTATCGGATCAGCTGATAAGCGGCTTAGCAGCTTAGAAAAAGGGGGGGAAAGGGAAAAAAACCCACAGGAACTCGCAAGACATTTTCGCCTTGCAAAGCAAGCCCATAGGAGATTCGTTTTGCGAAGCACCTCCAAAACGGAAAACTCTTTCGTCTAGCGAGTTTTCCGTCTTGTGAGGCATTCGTCTTGTGGGGCACCACTGTATTTTTATTGCATTACACTAGTTAAATTGAAATGGGCTTTATTAAATGTTACACTTTGAAATCTCACCTGTTTGCTGGGGACAATATTTGCCTGCGCCGAGGGAGATGGAGGGGAGGAGGTATCCCCCCCAGGTCGTACACATTGTAGAGATTTATACTGGCCAAGCGCTTGTGTAAGGGGGTAAACCATTTCCAGGTGTGACTTTACGGATACTATTTGGCATTGAATTGTTGCTGCTATATGCCCAGAAACCTCACCAAAATGCTGGAAAGGATGCACCTCCACAGGTACATACCTCCACATGTGGTGGGAATGTCCCCAAATCCAACTCTTCTGGACATCAATCTTACAAGAAAAATGCAAAAGAACTAAGTATTAGAAATCACCCCAGAACTGGCCCTACTAAACATCTTCCAAGATAATAATGCCTACTCACATCATGAAGAGCTCATAACACACCTACTCTCTGCAGCCAGAAGCATCATAACCAGGCACTGGAGAGACTTGTCAGGAGGATGCATGGACCAATGGTATCAAATAGTATGGGAAACAGCCTTATTAGAAAAAAACTCACCAATAAACTGAAACTGACACGGGGACAAATAGAAGAAGAAGCCTTCACTCCGGTATGGTTCTCCTTTATCACACACACAGTCCAACAAGACAACAACAAGAATCCCCCAGCAGCATACGAATCAATCTAGCTAACCTGATCCAAACACAAACACACATCCCACTCACACACGAAAACAAAGTTCACCACAGCCAATCAAAAACAACCACCCACACCCTAGGCCGCCCACAACCTCTCTCACTACCAAGGAAATACACCAAGTGAATAGTAAGAGAACCCACACAAGGGACGCTGAAACAAAACCCCACACATACTGTACACTAAGTAGAAGAATAGAGGCATCACCACCCAACTCCACCCCACTCAGCATTCCCCCTCCCCCTCTTCCCTCCTCTTTTCTTCCTAACCTAACACTGTATGTAACACTAATGTCTCACAACAAATGAAACTGATCTGTAGAAAAAACAATGCATATATTTTTGTAAACTAAGAAATCTTTAAGAAAAATATATTAAAACAAAAATGGTTGCTGCTATGACTGCAGTTTCAATTAAATGATGACTTATTTTGTGCAGTTTTATTAGTTCTTAGCTGCCTTGAGCTCCAGATCGCAGGAAAGGTGGGATGTAAAAATCTTGAACAGATGACTGAATAAATAAATAAGCAAAACACTACAACAAGGCTGAGGCCAGCGTGACCTTAGCCATTGGCCAGAGCCTCAGCAGCTGCAGGCTGCTTGCTTCCCCTTTCCTTATCAGAAACAACTCTGTCCCAATTGCCAGCTGACAGAAGTCACCAGCAAGAAGGCTCATTGCACAATGTTTAACAAAAACACAGGTAAGGAAATGTCAGTCTTTCTTCAGTTGGATCTGAATGCTGGTTTGCGGGTCACAAACTTATTGTCTCTGTGATCTCTGTTATCTGAATATGGAAACAGGCAATACAATATGTATGTAGCAAAGAGTAGATGCAAGAGCCACAGCTATTTCTATTTTTTAAAGAGTAGCTTGTTACTTGGCCTATAAAGAATGTCAAATGATACATATTATTGGACTAATTTAAAAATTCTGACCACAGAAACAAGAGAATGCTAAGGGCTGAGGTTCAGGTGTCAATGTATTCTTCCTTTCAGAGGACAGCCCTCTGTTTGAAGATCTGCTTAGGGGGTCTTTGAAACTACCCATCAACATCGTCTAGAAGCAGGGGTGCAGGCCATTATGGCAGATGCATGGTATTTCAATTTAAATTGTAGCAACATTTCTAAAATTGAATCTGTGCATATAAATAAGGATACACAATTTTTATGGAAGCCATTATTTTAGCGTTGTTGGAAGCAGAGTGATGTGTAAGCAGTCAAACATAAAATGAACCCAACCTCTCTCTGTAGTCGGGTGATTTGTATTACATATATTCCTGAGTCCACAAGATCTGGCTGGCTGTGTTAGACTCCCTGTCAGACCTGAAGTGGGCGGAGCTGCGCCATTGGATATGGCTGTGTGAAGGTGCCCCATGTCCTCAAGTGTTCTGCTGTCAGAAAGCACCTCACACACCTTCAGGAAGGGACAGCCAACACCCCCACCTGCTTTTCTAGAGCATGGAAGGCTAATGGGATCGGTGTTGCTTATTTGGTCCTGCATGGTCAAGGCATCTTCCACTAACCCAGAAATAGTACATCGGGTTAAGAACTTTGCTTCAGGATGAGAACAGAAATCACGCGGTGGCGGCAGCAGGAGGCCCCATTAGCTAAAGTGGTACCTCAGGTTAAGAACAGTTTCAGGATAAGAACGGACCTCCAGAACAAATTAAGTTCTTAACCCGAGGTACTACCCGAGGTACTACTGTATTAATTTTTCATAGATCTTTCTAACTCATGATTGACTAGAAATTTAGGAGTATAACTCAACCGCTTTCCTTTTTCCTAGAGCAAACAACACAAGCAATGTACTTCTGCATGGTAACAGTGTTTTGTTTGTTTACTAAAATAGGAAGTCTTCGACACCAAATGCCTTCTGTCCTGGCATTAGTCACATTTGGTTCAGCGTGAGTTTCTCCATCTTCTCTACTACAATAGGTGAGAGGTATAACTATAGCCATACATTCTTTGAACCTGTGTCAAACCCAAAATTGATGGACATCAGCAGAGCTTAACTGATGAAAGAAAAAATTAAAACAGGCTATCATAAATTTAAAAGATTAAGGCAGCCTTCAGGACAATGTAGGCTTCCAAAAGCAGTCTTGCCAAGTTCCTATAAATGTTCAGTTAACCCTAACTGCCTTCTCTTTGGATGATGTTATAAAAGCATCCAACACACAAAAGCCCCACATAATGCTGTTTTACTGCACTGTCACCATGGCATTCCCATTTTACCAAAGACAAAACATCCAGGGCTTTCACAAATGGGTAGAATCATCTTTGTTTCCTGCTTCTCACCTTGAACAGCATCCTGATGTACAGAAATTAAATGGCAACACTTTCCCCACGCCAAGGAAAAGAATATTATGAAAAGCACAGGATGAAGCTTGATTTTTATTATTATTTAAAAAGCCAAATAAATAAAAAAAAATGGTTTCAACTTTCCTATTCCTTCATCCACATTCACGAGATGATCCTTTTGAGCTCAGCTTTAATTAATCCAGATTGTATGTGCAGTCACTTAGAATTCTTACATCTATACGTGTTCACTGAAAGGGCTATGTATATATGACACATACCGGTATTCTCTTCCTTCCAACAATAAACCAGAGTGTTAATAGTAGGAAGGGAAAACCAGTCCATATTTAGTGAGCCCTATTCATGAGATTTGATGGGTCCATATATGTCTATATGTGAGGGTCAGAGCAGAGCCTAGTTATATAGAATCATAACATTGTGGAGTTAGAAGGTACATCCAGGGTCATCTAGTCTGCAGTTGTTGTTGTTGTTTAGTCGTGTCCAACTCTTTGTGACCCCATGGACCAGAGCACGCCAGGCACTCCTGTCTTCCACTGCCTCCCGCAGTTTGGTCAAACTCATGCTGGTAGCTTCGAGAACACTGTCCAACCATCTTGTCCTCTGTCGTCCCCTTCTCCTTGTGCCCTCCATCTTTCGCAATATCAGGGTCTTTTCCAGGGAAACTTCTCTTCTCATGAGGTGGCCAAAGTATTGGAGCCTCAGCTTCAGGATCTGTCCTTCCAGTGAGCACTCAGGGCTGATTTCCTTAAGAATGGATAGGTTGGATCTTCTTGCAGTCCATGGGACTCTCAAGAGTCTCCTCCAGCACCATAATTCAAGAGCATCAATTCTGCAGTATAGGAATCTAAATTAAATCATCTGTGACAGATGATCGTCCAACCTCTGCTCAAAATTAGCTGTTTCTTTGTGGCTGATTAGCTGTTTTCCCTGTGCAAAGGTCAGAGGGGGCAGGGTTTCTGTTGAGGCAGGTGATTAGCTGTGGGAGGAGGTGATTAGCTGTTTCTTTGTGGCTGATTAGCTGTTCTCCCTGTGCAAAGGTCAGAGGGGGCAGGGTTTCTGTTGAGGCAGGTGATTAGCTGTGGGAGGAGCTTATCAGAGCTAGCAGGGCAGCGGCGCGTCTAGCGGCACGCACAGTTTGATCCATCTTTTAGATTTAGGGGAGCTTGTCTCAAACGTTTGTTGGGGGAGACCTAGGGTTTTTTTTGTGGGGGGAGTTATTTGTCCTGTCTTCACACTTTTTATGATGGAGGACCGCTGTAGCCACCCCCAACGACACGTTCTCAAGATGGAGGGGGAGGGAACAGCTGCAGTCGCCTGCGGTTCCTGCGCAATGTTTGCCATCTTGCCAAAGGTTGCAGGCAGCTTTACCTGCAGCAATTGCATGCTGATTGCCCTCTTAAAAGACAAAGTCCAGCAACTGGAGGAACGTGTAGCTACGCTCCAAAGAATTAGAGAGCTGGAGCTCTTCTTGGAAGCAACAGAGCACACCGTCTCCACCAAGGAGGAGACAGGGGACTCCCCTGAGAAGGAGGCTAGTTCACCAAGACAGGAGCCAGATATATGGAGAAACGTGACTCAAAGAAGTAGGAGGCCCAGGGTTCGCTCTGATTGTTTAGAAATACACAATCTCTTTGAGGTCCTCTCCCCTAGCATGGAAGACGAAGAGCAGACTCCATTTGAGGATCTCTCCCTCATTACAGCCGATCAGGTATATGAAGTCGAGCAGCAAAGTCAGTCCTCAGGGAATGTGCAGGCGACCTTGGAACGGACAGCTCACGGAAGAACCCCGACCAAACCTAAGAGGAGGCGTGTAGTGGTGATAGGGGATTCCCTACTGAGGGGAACAGAAGCAGTGATCTGTGGACCTGACAAGATGTCTCGGGAAGTGTGCTGTCTCCCTGGGGCTAAGATCCAAGATGTAACTGAACGACTGCAAGGAATCATAAAACCCACTGACAAATACCCCTTCCTCTTGGTTCATGTGGGAACCAATGACACTGCAAGCAATAGCCTCCAGAAGATCAAAAGAGACTACGAGGCTCTCGGCAGGAAATTGAAGCAACTAAATGCACAAATTGTCATCTCATCTGTCCTCCCAGTTGAACAACGTGGCCCAAGGAGAGAGGGGAAAATAGTGGAAGTGAACAGCTGGCTTTGCAAATGGTGTAAACAGGAATGGTTTGGATTCTTAGATCACGGACTGCAGTTTCTTGAAGATGGACTTCTGGCAAGTGATGGGCTGTACCTCACAACGGTTGGGAGAAATGTTTTTGCCAAAAATCTCAGAAACCTGATCAGGAGGGCTTTAAACTGACTAATGTGGGGGAGGGAGACAGTGCTCCTGAAGGTAGGAGTCTATCAATTGATGAAGATGATCATCCAAATGTTATAGATCAAATGGAGCAAACAGCACGCAGACCTAGTGGTGGGAGGAAAAAATCCTTAAATAAGAGACACGGGGGAATGATTAATGGACTTCAATGTCTGTACACTAATGCGCAAAGCATGGGAAATAAACAAGATGAGCTTGAGCTCTTGGTACAGCAAACTAAATATGACATAATAGGCATCACTGAAACCTGGTGGGATAAGTCCCACGATTGGAATGTAATAATGGGGGGATACAATCTATTTCAGAGAAACAGACCAGACAAGAAAGGAGGAGGAGTGGCGTGATATGTCAGGGATGTGTATACCTGTGAAGAGATCCAAGATTTAGAACCTCAAAGCCAAAGTGAGAGCATTTGGGTCAAAATTAAGGGAGAGAAGAATAACAGAGACCTCATTGTGGGAGTTTACTATAGATCCCCAAGCCAAACGGAGGACATAGATGATGCCTTCCTGGAACAGATGGCCAAGCATGCAAAAGGAAGGGAGATAGTAGTAATGGGGGACTTCAATTACCCGGATATTTGTTGGATGTCAAACTCAGCCAAGAGCATAAGGTCAAACAGATTCCTCACTGGCCTTGCAGACAACTTCATTGTCCAGAAAGTGGGAGAAGCAACAAGAGGAACAGCCATTTTAGATCTGGTCCTAACCAATGTTGATGACCTGGTTAGTGGGGTAGAAGTGGAAGGATCATTAGGCGCGAGTGATCATGCTCTTCTGAAGTTTACTATACAGCGGAAAGGAGCAGCCAAGCATACTAGGACTCAATTTCTTGACTTTAAGAAAGCCGACTTCATAAAACTTAGGGAAGTGCTGGGTGAGATCCCATGGACAGTAATATTAAAAGGAAAGGGAGTTCATGATGGCTGGGAGTTTGTTAAGAGGGAGATAGTAAAAGCACAACGTCAGGCAATACCAATGAGACGGAAACATGGAAGGTGCCTAAAGAAGCCAGGGTGGCTATCTAAAGAACTTTTAACTGAGTTAAGATTAAAAAAGGATGCGTACAAAAAATGGAAAAGGGGGGAAACCACCAAAGAGGAATTCAAACAAATAGCCAGCACGTGTAGACACAAAGTCAGAAAAGCTAAAGCACAGAATGAACTCAGGCTTGCTAGAGAGGTTAAAAGCAACAAAAAAAGGCTTTTATGGGTATGTTCGTAGCAAAAGGAAGAACAAAGAAACAGTGGGGTCACTCAGAGGAGAAGATGGTGAAATGCAAACAGGGGACACATAAAGGGCTGAACTCCTCAATGCCTTCTTTGCCTCAGTCTTCTCCGATAAAGAAAACAATGCCCGACCTGAAGAATTTGGAGCAAATGATTCAGCAGAGGAAACACAGCCCAGAATAACTAAGGAGATAGTACAAGAATACTTGGCTAGTTTAGATGTATTCAAGTCTCCAGGGCCAGATGAACTGCATCCAAGAGTATTAAAAGAACTGGCAGATGTGATCTCAGAACCACTGGCAGTCATCTTTGAGAATTCCTGGAGAACAGGCGAAGTCCCAGCAGACTGGAGGAGGGCAAATGTTGTCCCTATTTTCAAAAAGGGGAAAAGAGAGGACCCAAATAATTACTGCCCAGTCAGTCTGACATCAATACCAGGGAAGATTCTGGAGCAGATCATCAAGCAAACAGTCTGTGAGCACCTAGAAAGGAATGCTGTGATCACCAATAGTCAGCATGGATTTCTGAAAAATAAGTCATGTCAGACTAACCTGATCTCATTTTTTGACAGAATTACAAGCCTGGTAGATGAAGGGAACGCAGTAGATGTAGCCTACCTTGATTTCAGCAAGGCATTTGACAAGGTGCCCCATGATATTCTTGTAAAGAAGCTGGTAAAATGTGGTCTTGACTATGCTACCACTCAGTGGATTTGTAACTGGCTGACTGACCGAACCCAAAGGGTGCTCATCAATGGTTCCTCTTCATCCTGGAGAAGAGTGACTAGTGGGGTGCCACAGGGTTCTGTCTTGGGCCCGGTCTTATTCAACATCTTTATCAATGACTTGGATGATGGACTCAAGGGCATCCTGATCAAATTTGCAGATGATACCAAACTGGGAGGGGTGGCTAACACCCCAGAGGACAGGATCACACTTCAAAACGACCTTGACAGATTAGAGAACTGGGCAAAAACAAACAAGATGAATTATAACAGGGAGAAATGTAAAGTATTGCACTTGGGCAAAAAAAATGAGAGGCACAAATACAAGATGGGGGACACCTGGCTTGAGAGCAGTACATGTGAAAAGGATCTAGGAGTCTTGGTTGACCACAAACTTGACATGAGCCAACAATGTGACGCGGCAGCTAAAAAAGCCAGTGCAATTCTGGGCTGCATCAATAGGAGTATAGCATCTAGATCAAGGGAAGTAATAGTGCCACTGTATTCTGCTCTGGTCAGACCTCACCTGGAGTACTGTGTCCAGTTCTGGGCACCACAGTTCAAGAAGGACACTGACAAACTGGAACGTGTCCAGAGGAGGGCAACCAAAATGGTCAAAGGCCTGTAAACGATGCCTTATGAGGAACGGCTGAGGGAGCTGGGCATGTTTAGCCTGGAGAAGAGGAGGTTAAGGGGTGATATGATAGCCATGTTCAAATATATAAAAGGATGCCACATAGAGGAGGGAGAAAGGTTGTTTTCTGCTGCTCCAGAGAAGCGGACATGGAGCAATGGATCCAAACTACAAGAAAGAAGATTCCACCTAAACATTAGGAAGAACTTCCTGACAGTAAGAGCTGTTCGACCGTGGAATTTGCTGCCAAGGAGTGTGGTGGAGTCTCCTTTTTTGGAGGTCTTTAAGCAGAGGCTTGACAACCATATGTCAGGAGTGCTCTGATGGTGTTTCCTGCTTGGCAGGGGGTTGGACTCGATGGCCCTTGTGGTCTCTTCCAACTCTATGATTCTATGATTCTATGAAAATCCTCTAAAGAAGGAGTTTTGCAATGAAATTGCAAGTGACTCCTAATTGCAGGGAAAGAACCTCTGTACCCACAACTTACAAACATAGGAGCTTCATACCACCATTTCATAAACACAGATAGGTTGGGAGAGCAGGAGAAGGGACAATCCTAATTCCTACTCCATAGCAGCCTTAAGTATATGCCCTCTGTATTTTTGGTAACGACACTACAACCTAATCTACCGTCCCTCACAGGGATGCTGTGAGGATAAAATGGGAAGGAGCAGAACTAGGGTTGCCATGAGCAGGGCCATCTTAAGCATATCCGGCGCCCTGGTACAAAGCTCCCTCCGGCACCCCCCCATTCCCCAGAGTTTTTTTAGGGAGGACAGTGCTGCTGGCGGGGCTGGAGGAGGCAGGCAGCGGCTGGAGGGCAGCTCTTCCGGTGGGGAAGAGGCAGAGGCTGGACGCAGCACCCCCCCAGCTCAGCTGGCCACTTGGTGCCATGGTGGCCACGGCAGATGGAGGCTCTGGGCACAGCGCTGCTTTGGCGTGGCATGGCAATGGTGGGCGAGGGTGGCAAACTGATGCCAGGAGGAGCCACGTCCAGTTTCTTCCCTGGCGCCCTCCAGAACTTGGCGCCCTGCCACCCTACGCAACTAGCCTCTATGGGGTAAGATGCCCCTGGCTATCTGTCCACTTTTTCCAGGAAACGTTCTATTTTTGCAGGGGTAAAATCCGAGACAAATTGCATTTATTTGCTTTGAATGGCCATCATAGAGTCCTCTTTTTTTGTTCTTCAAAATATGGCAGCGCTAACCTTGAGCTCCTTGGATGAAAAGTTGGATATAAATGCAGCAAACAAGCAAATAAAACAACATCCAATGCCCTCCAACCTTCCCCTCCTGATCCTCCACTCCAAAGAAAGAGAATGAAAGCATCAGAAAAAGTCTTCTTTAAATGGGAAGTCAGAAAGTTTGAAAGGTTTAGAAGTATGCAGAAAGGCAAGTTTTAGAGGGTCAACTATTTTTGGGGGTGTGTGTGTGTGTTACATCTGAGTTAGCAAATAGTTCATGATCTGATGTAAGCTGAGGGTGCTTTCAGCTTATATTTCTTGAATAGCAACTCCTCCTCCCGCCCCACAGCGCTGAACCAGAGAAGGGTTTCAAAAGAAACTTATAATATCTCACCAGGAAATCTACTGTTCAACACGGGGAAAGTTAGAAACCACACTGTCTGAAGTATATATTCTGTGTAGAATATAAAGTTTAGATTCTGGCCACAACCCCTGCGCTAGAAACAGGGAGGGCATGGAGTTTTTGACAGAATATGGAATGTGCATCTTTAAAACTGGAAGATGAATAAATCTACTTTTGAAACATGAAAGAGTAAGTGCTGCAACAATAACACAAAGTTTTTAAAGAGTTATCCAACACCCCCGCAATTCATCCCACCTGTCAGTATTTACTATTGATAGTTCTGACTTTCTGGTACCCCCCCCCCCAGTTTTACCTATTTGGGATGGCTCCCTAGCAAGGGTTCTGTTTGCTCCTCAGAGTAAACAAAAGCGAAATCTTGCAGAGGTGGAGTTAGCAGCCTGACATTTCACACACAGGAAATCCTGAGGCACATTTTGAACTCTAAATACTGTGTACCATATCATAAAACCATTGTGTTATTACAGTATACTTTGGCCCAGAGAACAAATGCACTGCATCTTTTAAATCAACAAACATGGCGTGATATTTCAGTGTCAATGAACTTAGGGAGCTAGCTAGAACTTTCACAGGCTGTGGCACCCAGCTACCAGATTCAGAGGCACCAAGATTACTCTAAGATGCCAGGCCAGGATAAACACAATACTTTCTCAAGGAGGTTATAAACATAAACATAAGCATACAAACCCAGGAAAAAGGCTAACAGCGGAAAGATATGTTTAGGAATTTGACTACAGAACAGAAAATAACAAAACTAGCTTGCCTCACCCTTATACTAAGCATCAGAGTCATGGATTCCACTAAACCAGTAACTGGCATACAGACACACATAGGTGCTGAAATCCACAATCCTCATCCAATTGGGGGCCGTCTGACCAATGTCAAAGACCATTTTATGCGCGCGCGCACACACACACATGACTGGATACAGGAGTGTAAGTTTTACTTAGCTGATCAGGGCATGGGGGCAACCTTCCCAGCCCCAGAGGGTGTACATATGGGTTGACCACGCAGCCAATTTCTTCAGTCTTGGTCATCTTGATGTCATCTTGCATTAGGCACTCACAAGTGGAAAAGTGAACTAATTAATGGAACTCCTCCTCAGGGAATACAGTACCCAGCCATGGGAGAAACAGGACTTTCCTGGAGTGTAATTCTGGAAGCCCCTCCATTGTGGGCTCAGGTTGTATATATGTGTCAATAAACCACATATCCTAAAGACACCACAGTTTCCGCCTTGCCTCATTTCCGAAGGAAACATGAACCCTGCATAAGTGTTTTGACCCCTAGAATCTCACACCACTCAGGGACTGGGGTGGCATGCATCAACCTGCCCAACTGAAGGTCTGTGGATCTGGTGGACAGCAACTGGGTGATGTTTGTTAGCAAAAAGTGGAGTTCAGTTGTAAATTTCCACGAACATTTTGCAAACAATTACAGCCGTGTTGTTATTTTAGAAAAATGAAACAATTAGTCGAGACATTTGCTAATATTTAAGTTCACAGCATGAGAAGTGCCAAGGTATGTCAGCAGCCGCTCCAGTTTCTAGCCACAAGTATTAATGCCAACATAGCAGGAGCTCAATTACTGGGGCCAAGGGCAGCTTCCCAGTTATGCACTTGCATTAGTCTGATTCAATCAACAATGTGGTTGTGCACTGACAACTCAGGTTATTGCTTTTTATTTAAAAAAAACCTCAAGGTAGCAGCAGTTGACAGAACGTTACTTAGTGGCCTATGGCTTCACAGCCAACCTTCTAAAGTAGCACATATGCTTCATTTTTCTCATGTGGCTGCTTGCTGGTTTATTGTTTTATTGCTGCTCCCGTAAACTTGTCATCAAGTCCACATCCTGAAAGTGCTCCTATACTTTATCACCATCATATTTTATATACTCATTTCTAGAGGGGAATTCCACCAAATATAGCTTCTACCATCGTTCCAAAATTGCGCCTAGAATAGCTCCGCCAGTCATTTACGAAACATTTAAGGAAACTGGAGCATATATACAAGAATATGGCGGAAGGGAAAAATAGACACTGTTTCTTATATTTCTCCCTTCTGCCATATTCACCTATGTATAATATGCTGTTGATTTCTATTTGCTGCTATTATGCTTATGGTATATGTGTGTGTGTATGTGTGGAGAATTAAACAAAAGCTATAAAAGCTCAATCTGCTCAAAATTTTTCCATTTCAGCTGCTGATTCAGAGAGAGAAATGACCACAAACAGGGACAGGTTTAATGCATGAAAACCCTTCTTTTCTCCAAGAGAAAGAAAAAAAGCGAATCAGCAACCTTAGAGCTTTTTAAAAATCAAGAAAGAAGAAAGAACAAGGATTGAGGCACTGAGTGCAATCTGCTTTTGATCCCTGTTCACTCCCCACCTTTTCTCATTGAAATTCACTTCTCTTGTTGGTAAATGTCAAATAGGACAATACTCCTGTAAAAGACATTTTATTTTACTTTTATTTAAAGATTTTTTGGGAGTGACATATTCCCAAGCCGTACAAACAGGGCTTTTTTTCCAGCCAGAACTCACCAGAATTCAGTTCTGGCCCCTCTCAGATGGGCACCATTGCCATTCTAAGAGAAGAAGGGAAGTGTTCATGGTGAGTTCTGGCACTTCTTTTTCTAGAAGAATAGCACTGCTTATAAGGAGTCTCATGAGGGTCCCTCAGAGCTGCTAACCAGCCTCTTATCTTTACCCTGGCACCTGATTTCAGCTGGACTAAAGCCTTGCCAAGCCTTCTGTTCTCATGCTCCAGCAGGGGGTCCAGGCAGAATGAGGCATGCCAACCCTTAAAGCAGATATTCAGGACTGCTTGCCAGGCATGGCCAAACTGGCCCTCCAGCTGTTTGGGGACTACAATTCCCATCATCCCTGACCACTGGTCCTGTTAGCTAGGGATGATGGGAGTTGTAGTCCCAAAACAGCTGGAGGGCCGAGGTTGGCCACGCCTGGCTTAAACAATCACCCACGGTTTCTTGATCAAAGTTTGCTTCCATTCCACTCCACAGTTTGTGGCATTATGACTTTAACCGTGCAGGCAGATTTGCCCCAGAAATTGAGCTGAGTAACATACCCTATCTTCTTTCGTGTTTATACTTATTCTCTGTGTTGCATGTATATTGCACCCTTCTTACTTCGCAAAATTCAGGTTTTGCTATGGCTGGGCTCTCATCTGGCCACTGACTATATCCAGCCCTAATTAGTTTCAGCATGATTGCATCATGCTAGATTTTGTTCTTGTACAGAATTGTCCTTGCAGGACATGATCATTCCCCTTTGCTCAGAAAAAGAAAAAAATCTTAATTGTCTTCAAGGAAATGTATACAATACATACACTGTAGGGAAGGTTTAACTAGCAAAATAAAAGAAATTGGCTGCTCTTAGGAGGTCATTGAAGTTTACACTTCAGGGCAGGGCATGATTTGCAACTTTTCCTAGGTCAATGTAGTTTACTTCTTACCATAAAAGGAGAGGAATGGAAAGACCTTGTACCTACAGAGAATGGAGAGAGCTAGCTCAGCAAACGCATGAAAAACATTGCCCATCTTGTATTTCCATCAGGGTCTATCAATCATGTTTGCCCAGGGCTTCTGAGACATCAAGGTTATCATTATAGTGAAGACTTTAAATATAGTCTTAGGTGACTAAGATGCAATAATGCAATACTAGTTGCAAAAGATAATCACGACAACAACAACATAGCTGGGCTGCATCATACACAGGGGTTTGGCTCCAAGGGTAATGCATATAGCAAAAATTGCATATGGCAAAAATCGTGTTAACCTTAGAACCACCCTGTGGCTAGCTAGCCTGCCTTCTATAAAGTAGTAGGTGGGGGGAAAGAGAGAAAGAACAATGCTACCTGTCCCAGAGCTGGTTTGTTGAACAGACCTTGCCTGGAAACAAGACTAAGAGCTTAAAAGTTATTTTCATGCCAGGTCTGCTTGGGCCTAAGGTAAAGGTAAAGGGACCCCTGACCATTAGGTCCAGTCGTGGCCGACTCTGGAGTTGTGGTGCTCATCTCGCTTTGTTGGCCAAGGGAGCTGGCGTACAGCTTTCGGGTCATGTGGCCAACATGACTAAGCCGCTTCTGGCGAACCAGAGCAGCGCACGAAAACGCCGTTTACCTTCCCATTGGAGCGGTACCTATTTATCTACTTGCACTTTGACATGCTTTTGAACCACTAGGTTGGCAGGAGCAGGGACTGGGCAATGGGAGCTCACCCCGTCGTGGGGATTCAAACTGCCGACCTTCTGATCAGCAAGTCCTAGGCTCTGTGGTTTAACCCACAGTGCCACCTGCGTCCTGCTTGGGCCTACTCAGCACAAAAAGAGCATTTAGGTTCTCGGCCTTGTTTCTTGGGCAAGGCCTACTCAGTGCGCCAACCCTGGGAGTGTTAGGGATGCCTTTGGGCTGACTTCCTGCAAAATCTCAAGAGAGCACCCCCACCTTGCCCACGTATACTCAAAATCACGCGAGCTAAGTGCGCATAAGATCCGGGCATACTGTAATCATAATAATAGAACACCACCAGTGTGCATGGAGCGCATAATCTCCACTAGGATTGTACAAAATCCAATGAAGGCAAAATAGCTTATATCGTAGTGATTGTAAGTGGCTCATTGCTATGGTGATGGAAGCGCAGGATTCTTTGAGGGGTGGTGGTCTGAGAATGGCGACTGGTATGGCCAACTGCAGTGTTTTGTTCTTCTGTAATTTCCACAAGAGAATAACTGAGGGCAAATTGAAATGCACATAAGTGAGATAGTAGCAGTCCTTATACAGGGACTACATCGCCTTCAGTTTTATGTGGGGGTTGGCTTGACCACATCTGGTTCCCCCTCACCTGAAGGAAAAAAGTGGTTGTCTCTGTCTCATGAGGTACATTCTTAGCATGGGAAAAACATTCTTATTCTCTCATACAAATGGCATCATATGCTGTTCACATCATGGCACACCTCCCTCACAAAGACACTAGGAAGGCTAGACAGTTCCGTATGCATGGTGGAGGGGGGTTTACGTTGGCTCCCTTTCCTCTCCCAGCCCACACAGTGGCCATTCCCCCATCTTCAACTTTTGACAGTGTGTGAAAGGACTCTATATTTGTACGGATATAGGCACCCAAAGTTCCTCCACCCAAGAGGGGTGGGAGGGAAATGCATGGAGCTTTAGGCACATACATTGCTACGCACAGAGCGTGAACCCAGGGAAACGTGAATGAGGGGCATATCCCCATACAGGACCTTTTGTTTCAATGTGAGTGGGCAGAAGCACCTGAACATGGCTTCTGTCACCTCAGGTATACATAGAGTGTTTGAATCTTGAGGCACATGTCCAATTCTAAGGCAATACGATGGTCATGGAAGGATTGTGTCTCTTCAGAATGATATGTATGTATCAGCCACAGATTACCCTTTCTGAAGGGAGGACAGCATTAAGTGGCCACATAAAGACTTGTGTATTGTGGCATGAACTTATTCAGTCTATTATGTCCCTCTAATTATTTTTATTTTCTATCCACTTCAGAAAGGTAAAAGTGTAGAGAGGGGCAACACTGTAAGTCTGTTGCTGGGGGGATGGGACAGTAAAGAGTATTGAGATACCTTAAAGACTAGCAGACGTATCATGACATATGCTTTTGTGGACTGTAATGCCAGAATAAATTGATTAGCTTCCAAGATTCTGTTGCTTTTACTGAAGCAGACTAACAAAACTATAAGACTGGAAGTCATTCCCTTCCTGAAATGTGTGTGTGTGTGTGTGTGTGTGTGTGTGTGTGTGTGGTAATAATAATAATAATAATAATAATAATAATAATAATAATAATAATAATAATAATAATTAGAAAGGAAGACTATTACTCCCTGATATACTTCCAGTACCTAGAAATCTCTCATCAACCATATTCACTGACGGTCAAAATGAACAGCAAAAATAAGTTGAGTGACTGGGATCTGGGGGCATCATCATACCAGTTCCATGGCAGACTAAAGATGTTTTTAAACAGCGCAAAGCCTGACTCAAACTGTCAATTCACAAGGGGAGATTTGGAGCCCTACATTTACCTGAAATCAGATTTTTTTATCTTTGAAACACTCAGCGGGTGAAAAATGTCTGTAAAAAATCTTAATGGGTGTGATGATTATACTGCTGCAAGGAAGTTCATTCTCTTCAGTGACCTCCTGTATTCTAAACTTGTAAAGCAGGAGAGAAACCTGACACACCTGATTCTAGGCTGCATCTTGGGGCTCTTTCAGTCATGAAAATTTCTTAACTCTCTAATCGCAAATCGCTCTCTCCATATGGAAAAAGAGAGTTGTACTGGTCATGCTAAAAATCAGCAGAGGTGCTTTCTGTGACTTTATAACTGTGCGAAGCAGCGTCTGAATGCATGCAAGGATGCCAAGATGAGAAAAATATAATTTTTCCATTTATAAAAAAGTGTCATATATAAAGGCAGCCTTCTGTTTACATTTTAAGGACAAGGACACTGTCTTGTGAGCTCAATTTCTGTGCAAATCTAATGGGGAAATGACAGTACATATAAATTAACTGGGGGGAGCAGAATCCACAAGCGGAGAGATTATGCATATTTGAGTTTCCAAAATATTTTATAAACTATGGATACATTGTTAAGATACCTTGCACTCACATATATGTAATGTTTAACTTAGAAATCACCAGCAGCCATCTGGGTTTGCGATGGGTGGTGGAAATGTTCCCTCAGTATTTCCCCTGGTGGTGCATACTGGAAAGGAAAGTCTAATGATTCAAATTATTGCATTAATAACCTGACAGGAAATTATGGAAGCTATCTGTGTTCATAAAAGCAATCAGCACGGATCATGTGATCAATAACCGAAAGGGCCCATCAGGAATTATATCAGCTTAGTCATTTCGGTGCAGCACTAATAAGTAATGCATTTGTTCTAATGTAGAAAAAACCACAATGACATTTTTTGCTCCCTTACCTGTACGGTTCATTAGAAACACGTTTCATTGATTTTTAAGGCTAACCTAGCAAACCCAGCCTCGTGCAACTATATTACAGCTACCAAGGTCACAGGTGTTTAAAAAAGATTTTAGGTTTACGACATATTATAACATATACTCCAACAACAGAAGAAAAATAAACTTAACAAGGTCGTTGCAAAGAGCCTAGGATAACTGAACATCTTACAAATTAGCCATGACCTTGTCTGAACCAAATAATATTATGCAAGGACAGAGGAGGGAAAATGCCACGAGCCCAACAAGACTTCCCAATGTTTCATGTTAGAGTGAACTGCTTTAATAGTGGGCGTTTCTACCACTAGCAAATCTACAGTTTATTAAAGCATCATGGTAGAAGAAAGAAGAAAAGAGGAATCTGCCAACTCTCTTTATTTATTCATTTTAAACACACATTACTGTTTCTTTAGATGATTCAAAACCTCTGCATGGAAATCGCTTTGTTGTAGTAACTAATATGTTCATTTGATTTAGTCCACAGCCTATGGTTGTGACATCTTCAACCACATTCACACTATACATTTAAAGCACTATGACACCACTTCACGACAGACAGGAAGGGGAGTGGAGCCCCTCCTGCAGCCATGTGTTAGTGGGTGCAGACAAAAAGGGTTTGTAAAAGGTCTAGGGTTTCCATTTGGCCTGATGTAAGCGAGGAGGAAGGGACGCGGGTGGCGCTGTGGGTTAAAGCACAGAGCCTAGGACTTGCTGATCATGAAGGTCAGTGGTTTGAATCCCCGCGAAGGGGTGAGCGCCCGTTGCTCGGTCCCAGCTCCTGCCAACCTAGCAGTTCAAAAGCACATCAAAGTGCAAGTAGATAAATAGGTACCGCTCCAGCAGGAAGGTAAACAGCATTTCCGTGCGCTGCTCTGGTTCGCCAGAAGTGGCTTAGTCATGCTGGCCACATGACCCAGAAGCTGTCTGCAGACAAACGCTGGCTCTCTTGGCCTATAGAGCGAGATGAGCGCCGCAACCCCAGAGTCGGTCACGACTGGACCTAATGGTCAGGGGTCCCTTTACCTTTACCTTAAGTGAGGAGGGAGTTTAGTTTGGAGTTGGCAAGCTGCAGAGAAAGTGGGGGTCAAAGCACCATGTGGGCTGACAGGCCGTTATCGGGACAGAGAGCATGGCTTTTTGCTGTTTTGGATCCAAGACTGCTGCACCTATGGGAGAAGCAGGAGATGTGAATTCGCTGAACTCCTTCTCTCTAGGGCTCAGGTTGCATATATGTGTAAATAAATGGTATATCATTACAATACCACAGTCTCTGCTGTGCCTCATTGTCCAAATGGTACTCCTAGAATCTTACAATGCTCAGAGATTGGGGTGACATGAAACACACACACACACGGTTTGGAAGGTCAGCGGCAGAGTCGTACATACGTAATTCTCCACAATGATCTGTCACAAAACTGAAATAACTTGTATAGTGTTACATAACATTTCCTGCTATATCTAGCTCAGTTTCAGACAACATGATACAATAAAAGGCACACAGATAAAATATATGTTGATGGGAAATAACTGAAAAAAGCACTATTGACATATGGAAGACTAGCTGGTTACTAGATTATATTTCTATATCCAAATGATATATCTATTGATGAATTCAGTGAACAGGGCTATGTTTTAGCACAGTTTTGCATATTGATTCATTTGTATGATAGAATTACAAGGGCTTGTCACAAACAAAGTGATTCACCTCCTATCACTATAATAAATTTCCTTGCGGGAATAATTCTTTTATTTTTTAGAGAAAAGAGTGGAGGAATAGAAGAGCAAACTTGCAGATCTCATGGAACTGTTTTATAAATGCAAAGCCGTACATCAAAGCTCAGGAAAGTTGCTTAATGTATATTAACTATATTCCTTCCCAGCCACTCACGTGCAAATTTCAAATGTTTGTGTGGTGAATCTGAAAGATGCCCAGGGTGGAAAGGATTAACTAGGCAGCACTGCATCCTCTGCTTCCTTCAACTTTAAGAGCATAGTTTCCTGATGTTTCATCAAGCTCGGCCCTTGAATCACCTCAGCTACGCTGTGGATGATTTCCTCATTCTGAATCTCTCCCACGTTGAATGAACACTGTCACAAGGTGGAAGTGACTTCATCTCAGGACAGTCACAGCCTTACCTAAAAAAACACAGGTTTATTCACCGATGAAGAACAAAGGTCACAGTACCTGGAAATACAGAACATGATAATCATAAGGAATCACAATATTTTTCAAAATATAAACAACAACAGCATAATGCTGCCTTGCCATAAGCAATTATGACCATGGATGAGGAGCCTGTGGCCCTCAAGATGTTGCTAGACTGCATCCCCCATCACCCTGGAACAGTGGCCATGCTGGCAAGGCTGATGGGAGCTGATGTCCAGCAGGTTCCCTATCACTGAATAAAATGGTAACATCCCCACCTGCACTAGGTTTGTAATGTTTCAGAAACTTGGATTTATGGTAGCAGCAGTAACATTTCTGTGACTGTTTAATAAATGTGGTTATGTACACCCAGTGCTGGATTTACATTTAAGCTAAACAAGCTATAGCTTAGGGCCCCACTCTCTTGGCTTCCCCCCAAAAAATAAAAAACCAACAACTGGATGTACATTTCCAAAATATAAGATAAAAAACAAATAAAATAAAACCTACGTACAGCAACAGTGTTGTGTGTTGTGTATGGACCTATTTGGTCCATAAATTACCATATAGCATATATTCAACACAATTTTGGTTGTTGTTGACAAAGGACAGCTGGATATATAAATAGCCCCATTACCTTCAGTAGGGCCTCATCAAACCTCATCCGGCCCTGTGCACACCTGAAGCTCTGGTGAGTGATTTCAGGGGTGCCAGAACATCTCTCAGGTTAGGTTTATTCAGGATGAAGCTCACTTAAAAATGTTGTGTTGTCTTTTTTGTGATGTATGGTTTTATTTACACACATATACAGGCTGAGTATAAGACAAACGGCCTCACAGCATTTACACTGCGATAGTCTCCTCCCTCAGCTTTCCAGGCAGGCTCCTTAATGCCCTAGCACTGGATCCTCACAGAGAGCAAAACCATGTCCCTTTTGTGTTTGCAAGTCCAGCTCCAAGATAAGACTGAATATTCTTCTTTCACACTCACTCCCAGCCAGTGGGGAAATGGGGAAAAAGCTGAACTCCGATTCCTAAATGGCTCTCTCCTTTCAAAATCACTTAAGGCTATTGGCTGCTTTTCTAGAACCATCAAAGTAACCTCCAGCATCTCTGCTTGTTCCTATTGGAGCAATCCTAAGTGTAGGATGTCGGCGAAATTTACAGCTGCTCAAATTAAGCTGGTGTAAATTATTCTTGTTCCAAACTCTGTTCAGGGGTGTGGCTGCTGCCACGTGAGCCAGGTCTAAGCCTGGCCGAGGGAAAACAAGCTTTTACAATAGAGTCTGACTCACACCACCCTTCTTCTTCTTCTTCTTCTTCTTCTTCTTCTTCTTCTTCTTCTTCTTCTTCTTCTTCTTCTTCTTCTATCACTCATAGCCAAGTAAGATTGTCTTCCATAAACACAGTTTTTACAGTGAGTCCATAAGTGATTGTGGAGGCCAATTCTGGATCCACACGTCCTTCCACAGTGGGGACATAGGTTTCCGGGTGGGAATTGATCACGGTGAGGGTTTGCCAAGCATGCCTTCCTCTTAGCACATTTCTTCTTTTCGTCCTGCGTTCAAGCGCCTTCAAAGTCCATGACACCTTTGGTGTCCAACTGGCGCGCTCGCAGGCCAGTGTTTCCCAGTTGCCAGTGTTTATACTGCATTCTTTAAGATTTGCCTTGAGAGAGTCTTTAAACCTCTTTTGTTGACCACCAGTATTATGCTTTCCATTTTTAAGTTCAGAATAGAGTAGTTGCTTTGGAAGATGATAATCAGGCATCCGCACAACTTGACCAGTCCAACGAAGTTGATGTTGAAGAATCATTGCTTTGACACTGGTGATCTTTGCTTCTTCCAGTACACTGACATTAGTTCGCCCGTCTTCCCAAGTGATGTGTAAAAATTTTCGGAGACACCGTTGATGGAATCTTTCAAGGAGTTGGAGATGGCGTTTATAAGTGGTCCACATTTCACAAGCATACGGCTATGGTAGTTCCATAGCTTTGTAAACAAGCATTTTGGTTTCCCTGCGAATGTCCCAGTCCTCAAGCACTCTGCACCTCAATTGGGAGAAAGCTGCACTCGCAGAGCTCAGGCGATGCTGGATTTCGGCATCAATGTCAGGGATGCCAGGCCACATGACTGAGCTGAACAGAGTTAGGGCAGCGGTCCCAATCCTGCCACTCCCCCAGAATGGAACACCCATGATTGTAATCATGCCATAATGCCCGAGAAGGATTAAAATTATTTATTGGATATTTTTAGACCTCATGCTTCTTCCAATCTGGAGCACAGGGCGGCTTTGCATAAGAAAACATTAAATACAACTAGTACCAATAGGAGTGGAATAGGAGTGTGCCTCCCTTTCTCTTCTCGCTGAGCCAAAATAGGGAAAAAACCCATGCCAGCTACCAATACCTAATTTTTACAACAGGTGAATCTGTTTCAAAAAATACATTTTATTAAAATGCCCAGCTAACATACCCTGTTGAGTGTCAATATTCAACAGCTCTGCACTTCCGTTTTTGTCTTAGCTCTCCGTGACTGTAAAATATTAAACAAGGGCAGAGCATAACCTTTTGCACAAGCCAGAACCAGTCCAAGCCAGAATTATTTCAGAAAGCACATCATCTGTGTCTCAGTGCATAGTTTAGACAGTCTGCCCACAATGTTCATCACATTACAGGCTTCGCAGGAAGTAAAAGAAACCCTCTCTCTCTCTTTTTTATAGCTTTATTCAGACTTTTCAAAATACAATAATACGGAGAATATTATAGATAGTAATAAAGGTATAAAGAGAGAAAGAAAGATAAAACAGAAAGAAATAGGTAAAAAAGACTTTCAACATTTACAATAATTCTTCAGAATACTCAAATGTTCCATCTAGATTAATATCCAGCAGTTCCTCCTTCTGTAAGGTGATATTTTTCCAGTCATTAATCCAGGACTCTCCAGTTCATTGATTTCTTTCAATACAAGAAGTTCAAAGGAGATTCTTGTATAGCTTTTATATATAATAGTCCACAACAGTTGTCTAGTCCAACATCATATTACCTCCAATAGCGTATTAAGAAACATTCAATCCTTATTTCTTATTTCCTCCAAATTTCTTCACTGTGTTTATGTATTAGGATAGCAACCCATAATTATTTATTATACAATCCTTAATTCACACCTAAGTCAACACCTTCCAATCTCATGTCCTGTCAACCATGTTTATCAATACTTTATTTTTTTTTTTATCAATACTTTAAAAGAAAATATTCAAATTTCCACCTCTCCCTTTTCCAATCTTTTCCCAGAAAAGTTGCAAGAAACTCTCATGTGGTGTCAGGAAGGGTGTTCCTGAGTTGTTCGGTAACTGAGGCACTTGTCTCATGAACTCATTCTTCACAGTTTCCATATATTGTTGCCTTTGTCATTATCTGCAGTTCAATTCAATAAATAAACAAACAAACCAGGGGAGACCATTAGCTTCAAAAGGCCTGCCAGCCAGATGAATGGCATCAATCCCTTCCCCCACATAAAATGATGAAACTGATGGAGAATTCCAGAGAACTCAAAAGCTTGCATACTATTTTGTGATTTTTGATTGGTTTAAGAAAGATATTGCCCTAATATGAGTTTTCAACAGTCACATTAGTGGTCAGAATATTCATTGGTAAAATATGCTTTTGCACTGCATTTTTTAAAAATATCCAACAGGAAAAGGGTTCATTCGTGAAACCTGCTGGCTGGCCCTGGGCGCGTTATCATCCCTCATAAGAACATTGGAATCATATACCAAGTCAAACCATCGGTCCATCTTCCTCAGTACTGTTTATATGGACTGGCTGCAGCTCTCCAAGGTTTCAGTCTAGAGACATTCTCAGACCTGCCTGGAGTTGCCAGCGATTCAACCTGGAGTTTCCCCCCGCAAGCAGAAGTTCTGTCATTGAGCTGTGGCCCTTCCCCACATCTAAACTTAATCTCAAAGGGGCATTGTGAAGGTCAACTGAATCTCATATGCATTGCTTTGAGCTTGCTGGAAGTAATCTCTATGGCCACTAGATGGCACAGCTGTTCGGAAATACAGTGGTACCTCGGGTTAAGTACTTAATTCGTTCTGGAGGTCTGTTCTTAACCTGAAACTGTTCTTAACCTTAAGCACCACTTTAGCTAATGGGGCATCCTGCTGCCGCTGCGCTGCCGCTGCACGATTTCTGTTCTCACCCTGAAGCAAGATTCTTAACCCGAGGTAATATTTCTGGGTTGGCGGAGTCTGTAGTGGGTTAAACCACAGAGCCTAGGACTTGCCGATCAGAAGGTCGGCAGTTCAAATCCCTGTGATGGGGTGAGCTCCAAAGCGAGATGAGTGCCGCAACCCCAGAGTCGGCCATGACTGGACCTAATGGTCAGGGGTCCCTTTACCTTTACCTAACCTGAAGCATATGTAACCTGAAGCGTATGTAACCCAAGGTACCACTTTAACTGGGGAATGCCAATTAATCCTGATGTCCCCCATGGGAAACTATGAAATTAAAAATGGCTGACTGCCTGAATTCAAAAAGCGCTGGACTTGTCTCACTCTGTAGCCAAAAGAGCCCCCAAGCAGAGTTTAAAACTGAAATATATGCAATGTTTGCAAAGTGGGGAAATACCGGTTGTTACATCTGTAAATATTCCAGTATTAAGCATTCACAATGTGCTCCACCACCTCTACCCCTCTCACAGTGAATATACCACAAACTGAAGTAAGTTCAAATGCTTTATTTACAGTAACCAGAGGTCTTACTGATGCATCATTCGACGCCACATCAGAAACAGGTAAAACGTTTTTAAAGCACAAACTACAAAAAGTATCTTCAAACATGGAGTCTGGGCACAAACCGCCAGCATCATGCGTCTGGTCAGTTACATGGTTCAAAGTGTAGAGGGAGAGAAAGGAACAGGAAACAAGGCTTACTTCCTCCCTCCCCAAAGGTGAGGCGGCATTACCTAGCCAAGCCTTCTCTAGCAGTTCACAGCTCTGTGGTCCTTAACCCCTTCATTTACTAACTAGCATAGACACGCATTGTTAGGTCCGACTGCAAAATGTCCCACAACGGTTGCTTCATTAAACTTTCACTAGCTCTGTTTGCAACTTAGGAATGAGCGAGCCCAAGGCTTCCAATATCAGGCTGCTAAGGCCATTATGAGATGACCTCCACTGTGACATCACCTCCTGCTAACTCACCGGACAGGTAAGCCTCAGAGCATTGCTGGACCTGCTTCCTGGAAGCTAGCCAGCTACCTGCTCATCTTTATTGATATTGCTCAAAAAGGAAGAACCATATCAACGAACATGTAAGTAGGACTTTTCTCCCACAGCTTCTGCATTGTGCCCGTCTCATCGTTTATGATGGTTCATGCCAGTCCCTCACAGGGGGTAGGGGGCTATTTCTTCCCTAGCTAAGATTGGCTTTCTCAGTCAGGACCATGGTAAACACAGCAGCTGCCCCCTTTTACCCCCTGCCTCTGGGCTTGAGGAAAACACTCCCTTCCCAGGACAGTTTGAGATACCAGCTTGCCGGCAATCTGAGCCATTTTAAGATCAAGAAGATGCAAATAGCTACCGGTGACAAGTGGGAATTCATGTCACATCTTGAACCTTGACGTGGCTCCGGGGCACTGCAGTCATGTAACAGGGGAGGAGTCTGCGAGTCTCATTTCTCACCTACTTCCTCGTTTTGCTCTAGGCTTCAACGTCTGCAATCCTTATTGAAAAAGAACAGCAAAGTCACCCCGCAGACTCCAGTGGAAGGGGGACCAATTCCTTCCCTGGAAGTATGGGAAGACCATGGCGAAAGGGTACAGTCATCCCCACCTGGCTGCCAACACAGTGAAACACATCCCCCGTACGAATTTCGAGCTTCCTACTAGGCGCTTATGGGCGTGGTGGGTGCCATTTATGTTGGCTTCCATCTCCAGTGTGAGGAGGCACCTGGGCTGTTTCAGGCAAGCCGTCAAAGATCTCTTCCCATCACTTTAATGGCTTCTTGCCTTTTATAACTTCCAGGGGATCGGCATGGCCATCAATTTCTTAGCAGCAATAGAAGCAGAAAGGAAGCCCATCATGGCAAAGGAGGACCTTGTTAAGAAGATAGTGGTGAGTGAGGTAGTACTTTGAGAAGGTATCATCCACAGGGTGGATAGGAGAGATCTTAGCAGTGGATTTTCTGCAAGATATTCTGGTGGTGGGTAAGGCTAGTGCACGGCAGAGAAGAGAACAATGGAAATGGAGGGCCTGCATGTCTAGAACCTCTTTCTGTGGAGAGGTCTACGTGTAACATGTGGGTGCCTGGGATATGTGGCCTCTTCTGCACATGGAAACCTTCACACTGATACTGTACAGATATGGGTTTTGTGGAGTTGCATTTCATGCTTGATAACTTGCTTGCATGTCCAATATCAAGAAAACAGCTCAAAGTCAGTTGGTGGTGAAGTTATGAGTAAACTACTTTAGGGAGCTGAGAGGAACTACGTGCAGCTGATTTCCATTTCTTCTGTCCCCCCCCCCCATCTCTTCAAGGGCCTGATGGAGCGATACAAAGACCATCCCCTTGCCTTTTTCATTTTTACCAGCTGCATGAATGCAATCGCAAATCTGAGGTAAGTTGTGGTAGGAGTCTGGTGGAACAGGAGATATTTCCCCCCACGCCATAGAGCAGTCAGAAGCAAAGGAAAAGGCCTGGAGTGAGCAAATGCACTACAGAGAAGCAGATTGTGCTCCACTAGCCACAAATCCTGGCAAATCAACAAGTGAGTGAGCAAGGAGCTGAGGATTATTGGCTCTGAGGAGGTTCTGGGAAGAGCTTTTGACTCTCCTAACAACCCTCCACAGGTCTTTTAGAGAAGTTGGCCTCAGGCAGGCTTGGGGGAATTGCCCTGTTTCTAAGTAGACATGTGCTTCAAATAGACTGTGCTATAAATCTGCTTGCAGCCTAGGAAAATGATATTCTCTTTTTCTTTCATCATCAATGGGGAAGCCTCTGCCTTTCGAGCAACTACGCTTGCAAGTTTCCATCCCCTTGGCAGAGTTTGGATCCAGAAAGCCTCTTTCCAAGAGCAACTTTCCTATAGGTTCCTACATTATGGGTGCATCAGTTGTTTTGGCAAACAGTGTGGCAAAAAAATCGGTCACATTTTTGCAGATTCATCATCCCGCATGCATGTGGGGTGAGATTTTCTGCTACTTTTTTTTTTAAAGGGTGGGTAAGGATCTCCCCCCCCCCTGAACTTACAAGGACCGATGATTGACCTTACTTAACTTAAATAATAGCAGAGATTTTTTTCTTTACTTTATTATCCATTTCAAATAAAGTCCTGCCTTCGCTGCTGACTAGACAAAACTCCTAGAAGCTTCCCAGTCCACCTGAGCATTCTCAAATACCACAGATGCAAGGAAGTCTGGCTGGGCTGGGAGGCTGTGGGCAGACTCCTGCTGCCATGGGAACTGCAACCTTGTTTATGATAGTTATAAACAGGTACAGAAACCAACAGACACCTTGAGGTTTTCTTTTTCCTTTTTGTAGTAAATTGTACCAATTCCTCTGACATGTCACCCAAATGTGCATATCTTTTCCCCTCTGGTTCTCAGGGATACCTTCTTTTGGGCTGGATGATGGAGCCAAGCTCAACTTCAGCCAAATCTGACGAATATTCCCTCCATCACATAATAGAATCCTGGTTTTTCCTCCCCCCCCCTTACAGCAGAAGCAGCCCTCCGCTCTCAGAGAAACTAGAGGCGAAGCTGCTCCAAGTCACTCTTTCCCGCCTCATTATAAAGAGCACAGAAAGTGAAGCGGTTTGCGACAAGGTAAATTCTTACTGAACTTCAAGAGTCTTGACAAACACCTGCTGTATCCGTGGTCACCAATCCCTTGTCTCTGAGCTGAACCACTAAGGCACATTTCATCTTGAGCAATGCAAAGACTTCTGCATTTCAGATGAAGCAGGAGGAGGTATTATGACACCAAGCCCACCTTTGCACCCTCTGTGAATGGATCCCCTTCCCAAAGGAGGAACTGTCTTAGACAGTCTGAGTGAAAAGGCTCTGCATAGCTCCTTTTCTGCCTGCTCTGTTTGGGGATGGAGATCTGCTATGTAGCAATGACGTTGCTTGCTTTCTGTTGCTTGCAGGCCCTTTGTAGAGGAGCCTCTGAAGCCCTGGGTGCAATGCTCAAGGGGCTGCTTTCAGAGGCCCCCACAACGCACCACCTTCTGAAGATCTTGGAGGTGAGTGTTGAATGTTGAGTCTATTCCTTTCAAGTGTGGTGTGCTGCTGATGGACAGACTGCCTACCCTCCACCATTTCTCAAATGAAAATAGGGATGTCCTGTTCGATACCCTCCAACATTTCTTCAATGAAAATAAGAGACTTCCCCTTCAACATTTCTCCAATGAAAACAGGGACATCCTAAGGGAAAGCGGGACATTCCAGGATCAAATCAGAAACCGTGACAGCTTATGTAAACCCGGGACTGTCCCTGGACTGGCAGGGAGATCTTACCACTGGGGGGGGGATTTAATTTGTGAAATTGTTCCCTATGGGGGCTGTGTCTCTCTGGCTGGATGACTAGACCCAGTGCTTTTTTCTAAAAAAATGTTTGGGGTGCTCTCATTTTCCTACTCATATTGAAATACTGCCCCTCAATGACGTCAAACTTAGATTCACAAAATATTTAGGGGTATGTGTACCCCTGTGTACCCCCAGAAAAAAGCACTGACTAGACCTCTTTCAAAATGCATTCCGCATGCTCAGTATGTTTTGAGCCAGTTTAACTGTTCCCCAGAATGTCTGCAGAATTGCTGCATTTTCTGGAAAACAAAGTCCATGTAAAGGTAAAGGACCCCTGGCAGTTAAGTCCAGCCGCAAAGGACTCTGGGGTTGCGGTGCTCATCTCACTTTACTGGCCAAGGGAGCCGACGTTTGTCCGCAGACAGTTTTTCCAGGTGATGTGGCCAGCATGACTAAGCCGCTTCTCACGAACCAGAGCAGCGCACAGAAACGCCGTTTACCTTCCTGCCGGAGCAGTACCTATTTATCTAATTGCACTTTGACGTGCTTTCGAACTGCTAGGTCCATGTAGAGTTCTTTAAAATCAAACCCAGGGGCACAGCTCTCAAAGAACAGGATAATAGACTTGGGAGATTTCTTTGGCCTGTGCAATGATTCTGAGCTGCTTTTTCCTTCCTCAGCACTTCCAACAGTACATGAGGTCTTCAGACCGGCTAGAGAAGTCCCAGGCCATCAAAGCCACCAATTATATTTGCTTGGAAGCCTATTACAGTCTCGGCCTGCATTACGATGTGAGTATTCAACATGTGAGTGGAGCTTGGCATTAGAAGTCCACAGAACCCTGGGATGGGAAGCAAGAAGAAGGACCAGAGAACATTTCCTCCCGATCTCCACTGGAGGTTCTTCTTCCTGAAGATGGCCTTGTGGGGCCTTAAGACTAAAGGGGCAAGAAGTTGAATTACTTGGTGGATCTGGGGGTGAGAAGTAATGAAAGAAGCTCACTTTGATGGCTCTGACTGTGGGATTTTATCTATCTCTCCAGCTTCATGAAATGCGGGAGCATCTGAGCCGATTATGGAGGAGCAGGAAGATCAAGCAGAAATAGGCTCTTTCTGTTGTCTCTTCCTTTCTTGATCCCACCTAAAGGTGCCAACCGGATTTCCTGGGTCCAGCGCTGTATAGGCAGATCAAGCCCACTTCCACCTCTGCAAACTGTATATATTGATGTACAAATACGGACAATTATTTAGAGCCTGTGTTGTGGATTGAAGATGGTTTGTTTTAAGATTGTTTTAGCCTGCCTTTCAGGCAAAATATACAAAATATATAAGTGCATGCAGTTTCAAAGCTCTTTCTTATGTTCTTATTAGAACTTGCGCAGATCCAATGAAGCAGTTCAAGCAGCCTCTTGCATTCTTAAATTAGTTCAACGTGAACTTGGCTGGTTTAACCAACTTCCAGTTGGTTAAAAGTCCAGCTTCTTCATGTATCAAATAAGCAGTGCTACTTGAGCCATCAGATGCAAACTGGTCATTTTGTATGTGTTCGGTTTGTATACATTTCCTCACCACTAGATGTCATTATTGCTGCAATTTTATTTCTGTTGTTTAGTTTTCACTGTGAGACTGCATCTACACTCTTGTTTGCAGTCCACTCACTGCATTCCCAGTACAGGGTTTTCGATCTGTGTTCACATGGTCATTATCCAGAATGCATATGTATTCTGTTGTTTGTCGTAAAATACTTCTGCTTGGGAGACACTGTTTCTCAATAAAGCTTCCCACTGAATGGAAAACTTTTGAATCATTCCTAATTCGTCGCTAGCCAAGAAACAAGCAACTTTGCATAGGATAAAGACATCGCCACCTCGTCAGTGCCCACTGATGTATATACACAAACAGAAACAAATCTGACACTAATGAATCCATGCTGATGTGAACAGCTTTGGAGGAGGAGGTGGAAGAGCTGTCAAGCACCCTGAAAACCCCCCAACAAATTTCATTGCACTCTAAAGAGGTAACATGAAGACACCCTATGAGCAAATGATTTTGGAGTTTTATTCTGAATTCATTTTGTGTGTGCTTGTGTGCTTAGTGTAGATCTGCTAATCACGCTATATGTTATCTCTACTATGAGAGGCAATGTGCCTCTCAATGCCAATTGCTGGGGAGCAACACAGAGGGAAGGCTATTGTCCCCATGCTTTTTAGACTTCCAGAGTTATTTGGTTGGCCATCGTAGAAAGAGAATGCCAGGCCGATCCAGCAGGAGACTCTTCTTAATATTACTGCCCAGCCAGATATCAGTAATGCATAATAAAAACAATCCCAGTATTTTTTTCCAGGCTAATCTGGGATATCTGATGAATCAGTGTGGATGCTAGTCTATACTATGCTAGTATAGTTCTGCTTCTCGGCCCTTTTAGCTGGCCTTTAAAACACAGGAGTGAGTGAAAGGATAAATGTACCCAGGGAGCAATGAAGAGGACAAAGCAGCTATGGAAACTGAGAGTATCGCTGACAAAGGTTTAGTGTGGAAACCAGGGCAAAGGGCCAATTCAGAATTTCAGGGCCGGCTGAAATAAATCAGACATAATCCAGCTACAGATGAATAAACAGCACTTGAATGAAAAAACGGACTCGTTCAAGAGTGGAGGAGGAGAGATCCCATGATGAGATTCCCGAGAGAGATGGCAGTAAAAAAAAAAAAAAAAAGAACTGTGTAAAATATAGGCAAATACTCCTACACAGACCTACAGGAAAACGGGATAGTTTAGCAACTTAGATCCAACTTGAAGGACCCATTTTAATTAAAACAGAGTAGCAGGGCACAAAAATTATTTCTCACCATATTAGACACAGAAGAGAGATTGGTGATAGCTCATCATAGGAGCCAACTCCTAGGGGCTGAGGGAGCTTTGCCCCCCCCATGAAATATTTGAGCCCCCCTCCAAGTTGATGGGCATTGCCATTCAAATGGTGTGCACACACCATGTCATATATCAATTATTTGGGGTGGGACTTACCTCCCCTCCCCAATATTTTATTTAAGTTGGCACCCCTGTAGTTCATTATCAGTTTATTACCACCCCCATGCACCAGCCATAGGATGTTTAGCAGACAAAGGACAGTATCCAACACTAGGCCTACTCAGAGTAAACCCATTGAAATTAATGGGCATAGCTAATTTGGATTTATTAATTTGAGGTCTACTTTGAGTGAAACTTAGCTGGCTGCAAGCCAAAAGAGTAACAAAGATGTGTGGAACTCCCAATTAGTTTCCTAAGTTTAGCTGCTGCCTGTCTGCCTGTCTTTATGCCTCAGAAACCTTCGTTTTGTGTCCCTGGCTAGGGGAAACCCTGCTCTGGCCTGGAAATGCCTGGTCTCCTCCTTGCTTTGGGGGCTTAATCTATTGCCGAAGTTTTCACTCCCTCTCATTTGTTTCAGCCGAGTAAGTAAGGCCATGTAACAAGCCTCCCACTGTCTTTTGTCCTCCCCTTTGCGTGGCAAGTCCCCTCCCCCATGTGAAATGAAGACACTGAACACAGTATTTAAGGTTAATGGGCATAAAAGGCCACAACTTTATTGATTACAGAATTGGAAGGTATTGGCCTTAGGCATTGGCTCCTATCGACTACCCGGCATGGGGACCGGGAAGGGTTGTTGCCTTATCCTTTATATTTCTCCTTCACTGTCCAGCCTTGTAACAAAGAGTTCATCAACTGATGTGTCTTTTGCCTTTCTCTAAATAAATACACTCCTGTTTTTGGATCAAATTCTGAAGTCCCATCTTGGTCTTTCGTTTGTAGCAGCTCCACGGTGAGACACCACTATCTAAACCGAGGAACCTATGTTATGCACTCTAGATCCTGTTAATCTGGCGGCTAGGATAGTTCCTTAGCCATCTCTATGCTATGGAAGGTGGTCTGGCAAGAAAACCCCCAGCTCTGCAGAGGGAAGACGTTTGCCTCGTACTACCTCATTCCGCAGCGATTCATTATTTCTAAAGCAGTGGTGCAGTTAGGGGAGCTTTAGACTCTAGACAATTAAGACAATTGTCTTAGGGTGGCTCCAGTGGTGTAGCTAGCTGCTAGGGCACCCAGGGCAGCGCAAATGCCCTGCACCTGGGGCGGGGCAAGCTGCCCAGGGTGCAGGGCAAGCCGGGGCAGAGCACGCTGTGTAGAACCTCCATGGAGTCTGCAAGCACCATGTTGCTGTTTAGGGTGGAGCCTGCAAGTGCCCAAGCCATCACGTCACTCAGTGATGACACCTGGGGCAGTCCGCACCCACCGCAGTCCCTTCCTACGCCACCGAGTGGCTCCCCCCTTTTTTAAGATAATATGTATTGCTTTATGTATTTTAAAAGTATTATCACCACCATCATTATTAGTCAGTGTCCAGATGTACAAATAAGACAGCGCATAGCATCTATGGAATCCACCTCCCTTTCAGACCTAAGGTATACCAACTGTGACTTGCAACGAAACACTGAGGTTTGATGTTCCTGTTCAATGTTCATTCCTACATTTCCTCCTCTTGGTTTTCTACCTCCCTCCTTATTTTTGAATGGTGCCATTTTGGTGCCATAGATAGCATCTCTCAAAGAATATTGGTAATGGATGGATTCTCTCTCTCTCTCTCTCTCTCTCTCTCTCTCTCTCTCTCTCTCTCTCTCTCACACACACACACACACACACACAGAGAGAGAGAGAGAGAGAGAGAGAGAGAGAGAGAGAGAGAGAGAGAGAGAGAGACAGACTCAGACAAAACATTGCTGTCTTGATTGTCCTAGGGGTCAAGCTGCAAATTCAATATATCTGAAAGTTCTTGGGAGCATGCAGAGATTATGCTCAGCAAACAACTGGAACCACTAAATGAAAGAAAATAAGAACAAGAATAGTAACAGTGAAATGGTAAGCTTTGTAGAGATTTAGCTGTTCCCACTGCAATCCCACTCTTCATTTGCAATAAAACCCCAAAGCGGCAGGATAAAGTCCTACGGATTTGTTTTCATTCTTGTGGACAGTGGAAACCAATATTAGTTTTTGTGTGCTGAAGTTTAGGTGGGAAGGCCTGCATAAGTAAAACTGCCTCTCAAGATCCGAGTACAAAGGTGGTGCCATGGAAGCTGCCGAGCATGGAGAATGGCAGCTGGGAAACCAAAGGCCCAGAGGAGGAAGATGGTTGTCATCTAGGACTTCCTTGGTGCCTCTTTGCTGAGCAGAAAGAGCACCAAGACTCATGAAGTCCAGCTTGGAAGTTGCACCCAGGAGAGAGCTATGATGCCTGGCTGCTTAGCCAGGGAGATATTTCCACCAAGGCTCACCATCAAAGGGGTAATGCAAAAGAGAAAGCACCCTTTGGGGTTGTCCTTTGGCAGCCAAAGAGAACAATGCAAAGGAACGCAAGAGCCCTGCTGGATCACATGAAATACCTATCCAGTTTGGTATCCTGTTTTCAACAGTGGCCAGTCAGATGCCTCTGGGAAGCCCAAAAACAAGGCACGTGGGCAACAGCCCCCCACTGCTCTTCTCTAGCAACTGGTAATGAGAGGCTTGCTGAGTCTGTTCCTGGATGTCTACTGTGTCTTGCAACTTGACAGCTGCCTGACCTGGCCTTTTGGAGATTTGCAGTTTCTAGTCTCCATTTTTGTTCTTTGGTCCTATTGTGAGAGGATGGCGTATTGATTGTAAACAAGAGCTGTCATTTCTCTATCGTACACCGAGTGGGTATTTTCTGACCTTTTGCTCCCTCTCTTTGCTTTTATAAGGAGGGAGGAGTGTTGCTGTGAGATAATGGCTATGTGTTTTGAGTCTGAGAGGCCAGAACACCAGATGCTGAAAGCCTGGCGACCAGATGTGAGGAAGGAGCTGTGGTGGCAGAACTGGAGAGGTGAATACCACCATATATTTATTTGACCCCTGCCCTTCCTGACTGATGAAAGCAGGAGTCAGGGGGGAAGGATGAGGCCAGCTAATTGGGTGAAATACATGCATATTGGAGGCACTTTTCAAAGATGATTTATATAACTGCTCACAATTCATGCCCTTTGGCTTGTATGTTTCCACGGGGTTCCATCTTGTGTATAGCAGGGGTGAGGAAATGTTTTGGCCTGGTGGGCCAGATCTTTATCTCCTCCTTCCCCCATGGACTTTGGCAGATGAGTGGGACCACCCTGATGCCATATTGACCAGCTGGTCTTCAGGTGATGGGCAGGGAGTTAAAAGCCTTTTTGCAGGCAGTTAGTGCGACTCAGTTCCCCATGTGGAACTCAAGTTGCACACTGGGTGCAGCTGCCTCACAACATGCCGCACACTTGACAGCGCATATGGCATCAAGTGTGGGGCAGGTGGGCATGCTCTGGGGTGATGGTCTGGTGGGTCGAATCTGGCCTGCAGGCCAGAGGTCTCTTATCCCTGCTGTATAGAACAACATAAAACAATTTGGAAAGATCATCTGAGAATTTAGGACATGTTGTCATTAGTATATTAATACCCAGCATTCTCTCCCTCACCTACCCCCTTATGATTCCAAGGAGATCCTGAGTCAGTACTTGAACTTGGGAGAGCTTTTAGACCCAGTATGGCTCTTGAATGTCCAGGCTGGGGCAGTGGACAGGTCTACTCTTGGAAGTTAGAAGTGTCAATTTCTGGAGCAAACTGATCCTGCCACAGATACATCCAGATCAGACAACAGACACATGCTCTATTTGAGTGCTTTTGAAAGTCACCCAGAAACCTAAACTTTTGCATATGTGTGGGCAGCAGCTTATTATTTAAACCATATCCTATAAATGTTATATGCAAAGTTCACAGACTCTCATTTCCAGGCCCAAAGTGCTGGCTCTGTCCTGAATTATTTGGCAGCTGGAAAAGATACCCAAAGGAGACCACCTCCTATATGAATGTACCTTCAGCTAAGTCCCTGCTTTGTATACCAGCACCATCTGAAACAGGCTGGATGGGAACATGAAGTAGGGCCTTCTTAGTGGTGGCCACTGGGCTGCAAAGCTCTTAGCTGTGTTCAGTCTTCAACATGAATGATGTTGGACTACAACCCTGTCCCCTTGGTTAAGGTGCAGCAGATGACAGGAGCTGCATTTCACTATCTGGGGACCCAGGTTTGAATAATTCTGATTTAGCTTTGCCTTTAGAAGACGGATCAAAACATTGCTGTTTAGATGTGCATTTTGCCATTAACTATCTTAGTATCTGCTGCTGTCAATGCAGTTGGAATCTTGAGTTAAGCACATAGGGAAGCACTTTCTTTTCACAGAAAGCTACTGGACTGAATCTCTATTTCTTTCTTTCCCATTTAGCACTCACTTGTGTTGGACTTCAAGAGACCTGAAGCTATTGCATGTTACCCCCATTTGACCCACCGCCTAACACCAAGTTTGGGTTTGGAAAAATGTTTTAAAGCAAAATTGCTTTGAAAATAAGAGGCAACCATATTTCCACATGACTGTTTCTCCAACTAAACCATTTTGAATCTTTGATCTTGTGGTTCCTTGAATTTGGAACTTGATAGCTGAGAGCAAAACTTGAGACTTATATTGTTCAACTTCATACCCATAAGACTTACACATAAATGATAATGTGTAGGATTCTAGCAATGGGGCTGAATAACTCTTTGGCAAAAGTTCATAGTAAAATAAATTAAGAGGAAAGACTTTTACAGGTTTTTTGTTTAAATATTATTGCAAAATAACAAAATGTCAACCATGGATTAGAGACAATATTTCTTTAACGTTAGAGACCAAGTACAATAATTTTGCATTAAATTAATGCTAAGTCATAGTTATTGCAGCTCTCATAGAAAAATAAACTATCTCACAATGTACTAAAGTGACACATAAATAAATAAAATTGAAATAAAAAAGTTAGTCATGAACACTACAAAAATACATTTTAAATAAAAACATGTAGTAAGCTTCAACAGAAGTTACGGCAGTGATTTCAAAGTGTTTAATCTTATATTGAACAACGGGAAATTATTTTTACTCTGAACTCCTCTTTCCTAGAAAGAGCCTACACATTTTAAGCACTGAATCTATAAAAACAGGACTCATCCACGTTTGCTTTTACAAAAAAAAAATACAGTACACATTAAAACTTGACGGAAGCAAAAAGTATCAGAAACCACTGCAAAATATACATTGCAAATTAGATGTGTTCGAATTGTATAGCGATACTGAAGTATGAACCAGATTGTGGCATGGCAAACAGAAGGAAAACCTGACATATCTGTATGCAGGAATCGTGGATAGCATGATGTTTCTCTTGGCATACTTAAGTATATTGGCACTAATTGCGTACCTTTTTTAAGGAGTGTGCAAAGTATCGGGGAGACTGAATAAAAACACAAAGAGATTTGGTTGTTTCAGCAAGAGAAGTTGCAAAATTTTCCAAAGAACAGCATACATTCTAATTCTAAAAGTGCTATGATTGTGCAGTTTTTGAGCCTTGTAGCCTCAGCCAAGCACAACTCCACTATCTCCAAAAATAAATAATTTTTCACTCAAAAATCCACAGGGTTGGATGCAAAGAGCTTCCAATAGCATTAGGAAAGGAGTTCCATGCATGCATGGACCAGGGGCAGAGCTTTAAAATACTAAAATATACCAGCTTTAATTTTTGGTTGACAAGAGCTAGAGTGGTGACTGACTCAGTCTGCTCTATTTCTCTACTGCCATCTTCTTATGTGCTTACCATATCACACTTTCCTGTACTAACACTATATTTTCCATTTCATGTATATAATGGAAAATATAGTGTGTGTGTGTGTGTGTGTGTACACACATACACAAAAACACACCCTGCTCAAATTGAGTCAAATGCTTTAGCGTATCTTCTTGATGTAGTAATTATTCCTAAGTAACAATGAGCCATTAAAAAAAATTATCTTAAAAAAATCCAGTAGTGATTAACCCCTTTGATTATTCCAGTCTTCTACACAAAATGATTCTATCCAATTTTAGAAAGACTCAAAGCAAACAAAGTCAGAATAGTTAGTATGTATAGAAAAGAGAGTCATAAAGTGTGCTCTGTATACAAACGTACTTATACTTTTATCTAGTGTTCTCTGAAATGCAACACAGAAGGATCACCATATTCGTTCCTCCACATAAAGCAGTGGTTCTCAGGATGCAAGTTGAGTCTCCTTACTGAGATGCCAGAAGGAACACAGCCCCCTGCTAGGACTCTCAGCATTTCGAGCCCATGTTGGCATGGGGGTTATGACTCACGGATAGAAACAGGGATAGCCTTAGGCAAAGCATGCTGTAGGATGGTAGCCTTAAGAGTCACTTGTGCCAGCCAGGACGGAAGGGAGAGGTGGGAGTGGGAAAGACTTGTTGGCTGTGCTACCTCCCAGGCTGGTGCAGATAAGAGTGCCTGCGACCTGGCAGCAGTTAGGGGTCAGCACAGGATCCTCCACCAACTCCTGTGTTTCGGGAGTTTCCATTGGCTATGCTACCAGCAGTTTCCACCAACCATTTCGGAAGGTACATTAGGGTACTTCTTGCTGGTAGGGCTATCTTGCTGAAGATGGAGCTCTCCTGGTGGTGGAGGCCAGTGGAGTCAGGCTGGAGAAATATCTGCATCTCATCCAAGTACCATCCACAATGACTGGGTAGGGGAATTCGATTGCTCTGTTAGTGTTTTTGCTTTTTAGTAGGCTGGATGCAAACCTACTTAGCCTCCCTCCTCCAAATTAGTGCAACGTAGGACATCAAGGCTTGCGATTATCGGGGCCAGAGTGATGGTGGTAAGGAATTGTTTCAATCTTTTCTGTTTTGTTTTGCAGGCAATTCTCTCTGTGGGTATTTTGTCCCACGTTTTTCCCCTTTCTGATCTGCTTTCTCCCCAGTGCTCAGAACAGGAGTTAAGCGTCAACAGTTGACCTGTCACTGATTTGTGCCAGCTACATTTTGCTTTACATCGTTTGGGAAATGTAGACCAAACCTTTTCTTAACTAAAGTGAGATCAGTGCGTTTGCAACACCAGTTCGGATTAGCATTACGTGCCAATGCTAAAGACTAAATAAGTTACGTTATGTTAAAGTGCTACAATGCAGAGTGGTCTTGTGAACAGGTAAGAAGCCTGCTTATGCCAGAACAGTCAAATTTAAGCCGATTTGATCCTGTTGATCCTAAATGGGACTGAATTGGCCCCAATCCAAATTATCTGTGCTTTAATTGGTTTAATCATGTTAATCAGTAGTTAATGCACATTTGTTTTTTCCAAAATGGAGCAGCTCTGTTTGAAATCTAGCCATGTTGTGTAACTAGGCTTTCAGGTCAGTTTCTCATTACAGTATTCAAACCACAAACCCCCAAAGTATCTTTCAAATAAACTTCTTGACTGAGAAAACAAAGCTTTGAAGAAAGCAGCCTGTCTTCAGGAGTTACATTTGAAAGTTTCATTTACTTGTAACTTGCTGATGTTGATTTCTTCAGGCTTATCACGTCTGTAGGTTACAGTTTTTGTACAAACAGTGGGCAAGAACATTTTATCCTTAAAGGAGAAGAGAATATAAATGGTCAGAAAGTCCCACACAACTAGCACCCCTTTAAAAAAAAATTCATTATGGATCAGTGACATCAGTTACCTTTTTAGTTGCAGATATTCTATAATCAGATGAAGATTTAATTTTGTTATTGCTCCACTGAAGAATTATTTGTCGGATTATAAGCACATTAAGCAACCCAATCAGAAATGTAACTATAAAAATTATGAAAAAGATTCTGAAGTGGCTTGGATCATCAGCTGTGCATTCTGCAAAAAGAAGAAGTAGTAAAAGTCACACTGTCCCCTCAAAAGGTCCACACAATAAACCTAAAAGATAAAGCTAAACCCTAATACGATAAAGTAATTTATAATTGTACTTTTGTTGAATAATATAATAAATGACATCTTTATTCCGATATATACAAAAAGGCACCTTATTCTTAAAAAGCATTATCCAAAACAAGGAGTGTACATGTTCGGCAGATCTATAGTTACACCACTGATCTCAGTATTGCTGCAGCTAGCAAAAAGCGTCAAGTTATGATTTATTTCTCTAGATTTCATTCTCCAAGCGGTGCACAAATAACAGAAGGTAAAATGCAGCTGAAAACCACCATCCACTAAAACCACCATCATTATCTCTCTCTGAAGTTGAATGTTTATATCTTCAAAATGTGTAGCCAGTTGGTCACAGGAGGTCTTCAAAGGTTCTAGAGCAGGGGTCAGCAAACATTTTCAGCAGGGGGCCGGTCCACCGTCCCTCAGACCTTGGGGGGGGGGGAATGATGCAAGAGCACCACGAGCCCCAGTGGCTGCTTACCTGTGTCTTGCGAGCAGCAGGGGCTGGCGGTGGCAGCGGCAGTGGGATGACGAGCGGTGCACAAAAGGGCTCCAGAGAGGGGCTGCTTAAAATGGTGGCTGCTCGAGCGCTGCTCCTGCTGGCACCAACAAAGCCCAGCTCCCTTCCTCCTCTAGGCAGGGCGGGGAGAAGCCAGGAGGAGGGAGGGAGGAGGCACCGCCGCCACCCCCATGTGAGGGAGAGGGAAAGAACGTGTGTGCTAGTGATCCATGCGGTGATTCCCAGACTGTCCGTGGGCCGGATCCAGAAGGCAATTGGGCCTGATCCAGCCCACGGGGCTTAGCTTGCCTTCCCATGTTCTAGAGCAGGGGTCGACAACCTGCGACCCATGGGCCACAAGCGGCCCACGGGGGTCATTTAAGCGGCCCACGAGTCGCCTCCGAACTGAGCTGCCTGCTCGGCGAGTCCCCATGCGCTGCACTACACTGGCGCAGTGCGGACTTGCTTCTGCGGTGTCGGAAATTGCGCCTGCGCAGATGCGATCCAGCCCCCGGAGTGATCTCCGCGGGAGTGTACCGGCCCAGGCGAGGTAAACCTTGCCGACCCCTGTTCTAGAGGTCCTTCACCCTCAGTGGGAGTCAGGAAATTCTGGACAGCTTAAAAGAGCTCTCCTGGTTAATTTGCTGGAGGATGCAGTACAGTTTTCTCTGCCTGCAGTGCCTCATGGAGCCACCACCAAGCTGCCTCCGTTTCTCTAGGGATCAGAGCCCCACCTTTGGTAGTGTCTGTACTTTTAAGAGATCAGGGACATGATCTTAATTCTGGGGGAGTTTATATGGAATGAGAGGGTTTCTTAAGTTTATAGAGCTAGGCTGCATACATGCCATATATTTCAAGCCTCCCCCCCCCCCCGGCAAGAATCCAGGAAACAAGTTTGTACAGGTGCAGGGTATTGTAACTCAGTGAGGGGTAAACTACAGTTCCCAAGATAATAGGAGGGGTGGGATATACTTTAAAAGCCTTAGACTCAACTGCACATTTTGCTCCAACTGTTCACGCCTCATAATGTGAAATAAGAGTAGCTGTATATGGAGAAGCGGAGTGTGAAATAATAGGCTTATAGAAATATTCCTTCCTGTATTACTGTGTCTGGTTTTGTCATTAGCAGAATTAATTTCTCAAAGGCCTAGAAATGCCCGACCTTGACATTTAGCCAATGCCAGCCAACCACATTTTCTATTATTTAGGTTTTACGTTCTCAAGAGAAAAGAGATTTTGCTTTAATTATTGTGTGAAAATATTAATACTAGCTAGAACAAGGAATGCCTTCTATTGTAAAAACAGCAACAACCCCCATATCAGTAGTGTTCTTTTGAGCTACAACCCACAAAAGCCAGTCTCTTCGCTATGTCACCAAGGCAACTGTAGGCAATCTGATACTGATGATTTTGTTTTTCACTTACCTGAAGATTTTTCAGTATAATGCAACCTGTAAGCACACGAGGTTTTGCACTGGTCCAGCGCAATCTGAGACGAGTTGGAGTGACGACAGGGCACACAATTCCTGTAAACCAAAACGCAATTGAATATCTATCTTTCTCTCTGGATTACCCATGACTATGAAGTAAAATCAGGGATCAATAAACTCAGCATTTTGTTACATTTTGTTACTAGCAACAGCGACAGTACAGCATGCCCCCATTCAAGATTGCTTAAGAGAGTAGATGGCCAGGTATCAAAAATGATACACAAGCTGCCATCAAACTAGTCTTTCTTTCAAAAGACTTACATGCTGGTTTTCTGGGCAAAGCCTTCTAAAGCAGCTTACAACAAATAAAAACAGCAATCTTGAAAATCAGTTATTATTAAAGCAAAAATAATACAGATTTCCGCACAGACAAAAACCAGATATAAGAAAACCTCAGAATTTCAACCACATAATAAAATTCCAGCCTTCAGTATGTATAGTTGAATGACTGGGATTTAAAATAATATTTATCAACATCCTTAGGAACTCAGCTAGCAATGAGCTTTTCAGAACGTGAAAAAGTTCCAGAAGGTCCATTTTAACCAGTCTTTTACTACTTCTCTGAGATAATGCAGGACAGAGATTGGTAAATTAAAGCTGATTGACCACATCCTGCCCACCAAGACTTTACCCTGAGAAACAACAACAACTTGTATCCCAACAATTGCCTTTCCAACCGTATTCTTTGCCTCTAGGGAATTCTGGGATCTGTAGCTTAAGAACAATTGCAGTTGCTCAAGAGAGGTGCAGGAAGAGACAGAAAGGCCACACTTCCCTGTGTCAGCACTAGCATTCGAGTGTTGCTTTCTAGTCATGAATAGCCTGAGTCAACAGGGAGTCACAGAATGGGATGTCAGCTTGTCAACTTCACGGCGAGTGCGGCCTAGCACATTGTACAAAGCCTTCTGGCCCAAAACAAGAGGGTTCAGGATTCTCAGGCAATAACAAAGAAGCACAAAACACACTCCGTGAGGGGCCATGACATTAACTTACCCTTCACTGGAAGATTGGGATGTGAGGGGTGGGCAGGATGAAGAGCAATTAATGTACTCAGCTTCCACAAGATGGCATTGATTAGTAAAAAGTGTGGGCAACCTTAATTTCCACTGCAAGTCAAACAAGAGGGGAAGTCCTTAGCTCTTAAAAAGGCTCGATTAAGGGCTTTTGTATGGGACATAATGTGTGTCAGTAACTCATGAGGGTCAGCCCAAAGTGATCAACCTATCGAGTATCCTGGAAATGATAAGACCATCACTTTGTAGATGATGGATCAATGCTGTGGTTTTTAGTCCTTGGAGTCACCAGCCCATTGGTAAGATGCCACAAGGCAGCAGTAAAAGAAGTGCCAGTAGGAATGTACAGTATATATTGCCCATACCTGCTTTAGGAGACCGCAATTAAAAAAATAAATCTGAGGAAACATACCGTTTGTCACTGCAAGTTATTCTACAAGTAGGGCAGAATTCACACAAATGGCCCAAACTGCTGGGATCGGTGCATTTGCATCTTCCACACACACAAGTTCCTCTTCCACTGCAGACCTGGCCATTTGAATTCATGCAGTGTTTTCGTAAGGATGACGAGCACTGGCAACGATCGCCCTCCCAGCCACTAGAGCATTTGCATTTGCCTGCTTCGCATTCACCGTTGCCTACAAGGGCAGAGAAGGAATGGGTGAGGCCCTGGGTACATGACTCACTAGAGAGGGGCTTCAAGGTCTCCTGCGCTGAGCCTTATTGATCACAGCTTCTGAAAACTTATTACAGTGGTACCTCGGGTTAAGTACTTAATTCGTTCTGGAGGTCCGTACTTAACCTGAAACTGTTCTTAACCTAAAGCACCACTTTAGCTAATGGGGCCTCCTGCTACTGCTGCGCCACCGGAGCACAATTTCTGTTCTCATCCTGAAGCAAAGTTCTTAACCTGAAGCAATATTTCTGGGTTAGTGGAGTCTGTAATCTAAAGTGTATGTAACCTGAACCCGAGGTACCACTGTATACCCTTAAGTGATTATTGGCTTAAAGAAGATGGTGAGATATTTTGCTTCTTAGTGAAACTGTGGTTAAGCGTTACTCAAGATGCTTAAGAGATGGAAAATAGGTAATTGATCTGCCTGAGACTATCAGGGTGGGAAGATGAGGTGTAAAATTAATGTGTTCCATTTTTTAAAAAATTGCTTAAGAAAGGTATGCGGGTTAAAATTGAGAGCTCTTAAAAAAAAATTGGTTGTTTTTCAGTAGAGTTTTGGTGCCATAAATACACCGAAACTGTGAAGAAGCGATAGTTGTTAAACCACAAGCTACATATGCCAGCAGATGTCATTAGATGCTCTCACCTTTCTCAACCAACATGACTCGTGGTCATGGATAAGAGGAGCTGTAATCCAGCAACATCTGGTTCTCCACCCCTGACGTATGAAGTACAAAACCATTTCTTAGGTATTGAGGTTAACATTTGTGTGGGGTTCTACACCACTAGGGGAACCTACACATGTAGAGAAGGATCACCACACTTCCGCACAATGCATGGAGGGTGTGTGTGTGTGTGTGTGGTGTAGCAAGGACACAATGGTTGGGCCAGCAAGCATGGCCGCTCTTCATGTGATGGACATAGCTGATGCAAAGAACACCTGACAGTAGACTAGAACTGAAGAAAAACTTAGCCATGAAGTTCCCTAGGTGGCCCGGGGCAAGTTAGCAACTCCCAGCTTCACTTACTAACCTACTTCACAAGCCATTGGGGAAAATAATGAGGTTGCTTACTTGAAACTATTGCCCTTGGAAAGGAATCCACATGCAAATGGGAGTTCGCATGGCAGGAAAGTCATCGAAAGGCATATCTTCAAGTTGGAGGCAACTATCCTAACATTTGGTTATTTTGGGCACACCCGAGGCGACATTATTTCCCTCCTTAAGATTCCCATTGCCAGATTTTAACCTGGGAGTGGATTCCCAAAGGATGGGACTGCGTGTGGATAAATTGCCAAAGAACAATAGCTACCGGTGAGCAACCTTGTTTTCTTTTCTTTTCTGCACACTGCTAAATATTTTGGCGACTAGCAAGCTCTCCTGAAAATGGAAGCAAAAAGAAGCTGAGTTGCCTTAGTGTCAGTAATTTGCATCAAATGTATGTAAATCAATCAATCAATAAATCTGGTGTGCATGTTCTTTTTTTTGGGGGGGGGGGATTTCCCAGCAGAAAGAGAAAGCTCTTGTGTCAAGGGCACTGTGCAGCATAAGACTATTTGGCACCATCTCAGAGAAGCAAGTTAGCCAGCTCATTCCAGACTCATCATACGTTTAACCAATCCAAAGTTTTCCTGGATTCTTAAAATGAGTCCATCCATTCACTGTTGCTGTCCCTGATGTGTGGAGCTCTCTCCAGACTGGATGAACAAATACCCTTTCCTTTAAATCTCTACTTCTTTGGGTGTGGTTTTTGATTTACCCACTTCAATCCCACCAGCAACAAAGTTTTAAGTACGCATATCTGAACTTGCCCACAGCTGCTCCTCTGCCACCTCTTCTTCTTTCCCTTTCCTTACTGGTCCTCCCTCCCCTCACATCCACCCCTTGTGTATTTTATATTGTAAGCTTCTTGAGGCTATACATTTGTCTATTTCTGCAGATGTAGCTTTGTGAGGAACTATAGATATTGATTCTGTTGTAGGTACATGGTGTTACCTACCAATAGTGTGACTTAGTTTGGGCTTAGGGTTAAAGCAAGCTACAAATCTAGTTAACAGCAAAATCCTGTGCATGTTAGAGGTCCTGCTAGGTTTGATGGAGCTCTCTGGAAATTGGGTTTAGCTGAAAAAGACTAAAAGCTGAATTGGTAAAATATAGTGAAATTCTGGAGCTTACCAGCACATAAGTTTCCCAGGTGATGAGGGCAGGAAAAGTCATCTTTTTCACAGTATTTACCATATATTGTGCCAAGTTTGGTTTTGTGGCAAATGCATTTCCCATCTACACAGTCTCCTTGACCACTGCAGACTAGGTGGCCCTTGGGCATCTTGCACTGCTCAGAAGAGAATTTGTCGCTGGAGCTCAGAGTCTCTGCATCCTGAGATGTTTCATCGACACATATCCTTTTGTGCTTTATGCTGCCCTCACACTGACAAGCACATATTTTGTGTATATTAACTCTGGTTGATTCATTGAAACCAAGCGGTTTGAGAGTCATGTATTTTCTTCCTTCGGTTGTACCACATCCTTTCATGGCAATGGAAATATTGAAGAGCACCTGCAATAAATGAGAAGCACTCTTTTACTGTATCGTCGAAAAGCAGCCCTATAATCGTACTGGAGCTTTATAGAAGCTGTTGAAAAATGCAAGTTATTTATAAGCATATATTCTTTTTAAAACATTGACTTCTTAGTGGGGTGGGGGAGAGAACACCTGTCACAATTCTCTCCCTCCCTCTCTCTGAATTGTTTTCGGATATTATCCTGAATGAGACAGGGTGGCCTATTAGAATTAGCCATAATTTAAAACCAATAAGCACTAGCTGGATCTCTTTCCTCTCTTAGGACCACCTTCAATGTGATATTTGCCCAAAAGCTTTGGACGCAATTTGTATGCTGTCATAGATGGTCCCATATAAATGGTCATTATTAATAGTAACAAGCACAGAAATGAAAAAGCTTAATCACTCAAGCAGTTATTTGTGATCTTCATGCATTGGTGTTCCCTGAATTGGCACACTGCATTCTGAGGCCACCAACAAAAAGTAATTTACATGCAAGCAGAACTTTACATGCCACTAGTACTGTGTTGTTGTTTTTTTAATGTTTCTCTCTGTAGCAGCTGCCACAAACTACTACAGTGGTACCTCGGGTTACAGACACTTCAGGTTACAAATGCTTCAGGTTACAGACTCTGCTAACCCAGAAATAGTACCTCAGGTTAAGAACTTTACCTCAGGTTGAGAACAGAAATTGTGTGCCAGTGGTGCAGTGGCAGTGAGAGGCCCCTGTTAGCTAAAGTGGTACCTCAGGTTAAGAACAGTTTCAGGTTAAGAACGGACCTCCGGAACGAATTAAGTTCTTAACCCGAGGTACCACTGTACTCAGTTGAAAAAGCGGCTTGCCTCTGTGAGAATGGAAGCTGCAAGGGCTAAAAGAAAAAACACACTGCACAATTGGCCTCCTTAACTGTGGGCAAGTTACTGCCTTTGGTGGTGCTTTTAATGCCCCCGTCTACTCATCCACTGCAAATGTGAAATGTGGCTTACATGTCAGCTTCACAATCTGAAAATGCTTATCTGCTTTACCCGAGGAGCCTCACATACACAGAGGAGCGTCTAAATGAAGAAGCTAGGGGTACAACACACAGCACCCCTAGAACATTAGCCATGGGCAAAGATGTGTGCTGGAATAATAAAGATGACTCTGATGACCATCCATCAGGAACTCTGAATGGTTTAGGAAATGAAGCAAAAACCTCAGGGCACATCTTTAAAATAACTGCATGCCTTCACACCAGTTATTTAAAAGCTACTTTAATTGATTAGCTCTAGGATCAAAACTTTCAAGCAGGCACAATGTCTCATTCCTGGAAGCCTGGGGAAATCTTGAAAAAGCAGCTGCTTACTGCTAACCATGGAGCAGAAATGTTTATCCATGGATTTAACTGGAAAACAAAGCTCCGAAGAAATAAACTCCACGAACAATCTGGAGGGCCTAAGACTACGACCCACAGATATTTACTTTAAAACCCATACCAAATCTTTCTTCCACTGAAAAAGCTATTATAAAAACATTGATGAAATATTTTGCCTCCTTTGTGAATAAAGGAATGCTCGTACTTCAGCTGTGGATTTCACGTTTTTGCATCCCTCCGCGCCGGTTTTTCTACTTCCATCAGGGCAGATTGCAGTGACCTTGACATTTATATCTTGGATGGGGTTTTCCACCTGAATTTTCACTTCGGAGAGCAGTTTCTGCAGGGGTGGGGGTGGGGAACCAAAAAAACAAGAGAGCTCCATCACATTGCATGGCAATATGTGCTACAGTGGCAGCATGCCTGACTCAGTGGATTTAACTAGAACAAAAGAGCCTGTCTGTCTCTGGATAAAGGAATAAATTGTTTTCTGCATAAAGACTCCATTTATATATATCACACAGTCATGCCAGGGGAACTTGTAATCCTGAAGAGGAGGAGGAGGACAGCAATGTTGGGGTTTCCAGCTAATCTTACAATGTCAGTGACAAATCCAGCATTCCGTTCTACCGCTATAGGGCAAGTTCACACAATAACATCTTTATTCCGTTCTATGTCTACTGAGTGGACACTGGCTTTCAAAATACTGCTGCTGTTAGCACCTGGAATACCTACTTCCAGATGTCCCTCTCCCCACCCATCCATCATGGAGAATGATGCCCCTCGCTTTTGTGGCACCAACCTTTCTTATCCTTGCTAGATTGAGCACGAGACTCTGTGCAAGCTGTTTTCTTTGTTGGCAATGCTAATCACAGAGCAAAATGAGAAAGAGACAAGCAAATCCCTTATTTGCTGTGGCAAGAAGGCTGCCATGGCAGTGTGTAGCTGCTAGCATCTCTACACTTGCTGGGGGCATGGAGTGATTTGGTTTAAAGACAATGTTCGAAGCCTCTCTCCCTGCATGATGTGATACTTTTCTAAATCCAGGGATTATTTTCTAAGCTTACGGAGTATCTATTCATCTACACACACACAAAATCAAATAAGCAATGCCTCCACACAGTCTTAATTGGTACAGGGCTGCACCAAATGATTATTCTGAATGTGCTCACTGCCTCTCAGAGCACTAAGTATGTTAATAGCTCAGTTGGTAGAGCATGAGACTCTTAATCTCGGGGTTGTGGGTTCGAGCCCCACGTTGGGCATAAGATTCCTGCATCGCAGGGGGTTGGACTAGATGACCCTCACGGTCCCTTTCAACTCTACAATTCTATGAAAAATTAGATTACAGATAAAAACCCATCAGATTTAATGAAAATGAGATTCCTTTCTGGCCAAGCTCACAGTGCCATCTTATCACAAGCAAAAGTGCATCATGTAAGTTCCATCCTGATGTTGGAACCAAAGATGTACTGGGGAAAAGGTGAGATATGGGTTTCTTTAAGCTAAAATGTTGGAGCTTTGAATTGTGATGAAGCCATTAACTGTTTTCTGTTTTGAAACTGAGAGCAAAAGAATCTTTTGGCATAGATGCAAGGCTGCCTGGATTTCTGCTGATTGTGTCCTTAGCAGAGCAAGACCAATTAAACTGATAAGTGTTAAAAAAAAACCCAAATCTGTAGAAATGCCATGAGCTCATAACTTTTTTATGACACCTGTTTGGTAAATTCCCAATTAAAAATTGAAACTACAGAGAAATTCAGAGGTATCTTGGACCCATCATCAATCAAATATAGGCAGCTGATATTTTTTAATTACAATAGTTGAGCTCAGGTGAACTGCAATGGAAGAAATTTCACACACACAACATAAAGTTTCTCTTTTTAGTTCATCACTCTCTCTTTTATATACCATTTGCCTATTTTTAAGTAGGGATGTAGAATTTTAAATGCTGAGACCTTAAGCAGATTTTTAATTTGGGATGTTTAGACGCAGCTCTAATTGGTGCCATTTTTGCTGGGTTTTCTCATTATCTATTTGTAAATTATGGCTTTGGAGAGATGACATCTCCTTCCAAGAATGCATCTCCTTGCCATTTGCCCCAATTAAAAATGGAACATCAAAGCAAGGCTAGTTACGAAGCAGATATAAATCAATTTGATTGCTACAACTAATTTCAGTGAGAAACATTGAAGATATATTGTATATCCAATTGCTGCATGGGAACATTTCTAGTACAGAAAGTCACCAACATGGTACCCCTAGATGTCATTGGACTACATCTCCCATCTACCCTGACCATTGGCTATACTGGCTGGGATTGAAGGAAGCTGTAGTCCAACAACATATTGAAGGCACCACACTGGCTATTCCCCAACCCCGATCTTTCTCACCCTGTCCTAGTAGCATATTTTCTTGATAACTGTACACTAGCTTGATTTTCCTCAGAAGTAAAGAGAAGGTATGTGGGCTTTTTTGGCAGTTTGGCTTTTTTTGGCTTTTGCCTTTAGTTTCCACTCTTAAGTGATTTTCTTGGGTAAAGCAATGTGCTGCTAGTAAAGGAAGATTTTTATTTCCTTCTGACCCAAGCTTGACAAAGGCTAGCTTTTTTCTGGTTTCTTTTCTTTTTGCTTCATTCTACTCTCTGTGGACAGTTGTTATTGTTCAGGAATCCTCCTGGAACCAACCACAGACCTCACCACAGCAAATTTGTTAGAATGGGACTTTGGGACATTTTGTAGATTAGATAGTTATTATTAACCTAAAGGAAGGAGGGAAGGGGAGTTTAGAACACAGGAAGCTGCCTCAGAAAGTTGGGCTAAGTGGTACTGCCTAAGCAGCAGCTCTTTGGGCTAAGTGGTACTGCCTAAGCAGCAGCTCTCCTGGGCTACAGGCGGAAGACCCTACCTGAGGATGCCAGGTACTGAACCTAGAACCTTCTGCATGCAAAGCAGATGTTCCACCACCAAGCTACAGCCCTTCCGTACGGGCCTTTAGCTTTGAATTCTGGTGACTGGCTGCTTTGCTATTGGCTTCCAGTGTTCTTATGGACTGCTTGTTCTTTGTGTCTCTGTATTATCATCATAATCATCAATATTTCGCAGTAATTTATTCCTTCTTATTCCTCAAAACCGGACTGAAGATTAGGAGAGTGTTTATTCCAGAAAAGTTTAACCTTAGGCCGTAATTATTTTACACTGAGGTATTGGTTTCAACAGATCTACCGTATTTTTTGCTCTATAAGACACACTTTTTCCCTTCTAAAAAGTAAGGGGAAATGTGTGTGCGTCTTATGGAGCGAATGCAGGCTGCGCAGCTGTCCCAGAAGCCAGAACACAAAGAGGAACTGCTGAACAGCGAAAGCAGAGACCCCTCTTGCTGTTCTGGCTTCTGGGATTCAGAATATTTTTTTTCTTGTTTTCCTCCTCCAAAAACTAGGTGCGTCTTATGGTCTGGTGCGTCTTATAGAGCGAAAAATACGGTGATAGTTTTCTCTGTAGTATTTTACTGTTTTATGTAATATTATATGAGAACAGTGTTTTATATATTTATTTATAGGTATGCAGGAACTCCTTGACTATCTTGCTGTATTGCACCTGTACCTGGAGCTCACAGAATATTTATTTTAACAGCTGCTTCCCCCAAACCAACATTAATGAAAAATGCATTCATCACAAAGCATATACCTTGTAGGCTTCTACCACCAAGTCACTGAGATTCACTGCTTGAGATTCTATCTGTCTTGCAGTAGTTCCCGGCAGAAGAGGCAAAAGGTCCTACAGAAAAACAGTGTTACAGTTAAAAGGCATCTGTGATTATTATCTTAAAATTGTGAAATTCTGACGTTTAAAAATACCTTGTACCAGTGAAATTGGCTCCCTTGGACTGCAAAAATTACATTAATGTTGTTGTCTATGAGCTTTTCGGAAAGCTGGCCAAGTGATGGATGCTCCTGAAAACAAAAAAAGGAGATACATTGTGTGGCATTTGTAGTTTAATATGATCTAAAGGAATGCTATGAGTGTGAAATTAATAAGAAACCTTACATACATGATTGTTCTTCTACCATAAATCCCTGAATGCTTGTAGTGAAACAAGCCTTAGGACAAGTATATATATTACATTCATCAGATGGCAACAGCAGTTATCACTTGATATTCTTAACTAAACGAAACTGTCAGCATGTATGCAAGTTAGGTCAGTAGTCTTCAGCCATTTGATTATAATTAATTATCAGAACCCATCTTTAGCCTGAATATGTTTTTAAACTATGCATCCATTTTAATTCTTGCCCTGTTTTCTACTCTTCCTAAAAAATACCCTAAACAAAAAATAGTGCTAGCAGGGCTGCTGCAACCCACTTAAGGTCAGGTGGTGGCTGCTGTGGGTCCTGACTCATCATAAGAACATGAGTGACTGAAACACCACATGCGATTTCCCATATTAGCATATCTGCAGAGCAAACCACTCCACTCCCAAATAAAAGGGGAAAGAAGAAAGAGAAAGAAGCTGAAAGATGACTGAGTAAATGAGTCAGGCGCAGTCTGGATGAATGGACTTATGGTCGAGTCACATGCAATGTATCAGCGGCAAGTATCAGCTCCCTGCAGTGCATATATCTGTGATACATGCACTTGATAACATTCTGTTATTAATAGAACAGGCATACCTTTTCATTAAAACTAATACTGGGCAGTTAACAGGGTTCTGCCATCTTTGCAGTGTGTTTCCTTAGAGAAAAGGGAAGCTCATGACAGTAGCCGTGTGAGCGCCTTTTTACCAACGCACTGGGTTCAAAAGTACAGAGCGGCAAACAAACAAAAGGAGCTACACTTCTCTGTGTTGAGGCACAGCACTGTGCATTTGCAGGTGTGCTAAGTGGAAACACACACACACACACTTCCCTTCACTTTGCTGTTCACAACTTTTCTCTTTCCTTCATCCTGCACGTGAGCCTGGTCTCAGTATGGGTTCGTATCTCACACCACTTATTGGGCATCCACGAAGATTAACCAAAATTCAACTCTACCCACAGGCTGATCAGATGCTATAATAGATGGGAGCTTTCAGCATGCAGAAGAAAAGGAGCTGCACCCTTTGGTTTGTGTTGCTCAGGTCGCTCATCCCTAGCATAAACTTGCCACTTTCTCTAGACTCAGTTTACAATGTAAAATACATAGCTTACTCCAATCTCCCCCAAGTGATCCCAGGCCTTCACAACGAACATAGTGTTTAATTCTTGCGACAAAACGTGTCAGCATACCTTGAGCAGGAGACTACCACTCCTGTCTATCTGGAACAGCATATAATGTAAGCAGGGAAGAAAAGACCTCAATAAGAGGTGGGATGATGAAGAAAACAACACTACTCACACTGTACTGACTGGGAGGCTGAAACCATTTGAGTGAGCTGGTTCTAGCTGTAGTTCATGCCTCACCAGCAGGAGCATCTCATTACAGAGACCCTTCTAACGCTTGGGGAAACCACGGTTCAAAGCCAATGCTGTATACGACATATACCTTACCATACTGGTCGCTTTGACGTACACATTATCTTTCAAATGGCAGTTTCCATCATTAGGGATTACTATCCCCGCTAATTTACTGTCAAGCGCCAGGTGAGAGGTCTGATCCGTCATCATGAGAAGCAGGCGCTTGGCTTCTTTGCGCCAACCAATATGGCTCTAAGGGAAGGAAGGGAAAAAAATAACCAAGCTAATGGGGTGAAAGCAAATGAAGAAGACAGAAGCATTAGTTAAAAGGTACTGTACTGGTTTGTAGGCTCTACTTGATTTAAAGTGCCTGAGACACAACAGGTATCCAAAGGTTCACTTTTAATCTACTGAGGGGTGGCCAATGTTGTGCCCTTGAGATGTTATAGCACTACAACTCCTAGCATGCCTTGCCATGGCAGTGCTGGCTGCAGCTGATGGGAACTGCAGTTCCGGACCACATCTGGAGGGCACCACTTTGGCTACCCCCAGTTTACTATTTTAAGAATTGCTTTAATACTGAAAATGAAAAAAAGCATTTGTGGGAAGCATAGTTGCCCAACTGCTCTAGATTTGGCTGTGACTCTTCAAGAACAGCAATAACTACCCAAGACTTTCATACCAACAAACATATATGATACCTGCTGGGAACTGGCCTGGCTTTTTCAAACCACAACTTGAAGTCCTAAAAATATCTGCAAAAGCACTTTTGAGCAGGGACGATGAGAGAAAAGGTCAACATGAGCACCACAAGCAATGGAAGGTCTCCACAACTGCCTTTGGTTCTGTGAAAAGCTACAATATGCTGACAGCACTGGAGAACTATGGGATTAGATCAACTATCAAACACTAGGATAAAAGGCAGATCCTTTGCTGGTTTATTGGCTGCCTCTTACCTGGCACACAGCTGCTTGAAGCATAGCATCAAAGCCTCCTTCAGGTGTGTCAATATTCCCAGAGATTTTCTGCTTGCTAATTGCACTTCTGAATTCTGCTATTTTGTCAGTCAACGATAAGACATGGATATAGCCATGAGGAGGCATACAATCGAGATCATAATCACTGTTTGGCAAAAAGATGAAAAGTGAAATTCTATTAAAATTCTGCTTGGGAATTAGTTCTAAGTTAATAGTTGGCTATAGCGGCACAATGCTCGCACATCATTTCTGTCTATAAATATATACACACTAAACACAAATCCATGTTATTACAAAAAGGGAGTAAGTGCTGATGAACTATGTCAGGTGTGGGGAATGTGTGGCCCTCCAGATGCTATGGGTCTCCAGCTCTCACCATTCCTGACCACTGGCCATGCTGGCTGGAGCTGATGGGACTGGAGCCCAATATCTGGAGGGTCATAGGTTTCACCATCCTTAAACTATGTGCTATGACATTTTATGATTCCATATAATGTATGGAAAGTAAGGGAGAAGGTTGAAAGACCAGAATAAAAAGCCTTTCCCCTTTCACCACCACGAAGAAAAATAAACAAGACAGAGAAATGACAGATCTAACCAACCTGAAGCTTTTCCTTCTTAATTTGCCAAAACTTTTTGCCATTATTATTATTATTATTCCCCACCCATCCTGCTGGGTATCCCAGCCACTGTGGGTAGCTTGTGTATGTATATATATATATATATAGAGAGAGAGAGAGAGAGAGAGAGTCAAACATTTAAAACTTCCCAATACAGGGCTGCCTTCAGATGTCACCTAAAAGTTGTGTAGTTCTTTATTTCCTTGACATCTGATGGGAGGGTGTTCCACAGGGAGGGCACGACCACCAAGAAGGCTCTCTGTCTGGTTATTGCCAACTCAGTTAAACTCAGAACAGATCCACTTATATTAAAGGAGCTCAAGATAGTCATGTCCATTAATTTCAATGAGTTTTCTCCAAGGATGGCTAACATTGGATCCAGCCCATAGGGAAGTGTGCCAAATGTGAAGAACGCCATGAGAAGCAGGGAAGAGGGAAAACATCTGCAACCTCCTCCGGCAGGTGCAACTTTCTTCATCTCCTTTCTCCCCGCCCCACAAGCAAACCCCAGTCAAGTCATCAGCAACAAAAAGTTGCAATACATTTTAGGATAAGTTTATAGAAAATGACACAAATTAAGCTCCTGTGCCCTCTGCTCCCAGTTATAACAACACAGGAAAGCAAACTCACGTCACGTACACAAGATGTGCTTGTAGAATCTTGATTGTTTAGTGCATACTATTTATTCTGGAAAACTTAATGTGGCTCATGGGTCAGTGTTCACAGAGCAACTTTAGTAAAAACAGATAGCATTTCCCCAGCTTGCCCTATAGGTCCTTGTGCCCTTGCCCTATAGGCCTTCCTTAATAAGCATTAGGAAGCAGCACACCAGTTACATCAATACAGTTACCGGTATGTAACAAAACATTATGCAGGCACTGCAGCAGTTTACAGCAGATAAACCAAAATGAAATAGAAATATTAGATCATTTGTTTCATACCTTGCCCTTCTCAAAGATTTAAATTCAGGATGCAATCCTAATTCTACTTACCTGGGAGAAAGTCCCACTGAATTCAGGAGGACTTACTTCTGAGTAAACATGTTTAGGGTTACACCGTAGGATGGTTTAGTTTAGGACACATGTGAGCTTCCAGTTAGATTTACAAATTACTTACCTGCATTGATTATGAATTCTTCCTGGGTGAATGCTAATATAAGGCGACACCGTCTTATCTACGTAAGATCCATATCCAAGTCGCAAATCAAGGGAAATATTTTCCATCTTTTGAGATAAATCAGATCCAACAGAGTTTAATTTTTCTATATTTTTGTGCATAGATGCAGACACATCAACCAAATAATAAAGGTCGACCGGGTACTTTTCCAGTGGCTGGACTTTCAACATAAAACTTGCTTCAGAGCCTGATAGTTAAAAAACAGAACTGTAATAAGTATTTCTGAGTATTAGTGTTGCATTAAAAAATTCTGCAAGCAGATCTTATTTCTAAATCCCATTTCTTTTGGCTTATTTACTTAACTCTCCCAGGTGCATGCATGCCTGTGTGTGAGCACATTTTAGTGTCAAATCTCTGCTGAGAGACAAGTTTTTGTATGCAATTTCTGCTATAGGTTTTTGCAAGCAATTTCCTCCAATAAAATACATTTCTGTACATTACTTTCACTAACACACTTTCCCTTAATATACACATTGAAAAAAGTTTTATTTAAACAAGAAACAATATTTCAAAACACCACATCAATAATATTAAATATTAGAAACATAGGATTTCCCATTGGCAATAGTAATTACTAATTTCTCATGCACTCAGAAATAAATAAAAAAGTATCTGAGAGTCAAATTGCATGATGCATAATAATGTATGTGGGTTTACTTTGTTGTCCCAATACATTACAAGTAACTCAATTTTTCTGCAATACAAGTATGTGGTTGTTGTCTTCCTTTTCTAGCTCTCATCAAATTCAGCAATTTAATCATATTTTCAATCTTCCATATTTTGATTAACCAGATTATCAGTGTTTATAAATGCACTGGTCTATGTTTGTTCCTCCCCAGCCTCTTCCTTCCCTATCTTGCTCTTGCCCATGGTCTGTTTTAGCTTTCAACTTCTGGGTGAACAGGGGCCTGCTTTTGTCTCTCGGTATGCCACCATGTGTTATTGATAACACATGGTGTGTTTGTGTGTGTCACGATGAATGCAACCAGGGATTGGAGGAAAAAAGCATAGAGACCAAGGAGGGAAAAGCTGCTACCTTCTTTGAGGATGCCCCTGTCCACAGAATTCTGATTTTCCTCCCCACACCCAATCGCCCAAATGATTCTCCATGTTTGCAGCCTGTGGATGAGGCTACATAAGTAGGCTGGGTGTTTTTGGCTCTGCACTGTTGTTGTTTAGTCGTGTCCGATGTCACATAGAGGAGGGAGAAAGGTTGTTTTCTGCTGCTCCAGAGAAGCGGACACGGAGCAATGGATTCAAACTACAAGAAAGAAGATTCCACCTAAACATTAGGAAGAACTTCCTGACAGTAAGAGCTGTTCGACAGTGGAATTTGCTGCCAAGGAGTGTGGTGGAGTCTCCTTCTTTGGAGGTCTTTAAGCAGAGGCTTGACATCCATATGTTAGGAGTGCTCTGATGGTGTTTCCTGCTTGGCAGGGGGTTGGACTCGATGGCCCTTGTGGCCTCTTCCAACTCTATGATTCTATGATTCTTCGTGACCCCATGGACCAGAGCACGTCAGACATTCCTGTCTTCCCCTGCCTCCCTCAGTTTGGTCAAACTCATGCTGGTAGCTTCGAGAACACTATCCAACCATCTCATCCTCTGTTGTCCCCTTCTCCTTGTGCCCTCCATCTTTCCCAACATCAGGGTCTTTTCCAGGGAGTCTTCTCTTCTCATGAGGTGGCCAAAGTATTGGAGCCTCAGCTTCAGGATCTGTCCTTCCAGTGAGCACTCAGGGCTGATTTCCTTCAGAATGGATAGGTTTGATCTTCTTGCAGTCCATGGGACTCTCAAGAGTCTCCTCCAGCACCATAATTCAAAAGCATCAATTCTTTGGCGCTCAGCCTTCTTTATGGTCCAGCTCTCACTTCCATACATCACTACTGGGAAAACCATGGCTTTAACTATACGGACCTTTGCTGGCAAGGTGATGTCTCTGCTTTGCACTACAAGTGGGGAATTAAGAGCTCCAAGGCGCATAGAAAACGAGCTCGATTTGCTGCAAAGATCTCTTTGCCCTGTTCTATTTCAATGGAAACTCTCTTTCCCCCTCTGTCTCCTCATTTCTCCGAACTACTACCAATGCTGAGCAGAATAGGTTAGTTTCCTTTTGGTCCTTTGCGTGCTAGCAATTGGATTTTCCCCATCAGCAAGAGTCAAGTGCTCCTCCTTCTGGTGATAAATAAATAGCACACACAAGAAGCCTTGTGAAGCAGAATTCACCACTCTGAGGCTCCTGCTCTGAAGATGAGGATTGCACCAGAGCACATGAGCCTCAAGCTATGCTCCACTTGTTACTTGGCAGGATGCTACACATCACCTCAGGAGGTACAGGGGTCCTTCTAAAATCTCCAGAGAAGGTGTTCTCTCCCTAACCAGTTTATTTCAAAGCATGCCCTGTATGTAGTCCAGGTTCATTCTCTCTGTGTATACACTGAGGCTGGACCTAGACACATCAAAGAAGCATTTCAGTTTAAAACGTAAATCTAAACAGGGAAAACAGGTAAGAGAAAAACAGGACTCCACATCGCCATCTGGTAGGACACAATGTCATATCACACATACAACGCAACTCAGTTTTTGAATGTAATCCGTTCCGGAAGATTGTTAGAGTTCTGAAACGTTCGAAAATCAAGACACAAAGGAAGGACTGCAAATTTAATAGAGAAAATTGAGAAAAACTTAGTGGAAGCCGTTTGACTTCTGAGGCATGTGTGAAAATGGGAGCATTTACTTCTGGGTTTACGGCGTTCGAGTTCCGAAACGTTTGTCAATGGGGACATTCAAAAACCGAGGTACCATTGTAAATAATTTTTTCTTTACCAGTCTAGGTGAGTCACCAGAGCACACCTGATGGCTGATCAATGCAGTTGCTGGCACCTCTGAGATCAGTGGTTCAGAGCATGTTTTAAACTGGTTTTTTTTTTAATAAATGTTTTTTTCATTGATGTGTTTGCCATGCTACGATCCTTTGAGAAGAAGGGCATGATATAAATCGGATTAGTAAATGTGTGTGTAATACATCTTTAATAAAGAAAAAAGATAAATGTGGTTGGATCCACAGTACAAAGCCACAATGCCAGGATATGTTCCTCTAGAAAGAAATTAGGCAGGAATGGGAAGAGTGTAAATCATAAAGAGCATGACTTGCCAGAGGTTCATTAAATAAAAGAAATTGTGTGTGGGGGGGTGTATAACAATGGAAATGCCAGAGATGGAAACAACTTAGGAGATGGAGAGGTTTTAAGTACTTAATAAAATAGGGGTGCTATTAGTTTATACTGGATTCACTACACAAAGAAATCACAATATTTTTCTAATGTTATCTGTCAAGACACAAGACAAGTTGCCAGGTATTCCAGGACAGGCTTCAGTTTGCAATTAAAAGTTTTCAAGTAAACGATTTAGTAAATCTTCAAAGGGCAAACATTAACAAAGTTCAGGTCTTTATTCACCTTGGTACCCACCCTCTCTTCTCTCAGGGTGCGAAATCGGTCTTGCATTATGCAAAGTAATAGAAAACTATGACTCAAAAACATGGATTGATTTGCATACAAATTGTAGCCATTAGTGCAGGGCTGGCAATTTCTGAATGGACCCATTTGTTTTCTCTGTAAATGGGATATCCTTGCTCAGGAAGCGGAGCTACAACTTAGGTTCCGTTCCAGTTTAGGCTCATCAGCATTTCCCAACTCTCCAGTTCACAGCTTTCAGGACTCCAGCTGCTGGACAGGAGCCACAGTTCTGGTGGCAGCTCTCTACTTGGGTAGCCACATAATGAGACAAGCAAACTGCCAATCCCAGAAAGTCCCCCACATTCTCTTCCGCAACGGAACACTTATCCTGCATCCCAGGGGGCGCATTTTTATGAACTTTTTTAGCATGCACGGCACTCTGGAAAAGTCAAAGACTTCAGACCCACTTCCCAAACAAGGGCAGCCACTAAGATGACTGAATCCCTGGATGCCAGAATGGGGGGTGCCCTAGTTGTAGGAGGTATAGTTGGAAGGGGTGCCCTACCCAATCCAGAAGTATCTATGTGTCTTTCCTGTGCAAACCATTACACAACAAACAAATGTCTCAGGCTGAAACCTTGTTTAACTTGGCAGATAAGCAGCATTACTAAGCTTCTCTAGTAATTAAAAATAAATAAAAAATAAGACAGAAGCCTTGCTTGTTGTCGCTGCTGGATACTCCCCCTTGAATGGAGAGAATGAAAAGCAAACGAAATTTCCCAGTAACTTGCTCTTTTCATCCCAGCTATTCTCTTTCGGCCTGATTTAGCGTAAATCATTTCCATGAGCAGAATTGTTATTGTCTTTGATCATAACACTATTCCATGGAAGGGATGGTCATGTTTTCCCTCCACATTTGCCAATGCTAACAAGAAAATGGCAATGATACATAGAATATGCAGATCCTTGAAGGATTAAGCGGCTTTGGTTAAGTGGCTATCTCTTGGCATAACCTCCAGCACATAGTTATTGTGTGGGGGGAAGGGGGGTTAACTTCATACACCAAGTTCCTTAGGGGAATTCCTTGGAGGGATGTAAATGTGAAATGGTGTTTGAAAACCTTTCATCATCTGGCCTCTGCTGTCTTTCAGAAGGGCAGTGGATGAAATCCAACAACATGTCTCTAGCTTGGCTTGAGTGGTTTTGCTTGCCCACCTGGAGGGATACAGAATCAAGTGAAGACCCATTCACACATCACTCATGTGAAAGGGGCTTTACAAATATGAGTGGTAGGGCTGCACTGCTGCCCCTGCCCCACCTCCAATGCCCACGTGTTGAATATGGACATCTACAAAAATGAGAAGACTATATGAATAGACTTCCAAAAATCAGGAGCCATGCATGATCACATGGAAGCCAACGTACATAGGCTCCCTCTTGCAGATGTCCACACACAGCTCTCACGGGTAGGCTAGCCACATGCCATTAGAGTGGGGCAAATACCATGATGTTGCATTGCTAGTACGTACCATGGTCCTCCCTTCAAATGATTAACATTTGATGGGAGATTTGGACTGCAAAAATCTGGGGCAACTAGTAGCAGCGGCACAGTTTCCTTATGTTTTTGCTAGTGAGGCCCTCACTGAGAATGCAAGAGGGAAGCACAGTCTTCCTCTGGAACAAAAAGCTCCTGCTATAAATACCAGTATCAACGCCATTAGGCATGCTGCTAACATAATGTGACACTTTGCTCTCAAAGACACAACTACTCTACTTTTTTCTCCATGCTTTTCTCCATGAAATATCTATTACAAATAGAAGCTGTGACTTTCTCAACACTGTGAACTTTCAAGGGGGACAGCAAAGCCTCATAGCTTTGCTATAGCTTGGACCACCTGCTTGCTACTAACAAGTGGGGTGGGGCAGGGCAAAGAAGGGACTGTTGTTCCATACGCACAGCTATGGGGACAAGGCTCTGTAGTTGAGCAAGTGCTAGTACACAGTTCAGCATAAACTTGACTTATCTTCCTCAACACTGGACATCTGCATCAAAGAAACACTAAAAAGCTCTCCCAGTTGTGCTCATGAAGCTGACCTCATTAAGATTCCTGTTTTCAATCAAGGAAATGGGTAGCACTGCATTATACATTTTGCTAGCTTTCAAGAGCACGGAAGAGGAAAGATATCAGAGATCAGTTGATCTATGAAGTCATATCATGACAGCTCACTCTGGAAACTTTCAACCCCTGTACCAGCATATCTACTCTTAACTAAATCTTGCCTGCCACTCATTTCAACAGGGAGATCCGATGTCATGGTGATAACATACAAATACAGTGCAGGGTGATGAACTGAGGTGAGGCTGGGAAGAGCAAAATATGCATAGGAGACTGGAGGCAGATGAAATAACAACCTGAAGTTCTTCCTCAGCTCTCACAATGGTTTGGGCAGCTTCTCAGGTCAGGCAATAGCTAAGTCTGAATCAATACAATTATGCTATATCTGCACCATCCGCAAATAGCCAACTAAGAAACGCCTGCAGATATGCAGCTAATATTGCCATAGCCTCCCCTTAACTGGTTCTCAAATGAATAGGAGTTCAATGCGCTAACACCACACTCAAAGTTATGTTATTATAAACAAAGTCCACACAGAGGTTCCAAACTTTCAGGCAACTCCCACAGCACAAAATACTTTTGTCGTGAATAAAGTTTTTGTTTCCTTTCATTTAAACCATCCCTTTAAATCCCCAAGAGTCTGGAACACCAGCATTATGAATAAACAATGACTTCTACTCTATTCAGTATTAACATACCACAACAACTGTTTGTGGTGGACCAGGCTTATACCTGTGCAACTCTAAAATGAATAAGACCAGGATATGCTCAGTAAATACATCCTGCTCTAATTCTGAGGATTAGCAGCTGGCTCAGTCACATCGTTGCAGGTGACTGGCAGATGTGTTAACTTCCAGTTAAGTTGCTGTGATGCAGGCACATGTCCATACAAGATCTCTAAGCCCAGAGCGGGCTTGCTGTACAAGAAGCAGAAGAGTGTAATGACAGATCTGATAGTTAGGGATTCACAGAGCTACTAATGGTGAAGATATTCCCCCATCTGAATGGATAGAGGATGTGGTTCATGTGACTGGAGCAACCAGCCGTTGATCGTGTCACTGGAAGCAACTTCGTGGTGGTTGAATTGGGTTCCTTAGCTACCTTTCCTCTTTAAAGGAGGAGTAGCAAAACGCACTTTAAAAATTCTTCGTGTAGTCACTTAATGTTATATTGGTAGTGTCTCTGTGTCTTCACCCTGTTCTAAATATTCTCATGTGAATAGGCTCCAAATGGACTGCAGCCTGCACAGATCTGGTAGGGTGCTGTTTTAAGATTCCCCATAGGAGTGAATGGGGAAGACAGAGCTTCATTTTGCATAGAGAAGATGGGAACCTAATCACAGATCAAAGGTGGACAGAGTGACTCAGAAACAGTTTGTAATTTTTAACAAAGCACAGATGCAAAGTTACTCTGCACCATCTTGTAGAGCAAGGTTTCAAGGTAAAACCTTACTAAACAAGTTGGATTTCAAGAAGACATGAACAAACAATGGTGGTGGAATCCATAATGGCATCACAGCCAAGGGGTGTGCGTGTGTCAGTAGAAAAGCGAGGGTGAGGAGAATAGGAGTTCATCCAAAACAACAAAAAAAGCCACACCTGTAGTAGGTATAAGGTAAAGGTAAAGGTACCCCTGCCCGTACGGGCCAGTCGTGTCCGACTCTAGGGTTGTGCGCCCATCTCACTTAAGAGTGGCAGCGTGACGAAGCTCCTCTGGCGAGCCAGCACCAGCGCAACACACTATAAAGTGGTACCTATTTATCGACTTGCACATGGGGGTGCTTTCGAACTGCTAGGTGGGCAGGAGCTGGGACCGAAAGACGGGAGCTCACCCTGCCGCGGGGATTCAAACCGCCGACCATGCGATCGGCAAGTCCTAGGCACTGAGGTTTTACCCACAGCGCCACCCGCGTCCCATAGTAGGTATGCTTGTGTTCAATTTGAGATAACAAGACCAGGCAATCTAAGCATACAAAGTATCATTTACAGGATTTGGCTGGGATGAGAGGTAACAGAATACAGACCTATTCACTCATAATTATCCAATTTTGATGAACATTTTAATGGGAGTTAGACAATGGAAATTAGACAATGGATAATGGTGACAAGCCATCTCATTAGCTATTTAAACAGATGCCAAGGCCATAAAAATCGCGGGAGCCAAAACTGCTTCATAGCCAATTTAGACAAAATATAGAAAGCTCACAAGATTAGCATATCCAAGAGTTATTTTTTAAATCAGTATGAACTGACTGCTTTCAGTCCTTTTAAAAACTGGATCTGTAACAGTTCTCCAGAATTAGGTATCTTTTCTCGTTTAAAAAGAAAACACCAGGCTCTGTGTGAATGCTCCATCTCCGTTGCTTGAGTAACTGTGTCCAATTAAAAAAACAACACACATTTTAAACAATACTTTCTTTTTAAGAAACAAACCTGGACGTAGCTGGATTGAAACTTCTCCTGGTGCCACTTGTACATTAGCATTACCGGCAGGCATTGTTACACCAGCGCTGGGACTTTCTATGAAATCTGCTCTGCAGCCTCTTTTCATTAAGTGTAGAACTATGTCACATCGTTCCTTCTGTTTTGTTCCAGCCATGAAATCCTGTTTGAGAAGAGGCAAATAGAGAGAGAGAGGAAAAAAAATAGAGAGGAGAGACAAAGAAATGTTTATATTCTGAGATATCATCAAGCATAGCCAGGTAACCGAAAAGTTAATGAAGAGCAATGAGGCATGCCAGTATGCCCAAAGGAGCTTTAGCAGGTCCAAACTAGACATGATGCCAAGTGACTCATGTGGGCTGCTGTGTGTAGGAGTGGTAGGCAATACTTCCTGGCATGGGCGTTGCAGCAGCTCAGCAGAAAGGAGAGGGAGAGGAGGAGGGTGAGGCGGTTGGCACAGCAACTGTGCACCAGAAGAACCAATCTGGTGCTCCTGCCAGTACATTTGCATCACTCTGAACTTCCTCTTCCTCCTTTTAAGGTGTAGTGATGCCTGTTTCAGGAGGTCAGAGAAGCACCACTGCCCTATCCCACTGGCTACTCCCAGCTGTGGGAGTCTCCATTTTACTGGCCAGATACAGGCCTGGTGGACATCACTGCTCCCCCAAACCCTGCTGTGGACCAGGCTATTAGCACCTAAAGCAAAGCACCTATAAGCACTCATGTGGACTGTCCTTCCAGGGTTAATAGCTGTTACAGAGGAGGGGCATTTCCACTGGGACCGCGGCAGGGAGGGAAGAGTGCCAACAAACGACAAAACGAAACACGGATACATTTTGCATTATGCCTAGTTGTGCCAAAAAAAGAGACACTTGTTTTTATAACAAAATATTTAAACAGAAGTTAGGACTAATTGCTATAAAGGTTTCTGAAGGGTGCTTTGGCAGTTTTCACATAACAAAAAAGGAAAAGTGAGCTCATTATGACTTCTCTCTCTCTCTCTCTCTCTCTCTCTCTCTCTCTCTTCTTCATTGCGGTTTTTCCATCTCAGAAATGTTTGCATGTACCAGCCCCTCTGACATCAATTACAATTGGCCTTTCATTTAGCCTGTGTCCTATGACAATATAGTAAGAACTGCATGCTCAATACAAGTGTTTTTTATTGAACAGAAAACACTTCTGAAAATGCATTTTGCTATAAAGCTACATAATTGAATTGCCTTTATTGCCAAAAACCATTTCGGATTTATTTGCTGGAATACATTAAGGGAGCAAGACATAAAGGGGGAAATTCAAAAGGGAGGGAATGGATGGAGAGGCAGGACAAGGAAAGAGAAAGTCTTAAAGAGTATGTTCCATAGAAGGCACAGTTCTAACACATCAATGTTAACCCTACACAGACCAAAAGAAGACTGGGATGGACCACATGCAAATGGAACAGATAAATAATTGGTTCCATTTCTCTTAGTAGTACCCTGAATGGTTACTACTAAAAACTGGAAACATTTTGTGGGAGTGACTAAAGATTGGCTTGGTGTAATCAAATCTGCCTTATTGCCATACTGGAAAAATTAATCCAATTAAGACTAGCTGAGAACAATTTTTAAAGTGACACATTTATGTGTATGTAGCAGAGATTTATGCTGTTTGTAAATAATGATAATAATATTCAGAGAGTCATGGAAAAACATGTCAATATCTGGAATGCCTAGCAATCCCCCATAATGAAGTTTTCCCTAGGTAAATATAAAAGAGGAATATGCCTTTTGTTAATATACGACAGAATGTGCTATGCTCACACCTTCTTTGTTTGCCCTCTTACTAAAGTTTGTCTTTCTTACACATAGAGAAAACATGTTTCTTAGAACTTTAAATTGTTAAGGTTTATGGGAAAGTATGTATTTATAGAATGCAGGAGCACAAAACCCCCAAACTTGTGCAGATGTTGCTATGGACATGGTGGCAGTGGGAATGAATGAACTGTCCCCATTCCCAACCGCCATGATTTCAGTTGAATTTCTCCCCAGAGTCTAGAAATAGACAAAAGGTATCTCCACCTAACTGAGAACCATAGAAAAGCATTATCCACTGAACCTGTACACAGGCTGAATTGCACATTCACAGTTCTTAGATATTTTTTTTAAAATTATGTTATTATTGATGTGTTTTCTGTCCTGGGCTCCTTTGGAAAGATGGGATATAGATTGAATAAAATGATAATGATAATCAAGGAGCAGTGGAAGATGTTCGATAACCGTGGCCACAAAATTGTTATTCCAATGTCAGTAGGGATGTTGTTGCCCCTCTCTACCAATATATGAAACAGCTACAGGTTTCTAAGGGGCTAAGAAGTGTATGCCCAAGACCCGCACGCTCTGTCTAAAGTACGGTCTGCTCAGCACAAATCATCATTCTTTAAAGCATTTGGTAATGTCCAACTAATATTAAATGGGTTTTAAGAAACAATTATCAACTCAGGTGACCTGCTGAATATGCATCCACATAAGAGGTTGTCAGTGGGACGCTGTCCAAATGTTGTGCTATCCAAATGTTGCAGACTACAGCTCTCATCAGTCTCAGACAACCCAGCCAATGGCTGATGGGAGCAGTAGTTCACAAGATTTGGAAGGCACCACACTGGCTGTGCTGATCCATATGGTCTCTATGAGGAGGAATGCTGGAGCTCTTAGAAAGTGCATGTTGAAGGCCCTAGAAAACAATGCAAGAGCGTCACTCTGCAACCAATCCTTTTCTTTTAAATCTGAATGTATTTCAAAACCATTCTCCACAATAGAGACTCCAACATGTGTATGGCAAATCATATATGGCCCCCTAAATTTTCTCTGCCTCCCTATTATTTTTCTTACAAACAAATAATTAAATCAACTGGAAAGTCTTTGTTTTTGCTTCTTAAAGGCCCTCTTTTCGTGCTCCCCCCCCTCTCGGAGGTCAAACAAGCAGCTAGAAGTGGGGGGGGGGGTTGCTGCTAAACCAATAAGAACCCCACATTCTTAATGTGTCTGTTTCCCCTTAGCAGCAAGCAAAGGATAGATGGAAGGACGGATGAAAACAAAGAGGTAAAGAAGAGAGGGAAAGGCAGTAGGACGAAGGTGTGCTCTGGCAACCCCAGAAATAGCTCCCTTCTGACCTGGCCTACCACTGCTTTGTGCAGGTTAATAATAATAATAATAATCATTATTGTAATTATCATCATTAATATAGCCTTAATGAACATAAGTAAAAAACAGTAATGTGTACATAGGAATAAACTGCTCCCTCCCCCCTTCTTATTTTGGTCCCCTCTTGCTTTCATGCGATGGGCCTGTTACTCACGAAAATACGAAGGTTCAGTTTTTTAACAGTTACTGTACTTCCCCAACAATTGTTGAATTTTCCCTTTTGACTAGGGAGTCATTTCATGTGCACAGGAGCTGAAGACTTATTTCATTTGCATTGAAGCAGCTAAAGCAGACAAAGAAGTACCAGGATGACTAATACGGAGAAGAGAGCTTACCTCTTGAGTACACCATGCACACTCTGGGCCCACAGCAAGACAGTTGGTACACGTCACTGCATTTGAGGTGGCACATCTGTTGTCTGCTGTAAAAGATATATATATATATATACAAGGACATTCAGCGATTTGCAAATATGTGTGGGAGCAGAGCACAATGTCTAAAGTTAAAAAATGTGATTTGAAAGCATAAAACATGAGGTTCTGGGTACTTTGTGGAAAATCAAAGTGGGCTGCTACATCACTCCCTAGGAGTTCAGGATTCTGCTCTTCAGTAAGTCACAGCAAGCCCTTTTGAGCTAAAGAATCGGGGTCAGGGAGAAGTGCACATTTTGCAAGTCCCAGAAAACCCTGCTGCTGGCCCTATTGGCTACTACAACTACTAACTGATCCAGTATTAGTGTCATAGACTGGCTGAATGCAAAGGAGTGGTGGGAGGCACCAGCTGGGGAACCCCAAGGGCAGGTGGCTCAGAGACTGGGGTGTGGTGGTGTTACAACAATGAGTGGTCAGAGGGAGCAGACTGGGAGGAGGAGGCATCAGAAGTTGAAGAGTAAGAGAGTTTAGTGAGTGGTAACATGCTGAAGCAGAGATCAATCCAGAATCAGAGGCAGAATCAGAGGCTGGAGGCTGGGGTAGGCAAGAGGCAGAGATGAAGAAGCCAAGGGGGTCTCCCCTTCCTGCTGCAATCAGCTCCCCCCCCCCCAGTCTCCCAGAACCAGAAGAGGTATGAAGTGGGCAGAGCAAAGACAGGCAAGGCGGCAAAGTCTCAGACTGCTTGAGAAGGACCCAGGGAGGAGGAGACATAGGGAACTGTAGGAAGGCAGTCCTCATAACTACCTCATTGGGGCAAGATCTGCTGGGAAGAGCTATTGTGATCACTAGGCCTGGCCTCCTGAGCTGTCTTGTTCCTTTGAATACAATTTCACTGAAGCTGGGTGAGTGATTGCTGACCTGACCCTGACATCTGCTCCTGACACTGACAATGTCATTCCTATTAATTCTAGCACATGCAGACAACTTGCAGTAGCGGCTGATAAGACACTACTGGCTTTCCAACACAGCGGGTCACTGGCACCTACTGAGACAGAGGGGTGAGAGGCCACACTAGATGTGTGGCACAGCACGTGATGATGGAGCCAACGTGCACATGCCCTGCACCTCACCCCTTTCCCTTCGCTTCTTGGTAAATGCCAGCAGCTCTCCGTGCTGGGAAGCTGTGAGAGCAAGGGTGCCCCACTTGAGGCATCTTTACCATAGGAGCCAACTCCTAGGGGCCAAGGTCCCTTTGTCCCCCCAATAAAATATTTGAGGGGGCCACCCTCCAAAGTTGATGGACACTGCTATTCAAATGGAGTGGGTGAGTGTGCCATGTCATGTGATCAATAATGTGGGGTGGGGCTTACCTGTCCCTCCACACATTTTATTCAAATTGGCGCCCCTGCACCTCGTTGAGTGCTACTATAGCCAAGCACTCAGTTCATTGTTTTTAGGTGGTTAATACAAGTCTACAACAAATTAAATCTTTGTTTGTGTGGCATCTGCCCGAAATGGATTTCTAGTGAGATATGGAACAATCCCTCTCAGCAGTAATTGGCTGCTGGCAACTGTGGACTACAGTGGTACCTCGGGTTAAGTACTTAATTCGTTCCGGAGGTCCGTTCTTAACCTGAAACTGTTCTTAACCTGAAGCACCACTTTAGCTAATGGGGCCTCCTGCTGCTGCCGCGCCGCCGGAGCACGATTTCTGTTCTCATCCTGAAACAAAGTTCTTAACCTGAAGCACTATTTCTGGCAGAGTGTAACCTGAAGCAGAGTGTAACCTGAAGCGTATGTAACCTGAAGCATATGTAACCCGAGGTACCACTGTACCATTATTTCAAATATCTTTATTCCTGATTGATTTCTTGTCACAGTTTTTTTTTTTATGCGCAGCATGCCATTCACTATTTTCAACTGTTTGATAGAGTTTTGGAAGGGTGCCCTTGAAATGCAATCTGTTGCTCTTTGTTCTGTCAGTTCTCGAGAGCGTTCAGTATGGCAACAACAAAGCATTGCTGTCTCCACATCCCTAAAGCTAGAGAGAGAGAACTGAAAGCGAGAAGATGAACAGCCATCTATTATGCCAGGTCTTGCACTGAAACAAGATCCTCAATAACTACAACTGTTTATCTTCACGGTATTTTTTTTAAAAAAGGCATGTGTGTGTTTCTTTCTGTGTGTAGTAACCTTAGATGCAAGAGTAGGCCCAAAGTTTATTTTGCTTTAAGCAAAAAGGTAAACTGTAGTACATTGAAACTGATTAGGGAGGGTAAGCGGGTCAAGCCAGAGCAAGAACATTATTCCAAAACACCGATTTGGTAACACCTACCGAGAAATAAAAACAGAAAAATGTTGGGAGGGAAACCATACACTGGTAGCTAAACTGTGTGAATAGCCAAGTCACATACATGGCACAGTTCTTGCTGGGTTTTTGCTTCACAGAGTATGACGGTATTTGTAGAAATCAACAACATACAATACCACACACCTCCATACACACAGAAAACTAGCATGGCAGGGAAAACAGTTCCCAATAGGTTTTCACCATATCATCATGGAGACACAAATGTGGCTTCTCAAAAACCATGTGTTCTGATGATGTAGCATCCAAAGATATATGAACGAAACAGGCATAGGAACGTAAAGGAGCTGCCTCATACAAAGTCTCACCATACACCCATCTGCCTGATCATTGTCCACAACAGATGTGGAGAACCTTTGCACCCCCAGATGTTGCTGAACTACAACTCCCATCAGCCCCAGCAAACATGGCCAGGGGATAGGGATGAGGGGAATTGTAGTTCAGCAACATCTGGAGGACCAAGGGTTCCCCACATTTGGTCTACAATGACCTCCAGGAGTTCTTTGACCTGAAGTAGCTACCTTCTGCTTGCAAAGCATGGCACCTCCTCTATAAAGCCTTGGGGTCCCCTTTGTATGCATGCAAGACTTGATGTTACAGTAGACTACATAGAAAAATGGTGCTGGAGGAGACTCTTGAGAGTCCCATGGACTGCAAGAAGATCAAACCGATCCATTCTTAAGGAAATCAGCCCTGAGTGCTCATTGGAAGGACAGATCCTGAAGCTGAGGCTCCAATACTTTGGCCACCTCATGAGAAGGGAAGACTAGACTCCCTGGAAAAGACCCTGATGCTGGGAAAGATTGAGGGCACAAGGAGAAGGGGACGGCAGAGGACGAGATGGTTGGACAGTGTTCTCGAGGCTACCAGCATGAGTTTGACCAAGCTGTGGGAGGTGGTGGAGGACAAGGGTGCCTGGCGTGCTCTGGTCCATGGGGTCTCGAAGAGTCGGATACGACTAAATGACTAAACAACAAGAACAACATAGAACAAAAGAACTCTAGAAATCTCTGCATGAAGCTACCATCAGTGGTTTTCGCCCAACTCCATTATCTCACCAATAGAACAAGTTTTAGCAAATGACCATACACTAGAGTAGAAGCAATAACATGGGGGCGGGGGGGAATGACACCAATATAGCGGCTCAGTAAGTCACCCCTGTAGGAAGTCCATTTGTCTTGTTTTTTTCTTACTAACATTTTTTGATACACAAGGTTTAAAACAAATGAGCTGGTCTTATATAATTTCTTTAAAAACAGGGTTCAGAATCTGTTTGGTTCATAATTTGTTCCAATAACTTCTTATAGAAGTAACATTTACAGACATGCATTCATTCATGAAATATTTCTCATGTAGCTGCCAGTCTATTTTTAAAAAATAAATTAGAACCAAGGCATTACTAAATTAGTTATATCTTTTCTAAAGAAAAAGAAAAAGAAAAACAAACCCCTAACACTAAAGCTAGAAATATTTTTATGAGTTGGCTTAGTATAGGAAAGAGACTTTTCTTACCATTTTACCAACACAGCCCAGACAAAACTGAACCGTTATGATGCCAAAAGTCAAGAGGCAGGCTTCTACTGGCTTTAGTTAAATAACTGAAACATGCCAAAAAGGTATTTTAAAACAAGACAGGCCATATTTTGGCTCAAAAAAATTACACTGACATATATACATAATAAAACATGTGTAGTTAGTTATACCATACCCAACTGTATATCATATTATGCATTCTAAGAGAATTACATTAAATAAGGCTTAATGACCCTGACATTGCAAGAAATTAAAGCATTTTAGAATAAAAGAGAGACTATTTCTGGGACAATACCAAACATAATGCATTTGGAACAGAATTAGGTTATAGGCCACAGAATGCTCAAATCAAATATTTCATTTTAAGCCCTCATTTTACTGCCCCAACTCAAATAATTAGAACTCTTAAAATCCACCTGTCTCCAATGCTCAGTAAATAATTAAGTACAATTTACCAGCAGATACCCTGTTTCCAAATCTTAGTTCGAGCCCATGGGAGGAGAAAGGAGTCAACTTTGCATTAATCTGACTATTGGTACTTTCCTCATTTCAAATTTAAGGCTTACTGAGATGTGGGAAACGGCAAGCAAGGTTTTCTGTGAGTCCCTGGCAAGTCTTGCAAGAGCCCCAAGGCACTTATGTGCACATGTGCAAACAGAGCAGAGCCAGGAAAGAACTCCATTTCCCATAGTTTCCGGTGTTTCTGAATACTGAGATATGCAAGGCCCAAGGCCCTACTATAAAAAGGTAAAGGTAAAGGGACCCCTGACCATTAGGTCCACTACCATACTACTTCCCAAAAGCTCTGCCTACAGCCTCTCCCAGGAAGTTGGAGGAAGATGAATCCCTGTGGGTCTGAAACTGACCCATCTAAAACAAATGTAAGGAGCAGGATTCAAAAACCCAGTGCCCAAACTATCCCATTTTTACGCTCACTCACCACTAGTAATTTGTTCACACTTATGACTGACTGATTTAAAAGTGAACTGTAATAGAGCTTCAACTGAACCTGTATGCTTTCGTTTCCTTGGTTACTTCGAACGAAAATTGAACATTAACTTCTGTGTTAATTATTTGCCTAACTCAGATTCTAAAACAAAGATAGTTTTCTCAGAATCAGAAATTTAAGTTTCTGTTTCAGTTAGATGAACTAACGCTAGTATTGTTTTAAAAATCCACATTTCTACTTGTGAAAGGGGGAAAGTTGCTTACATTTATGGATGCGCATAAGCAACTGAAGCACCATTCTATAAATCATCTACAGTATTAGCTTTTGCGGCCATAACGATACAAGTTAATGTTTCATCATACAGGTTAATGCACATGATAATCTCTGGAAATGTTACCAAGACAGCAGTGAAGCTAGAACACAGCCATAGGGCTAATAGTAATTGGTAGCCCAATTCTCCTTGAATTTTGCTAATTCTTAAAGCCATCCAAGTTGGTGACCATGTATTATGACTACAGATTTGCATTTACCTACTAGATATAGTGTTGTGTTTCATACAGAATCCCAAAAAGAAATCTAACGTTACAGATTTAAATATATCCAACTCATACCTGTAGCGAAGAAACCTTTTTTAACCTTATGAACAGAATTGCGGGCAAATGCTTTCTTGTTTCTGGTTCAAAATTTGGCAGGTTCACTAGGTTTATATTCAAATGGAGCCCTCAAAGTGACTCACAACTGCATTTTATAAAATTCACAGTTGCGTTAAAAAAACAAACAGGACAGCCAGCCATCTGGAGTAGAAATTCCTTCCCAGTGTTGATTTCAATCACTGTAGGTCTGCTTTCCAAGAGTGTGGTATGAGTATGTGTTGCTAGAGTTGAGCCCCTTGAAGTCATATGCATGTCTCATTTCCTAAATTTAAAACCGACACCTGCATGAACTCATCTGGGATACAGCACCACGATCATAATTAAGCCTTTGCCTTTGTCTCCTTTTGCCTGTTGCTAACCTATAAATTTTAGTTATTTTGGTGTCTGTGCTAGTCTATTTCACTGTGCTCACAGGCTTACTTAGGATTTTACACTGCTTCATTGTTTGGACTCACCTGGATAGACATTCCTAACATTCCAATTCTTCTTCTGGAAACATTTTAGCAAAAACAGTTCAAATCAGATAACATCCCTTTAAGAAAAATATTAGGACTTCTCATCAAGGACTGCATGTCCAACAACATGTTTGCTTTTGTGTGGCCTCTGCCATTGGCCGGCTGACAAAGGACCACTAGGAGGCTACACCATTTTCTTCCCAGGGCCAATGAACTGGGTTTAAACCTTGGAAAAACTCAGGCCTTTGAGAGAGGTCAGTTACTTGTTCTGGATGGGATTGCACTCCCTCTGAAGAAATGGGTACCTACTGACTCACTTGAAGTCACACATGGCCTTGGTGGCAAAGAGTGCTTTGGTGAGGTTGGTGAGGCAGCTACAGATGTTCCTGGACTGAGACGAGTTGACCACTGTGGTCTTGGCATCAGCAACCTCAAGACTGGATTACTGCCACATGCTCTATGTGGGACTTCCCTTGAACTTAACCCAGCTGGTGCAGGATGCAGCAGCTAGGTGGCTGATGGGAGCATCCTGACGACGCCATACAATACCTCTGCTGAGAATGCAGCACTCGCTGCCAATATGCTCCTGGGCCTAGTTCAGAATTTTGCTTTACCACTTGAAACCAGGGCTTTTTTTCCCATCCAGAACTCAGTTATGGTACCTCTCAGGTGGGTGCCATTGCCATTCTAAGAGAATGAGGGAGGTGTTCACTGTGAATTCCAGCACCTCTTTTTCTAGAAAAACAGCACTGCTTAAAAATTACTTGAGGGACCATCTTGCTTCATATATCCCTGCCTGACAGTTGTTATCCTGGGATGGGGTACTTCTTAGAATACTGCATGGATGTTTGTACTAGAAGCTGAGCTTTTAGTGTTGCCTCTGCAGCCCTCTGGAATCAATTATCAGCTGAAATCAGTCAGCTCATGTCATGATATTTAGGTGGTTATTGGAGATGTTCCTGTTTAAGAAGGCTTCCCCTTAATTGTGCCCAGTCAAGTTGTGGAATACTAACCCTAATTGTAGAAAGGGTTTTATTGCTTTTAGAAATACAATTTTGTATTTTATCAAAGTGTATCTTAACTGCCAGGGGTGCCAACTTGAATAAAATATTGGGGGGGGGGGCAGGTGAATCCCTGCCTACATAACTGATCACATGATGTGGCACACACACACCATATGGCTAGCAATGCCCGTTAACTTTATTGGGGGTGGGTGGGCCCTCTCAAATATTTTATTGAGGGGGCCGAAGGGAACTCAGCCCCTAGGAGTTGCCTCCTGTGTTTACTCTTTTGACAGCATCTAGGTGTGAAGGAGTTTATAAATATGTAAAGTAAATAAATAAATAACTCTAGGATGGCAAGGAGAGACTAAATTGGCTGCATCCATCATGGAAGGAGCTTCTTTCTCCCCTCCCTGCAACCCCCCCCCCCAACATGCTAATGTTACTGCCAGTTACACCTGGGACCACAAAACTGAAGAGAGGTGCCCCCTGACCTTTGCCACCAGTCAGGTGCCCTACGGCTACTGGGAGCCTGATTCCCTGATCCCCACAAATAACATTGCAGCAAAGGGGAGAGAAAGTATGGTCCAAACTACTGGCCAGAGGAGGAGAAGCTGCCCCAGTGCTTGCTTTCCTGAGCCTCAGGCAGCAGAACCAAGGGTCAAAGATGCTGGAAGCTGTAATAATCCAACATCTGGCAGGCACTACACTGATTACTTCTGCTCTAAAGACCTACCAAAAAAAGTTACTAGGAATAGAATTGCTGAAGCTGTCAAACGGTGTCCAGTGCAGCTCAACATTAGATAATTATTAAGTCATATGCCAGAAATAGCTAATTGTTGGACTTCAGCTTGATCACTGTTACATGTAAACTCCTATCTCTTAACAGTTACTAGAATCACAGCACTGATTAAAGCAGTGTGGGCATAATTGCGTTTTCTATTAAACATTTCATTTGATAACTTCCTCATTACTTTTTTCCCTTTAAAGAATAAAGCCAAATTATTGTGTTGGAGTGGTTTTGGCAAGTTTTATTGTCCAATGTTCTCATTCCAGCATCAGGTACTTGTTTCTGTTGGCTGAGCTACGCTACAATTACCCTTTAGTTAAAGTCACAGAACAAGAGATCCTTTGTCACTGGGAAGTAAAACTTTTTTTTAAAAAAAAAATCAGCATTCTGAAGATACTTTGGGACTTGGAACTTTTAATACTGCTTTTTTAATGTTGTATTTGCTCTTATTAAACCTCACATTCTGCCTTCACTTAAAATAAGTGGACAGGAAAAACTGAAATAATTAGTTTAAAATATATACATTTTGCCTATTTTCTTTCACAGCTTTTCATTAACATTATGGACACTGGCACAGAAATAACAATTAATGAGCTTGAAGGACCATCATTTTCTATTTACTGTGACAAATGGCCTACTATCATCATACTGTGAAAAGAAGTAGGCTCTGGAGGCAGATCATTGTGTTTCCTTTATCTATATACTGGAGAACAATATACAGGCCAGTTATTTCGCGAGCTGAGGGTATAACAACATATGCTGCAGCAGAGAGGAAACAAAGGTAGACTCCCTGCCGGACTTCTTGAAATACAAAACTTTCTTTAATTTTAAAATGTCGCTCGTTCAGGTGATCAAGCTACAGGTAGATGCTGCCATGCTGAAGGATTGATTCCTTACAACTGTGGAACAAACATTATGCAACACTCGTAAAAATGCCTGTTCCATATATTGAAGCAGTCAAATGGCCAAATATGTGGTAGGGCAATCTGAGAAGTAAACGGGTCCTAAGCTGTACAGTGCATTACATACTAATAGTATTGCATTGATTTTGGCCTGCCAGCAAATGAACAGCCAGTGCAAGTCTCTGAGCATGGTTGTAATATGCTGATAGGGTCTTCTTCCTGCCTGCAATCGTGCTGCAGCACTCTGCACTAACTGTAGTTTCCAGCCCAAGCACAAGGTGAGCCCGACATACAGTGAATTGCAGTAATCCAGCCATGAAGTTACCCGTGCCTGAACTACTGCAGTCAAGCTACCCCAATCTTGGAACAACCTTAACGGTCACACCAGCCAAAGCTGATAAAAGGTGCTCCAAGTCACTGAAGCCACTGGACATCTAGGGATAAAGCAAGATTCAGAAGCTTTCCCAGACTCTAAATCTCTTCCTTCAGAGGGAGTACAAACCTGCCCAGGGCAGGCCATTGGCCAGTTTCTCAGATATAGGAAGTACACTGCCTCTGTCTCTCCAGGATTCAAGCTCAGTATATTTTCCCTCATCCAGTTCACTAGCGACTCCAAGCACCAGTGCAGGGCCTGTACATCTTCTCCTGATTTAGATGTTATGTAGAAATAGAGCTGAGTGTAATCATCATACTAATGGCACCTTGCCTCCAAACTCCTAATGACCACTTCCAATGGCTTCAAAAGGATATTGAATACTGCCGGGGATAAAATAGTGTCCTGTGGTATGTACCCCACAGCATAAATGCCAGGGAGCCAAAAAGCATTCTTCCAATGCTGCTGTCTGGACTTGGTTATGTAAAGTAAGGTTTGGAATCATCATAATACAAGGCCTCCAATTCTCATCTCAGGGCACCCATCCATAGGACACCATTTTCAATTGTATCAAAAGCCAAAGAAAGATCAAGAAGCAAGAGCAAGGTTTGACTCTCTTTGCCTCACTCTCGGTAAAGGTAATTCACCAGGGTGACCAAGAATGGGTTGCATAGGCGCCGACTCCATGGGGCTTGAGGGGGCTCGAGCCCCCTCAAAAAATTTTCGGGCGCCGGGGCGGGGGCTCCTGCCTCGCTGCTTCGCAGCACCACCGCCACTGCCAAGGCACTGCCGGGGGGAATTTCCTTCCTCCTGGCGGTTTCAGCCCCCGCGAGAACAGGGGAATCCCGACTGGCCACACCTCCCAGCCAGCCAATCGGCTGGCTGGGGGGGCGTGGCTTGCCCTATTTAGGGCCGGAGCCACTTTATTTGCATATTCATGAGCTTATTTATTATTCATGAGCTTTCCCGGGCCCCCCCCAATATTTTTTATAAGTCCGCGTCCCTGATGGGTTGGTCCTATAGGCAGTCCTGAACCAAGATTGGAATGGGTTGAGATAATCTGTGACATCCAAGACACTTTACAGCTACTCTGCCACAACCCTCTCTACACAACTTTCCCTAAGATGGGGTATTTGCAACTGGTCAGTTGTCCAAACCATTAGGTCTAGGACCAGTTTCTTTTGGAGTAGCTATACTACTGCCTCTTTCAAGATGTCAGGGACCCACACCCCCACAACCAGTCTACTCCTCCTCTTCCAGGTATAATAAGCCAAGAGAGATGAGTGAAGAGGACCCACAGTTGAACCTAAGACCATAAGCACCTTGTCCACATCATCAGGCTGAATCAACCGAAACTGATCCCACAACATGTGACACTTCAATTGGAACAGCTGCAGCAGCTGTGTCAAGGCCACTCTGGAGCTGAGCAACTTCATCCTCAAAAAAAAAAAAAAAAATCAAAAAAATAAATAAATCAACCAGTGGGTCACAGAATCATAGAACTGTAGAGTTGGAAGGGTCATCTAGTTCTTCAAGATCCCAGAGATTCTTCCCCTACAATGAGATTCAGCAACCTCTGGACCACCCAAAAAACTCCACTTGACCACTAAAGGATTCAGTGCAGGCTGCTAAATGAGCTCTCTCCACCACCCACACTGCCACATGGTAGGCATGATGTGTACTAACTTGTGTTTGTTCAGCTTCGGAGTAAGATTTGTGTCACTTGCAGTCGTTGTACAGTCTGCCCAACGCTCTCCAGAATACCTATGAGCCTCTGAGCTCTGTCAACCACCTATCATATCTCACCTTTCCATAGCATGACCAGGACTTTGACAGGATCATCAGTTTTTTTCTGCTGGAAAATCCCCCAGAGCATTCAGGAATCCATCAGTTTATGCACGTGGGCATAACCGGTGCTCTACCCTTACAGAAGATAATTGGTGCCACCAAATCAAACTTCACCAGCTAATGTTCAGACCATGATAAGTGAGTGAATTGTTCGTGCACACGCACACCACAATCACCTTTGCTACATCCCTCAAGGAAAAGCCTAGTTCAAGGGTATGGTCTGATCACTGAGTTGGACTGATGACCATTGAAGACAGCTCCATAGTTGTCATGGAGACCATGAAGTCCTTAAGTGTGCTTAATTTATGCTATTATTTAAAACAGCACACATGATGTGACAATACAGTAGTAGTAACTTTAAAACATATTACATCAGCATTCTATCTCCATTTTACTATTTAAACACCTGACTTCCGTTATACAGCTCTGGAATATAGGTATTCTTTCAGCTATGACTTAAGAGGCAAGGTAGCTTGCCTGAACTGTATTAGGAACTGACTACCATCAGTTATCACCTCTAGTAATAAAAACGGTGAAGGTTTAATTTTGTGAAATAAACTACTTTGTTTATTGAAGACCTTGTGTATTGCCATCTGCATATTAACTAATCTCATCTGGAAGCTGATGATAATCCACATCTTGTTCTCCATCATGACATTTGGGATAATACTTAACTGAAAAAATAGCTCCTGCATAGGGTCTTATGTAAGATTTCTCAACTATTATACCCAAGGAGTTGTATTATTGGGATTGGAGGATACAGCTCCCAGAAGTTAAGCTTGTCTGGGGCATCATGCTTCAAGTGTCATTAGGACCAGATAGCATCAGACAGATCAGAAGACCCAAATATTTGATGGTATCTTTGAACTAATCCAGGGAATTTACATCTAAAGTCTCTTACCCATAATATGTAATCTCAAGCTTAAACTGACCCAACAGAGTTCTCTCTCTCTTTCTCTCCACCAGCCCTGCCCAAGACTTGGGAAGTGCAAGTTAGAGCACATAGGCCAATAATTAAATCAGTGTTTAAAACCCCCATTGTTCTCAGCACATTCTGCAACAGAATTTTCATTAGCGCAAGAAGTTTCTGAGCTCTGGACGCAGTACTGTGCCTAAGATTTCAGATTAAAACTACAGAGCGGAAGGAAAGGAGGACCTTTTTCTGCCTCCCCACTCCTAGCTACTCACTGAAGACTAGAGAAGAGACCCTCTTAAGAATATTAGGGGGGTGGGCAGGATAAGGACTAGACCATGTGAAAAATTAACATAATATTTTAGCTGCAGTTCATTCATTTTCAGCTTTATATTCTTGTTATAAAAAAGCTTGCCTTGACATTCAGTTGTTGCACCCATAACCTAGGTTTAAGGTGTCATTTAGCTCCTAGCTTTCCCATCTAAGTTTCTAACACTGAACTAAATGTATCTGCATCTTAAATATAAGTCTCTAAATATAAGGTTAAACTATAATGGATCCCTTCTTGATTACTCATGCAAACCAGAAGCAAAGATTTAAGCAGGATAACTACATTTTACTAAGCAGTAAGACAATGTGAACAACAACTCATCACATTTGCAAGAACTCCCCTGACTGCAGTAGCTTCTCTGTTTCAAGAGTGTTTCTTTGCCAGATCCACACATGCATTCCTTTACCAGCGCAAATCAGGATTCTCCACCAACATGATAAATAAAGCCTATGCATATCCCAGACTTGTGGTGGTGGGGTGTATGAGATCTCTAGAATGGGTGTTTGGGTTACCTGCAGTTCTTTATTTCCACAAGCTTTCTAATGTGCGGAATGCATTTCAATTCTTCTCTTGTCTTCTCGCTCGAAGAAATAGACCTAGCTAAAAGACAATGACTTGTCCAATACAACCTAGCGATTGTCATGGCTGCTCAACTTGAGTCCCCTTATGTCCAGAGACCCCATACTGTATCGTATTAATGCATTATGAAACAACGAGCAAAATTTAAGAGAGCGATGCAGGATTATCTTGGCCCTAGCAAGCAGAGCTACTAACAAATGTAACTTGGGTCATGCAGGTGTCCAGCACAATTTACAGAGTTTCCCAGCCTTGCTCTTGAAAGCCACAAGAGAGAGATCACGTGGGGTTACTTGTGCTTATGTGTAGGCTGGAGGTCAGAGAAATTGTTTTTAAAGATGTGCTTAAGGAAGGGAAAGGAACTAAGGGACTTGTTTGTAATTAGGCCACACTGTCTAAAATATTTGTGTGCATTACCAACCCTGGTCTGTGAATTGCTGAGATTTAACTTGCCTCTCTGACCTGCCTGACAACAAAATGCTGTGTAACATGAAAGCTTATGCATTCTTCTTAACAAAAAAACCCCCAATCCAATACAAATACCACCTACATATTTTCTATTTCTGTAGCTTAAACAGCAACAATTGTTTCTACAGAACTCCACCCAGCCTTTTATTGCAACTCTTCCTCCATTGTTATTATCATTTTTTATTATTATTTCAGGGAAGGGCAGAAAAAAATGAATACACACGCCTTATCTCTCAGAGATTTTGGCTCAGCAATGGGCTAAATGCATATAATGGAAAAATCTACCACACTTGTCCTGTTTACAGCTGCTTTGTTAGGCTTCACTCTGCAGAACAAGAGAATAACTGTACCTCTCCACTGAAAGGTTACTTCTCAGCATGTGCTATTTATTACAGGAGCAAAGAGGTGTCTGCATTGACCCTTTTGCCCAATTATTCTCTCTGGAGTGTCAGAAGAATCTGTTAAAGCAACAAAGAGTCATGCGACACCTTAAAAACTAACCAATTTTATCACAGCGTAAGCTTTTGTGGACTTTTGAGTTTACTTCATTAGATGTGTGAAGGATTATCTTCAGTTAGGTTTATATATACATGGGTGGAGAAAGAGAAAAAGTTGCAAACAGTGGAGTCAAGTGACAAAGGAGTGTAAAAAATACGGTCTGGGACAACTCAATTCAAATGAGTTGCGAAATAAGCATAACGACCATTCACAAGGGCGATCACTGGCAATAATACACTCATATTTGATTTTGCATGTTAATTTAGCACCTGTATTTGGATAGTTACACATGAAGAACATTAAACTGCATTCAACAAAGGGAAGGTCCACAGCTCAGTGTTACAGTGCATGCAAAAGGTGTTATCCCTGACATCTCCAAGTAGAGTTGGGTAAAGAATCCTGTCTAAAATCTGGAGAGCTACTGCCAGTCAGCGCAGACAGTACAGACAGTGATGGATCAATGGTCTGACTCAGTATAAGACAGCTTCCTATGTTCCTATGGCAGTGGAGCCAGATACACCTGAAGGATGTTGCAGCCACCTGACCCGCAAGCAGATGATCTGGATGCAATATTAAACATGGCTCGGAAGTTTTCATAAGAGCTGTTAGGGATGAAATGGTTATTCCCCCTCACTACTCAAAAATTACCTCCTGCGGAAACCCCAAAACCCAGAGTTGGGTGGAAATCTTTATTACACCCAAACCAGAGAACCTCCCCAACCCAGCCACTAAAAGTCACTTCCTACGTCTCCCTCTCCCCACATTTTTGTTTTTACTTCTGTCAAATAGCTTTCTAGGAGCAGAGTCCATCGAGTGACATGGACCCTGCCAAAGCTGCATCCTGGCCACTGAACTCCTCAGGGCTGAGGTGCCTCGATCTTAAAGATGCTTCGGTGCCAGGTAAGTGCGAAACCGGATCGCAGCCACCAGAGAGTCAGGTGCAGCATCATGGAGATGGCGCGAGTGCCTGTTCCGGAAGGGAATAGACCAAGACCCAAACTTACGGCTCTGGCCCCAGCCCGGCACAAGGGCAGCGAGCAGGCAGGCGAAGCCGAGGAGCGGGCCAGCACCTCGCGGGCGTTTCTGCAGGGCGGCGAGCCCAGCCGTCAGGGGACAACCCAAGAGCGGAGTCCACATCGCGCCAAGCGGGCGGCCCTTCGCCCCGCGCCCGGGGCCCGACCAAGCTCTCGCCTGCGGGGTTTGGACGAAGGGGGCGGCGGGAGAAGCAGCCGCCGCCGCCACCACCGCGCAGGTAAGGAGCCGAGGAGAAGCGACGACGGCAGCAGCAGGCGCAGCGCCGCCACATGTCAGGGCGAGCGCGGCGGCGCCCCCCCGTCAGCTGAGCCCGGTGCAGCCCGGCGAGGGCAGGAGAAGCGGCGCGCTGCTTGGCCGGAGAGCCTCTCCATCCGCCTCGGCCCCCCGGCCCGGCTCTCCCAGGGAGCCGCCGCCGCCGCCGCCGCGGCTCCTTCACAAAAGGCTTTTGTCTCGCTCCTGGCGCCCGGCTCCTTGGCAACGCGGGACAAGAAGCAACAGTTCCCAGCCGAGAGGGAAGAAGGGAAGGCTTGGAGGGCGGCGAAGCGGCCGAGGCGTCCGAGCAAAGCGTGCCGCCGCCGCCGCCGGGGCTTCCCGCGCCCAGGCCAGCCGAGCCCCTGTGGTAGCCGCGTTCCCCTCTGCCTGGCGGCGAAGCGTCAGTCTCGGCGGCGCGGGATGCTGCCAGGCAGGTTCCCGACGAGCGAGGGCGGGCGAAGGGGGTCGCGTGGGCGGGACGCGAGGGGCGGAGCGCGCGCAGCCTTCGCCCACACCGCGCTTTGTTTTGTCGCGCTCGGCATCGCCGGCTCCATTGTTCCCGGCGGGAATGCGCCTCCGGGGGCGGGGGCTCGGGGGGCGGACGAGGGGGGGGGCTCCTGAGGCTGAGCTCCGCCCCCTCCCCTCCCGCGCCGGGGCTTGACAGGCGGTCCACGTTTCCTTCGAGGTCAGCCGGACCCCGAAGCCGCTCAAAGTCCGGTGCGAGGATCCACGAGAGCCAGGAAGCACCGGCGGGGGATTGGGATTTAAGGGGGCAGCTCTGATTTCTGTTACGGTTCTGTGCAGGATTTGGGGAATATAAACAATGGGAGTTACTGCCTTCTTTTTCTTCTGCCGCTGCTCGAAATGACTTGTGCAGAAATTCGGTGGAGAGTGCTATGGTAAAACACGTAACACAGCTCTACCCGGCTCTGAAACTTGAGGACGTGTTGCCTCGATGCACGTGCAGTGTTGACGAAGCTGCACCTGTTGAATTCCTGCCTGTCGTGTCGCTGCTGAAGCTGCACCGAAAACAGGATAAGCTGCCAATTGGTGGGAACAGGCGGGAACTTCTTAGCAAGCAAGTCACAGAGCCTTCTTAACGCCACCACAAAAGCCCTTTCCCAGAACTGTGGAAGCAGCAGGGAGTGGTGGGAGAATCCTGAATGACTGCATTCTGCACCATGATATGAGGTGACCCTTCATATTAATAATTTGCAATTCCAAGGAAGAGCCTTGACGCAAACCGGTTCTGAAGCTGAGCCTTGGGGTGGGGCCTCAGTTGAACACACCGTATTCATTTGCTTGGCTTTGCCCTCTGCTCGGTTTCAGTTTTGCCTGTATGCTGCTCTGGATTCTGGCCCTGAAGCTGAGGCTGCAATCCTGATATAATTTACTTGACAGCGAGACACCCCCCCCCCCGCAAGCCTGGGATGTTCAAAATGAAGGTGACACTCAAACTCTCTGTGTTATTTTAGGGCAGGAAGAAATGAGAGGTATGAACATGGCACTCTGGTTAGGAATCTGTTTGGAGCAATTGTTTCATGTTGCTTCAGGGGAAGGCTAGCCCATATTCTTACATCACTCAAAGTCTTAATAGCATTTTTATAAGCCCAGGTCTGGGCTTATTTTAAAACAATGTGGACTATTCATCAAGCAGCACAATTGTTCATGCTACGATTGCAATTGTTTGAGACTTCGCTCCCTGTTGCTGGGAGAATGGAATGGAAAACAGTTGAATGTTCAGGGAGTGAGGAACCCACAACTCCTTGCTATCAGTTCCTCCCAGATGAATTTTGAAGCTGCCTCCCAGAGAATCAGATAATCATGCCCAGAGTTGCTTCCCAAAGATCTCAAGGTCTTTCTCAAGTCTTACTCAGTGACATAGCGTGGGTTACCAGCACCCGGGGCTGCGTGGATGGGGGTGAGTGTGAGGGAGAGAAACGGACAAAGAACGCATACACATTCAACTGCCTAACCGTGTCTGGATCACCTACGAGATTGCAGCCGTAGAGATAAGATAAGTAATTCTGTTTTCTGTAGAGGACACTTTCTGGTCGCACGGTGAAGTCGCTTTCAACAGAGCCCAGCAACGGACGCACACAGCTGTATTGAGGCAGTACTGGCTGTTGAAATTTTGCACCCCTAATAATTTTGTGCCTGGGGCAACCACCCTTGTGCCCCCCCTCCATGCCACGCCACTGCTGCTACTTGAGAAGACATTTCAATGGAGATTACTTGGATTGACCTGGATGTAGGGGTAAGGAACCTCCACTCCGCATGCCAAACGTGACCCACCAGATCTCCTTGTTTGGTCTGCCAGGTCTTTTTCTTAAACTACAGCTGCCTGCCCCTGTCTCTGATGTCATATATGCAGGGATGCCATGGACCTCTTGGCTCTGTCAGGATCTGGCGTGGTTTGGCAGCACCAAATGCAAGAAGAAAGGAAGGAGGAGGTACTGGGCTGGTAAACAGGCACCAAGGGATGGAGGGGGAGGTCTTCTTCTTGGGACTCCAGATGTCAAAGAAGGGGAAGCAGATCTGGCTTTCTGCCCCATCAAGCAGGTGAGATTGGATACACCAGCCAAGCTCATTGCCAGGTGGGTATCGGATTGTAGTCTTTATTCTAAACACAGGGTGCTGAAGTAAATCCCACTGAGCTCAATGGGGCCTTTATATAATGTGTTTTAAGTCAGGGATTGTGGTATGCAACATAGGCCACTTCTGGACTGTTGCTATTTTGTGGATGAGATTCAGTTGTATACTAGTAAATTCCATTTGCGTAATTAAAGCGGATTTTGCATTCTTGTACAAAATCCCCTGCTCTCAGCCCACACCAGTGGGATTTTGTGCAGTGAGTAGAGTGATAGGGAAAGGCAATGAAAAGCAATGGGACAACAGTTGTTTGACAGCAGTGGATGTTGCACAACCTCCCTGCAAACTTTGTGCAAACAAATGCTCAATAAGCAGATCATCTGGAAGCAATTTACAGTCCTTGTTTCCAGTGTCCTTGTAGTCATGTTGTTAAGTATTATAATTTGTAGATAAACAAATTAAGATTAGATCAAGGTAATTTCCAAAAGCACATCTGTTGATGGTCAAGTTCGCTTAGAAGTCATGCCCCCTTATCCAGTATATTACGTCATTCGCAGGCTGTCTATTGTTAGTCTATCGTCTAACAAATGAAGCTGCCTCAGACTATTTCTCAATCTAATCCATTATTGATTGGCACCAGCTCTCAGGCCAGGGTCTTTTTAAAAACCGGAGGTGCCACAGATTGAGCATAGCATCTTTTGCACAGAGAGCAGATGCTGTTCCTCCAAGCAGTGGCCCCTTCTCACATGATTTCAGAGAATTGTATGCAAGAATTTCCTGAGGTTGTGTGCATGTACAGTTCTTGTTGGTGGAAGCGTTTGGTCCACAGGCTGAACGAAACTCCGGGTGGTTTATAAGACTCCATGAAGCCTGTCTGGCAGTGTTAGCACCTGGGGTTAGCACATGTCAGGGATGGGGAAGCTTTTTTAGCCCATTCCCTTCTGGGCAAACTTTTCAGGACCACTGTGCCAGTGGTGGGAGGCACCAAAATAAATTGTGGGCAGAGCAATAAATACAAATGCTACTTTTGTCAGCAGGCCAGTTTCTGTACCAGTGGTGTAGCATGGGGGGCACTGGAGATTGCCCCAGGTGCAAAATTGTTTGGGGGCACAAAATTTCAACAGCCGGTGCTGCCTCAGTACAACTGAGTACCTCTGTTACTAGACTCTGTTGAACATGGCTTCTCCATGTGAACCAGGAAGTGACCTCTCCAGACGACAGAACGACTCTTCTTATCTCTATGGTCACGATCTTCTAGGTGATGCAGACACCATTAGGGAGTTGAATGCACATGCACACTCCGTCAGTTTCCACTCCAAGTAGCCCCAGGCACTGGCAAGCCATGCTATGCCATTGTTCTGCACACACTTACATGCCCCTCTCTGTCCTCCACCCACCCACATATCAGAGTTCAAGGACACCATCTAGCCAGGCAAAACCACTTGCGGATTGGGAATGGGGTGGTGATGGTGGCCTGGGAAGAGTCCAGGATTTGAGGTTCCCTGCTCCAATGTATAAAATGGCCACAAGATGATGTAAGAACAATAGCTGAAAGATAGATCCTTATGTACACTGTTGCCAGGTCCTCCCTACCCTCTTACACATGAAGGCAGCCTTTTCATAAAAGCTGGTAAATGGCCATGAACTCTTTTCCACCCACTTCAAGTGCATAATAAATCTTATCCCTTTGCTCTCCCTTTCATTTTCCAGAGTATGGTTCCGTTCTTCTAGTGATTTATTTTTTTTTTTATCCAAGGAAGCCTTCTCAGCAATGGGTGATGCATTCTCCTCGGTGAGTAATCCACCTCCTGCATATCGTTCTTTAATATTTCAGTAAGTGTTTGCTTTGGACTGTCTCAGATTAAGAATGAAAAAAGAAAGAAAGCACAAAACCCACGGAGCTGCCAGCCAACTGCTCTTCTGAGTTTCAGTTTTTCTGTTCTTTCAGTGACCAGTGAATACACAGAAGGACTCAAAGGTTACTTGTTGCAGCTGAGTAAGTGGAAAGTACCTTCAATTCAAGCCAAGGCAAGGTTAGGAAACTCCCCCCTCCCTGTTTCTTTTCAGGTATGTTATCTGACTAATCATTCACTGACATCACCCTTTACTAAGGGCATCACATTTTATTCAAGGGCAATGCTATTCTGTTTAGTTTCATGATGACAGAAATCTGGCGGCAACACGTCCAATCCCAAAACTGTTCACATTTTGCATAACCTCGAAATGCAAGGCTTATGCTTGGCTAGCCTTGGCCAACTTGGTGCCCTCCCAATGTTTGGACTACATAGCCCATCAGATGACAGAGGCTGATGGGTGTTGTAGTCCAAAACATTGGGAGAGCACCTGGTTGGCCAAGGCTGCTATTCGCCCTACATGCCATTTTGATTTACTGAATCGCACAACATTTTGAAAGGGCAGAATCATGAAGCTGAAACAAACAAAAACTTAGCAGCTGTAGGCCATTAGGGCCAGTGGGGTGCAATAGTTAGAGTGTTGGACTAGAACCTGAGAGAGCAGGGTTCGAATTCCCCACTCAGCCATGAATCTCACTGGGTGACCTTGCGTGGCAAGTACCCTCCCCCCTTGTGAAATGAAGACACCAGACACATTATTTAAGGTTAATGGGCGTAAAAGGCCACAACTTTATTGATTACAGGAATTGAAAGGTATTGGCTTTAGGCATTGGCTCCTATCGACTACCCGGCATGGTGACTGGGAAGGGTTAACCACCAGCCAGGGGAGTCCTGTTGAAGTACGCCAACTAGGATCCCCCGGCAGTGGCGTAGTGTGGGTTGTCAGCACCCGGGGCAAGGCAAGTAATTTGCGCCCTCTAACCCGTGGATTTGCGCCCCCTAACCCGTGGATTTGCGCCCCCTAACCCGTGGATTTGCGCCCCCTAACCCGTGGATTTGCGCCCCCTAACCCTAACCCCAGATGTTGCGCCCGGTGCGGCCGGCCCCCCCTGCACCCCCCACGCTATGCCACTGTCCCCCAGGTGTCACCGCTCGGGGGCGTGCCTTAGGCCCTCACCTCCCTAGGTCTCGGACAGGGCAACACCCCCGGAGTCCTCTACCGGACTACCCCTTTTCATTTGGGGGAAGGAGATGGCGCTTCCTTCCCCCCTTTCATTTGCATAACAATAACCCCTGCCGATGCCTAACCGCCAATACCGATAAAGTTGTGACATTTGCTGCGAGGTAGGCGGAAAAAACCAAAGGCTAGAAATTTGCCAAATGGAAAAATTCCTACCAGGCCCCTTGCGGCGACCAACCGAAGTCCATAGCAAGGTCAACCCTAGCTAAACCTAAGCCCTAGCCAGGCCAACCTAAGCTCAACTTAAGGGAGGGTGAGATGGGAAAACCTAAGCAGCTGGAACGGGAAGAGAGGGCGGTCCCCGGGTGCGCCAGGCTTAAATGTCTTAGGCCACGCCTACCCGGCCTGCCGGTTGGCTGGCTGGGTCGGAGGCACGCCCGAGGATTACCCTGCTCTTGCGGGGGCTGAGAGCCAGCCCCCACATGCGTGGGGAGGGGCTGGGCCCACAACCCCACCTCCTCTCCAGCTCGGAAGTGGCTTTCTTAGCCTAACCTACCTCACAGGGTGGTTGTGAGGATGAAATGGGGAGGAGAGCTGTGTACACCAACTTTGAGATCCTTGGAAGATAAAAAGGGGTATATAAATGTACTAGTACTAATAATAATATTTAAAGACCTTTTTATTAATAAGTTTTTACATCACATTTAAGGTACATAAAAGTAAACAGAACAATAACAACAAAACAAACAAGTATTTTTAAATCAATGGCAAGCAGGTTCTGTATCTATGTCAAATATAGTCCATAATTTTCCAGTCGTGTGTGGGATGTGGGTGTGAAGAATGCCCTCAGATTTAGTTACATGTTCAATAAATTTATACCATATGGCGTAATATTCATCTGTTTCCAGACCATTTATTTGAGCCTTTTACTTTAAAGGTAAGCTGTGAGGGAGATCTGGCTGCGACATCTTTCACCTCATTGATCGCCAGGGTTGATTAGGCTGATCTGGCAGCTAGGTGGATGTCCCCTTCCTCCCTCACCTGCGTCCCTCCTGAAGCTGCGTGCTCGGTGGACAGCAATCCCACATTGAAGGAGTGTACTGTTCTTTGGTCAAGGGTATGCAATAGCTGCACTCCCCTGTTAGGACCTCCAAACCAGCTCAAGGTCCCTTTGTAGGAGAACGTTGGGTAGTGAAGCTTCCAAGACTCCTGACACATCCAAGTAAGACGCTGCATGTGCCAGTTTGCCATTCTTTAAGAAGAAGAAGAAAAGGTAAGATTTTCCATCAGAGCAATTTGCCACATTTCCTTATAGTCATACTTCGGGTTACAGATGCTTCAGGTTGCGTTTTTTTGGGTTATGGACCCGCCAAAACCCGGAAGTACTGCAACGGGTTACTTCCGGGTTTGGGGGGTCGCGCATGCGCAGAAGCGCTAAATCGTGCTTTGCACATAAGCGCCAAATCGCAACCCGCGTGTGCGCAGACGTGCTGCTGCGGGTAGCAAACGTGCATCCCGCACAGATCACGTCCACAACCCGAGCGTCCACTGTACCACAGACTCAGCAGGTTGGAGTGTGGCTGCTTTTAGAAACTGGTGATTATTAATCTAGCTGCCGCAATAAAGAAAAGTATTAGCTCTTTAAAAAGATATCTTAGTCGGCAGTGGTGTAGCTACATGGTTGCAGCCCCCCGAGCGGAGAACAGGCGAGGGCGTGGCAGCACACATCCCAGGGGCATGGTGTGTGTCCGGGGGGGGGGGCAACCGCGATGGCACCCTTTCCCCGAATGGCACCCAGTGCAGGCTGCTTCCCCCGCCCCCACCTTTGTCCGCCAGTGTCAATCGGTAGAACATAAGATTCTTAATCTCAGGGTTGTGGGTTTGAGCCCCACATTGGTAAAAATAATAATCCTGCATTGCAAAGGGGGTTGGACTAGATGACCCTTGTGGTCCCTTCCGACTCTACCATTCTATGATTCTACAAATATTTTGAAAATTATCAAAAATAGACAACAATGCCAATTGAGGGCTCACTTGTATATTTTGGCCAGTTGTTTGGTTTATTTCATTAAAAAACCTCTGACCAGCATTTACGGCCAGGGCTCTGCTTGCTCAAAAATGGAAAGATGACAAAACACCGACCAAAGAGGACTAGCAAACCAAGATGATGGAATATGCAGAAATGGCGAAACTTACAGGAAGATTAAGAAATAAAGACAGTAGAGACTTTAAAAGAAGTCTGGGAATTACATATGTTGTATCTACAGAAATACTGTAAAGAAACAGACTAAGTAAACACATAAACCACTAAACACGTGTAAACATGTACAACCACAAAAATCAATGTAACAGATAAGGAACAATGTTTTGAATATAATTAAGTATAAGAAGTACTTAAACTTTTAAGTTTAAAAGTGATTTAAAACGATAAGAATGGGAATGTTTTTAGATAAAAGAATATGAAGTTAAGATATAACAATGTAAGCAGATGGACTATATTTACCAAAAAAAAACCATAAAGGGGAAGTTGAGGGGGGGGGAGAATGGGTGTGTGGGTTTTTGTCTTTTTTATCAATTATGTAGATTATGAGAATTTTAAATTGTATAAATCAATAAAATTAAAAAACAAACAAATCACTGACCAGCATTTGAATGTTTCCTTGCATGACCAATTGTAAAATGTACCAATTCAACCACAATTTCTCCATCATCGGGGGGGGGGGGCTGTTAAGGATGCATTATTTCTATTCAATTTTTATAAAATCCTGTTATAGTTTTAATTGAAGATTTTTTTTTATTACAGCTTTTGAACAATTCAATTAAAGTAACCAGCAGCCAAAACATGAAAATGAAAAGGGAGATATGAGTTATTTTGACAAGATAAACCAGGGATGGGGCTGCTCATGGGTCACTTTGGGGGGGGGGGGACGGGACATGCCAGTTTTGATTGGGGACAGAGGCGCCAAGCAGAGCAATGGATGCCGCTCTTGCTTTTGTAAAGTACCATACATTCCACCAATGCAAAAGTAAAAGGTTTCAACCCCCGCCCCCATTTCTTCACCCTCGATACAGGCAAGCGAGAGACATTATCACAATTCAAGGAAAGATTCCAGCCAAACCAAAGTGTATGAGGGGGGTGCAGTCAGGACTGGTGAGGGTGGGGCCTAAGGATAGGGGTGGGGCCTAAGTAAGTCCCAGAGGCTACACTGAGTCCCCACTGTTAGTTAAATTAATAAATATAATGTACTACTGGCTTATTTATTACATCTTAATCTAGATGCATTTCTCTCTGAGTGCCTCACCAGGGGACACCTATGATGTCTTTGGAAAACTAGCTCAAAAGGAGCTACCGACCCCTGCAATAACCATAGATAATTTCTATTATTTGTTTTAGCAGCAAGGGCCTTCTATGACCTGTTTCAAACTATACCATTGCTGCTGCTGCTTATTTTTATTGTAAACTGCCTGAGGGCCTTTTGGAAAGGTGGGATAGAACTCTACAAAATAAACAAAAACCACATAATTTTTGTTTCAGGATAGAAAGCTGCTCTTTTTTTCTGCACATATATGTGCAGAGAGAACCCCCCTCTCTCTCTAATTTCAAGTGGAAGAGCTGCCATCTGGCCTGCCTTTAAAAATATACTCTGGCCCCCATCCAAAGAAAGTTAGTCATGCTTAAATCCCATTGAAACCACTGGGAGAAGATATTTGCAGCTAACTTGAATCCCATCACTCTCAATAGAGCTCTCCACCCGCTTTTTCCAGCTCTGATGTTTGCTCTCTATTCTTCCATCATCCCACCCTGGCATTAAGGTAAGTTTAAAGACATTTAGTTTGCCTTCAGCAGAAGCTTGCTTTGGATTGCCAAGGTGCCACAAAGTGCTTCAGGGGTCCCTGCTTGGACTCGCTTCATTGTACAGATCCTGCTTCACCTCCAAGAAGCCGAAAATCCCTCTGAGATGCAGTATTCCACTTCTCCTCAGCAGCTGAGATTCATCCAAACGTAATGCACACTCCCGGCAAATATTCTCATAACTGAAGACCACCAACCCCAGTATTTTATTTTATTTTTTTAAAACTCTACACAGGTATATTATGTAAGAATGTAATCAACATGATTACATTATGATTGCAAGATGCAATGATTGCATTTATCACCATGTTACTATCTGGAATAGTTCATCATTGAAAATAGTTCAGTTCTACATACTGCACACTATTCTGCCCACACATGTTTATCATCACTGGGCCATGGCAGCAGGTAGATCTTTGAACTATATCTCTACATACAGTAAAAGTACTGCATTTCCTCCTTGTGGTTTTAGCACCTTTTCAACTCAAAATTCAGAACAGGCCTTTGTAAGTTGCACTTCTGGAGTTTTACATGTGAAGCAGCTGCATATGATATTATTATTGGCAATAGTATGGTGGGTAGGAGAAGGAACAGGCCACAGTGATGTCTTGAGCCCCCTTGCCTAATACAAGGCTGGATTACATAACCAGCAAACCTTATATATGATCCTGTTAGATTTACATGTGTTTTAGTTTATGGATATTTTTATACCTGGGACGCGGGTGGCACTGTGGGTTAGACCAGTGTTCCCCAACCTTGGGCCTCCAGCTGTTTTTGGACTACAACTCCCATCATCCCTCGCTAGCAAGACCAGTGGTGAAGGATGATGGGAATTGTAGTCCAAAAACAGCTGGAGGCCCAAGGCTGGGGAACACTGGGTTAGACCACAGAGCCTAGGACTTGCTGATCAGAAGGTCGGCGGTTTGAATCCCTGCGACGGGGTGAGCTTCCGTTGCTCGGTCCCTGCTCCTGCCAACCTAGCAGTTCGCAAGCATGTCAAAATGCAAGTAGATAAATAGGTACCGCTCCGGCGGGAAGGTAAATGGCGTTTCCGTGCGCTGCTCTGGTTAGCCAGAAGCGGATTAGTCATGGCAATAAAGCGAGATGAGCACCGCAACCCCAGAATTGGTCACGACTGGACCAAATGGTCAGGGGTCCCTTTACCTTTACCTATATTTATACCTATGACAGATTCATGTTGACACACCTTATTAGAGAAGCATAGAATTGTACGGTTGGAAAGGACTACAACTACTAGCCCAACTCCCTGTAATGTAGGAATCTTTTGCCCATGGGTCTCAAACCCATGACCCTACGATTAAGAGTCTCATGCTCTACCAACTGTACAGGTTTAACATCAGATTTAAATTGCATCCACATCTCTTCCCCACCCATACTTTTCAGATTTGCCCTCCATTCCTTTAATTCTGTTCCTCTTACCAGTCTTCTCCATTTGATTTCCTATTGAGGTGCAATAGCTGCTTGAGCTGCTGCAGTTACCAATACTGTTCTGAGCCAGGCAAAAGGAAGAGAGCGCGATCTGTGTCTGTCCCTTCCTAAGTAACCCCCCTGCTCAGCCCCACACGGCCTACAAGAGGGTACATGGCTTGTACCAGCCAGTGCAGCTCCCAGGAGACCTCTGGCAGGGCAGCAAGCTCGAGGGCATTAGCGCTGCCTTGTTAAATTGTCTCTGAGCTTTACAATCAGATTGAAAGCAGCATGGGCAGAGATAACCTACTTTTAAAACAAGGGACAGTGGAGGAAAAAGTATACAGGAGCAGAAAGGAATAGAAAGTCTAGGATTAGTGGAGCTAGAACAAACCTAAGGGAAGGATAAGAGAGAGAGAGCAGAGAATGACACTTCTCCAGTTATCTAGTTATTTCATAGCATGATTTAGATATAGTTTCATCATTGTGCACAGTACTTTACGGAGCACAATGGACTAGTCCCTGCCTGGAAGAGCTTAGTGTCTATAACATTGAGCACAGAAGAAAAACAGAGGAAAAGGAGGGAAGTGGAGGCAGGGGGAAGCAGGGAAGCAATATGTGGTTCTTTCAGTTATATGCGTTAAGGCTTAGGGATTTAGAGGGCCTGAGACTCAAAGGTGTTGTGTCATAGGCAGTGTTTTTTTTTGGGGGGGGGGGAATGCAGGGGTACGAATACCCCTAAACATTTTGTGAATATTTGTGTTTTTGTCCATTTACTGTATTTATTTTCCCCGATTTGAACTATAAAATGGTGATTTTCCCGAGTCAAAATGAGAATACCCCTAAAAAATTTTTTAAAGGAAAAAAGCACTGGTCATAGGTGTCACCAAAAAGGTGAATTTGGAGGAGGGATTGTAAGTAAGGGTGGCACCACACAGGTGTTACTTTGTTTGGATATGGGAAGGTACTGTTGCTACTTCCACACCATCATTTCCATCCCATTGTCGTTTGCCTAACACCTACCATATAACACCACATAACACATAACAGACCACATAACACCGGTCTTGAAAGACCTACATTGGCTCCCAGTATGTTTCCGAGCACAATTCAAAGTGTTGGTGCTGATCTTTAAAGCCCTAAATGGCCTCGGTCCAGTATATCTGAAGGAGCGTCTCCACCCCCATCATTCTACCTGGACACTGAGGTCCAGCGAGAAGCCTAATTACAGGGAACCAGGCAGAGGGCCTTCTCGGTAGTGGCACCCGCCCTGTGGAACGCCCTCCCACCAGATGTCAAAGAGAACAAATACTACGAAACTTTTAGAAGACATCTGAAGGCAGCCCTGTTTAGGGAAGCTTTTAATGTTTGATGTATTACTGTATTTTAATATTTGGTTGGAAGCCTCCCAGAGTGGCTGGGGAAGCCCAGCCAGATGGGCAGGGTATAAATTATTATTATTATTATTATTATTATTACATACTTGGTGCCTGTAAGGTGCTCTCATTATGTAAAAGGTAAAGGTAAAGGACCCCTGGACAGTTCAGTCAAAGGTGACTATGGGGTGTGGCACTCATCTACAGGTAGCATGACAGCATCCCTTGGTAGATTGCCTCAAGGTGTACCCAGTTCTTCAGGTTTCTGAGCAATTTTAATAGGAGGACATTGTAAGATCCTCATTGGCATATGGCTCAAACTGGAGTTGGTGGCCTGGATTGCTCCCGTTGTTGTGGAAATAGTGGTGTTTTATATGGAGCTTAATATCACTCATCCTTTTTAGTGGGGCTACTTTTGCTTCATCCAAGTATGTCCACAGGGAACTCCATCCCTGAGTCAAACGCGACATTTTCCCAAATTGGGATAACAGGAAGGCAGTGCGGTATTTACGGGGGTGGAAAGAATCGAAACGTCCTTCATCCCTTGGTAGTTGATGTCTGGCTGAGCTAATTTACGTCCACAGCTTTTAATACAAATGATTCTGAAACAATTTTGATCAAGGGAAAGTACAAAATGTTCTGATGGGTAGTGGAAGAGAGATAAGGAATCCTTTGCTGACTCCTCTGCATCAACAGCCATTTGAAATCTCACACACTACAAAAGAGGAAAATGAAATCTTTTAAGGCCACTAGTTTGCAGTTGGCAAATGCCTTAGATAGATATGGCTTCAGTATGGGAAAATTGCATGTGGATCATGTACTCAGTCGTGTGTGGTGAATGCATATGCATCTGTGCATGTTCTAGGGTGGTAAAAATAAAAAGAGATAGTGAAATGCTATAAGGGATCTTTCCCAACTGGGGGAGTGCAAATTAAAATGCAATTGAATGTAAGCAAAGGTAATGTGATGCACCACTGGGGCAATCATCATCATCATCATAATCCAGGAAGAGGATCTTGGGGTCATGAAGCACAGCTTGGTGAAAATACTGTGCAGCTGTTGTGAAAACAATGAATTCCACATTGGGGGATCGTTAGGAAGAGAAGCAGAAATAAAACTACCAATACCATAACACCTTTCTACCAATCTATGCTGTTGCCACTCATAGGATGCTGCTGTATACTGAGTCGGACCACTGATCAATCTAGAGCAGTCTTGTCTGCACTGACTGGGCAGCAGCATGCCAGCTGTCAGGAAGGATTCTTTCCCTAACTGGAGATGCCAGGAATCAAACATACAAAGAATGTGCTTTACCACTGAGCCACAGAAGTGCAAAGGTTACGACATTTGGCATACTGTTTACAGTTTCAATCGCCACATCTCGAAAATGGTATTTCAGAGGTGGAAGAAGGGCTGGAGCAACTCTCCTGTGAGGAAAAACTATAATGGCTGAGGCTCTTTAGCTTGGAAAAAAAGGGTGAGTGATGGCAGACATAATAGAGGTTTATAAAATTATTCACGGGTGGAGAAATTGGATAGGAAGATTCATCCCTCCAGCATTTCATAATACTAGAACATTGGGTCATCCATTGAAGCTGAATGGTGGGATATTCAGGAGAGGAAAAAGTATTGCTTCACACAACACATAGTTAAACTATACAAGATGTAAGAATGCTTTATATGGAGAGCAGACAAATTCATGAAGGGCAAAGGTCATGATTGCTGGTGTTATGAGTGTTTGGAAGGGGCTAGATCCCCCTAAATGTGTTATGAGTTTATAAATTGGAGATCCCCGCCCCCAATCCTTTGATTTAATAAATGATAGGAATAAATCAATGTTTGGAGTATTAAGGAAAGCTGCCAGACGCTGAATCTAGCAGTGACATAAATACAGGCCAAACCTGGTTTCTGGGCTCAGGATGTCACCTGGGAGAAGATGGGGCATCAGCAACAAACAGGGAACAGAGTACTCGGTCATTAAGAATGATTGGCAATGCAAACACTCCAGCTCTGAGTGAAAAGCAGAGGCAAAGGCCAATGGCAGCAGACAAAGGCCAGGCTTTGGGTTTGCACTTTGAATGACATAGCCTGGGGGGAGGGCCTTAGAGTCAGTTAGCAGTGGGAAGGAAGGGCAGAACTCCATGGAAGCTGGGGAGGACAAGCTGGAACTAGACACAGAAAGTGTCTTTTTGCTGTCCTTTGAATCCAATTCTTCCCTTAAGGAGGAAGCCAGACCCTCATAGGATGTGAATGCTGGAAATTCCTCCATTGTAGACTCAGGTTGTATACATGTGTAAATGAACCATATACTATAAAGACAATACAGTCTCCACTGTGCCTAATTTCTGAAGGAAACATGAAACCTGGGTAAGCACCTGGAACCCGTGGAATCTCACATCACTCTGAGATAGGGGTGTGTATAACAATATATCATGTCCAGCATCAGAGGCATTAAGCATCTGAATAGAATTGCTGGGAAACAGAAGTGGGAGAGTGCTATTCTTTGGGCTTCTGATAGGCACCTGATCGGTCACTGTGAGGAAAAGAATTCTGGACAAGGTATTTGGATGCATTCAGCATGGCTCTTCCTACTTCTGAGATGCTGTCATAGTGTACATACCATTTCATGACAGCGCATCTTAGAAGTTTGCTGCAAGGTACTAAATTTTTCTGGTACCACCAGGCAACTGGTGGTGCACGAAGATGAAACAGACACACTGTGCTTTCATAAAAGTAACTGTATACAGTTGTACCTTGGAAGTTGAACAGAATCTGTTCTGGAAGTCCGTTCAACTTCCAAAACATTTGGAAACCAAAGCGTGGCTTCTGGTTGGCTGCAAGAAGCTCCCTCCGTGAATCGGAAGGCACAGAAGTCCCGTCGGATGTTCAGCTTCCAAAAATAGTTCACAAACCGGAACACTCACTTCCGAGGTTGCAGTGTTCGGGAGGCAAAACGTTTGAGAACTACGCTGTTCGAAAACCAAGGTATCATAATATTTGTAGGCTACATACGTGCCCCCTCCCAGCAAAGTTATTATCTATGAAAGACATTTGTGTGTGTGAAATAGTCTGCATTGGCACGATGATGCAAGGATTGTATCTACATAGGGCACCACTATTATATGTGTTAACTCCCAGTGTGTTGCTGTTTATGTTTTCATTATCCTAATTTTGAATCTGTTGCTACAAGGCCAGAACATCTGCAGATGGGAAGGCTCAGGCATATGTACGTAGTATGACCACCTCTCACTTGCAGTAAAGAGGATGGATGTTTCTTGTAAAGACAGGAGGTGAAATCATCTTGAACAAAATGTGATATCTATTTTTCAACAGGAGGGTATCCTTTCATAGTGACACTTAAAACCTTTAGGTGGCAGCCAAGGGCTATCGTTTTAACTTCCACATGCACTTTAATGCTCATGTTTTCAAAATGGACCTGCATTCAAAGGAGCCAGCAACTAACGATATACTTGTAAAATTGATTACTTTGTTATCCACGAAAGATACTCAAGACAGCAAGATAGTTAAGAAGGAAGGTGCAATCCATAAACATTTTCTGCTGGGCTGAAGTTGCCTTGTCCTGTCAGTCGCTATATAAAGCAGTGTAGAAAGCAAAGCCCTGACAAACCCCAGACACGGCTTTTGGAAACCGCATGGCCCAGCTATTATGTAGCAACCTCTGATTGGCTGAAACAGTAGCAACAATTAACAGGCTTGTCATGGACTTGCCGTTGTTCCCACTACAGTGGTACCCCGGGTTACAAACACTTCAGGTTACAGACTCCGCTAACTCAGAAGTAGTACCTCGGGTTAAGAACTTTACCTCAGGATGAGAACAGAAATCGTGCGGTGGCAGCGGGAGGCCCCATTAGCTAAAGCGGTACCTCAGGTTAAGAACGGTTTCAGGTTAAGAACGGACCTCCGGAACGAATTAAGCCCGTAACCAGAGGTACCACTGTATTGGCTGAGCTCACAATGGTTTCCTTCTATGATGTAGAAAAAGAAAAAGAAAACACCCTCTCTTTGTTGCTCCTCTCCCTCCCCTCATTCCAACATCCCAATTCATAAAATAAACATTTGAAAAAAAAAGAAAACAACAACAACAACTTGCCAGAAATTAAGAGAATGGATGGAAGACTGATGAAAGCACTTCCTTTGTCGAAACCTGGCCTTCCCCCAATCTCAGTGGGCTGGGAGGAACAGAGAGACAGCCAATAGCCAAAGCATCTAATACGAAGTGACAGGAAGTACAAGAGACTACTTCACACAGCCCACAGTTTAAACTGTGAAGTGTGGTTACGGCAAGATGCAGCCATGCCCATAAACTTGGCACTGGCGAGGAAGAGGGGAGTGGGGGAGCGCACTGCCCCTGGCACCACGATCCTGGTGGGGTGCCATCATGGCTGCCATCGCGGCTGCCCCCCCCACGCTGGGCGCCACGCCCCCACAGGCAGTGCACCACGCCCCCGGGACGTGCACCAGCCATGCCCCCACCTGCTCTTTGCCCCTGGTGCCAGAGTATGAAGCTCTGCCACTGAAACTTGGGTGGCTTTCAAAGAGGGAAAGAAAAAGAGGCTATGCCTGTTGGTGGCTACCAGCCACAATGGCTATGTTCTAGCTCCACAGTTGGAGGCAGCAGGGGGCTGAATGCCAGTTAGGAAAGCGCTCTTGGGCTCAGGTCCTTGCAGGCTTCCCAGAGGCATCTGGTAATAATAATAATAATAATAATAATAATAATAATAATAATAATAATAATAATAATTATTATTATTTATTATTTGTACCCCGCCCATCTGGCTGGGTTTCCCCAGCCACTCTGGGCGGCTTCCATAGAAACAAAAAATACAGTAAAATATCACAGATTAAAAGCTTCCCTGGTTGAGCTTCATTAACATGTGACCCCAAAATTCTGGTTCCCCCCAAAAAACTGATGCCCAGGTTTAGTGCTAGTTTGGTGCTGTTTTGTGCCGTGAACATGTTTTGTGCCACCGCCACCCCAAACCGAGTAATTGACAAAGCAAATCAGGGTCATAAGTAAATGGCCAAAAATCCAACCTTGTCCGATTGACTCCATACAGGTGCCAAAGTGGTATGCTGGTTTGGTGTCATTTTGTGCCTTAAACCCTGGTTGGCTAAGTCCCCTTAGCTTAAGTCCCTGCTTAGCCAACTTAACTCCCCATTTAGCCAGCCTTAGCTAGCTAACGCGCCCACGTAGCCCACTTAAGTTCCCACTTAAGTGCTCACTTATGGCCCCTGGGTTGAGTGTTAATTACTCAGTTTGGGGGATGGCACAGAAAGTGGGGCTTGTGGCACAAAATGGCACCAAACTGGCCCATCATTTTGGTACTGGTTTGGAGCCAATCGGACAAGGTTGGGTTTGGGTAGATTTACTTGTGACCCGGTTTTGAGTGACAATTACTCAGTTTGGGCGCCAACACAAAACATAGTTTGCGGCACAAAACTAGCACCAGATTTTTTGGTGGTGGTGGGACCTGGAATTTCTCTGTTAGAGAACAGGAGGACTGGAAGAGCCTTTCATTTGATCCAGGAAGGCACTTATTACGCTATTATGCAACAGCACTCTGGCTTATTGGAGAGATCAGTCCACGTGTTTGTTTGTTTTTAAAATCATTTCATGCCCATATCTTCATTTCTCTCAGATCATGTAACTTACAATTATGCGATCAGCAATGACATATCTTGCCACCTCCATAAGCAGAGAATATAGAAGTGTATACAGAGGGCTTCATAGGTTCAGCATGTGGGAATTAGACTCTAGTTCCCATTTGCAGATATAGATGGGAATATGCGTTTGACCCTTTAATTAGTCCCCCCCCCAAAAAAACTAAATTTAGAATGATGAATAACTTTTCATTAGTGTACTTACAGTTGCAGATTAAATATACAATGCAGGTTGGTGTTTCTTAAGTTGCTAAAGGCATCTTACCTAGATTATACTGTTACAGACGAATTAACTTTGAGGCAGGCAGCACCACAACATAACATACCTGCTGTTCCAACTACTAAGACTATACTACGAACTGAACCAACGGAAATACCTGCCATAACTGCCTCAGGCGCATGACATCACAGAGTTCTACTGCTCTTGCAATTACAGTGATACCTCAGGTTAAGTACTTAATTTGTTCCGGAGGTCCATTCTTAACCTGAAACTGTTCTTAACCTGAAGCACCACTTTAGCTAATGGGGCCTCCTGCTGCTGCCGTGCCGCTGGAGCCCGATTTCTGTTCTTATCCTGAAGCAAAGTTCTTAACCTGAAGCACTATTTCTGGGTTAGCGGTGTAACCTGAAGCGTACGTAACCTGAAGCGTATGTCACCCAAGGTACCACTGTAACCCTTTGCATGTGCATTTTGGATGCTAACATCCCCCCACAAAAAACCCATATAAAATATAATGTTGGTAGGCAAGCTTTAGCCCTTTTCAGGTGTTCATAAATGAACATGCAGAGGGGCATCTGGGGCATTAATATAACACCATTCAGAGACTCAGATATGGCTTAAATAAACATACGGTGGTACCTCGGGTTAAGTACTTAATTCGTTCCGGAGGTCCGTACTTAACCTGAAATTGTTCTTAATCTGAAGCACCACTTTAGCTAATGGGGCCTCCTGCTGCCGCTGTGTTGCTGCTACACGATTTCTGTTCTCATCCTGAAGCAAAGTTCTTAACCTGAAGCACTATTTCTGGGTTAGCGGAGTCTGTAACCTGAAGTGTATGTAACCTGAAGCATATGTAACCCGAGGTACCATTGTATATGGGCTCTTCCCTAAACACTGTTCCAGTTGATGTCCATGGGTTGGAGGCAGACTGTCTACAGCAAGGAAGCATCCTGTTATCTGAGACTGGATGGATGGCAAGGAGTGGCAAGAGGAACTAGCTGGTGAACCCCCTAGGGAAGCCTCAGAGGAGGAAGGCTCAGAGCCTGGTGGGACATTGAATACAGGTCAGAGCTCAGCTCCGTGGCACCTCTTAGGTGGGCACTGTTGCCATTCTAGAAAATGAGCACTGAGTAAACCCCTTGAAATTAATGGGCCTGGCTGAGTTGGGTCCATTAATTTCAGTGGGTCTACAACCCTTTGTGTCCTGTTTCACTTTCCTTTACCAACATTCTCCTTTCTTGCCATGAGTTCCATTATTAACTGTCTTGTAGTTGTGCCACCTACATCTGGAAATAATCCCCCCAGCTCCTTTACCTCATGTTCAGTATTCTAGTATCAAGCAGATTTTAAAAGCATTCCTCATTGCCTCATGATCTAGTACCTAGCATATGAATTATCGTCCTCTGCCTGAGCTTCAGAGACAAAACAGCATCTCCTCAGAAGTCTTTTGTCTCGAGCTGCCAGCTCAGTCCCTGATACTCATCTTATCCCTTTTCCTTGCTCTGCTCTGGGAAACGTACGGGTGTATCTCGCAGTTATGTAACGCGGGTCCTTGCTTTCTGAGCCTCTCTTGTCAAAGAATGTGCAAGCCAGAAGAAATGCGGAGGGTATCTTCCTTGTGGAAGAATTTGCAGACAGCATTCCTCCTGTTCAGAAGAATATTCAGTTTAAAGATCTTAGAGAATGCAAAAGGGGAAAGGGGTTGAGGCAACTCAGGACAGAAATAGCGCAGGTTCTGATAGCCCATCTGTAAAAACTCCCCCCACCCCAACATGTCAGATGTTGGACTTGAAGAGTTGGCACAGAAAACAAAAGCTTCATTACCTCCAGATGAAGCAGATGCGGAGTCTTTTCTTAGACGATTACAAAAGTGTTTGGGCTCTGAAGCAATAATACATTAATAGTGGAAGTAAAGCGCTGAGGTGTCGTCATCCAAGCTGCTTTGATAAGGCTTTATAAAACCTCTGAGAAAGGCCCTCATTGTGCTTTCAAGTTTACAAACAAGACTGTTAAAAGGTAGATTGCACAACACAGGAAGGATGACTGTGATCCAGCGACTTTAAGGTTCTGGGAATTGTTCAGTGAATAGTGAAGTGGCTCATTTATATACAAAGCTTCTAAAAGATCATCAGGGATCAAAGCTCTGCCTCCCAAACCCCAGTGTGCCTGGAGGACAATGATGCAGCAAAAGGCTCTGGTTTAAATGTGTAGCCTCCGTATTTTTAAAAAATTAATATTAAATGCATACAGGAGTCATTTTCATTGGGACCATGATGCATGGGGAGTAGAGAATTAATCCTTCCTTCCTCAGCCATGAAAAATAGAGACTATGTTGGTTCCAAGAGCTTATTCACTGGCAAAGGTACGATTAGGGATGGGCAAACATGTTCATTTTGGATTATCTTGGTTTTTCATATTTCCAATCTTAAATTCAGTTCTCCACATCAGTTTATTTATTTTATTTTTTTAAAAAAATGTCCTCATGAAAATTCACCCACATTTTAGTTCAAATTCCTCATAATATTTTCACACACAAGTTTGCCTATAATACACATTTTTGCAAAATAATTTCCCCATGTATATTGCATAGTCATACATTAATTTCACTAATATATGCCTTTATAGGCACATTTTACCTTAGTATATGCATTTTTGTGCACATTCCTTGGCTGGAGAAGTACATTGCAAAATTCAAAGAAGTGCAAATTTTGAAGAATGGCTGTTTCGGTCCATTTTGGAAAATGCAAATCAGGCAAGTTTGCCTTAGTATAGGAAACAAAACAAATTTCTGCCCTGTTCCTAGGTTGCATTACATCATCAGGGACCATCACTAACCCTCATGTAACATGCTGGGGTGATATTGAAACACTGAAATGGCATTGCTTATAAATGCATAGTGGGTGGGTGGGGGAAATTTTCAGTGGGACCACAGTGCATGGGTTGGTTCAACCTCATGAAAAGTAGCATTAGGAAGGGAAAAAAACCCTATCCATTGTCTGCCCTCAAAATGGCATCTCTGAATGCGTGATACATCAGTCTGCTTGCAACAGGCCACTGTATTAATTTATTCCATTTATATCTTGCCCTTTCCTCCGAGGATGGTGTACATGGCACCTCCTCCTCATTTAATTTCCCACAACAACCCTATGAGAAGGTTAGGCTGAGAAGCAGTGAGTTTCATTGCCAAGTGGGAATTTGAACCCAGGTCTCCCAGGTCACTCTAACCACCTCAGCACACTGGTTCTGCTTCCACACTTAACATGTAAACATGTAAATCAGCGGTTCTCAACCTGTGGGTCCCCAGATGTTGTTGGACTACAACTCCCATCATCCCTCAGCTCTGGCCTTGCTAGCTAGGCGTGAAGGGAGTTGTAGTTCAACAACATCTGGGGACCCACAGGTTGAGAAAGGCTGATGTAAATAAATGAACCTTTCATTCAGAGGATGAAATAATGTCAGATTTTATCCCTGCTGCTACAGTGATCTGGGTGAACAAATGGAAGCACCATATATGAATGTCAAGGAGAAGAAAAGTCAAAGATTGGTCGCCCCCCTTCAAAAAAACAAACAAAAAAAATCCAGAAGGAGCTATGTTTTCAAAATATAAGGGGTTTTTTGTGTGTGGGAAAAAACCCCATCTTCTTTCTCCATGGGAGCAAACAGGTTGCTATGGAGACTGACTGGCGCAGAGGCAAAATATAGACAGATAGAATCTCCCCAGAGCAATGACTTGAGCACATGGCATACGTCAACTATTCACACTGAAGAGGAAATAACCATAAATGCCTCCTTTTAGATAATTCTTGTCTCCAAGATATAAAAGAGTATAGTTTATGGACATCTATTATAAGAATAAGGCCTGGTATCTTTTAAGTCCCATTGGTGGCATGCTAAGAACCCAAGTTTTATATCTTTTACTGATGGCTTTGTCAACATTTGAAGAACAGTTATTTATTATTACACAACAGGTAGTATTTACCAGGAACTGATGCAGCAGTGATTCCTTCTCATGAGTGGTATGGTGGGAATCCACATAAATTTTTCCGGGGCTGAAGGACACTGGCGGGGGGAAGTAAAATGCAGAAAGTGGAGAGCAGGTGAGTCTCTCTCTCTCTCTCTCTCTCTCTCTCTCTCTCTCTCTCTCTCTCTCTCTCACACACACACACACACACACACAAAAACACCTACTCACAAACACTCAGGTTCCACAAATCTTAGAAACTTTCTTAAAAATGAAAGCTGGGGGTTATGGTTCATTGGGGTGAGCTGTCTCTTTGCTCCCCACCAGGATTTCCAAGGGTGGTGCTTGATCACCTTTTGGTCACAACTATCAAGTCTGTTTGTTTTTAATCCACCATTTGGAAGTGGTAGTTAAAAGGTAGGGATGGGTGAATCTGTCAATTATAGGTTCTCCAAATTTCTATTTCCCCCCAAACTTAAATTCAGTTTTCCATATTCTCACATCTGTTTGTGATTTTTTAAAAAAAATCTTCATGAAAATTCACCAGCATTTTAGGATGAGTTTCTTTTAACGTACACATTTGTACGCAATTTTGCCGTGTATACTCGTTTTTGTAGAGCAATAACCCCAAATATAATGCATTTTGGCACACATTATTCTAGGATATACACATTTTTCTAGCCATTACTTCCTTGGAGAACTGCAGTGTAAAAGTATGAGACTTTCAAAGGATGGCTGTGCTGCTGCTGCACATATAGTTTCGGAAAGAGTGAGTTAGGAAGGTTTGCTTTAAGATGTGAACTGAACTGATTTATTCTTCCATTCCTGTTGAAAGATCCATAAAATCATAAAAATAAAGAGTTTTCTGTAATCCATGGAATGAAGTAATCTTGGGAGAGTCTGTTACTGACTGCTATGAGATTCAAAGATGGCCTGAATAATTTACCTCTCTAAAGTCCTTCTTGGGTGATGATGCATTTTTCTACTGAACTTTTTTCAAGCGGTTCATAAAAACTAGCTTGGCATGTGAATGAGTAAGAATACTGCAGTGATAGTATGAGATGTGAGGATCAGTAAGGAACGGGAAAGCACTGTAAATAGTAAAGATAAATGCACATCCTGGACTACTGTTCCAGTGATGCCCCCTAGAAATATAAAGCCACAAAAGGTCTAACCACAATTTAGCATACTTTGAACTTTTCTGACATGAAAAATTACAGCCCATCGATGATACTGAATCATTTTGAGAAACATTGCGGTAATATATTAACATATAAAGGCAGCAGGAGGTGATGTGAAGCCAGTAATTTTTAAAGGTTATATTGATGCCTACTAAAGTCTACCAGAATGACTAATGACTGCCATGATAATGGTATCTGATAGTTCTTAAATCGTACCAGTTTGGATGGAGAACCTGCAGCCCTCCAGATTTTGTTGGACTACAAATCCTATCATCTCTGACCATTAGCCACGCTGACTGTGACTGATGGGAGTTTGAGTCCAACAACATCTAGAGGGACACATGTTCTCCATTCCCAGATTAGGGGACAGCTGGCCAAACCATTGAACAAGCAGGATTATTGGGTAAGGTAGCAGTGGGGACTCTCTAGCCCACAACTTAATTGGGCCCGGACAGTTTTCTAATTTTATTTGGAGGCATCACTGATCATCTGAATTTGCAAAGCCCTGGGCAAAGCCCTGAATTTGCAAAGCTGGGCCTTCAAGCAGTCACAGCTGATATTTGGTGCTTGCAAAGCCCAGTTCCTTGGCCTGTGTGGTTTACTTTCAAAATGCATGAGCAGTGAAAAATGTTTCACCTGACATCATGGACCCTTTCACCTGTCAAAATGGTGCACTCGAGTTGGCGGGGATCAGGATCCAGCCTACTGGTCAGATCCAGTTCTCCAGCCCTGGTGTAAGGCACTTATTTGGCAAGACAAATAAGGAGCCAGTGGTGCCAAAATGGTGAGGAGCTTACTTCAAGGCTGGTTCCAGATTTGAGGGGAACCTTGAGTGTCATCTTGTGGCTATTCTTCACATTGGTAGGCCCTGCCAAGCTGACTTTGCCCCAGCTGCAGCGAGACAATTAGCCTAGAAGGCATGAAGCCACCATTGCATTTCCCACAGTGTTCTGGAGCAATGCTAACTTGGTGGCATTGCAGGAGGTTAAAATGGTGGCTCCAAGCTAGCTGGCCCAGAGGGCTTAGGGCAACTCCAGATCTGAGGGGGGCAGGTTGTCAGGTATACATTGCTTCTTTTCAGCTAGGCCTTTGGTTGTGATGGTGGGAAGTAGAAAGGCTATTGAATAGGCAGAGAAGAAGGAGGGAGAATCTCAGCCATGGGAAAGAAGGAAGGAGACGGTCTTTGGGGACTGAGAACAGTGGGAACATGATTAGGACAGAGAGCTAATGGGTTGTATCCAATGTTAGTTATACCCATTGAAATTCATGGACACACAGCTAACTTAGGTTCACTCATTTCAATGGGTCTACTGTAAGTAGAACATAGTTGGCTGCAACCCACAGTCCTGTGCAAGGTACTCCGATAGAAGGGTTCTAGTATAGTAATTAAACTCTAAAGCGTTTCTAATGAGCCACCAGCATATCTTTTCTAAAGTTGTGGAAGTTATAATAATCAGTGGTGATAATTCATCTGGACAATGTGTCCAATTTTGGGGTACCACATCACAAAAAGCTTCCCCCCTTTCTCTCTCTCTCTCTCTCTTTCTTTCTTTCTTCTTTTTACAAAGCAGATATTATTTGGAGACAAGAAAGCCATGATAATGTGCTTAGAACAAAAGCCATAAAGAGCCTGGCCTGGATGTGTCCAGTCTGGAGAAAATAAGATGAAGCACTTACTTACTTACTTACTTACTTATTTTATTTCCAGACTTCAAGCATTTGAAATGCTGACCAGAATTTGTAGCCACGATCCAGAGGTTCTGGGCACTGTGATGTACACAGAGAGTGACTGCCCATTCATCTCAATGGAGATAACATCCATCACACACACACACACACACAGAGAGAGAGAGAGAGAGAGAGAGAGAGAGAGAGAGAGACAGAGAGAGAAATCCATGTACTCATTTGCTACTTCTGTTGACAGAAAGGTGTGTGCCAAAGTTACTATTCAAAGAAGAACTCACTCAGCTGTGGCAAACGAGTTTAGTTTGTGGTAGCCAAAATTGAGGATGAACATCAGGTTGGACGTAAGCTTGTTAATTGTAATAAAAGCCCGGCAATGGAACAAGTTGTCTAGGGAAGTTGTGGAATTTATACCGCTGCAAATTTAATTAGAGAAAAGAGATTACCTAAGCAGAAGCAAGGATGATTTCAATGTAGAGCTTGCTTCCTCAAGAGAAGTGACCTACATGACCCATGCAATCCTTTCTCATTCTTAATGGCAGAGAATACACCTGCTTTGCCTGTGTGTTGGTAGTGACCCTAGATATGGATCCCTCTTGGCATCAGACACAGCAACCACATTTAGTGGGGATTTCAATGTCTATCTGGATTAGCTGTGTGCATTGAACTCCATTTCTAAATCAAGGTATTTGACTTTAATTTGAGGTGGAAAGTAAGGGAAATGGAGATCAAAGATGCCTTTAAAGCTTGAACAACTGGGCAGTCCTCATCTGGACCTCATCAAAAAATGCTTATTCTAGTTTCTGAACACATCAATAAATGTACATCAGAAAGTACACATAAACTATCTGTGCAACACCTATATTGTCCATTTATGGCTTCTTTCAGATATTGGTATTTCATCACAATAAATTAGCTGGCTGCTTTATATGTATATAAATAGACCTTGCCCTAGAAATGAAGAGAATCTTGTTACATTTGAAAGCCTCCTGAATTAGTTTTATTGTTCAGGGGTTTATTATTTGAGTTAGGGAATATGGAAACTAATTATATCTGTTATTAAGTGGGTATCTTTGGCATTCTTTTTTTTAAAAAAAGAGATAAATTTTAAGATGTCAGAAATGATTTTTCAAGTGAAGAATGCATAGTTGTTTTTTGGGAATCAGCAACTCATTATTTGCTATTTCACACTTCTGCCATTGTCCTTAACTATTATATCTATCTATCTATCTATCTATCTATCTATCTATCTATCTATCTATCATCTATCTATCTATCTATCATCTATCTACTATCTATCTACACACACACACACATACACACACACAAATCCACGTGATGGGGTGAGCTCCCATTGCTCTGTCCCAGCTCCTGCCAACCTAGCAGTTTGAAAGCAAGCTACTTCAAGTAGATAAATAGGTACTGCTTCAGGGGGAAGGTAAATGGTGTTCCTTTGCGCTCTAGTTTCCATCATGGTGTTCCGTTGCACCAGAAGCGGTTCAGTCATGATGCCCACATGACCTGGAAAGCTGTCTGTGGACAAACGCCAGCTCCCTCGGCCTGAAAGAGATGAGCACCGCAACCCCATAATCGCCTTTGACTGGACTTAACTGTTCGGGGGTCCTTTACCTTTTACACACACACACACACACACACACACACAGAGAGAGAGAGAGAGAGAGAGAGAGAGAGAGAGAGAGAGATATTAGGAGGAGGTGCTGGTTTGAGAATATGGTTGTAAACATGTCAACATAAGGAAACCCACTGGCCCATATCAAATGCCTATCTAGTCTGGCATCCCATTGCACAAAGTGACCAATGAGATGTCTTTGGAAGCCCAGAAGGAGAACCTGAGGGAAATTGGCTCTCCCTCTTGTGTTACCCAGCAATTGGCATTCAAATGTGTATTTGGGACACTGTGTGTATAACTTGTGCAAATCATTCGCAATGATACTGAGCATGAATTCTACATCATCTTCAGCCCTGAGGATAAGATCTTCCATCTATTAATTTTGATGTGATTTTACTTCTTTACTAGTCAGCTTGAAATATAACTGGGGAATATGTCTGTGCTTGTTAACCTGCCAAATGGAAAGGATGACGTATGGTTTTATCATCAGCTTGTAAAAACAACAAAAGCTCACTTTTCAGTCAATTTTAGATGGCGATAAAGAGTTCTCAGGGTGCTCTACGTTTTGCACATGGAAATTCCCTTCACAAAGTTGTAAGCCAACGACTAAAAATTAAGGTCAAGTATGGGTTCAACACTTTTGTTTCTAAGCGCAGTCAGGCAGCGCTTCAAAACAAAAATGCTGAACCCAGACTTTTCCATTCTAGATTTCATGTTCTGCACTCAGTAAACCCAGTGGTTCCAGAAATAGAGCCTTGTGGATACATAGCAGCCCTTGACAGTACTATATAATTGCACCATATCTGAGTTTTTTTTAAAAAATATATAGCATAGAGCAATGGTTTAAAAAAAGAAAAAGGAATTGTGAAACTATTCCCTGATTCAAATGTCACTTCAGCCAAGATCTGACAAGAAGTCCTTAGGAAATCACAAACTTTGAGGATGAACTCCCATCTATAAAATGGGGATACTCATGCTGGTCTGCCTTAATCAGTGCTTTTCTTCTGAGGGGACGCAGGGGTACGCATACCCCTAAACATTTGTGAATCTAAGTTTGGCCTCATTTCAATATGAGTAGGAAAATGAGAGTACCCCCTAAACATTTTTTTAAAAGAAAAAAGCACTGGCCTTGATGATATATACAGTGGTACCTTGGGTTACAGATGCTTCAGGTTACAGACGCTTCAGGTTAAAGACTCCGCTAACTCAGAAATAGTACCTCGGGTTAAGAACTTTGCTTCAGGATGAGAACAGAAATCGTGCTCCGGCGGCACGGCGGCAGCAGGAGGCCCCATTAGCTAAAGTGGTGCTTCAGGTTAAGAACAGTTTCAGGTTAAGAACGGACCTCCAGAATGAATTAAGTTCTTAACCCGAGGTACCACTGTATATTACTGTTAATTAAATTAATTGCAGGATTGTTGAAAGGATCACTGCAGGGAATGGGAATTTATGGCCCTCTACATGTTGTTGGATTCCAGCTACCATAACCCTCAACCAGCATGGTTAATGGCCAAAGATTATGGGAGTTGTAGTGCAAGAAAATCTACATAGCCGCAGGCTCCCCATCCCTGGATTACTGAGGCGATGCACTGATTCGAGCATTTCATAACAAGTGCTGATCAGTGTCAAGGGACCATGACACCCTCAAAAAACCTGACTCCATGGACCAGAGCACGCCAGGCACTTCTGTCTTCCACTGCCTCCCGCAGTTTGGTCAAACTCATGCTGGTAGCTTCGAGAACACTGTCCAACCATCTCGTCCTCTGTCGTCCCCTTCTCCTTGTGCCCTCCATCTTTCCCAACATCAGGGTCTTTTCCCGGGAGTCTTCTCTTCTCATGAGGTGGCCAAAGTATTGGAGCCTCAGTTTCAGTATCTGTCCTTCCAGTGAGCACTCAGGGCTGATTTCCTTCAGAATGGATAGGTTTCATCTTCTTACAGTCCATGGGACTCTCAAGAGTTTCCTCCAGCATCATAATTCAAAAGCATCAATTCTTCGGTGATCAGCCTTCCCTACTACTGGGAAAACCATAGCTTTAACAATATGGACCTTTGTCGGCAAGGCGATGTCTCTGCTTTTTAAGATGCTGTCTAGGTTTGTCATTGCTTTTCTCCCAAGAAGCAGACATCTTTTAATTTCGTGACTGCTGTCACCATCTGCAGTGTTCATGGAACCCAAGAAAGTAAAATTTCTCACTGCCTCCATTTCCCCTTCTATTTGCCAGGAGGTGATGGGACCAGTGGCCATGATCTTAGTTTTTTTGATGTTGAGCTTCAGGCCATATTTTGCGCTCTCCTCTTTCACCTTCATTAAAAGGTTCTTTAATTCCTCCTCACTTTCTGCCATCAAGGTTGTGACATCTACATATCTGAGGTTATTGATATTTCTTCTGGCAATCTTAATTCTGGTTTGGGATTCATCCAGTCCAGCCATTCACATGATGAATTCTGCATATAAGTTAAATAGGCAGGGAGACAATATACAGCCTTGTCGTACTCCTTTCCCAATTTTGAACCAATCAGTTGTTCCATATCCAGTTGTTCCATATCCAGCTGTTCCATATACATGTCTACTCAGAAGTAAATTCTGCTGATTTCAATGAGGATTACTCCCAGGTAAGTCATTACTGTATTGAAGCCGCAGTTTGCCAGCAACAGAGAAGGCATTTCATTGTTTGTGTGTGTATGTGTGTGGTGGGATTTAGGCCAGTAAGAGAGATCAAGAACATCATGCTGCTCCAAGATTGTGAAAACCGCAAAACATGGACTGATAATGTGTGAGGAAAAATGAAGCATGCAAGAATATAAAAAGCAAAGTGTTCTGAGAGAATCTGGTTGTAGAAACGCAGTGACAGAGGAGATCAGATGACTCAAGAGTTCCTAAACTGCCTTCCTAAATCAAGCATTTTAATATTCCCAGTGGCACCCACAAATTGAAAAATCAGCTTCAGTCTCTCTGCTGTACTTTGAAACGGATTAGCCCAGGTTGATCCCTAACTATACTATACGACAACCCATTCCACATGAGAAGAATGCATTTATTATGACTGTGATGATAGATCCAACCTCAGTGGTATTTGTAGTCAGCAGTCCCAAGAGGACCATTGCCTTAATGTTTGGACCCAGATTGACTTCTGAAGTTACTCCTTGCATTAACCATGCCAGAATTTGTGTGTGCATTCCACAAAGCTAGGTACTGATTTCCCTTTAAATTGCAGCTTTGACCATCTGTTAAACATCTATCATAAGGCCCGTGCAACTGAGGCAGATGAAGCAGGTGTATTGCTCAAGGTACAAATAATTCTGGCACAATTATGTTCCAGGGAGAGTTGAAGCTGAACAGTTGCAGGCTCCCTTGGTACAATATAAATCACCTTCCATGCATCTAATGAAGGGTGTGTGTGTGCGTGTGCTGGAAAGCTGGGAAGAGCAGACCTTTCCTGGATTTTGGCAGGCTAGTCCTGCGAAAGTTCTGACATATCTAACTAGCAGTACCTATGCGGAACAACTCTTCTTGGCTTCTGTCAGAGCAAAGACTGTCAATGTGGTTATTGGATCCCACCATCCAGTATTAAATGTGAGTGGAGAGAAGTCTGTACTGCCATGTTTTACCCAAACAGAGGCCCCTGGAAGTCTGAACCAGTAAGTCAATGCCATTTTTCGTCTCTCTGTGTTTTGACTAACATCCTTTTCCCTGTTGATACTGTTAAATGGTCACCCTATCTTTATCTACAGGCACTGTCCCCAGACTGCAGGACAGATTCAACCACATAACGAAACTTTAGGTTTGCACGTAAAAAGTGGATTAAAGGGCTCTGTCATGTCGTGCAACTGTGGTGCACCCCCACAATCTCTGACCAGGGATCCCAGCACTTACCTAGGGTTCATTTTCCGTGGATTTGGTGGACCCAGCCTCCCACGTTCTGCTCCTGCCATATTTTTGACCTCACCACACCCAGAACACTAAGGACAGATTGGCACCATCAAGGGAGCTTTCTGTCTCTGAACTGCAAACAACTTTCCAGAAAAGGATCCCATTCAGAAATCTTTTAGGAGGCACAATGGGGCCAATATTCTTCTTCTTCGTCTTTTTTTACTTTCTCACAACAAAACACATGAGTTTTGTATGGGGGAGGGAACTAGTGTAACACAAGCATTTTAGTAACAAAATCTCTCTTTTTTTGGAACTGTGACTATTTTTTAAATTTTTTTGCTTTACTGAACGGCTGATTTATTTCATTTCAAACATCCAACAATTATATTTTCAGTCAGACCCTGAAGGATCTTAAGTAATGCTAGCAAGCCTGGTGTAAAAATGGATTTCTACTCAGTGACGTCACAGCTCCAGTTAGCCTCTAGGATTTCTGTCAAAACAAATACATCTTCCTCTCCCATACTTCTTCCCCCCACCCCTCTGCAGGGTTTACACTTCCTTCTTCGACAATCATTTTTTAAAATGCCAGTGATAATTTTTCTCTGTCTGGTTTTAAATTCCCTGAAACGATTCCCTAAAACTATTCATGCCTTTTACAGAAAATTCAGTGGATCCAATTAGTTATTTCTCAACCTTTGTTTTGAAGATGTGATTAATCTCACCGAAAAATAAACATGTGCACAGCAACTAGTTTTAATTCAGGGAGAAAATTTTAAGAGGTGCCATCTCTCTTAGCAACATTTCCAAAGTCAATAGCATTCAGCGGATCTGGACCTGAGCTTCTTGGCTGAGGCTAGGGGTAAGCAGATTAAAACACAGATATCAATTCTTCCTGCTGAATTCCAGTTTCATTTGCATGTTGCTGTACACACCAGTGGGGATGCATGCGATGTGGATTAACTGTTTGGTTTCCCCGCACCAACAACTGTCCCCTCCAACTCCTCTTCACGAAGCTACCACCTGCACATGTGCAACAGCTACCTCAAATGTACACACCTCAGCTGAACTATGAAGTTGAATGTGGCTTATGTTTTCCAATCAGATGGAAGCTGGTTTGAGGGAAAAAGATCAAACAGTAGCATTTCTCAAGAAACTACAGCATGGGTAGGCAAACTAAGGCCTGGGGGCCGGATCCAGCCCAATTGCCTTCTAAATCTGGCCCACGGACGGTTTGGGAATTAGTGTGTTTTTACATGAGTAGAATGTGTCCTTTTATTTAAAATGCATCTCTGAGTTATTTGTGGGGCCTGCCTGGTGTTTTTACATGAGTAGAATGTGTGCTTTTACAGTGGTACATTGGGTTACAGACACTTCAGGTTACAGACTCCGCTAACCCAGATATAGTACCTCAGGTTAAGAACTTTGCTTCAGGATGAGAACAGAAATCGTGCAGCAGTGGCGCAGTGGCAGCAAGAGGCCCCATTAGCTAAAGTGGTGCTTCAGGTTAAAAACAGTTTCAGGTTAAGAACGGACCTCCGGAATGAATTAAGTTCTTAAACTGAGGTACCACTGTATTTAAAATGCATCTCTGGGTTATTTGTGGGGCAGAGGAATTTGTTCATTCCCCCCCCCCCAAAAAAAAGATAGTCCAGTCTGAGGGACAGTGGACTGGCCCCCTGCTGAAAAAGTTTGCTGACCCCTGAACTGTGGGATAGATACGGATTGTGGCCAGTACACTGGAGCCAGAGTACATGGTGATATGTACAGAGTCAGAGCCTTGGTGGGAGGAGTGTGGGGAGGGGAGTGAGAATCTCTCTCCATAGTTAATAAGACCCTGTTTCACACAGATAAAGCAATTATTTTGTAACAGTTTTGAATATGCACTCTGGGCTTGTTGCCAGCCCACTGCCTAATATAAATCAGTGCTGCTCCACTAACTTCATGACCTACATACAGATGTGCAGTTCTTGAATCACATCATCTTAATATCAAGCAGCTCTGTACATTTAGTTTAGCTTTAAAAAAAGGTGTGTCAAGTTAGGGAACTACTGAGAGGTTGGTAATAAGGATACAACAAGTCGGACCTCCAACAAAATGTTGCAGTATATCTTCACCTCCTAACAGGTGCATTGCTCTTCAGGATATCAGACATACAGCCATGGCTTTCTCCTTGATATGAATGTATAGTATAAGTTGTCAGAAGCTCAATCATTCACATTTAGGGTCAATAGTGGTGTATTATTTAGAACAATTGAGGCTTCGGAGATTTTATGGCTAAGGTATGAATCCCTAGTAAGCGCTCTCTCTCTCTTTCTCTTTTAATACTCCAAGATTTTTGTTTGTTTGCCATAGCTAGGTAAAAAGTGTCTATGATAACTTGATTTTGGGATATGTGTGTTAAAGAATTTTTGGACTTCTTTATGTTAACCCTTTACAGTACGTTCCAATTTCCTTTTTGTAAGTTATATTTTTAAGAGCCACTATTAATGTTGTCTGTTGTTCAGAACTCCTGAAGATGGGTCTTTTTTTATTTGGAAATGTGTTGAGGTACAACGAAGAGTTCTGCATTACTGAGCACAGGAGCCTGTTCTCCTTTGTTCATTTGTTCCCCTTTCCCCCTGTGCAGAGGGGTTCAAGCAGGACAGTTCACCCCACATCTCACATGTTTTCTGATACAGTGGAGAAGCAACACCCCAGTCTCCCAATGACCACCAACCATATTCAGGGGCACTTTCAGACCATCACTATTTTCAGGTGGGATTCAGTGACACATTGGCAAATTGATGCCATGTGCCGAAAGCCAATTTGGGGCTCTTGCACAATGGGCCTGCTTCCTCCAAAGACGTGACTTTTTGTGAGTGACGGGAAGATACTGTGGAAAGTGTGGGATAATGCTTTCTTTGATGCTATGTCGTCTATCCCCCTCCTCCAACAAACCAGAGTGGATGCTTATTAAACAGCAACATTGTCCAATCTCCCTGCAAAGAAATTGGCATGGATGCTCAATAAACAGATAATCCAGAAGCACTCTCCATCTTAAATGGACTGCTTGAGGGGCTTATCTCCTTTGTTTTTAGTACTTCTGCAAACTGCAGAGCTCCCCTGAGGATGCTGAGACTTCCATTTCTCCATAGCCTCGTTTTGTTTCTAGTCTTGTTGGCATGGGTGCTCTGAGTTTGCATGCTCGAATATACGTGTCTGCGACATAGTTAGGCTATGAATAGACAACTGTTTCACATATATAATATGATAGCTGCTTTCAAAGAATGTAGATCAGCTACTTTAAACTTTGCACACTGGACTAATTCTGGTGCCACTTCACTTTGATTAGATTCCAAATGCACAATGGAGTACTATATAAAGAATCATTTTACATGACAGCCTTGCAAGCTAAATTCTTTTCACTGTCACTCACGGGAGCCTTTGCAAGAGAATCACGTTACATTACAAAGTCACCGCTCCTTATTTAATAGGGAAGAAAGGCTGCCAATCCACACTTTTCGAAGTACATCACATTGAAATCAGTAAAATTTCCCCAAACTAAATGACTCTTATCAGGTTCTCAGGCTGTGCGTCTTGTTCACTTCCACCACTGGATTGGAACACATGTCAGTCACAATCCATATCTAACAGGGATCTATCATGCCGTTTCTTAGGAAATACTGCATTTTGATGAGCTCTCCCCCAAACCATCCTCAATCTGAATGGAGAAAAAGAACTTTAAAATGGCAATGTGTACACATAGTCAGACATAAATGATTGTCAAAGAAGAGCTTCCTCACTACAACAGCTCCAACTTGTGGACTTGCCTTGAAACTACAGAATTTATTAGGTTTGACCAAGTTAGCACTTATGGATGCCATTTAGTGCATAAGACGAGAGTGGCTGGATCGGAACAAACAGCTATCTAGTTCAGCATCCTTTTGCACACAGGGGCCAGCCAATAGGAAGGCCACAAGCATGACATGAGCCCCAAAGCACCCTCCTACTGCTGTTCCCCAGGGACTGCTATTCAGAGGCATGGAGCCTTTGAACCTGAAGAGTGTATACAAACCAAACATTTAAAAACAGCACAAAGCGCTTATGTGCAATACAAATCAGTGCAAAAACTCAACTACCACCACCTGAACACCTAAACCCAAGTAGCATAAAATCATCATCAACAACAACAACAACGCAAAGGGGAAAGAAATTGGTTCAAGAATTTAAGAAGCACCCAAGCTGTATTATTGAGGAGCTGGGATAGCTCAGTCAGTACAGCATGAGACTCTTAATCTCGAGGTCGTGGGTTTGAGCCCCACATTGGGCAAAATATTCCTGCATTGTAGGGGGTTGGACTAGATGCCCCCTGTGGTCCTTTCCAACTCTACAATTCTACATGCCTGCTGCAAATTAAAGGTTAACAATTTTGGGAGAATAAAAAAAAGTCTTCCGTTTGTGCCTAACGTTCCATAATGTAGGCACCAGGTGATCTTCTCCAGGGAGAATCTTCTGTACATAGGCATAGAAGACCCCAAACTGGTTGCTGAATGCCAACATATTAATTTTGACCTAAAGAAAAAAGTGCCTTTTTAAAAAATAATCTTATGGGTAAATCTGCCTGAGATGGTGGTTTAGGAGGCAATAAATAAATAAAAGACGATGATGACAATATTAATATTAAAGATGAGGGAAGGTAATCCTTTGGGTATCCTGCCAACCTAGCAGTTCGAAAGCACGTCAAAGTGCAAGTAGATAAATAGGTACCACTCCGGTGGGAAGGTAAACGGAGTTTCCGTGCGCTAGTCTGGTTCGCCAGAAGCAGCTTAGTCATGCTGGCCACATGACCCGGAAGCTGTACGCCAGCTCCCTTGGCCAATAAAGCGAGATGAGCGCCGCAACCCCAGAGTCGGTCACGACTGGACCTAATGGTCAGGGGTCCCTTTACGTTTACCTAGTCCTTTGGGTAACTCAGCCCCAAGCCAATTAAGCCCTTAAAAGTTAAAAACAGCACTATGTAGTTGGTCTGCATACCACTCTCTGTCATCAAAGTGACTTTGGATCCACATAACTTGCCAGGTTCAGTCCCTGGCACCTTCAAAGTTCTCCAGTGGCAAAGCTGGAAAAGAGCTCTGCTTGTTTCCTCGATTAGTTGCTGCCAATCAGGGCCTGATAGCACAATCAGACTGATAGCACAACTCAGCATTTGGCAGCGTTATATGTTCAGATATATACCCTGTATCGCTGCTGTGCATCTCACATGCTGGGCAAACCCCTGCTATGTTTTGTTTGCAGTTCAGGCCTCACCTTGTTAGTCAAGGTGACTGCTCCTTTCTAATTATTAAGTCCTAACCACAAGCTGTGCAATAACAGTGACACAGTAGCCAAAACTCGCCTGATTGTCCAACCAATGAAACTGTGGAATGATTCTTGCCACATGAATCAGAAGGCAGCTTGTTTTCCTTTCCCTGTATGGCACGTGGGTTCCTTTGTCCACAGAAACTCTGATTAAAAGGTCCCCTCAAGACTGTCACTGTTTTGCAGGAGGGATTCAACTGCACACCAGGAAATTCAGATGTGCACAATTAAAGTGCTCTTGTGGAACAAAACCCACTTGAAGGGAAAAAAGAAAGGGAAAAAAGAACTTTGTACAGTAAGGAAAGTGACTGGAAAATGCACTAGAAAGGGCAGGATAACAACCGATTGATGGGAAGTTGCATAATGTCTGTTTAGTTCATTTATATACCACTTCATATTTCAGCAGAAATCTCTAAGTGGTTTACATATCCTAACAAAGAGGAAGGAGAAGGAGAAGGAGAAGGAGAAGGAGAAGAAGAGGAGGAAGAAGAAAAATACAAATTCCACAAATTCTGCACAATGATGTCAGGCTGAATTCTCATAAACACACAGCTGCCATAAAACCTCCACACAAACAAATCATAATTATTGCTAAACAAACAGTGCCTCTGTGCATATAACCTCTGTGCAAGCTTTTTGCAAACAAATCAGAATGAGCACTCAATAAACTGGTTGTCTGGAGGCAAAATTACTTCTTAGTAACACCACTACATCGAACATTCAAAGCAGCTAATAATGGACTCATCTAAATGTGAATGCCTCACACTTAGGGACAAGGCTTTTGGTCATTGTGGAAACATCTCATCAACTAGAATTTTTTTAAAAAGGTGATTTAGAAAACCATTTCCCAACATTTTGTATGCACAATAGCTCTCCTTTCAGAAATATCAGAGGCCTGAAATTATTGAAATGTGCATCCTAATTTAAGCTTCCATTATAGAAAAGCCCTAGCACAATGAATCAATGCTAGAGATTAATTAAGAGGTAATACAATAAGTTGGTTCATATACAACGCCTGGAGCTGCCAGTAGTCAGCTTGGCACTTTAGGAAAAACCATTTTAACTGTCATCTCTTTAGACTGCCAGCCCGTTTATGAGCAGCATTTGGAAAGCCAGTCCTTGCTGCATTGTGTCTAAGGTGAAATAGTCACTGTCAGTTTATTTAAATGCCACATTTTCCACAAGTGCACCTGTGCTCATTTTTTTAAAAAAACAAAAGTTTAAGCACAGTAGTACATGACAATCCATAATAAAAGGTACAGATAACACAGGGCAGGAATTCTAATTTCAGAAGGCATGGGGCAACCAACACATTTTGCAGTGACAATAAAGGGCACTTCCAGACACCCTTTACATTGAGCATTCATCCTGGTTTGTTTGCAGGGAGATCAGAAGATGTTGCCATTCATTCCGATTTATTTACGGGGAGGTTAGATAGATGACATTGTGTGAAAGCAGCTGCTATCCCACACTTTCCAATGCATTTCTCGGTCACTTTTTAAAATTTGATCTTTTGGGGAAGTGCTATAGTTTGATCAACATAAAGTGCTACAGTTCCAAGGGAGTCCCTGTGTCAAATTGTGCCGGGTCTGATGATTTAGTGCAGTATTAAGCACACGGGCCAGGAGCTAATGCAAACGGAGGTCTTCTGAGGGCTGCTATTCAATACATACGCATTGATTAAAATAACAGGGTGTGGGTGGGGAATTGAAGGTAAGAGTTCTATACATCTGTTTTCTGTTCACTAAATACAATTGAACCACCAAATGACAAGACCCCAAGATATGGTAGTAACAATTGGGTAGGCTGAAGTCCACTCCTGGACTCTAGAGAGCACCAGGCAGGAACAGCTCCAGAAAAACTAGTTACGTTATTATGGGCCCAAGGATTCCATAGAATCATAGAATTTAAGAGTTGGAAGGGATCCCAAGGGTCATCTAGTCCAACTCCTTGCAATGCAGGAATCTTAACCACAGCATCCCTGACAGATATCCACCCAACCTCTGCTTAAAAACCTCCAAGGAGGAGAGTCTACCACCTCTTGTGGGAGTCTGTTCCACTGCCATAAAGCTCTTACTGTTATAAAGTACTTCCTGATGTTTAGTCAGAATCTCCTTTCTTGTAACTTGAATTCATTGGATTGGGTCCTAGACTCTGGAGCAGGAGAAACAAGCTCCATGTGACATCCTTTCAGATATTTGAAGATGGCTATCATATCTCCTCTCAGTTTCTGTTTTACCAGGCCAAACATACCCAGCTCCTTCAACCATTCCTCATATAGCTTGGTTTCCAGACCCTTGATCAACTTGGTCACTCTACTCTGCACATGTCCATAACCTTCTTAAACTATGGTGCCGAGAACTGGACCCAGTACTCCAGGTGTGGTCTGACCAAGGCAGAATGGAGCGGGACTATTACAGTGGTATCCTGGTTTAAGAACAGCTTAGTTTATGAACAACTTGGATTAAGAACACTGCAAACCCGGAAGTAGGTGTTTTGGTTCGTGAACTTTGCCTTAGAAGCAGAACATGTTTCGCTTCCTGTTGAGTGTGTTCCATTTGTAAATTGAGTCCCCCGATGCTATGGGAAAGCATGCCTTGGTTTAAGAACACTTTGGTTTAAGAACAGACTTCCAGAACGGATTACGTTCATAAACCAAGGTACCACTGTACTTCCCTTGATCAGAACACTATACTTCTGCTGATGCAGCCTATTAAATACATTAATATATTGCAGCTGGGGGAGTGAATGGGATAGCAGGAAATTTGGGGGGAGCATCCACTACACAGAATAAACTTTGCCACTAGGGCAGAAGTCAAGTACAGTAATCACAGCAGGCACAGTGCAAATAAAAACAAAGGTCTAAAATCAAGATAGGCTACTTCAATCAAGATTAGGATTGTTGTCTTCTCTTGAGAACCCAGCCAGAATAAAAACTGACTGGGAGACACACAGCACTCGCACCTTAATGAAACGTGCATTGTGCGGGTAGCATATCTGCCATTTTGGATGCCACACTCTCATGCTGCACTCTTGCCCTGGAAAAAGGCCCTTTTTGAGGCGACAGTGAGACGTGAATCACGTGAGTTACCCAGGAGCAGGCCTCAGAAGAGACATGCCCTGCTTTTTGGTCTCCAAAAGCTGGGATAGTATGGGGTAGTGCAAAGTTGTGGCTAAGGGGGTCAGACTAGGACCTGGGAGTTCAGAGTTCAAATCCCCACTCAGCCATACTGTATGACCTTGGGCTGCTCACAGTCTTTCAGCCTGAAGCTACCTCACAGGGTTATTGTGCAGTTAAAATAGAAAGGTGGAAAACCATGAGCACTACGTGCAGCACCTTGGAGAAAAAGAGGGATATAAATATTAGAATGAATGAATGAAATAATGATATATATTTTTTGCAACCACCAGCACCAGTCATGTCTCCAACCTCTCCTGCACCACCTCTTAAGACGTCACAGGGGATGACCTGTTCTTTTGTTTTCCTTTAGTGGCATTTCCCTATTTCTTCTATAGCCAACAACTAAAACATTCGTGCCACCCCAGCTTATCTGCCTGGCGACAGCTCAGAGTTTCTCCTATCCATAATCCGGTCTTTCAGGTTTCGAGGCTATTTTTAAAGCTCTCGCAGCTTTGAAATCTAAAAAGCAAAGAATTCGCCCCAGCATTCCTCGGCTCTGTTATTTCCTCTCTACTCTTTAATTCCCATTCGGCCACAGCAGGGCCAAGCCGAGCAAACTCCGAAGAAAACAAAATCCAGAGCCCGACTCCCCCTCTTTCTTACTCTCTCTCCCGCCCTCAGGTGAAACTTCAGTGGCCGGACCAGCTTTCCTAGTTTCAGGTGGAGGCCCAGGTGAGTCGAATGGAGTTATGGGTAATGTAGTTCATTTTTTCTTCCAGTAGGAGTTACTAGGCGGCATCGGAACTCAGAGTTCCAGAAAGCCTTGCGGCCTCCAACCCACAAACAGAAGGTGTGTCTTCTAATTAGAATTCCTAACCTGTTCACTTTTTCTTTTCTTTTTTAAATTTCAAGCCAGCATGGGATCCCCAAGAGCGCTTTAGAACACGCTTGTCTCCAAAGCAATGCCCTTAGGATAAGCAGCTGCTGCGGATTTGAAGGGAGAAAGGACCAAAGGTACGTGGGTTTTGTTTCACCTTAAAGTTTCAAAGTTCAGGTGAGGGGGAGATGGGCGGAATGGGGTTGGGGAGGCAACATGGATATGGACAGATTTGCATGCGGAGTGGATCCGCTTCCTGATCGCGCTCTGCGACCATCTCTTCTCTTCGCTTTTCTTTTACAAATCGGCAGCCTCAGCATCGGAGCCGCATTTCACCCTCAACTAAGAAGGAGCTTTCGCTGCCATCGCGCCCCTAAGTTTGGGGCAAGTTTATCGTGCTGTTTCCATGTAGAAAGCACCTGTGGGCATTGGAGCCGACTCCTAGGTGCCGAGGTCCCTTCGTCCCACCCACCCACCCACTCATAAAATATATGAGGGGACCGTTCTCCCCAAAGCTGATGGGCACTGCCACTCAAATGGTGTGCATGCTCCGCATCATGTGATCGATTACCCAGTGATGTGATCGATCATGTGATCAATAATGTGAGGTGGGGAATACCCCAATATTTTACTCAAGTTGGCTCCCCTGCCTGTGGGCATCACTCCCCATTTTATAGAACCATTACTGATGTTTGTATCAATAGGAGAACTAATTTTTAAACCTAGAGCAATTTACAAGGTTTCATACACTCCCAGGGCACTTTTGCTTTTTAGTCCATTAGCTTCTCGGCTTGAATCTTTTCTCGTTACAGGGCTCTTGGCCCATGTAAGCTGTGGAGCCATTTCAGAGATGAAGTAGTCCCTGCTGGTTTCCAGCATAAGACATTGGGTGATAACCTACAAATGTGGTTAAGAGCCCCCAGGCACGTTAAACATCGATTCTGTGGAAGGGTTGGCTTAAAAGCTGATCGAAACAATGCCCCGATAACTCCTTTTATGAGGAGTCAACACTACTCAGTCCTGGGTAAAATGCTATTCTTTGCCTCGCATCACAAAAGAAGGAAACATTCAATTATACATCTTATTCCTAATCCTAGCGATATCTTTTACTCAATCCAAATGGCATGTTACGGCTAAAATCTGGGTGCGGGGTTACTCTGCCACCCAGCTCATCGGACTAAGTCCGTGGGTCCCTGCGGAAGAAAATGAGCTCAGCCGGACACAGGAGCAAACTGCAGAAGGTCCAAGTTTATTGCGCAACAGGTTCAAGGCGAGATTGAACCCAGAGAAAGGGGTGACATGAACTTTTGAAATTTCCCTCCATATCCCAGAATACAGTGCAAAATACATCCCAGTTACATCATGAATACATTAAGAAGAGGTTGGGTTATACAGATTAACATATGGAGGAGGGAGGGGTGAATATGCAGAGAGCTGGAGATATGCGCAGATAAGCACATCCTGAGAAGGCAATGGTCCATGTTTGCATAGTCTGTCACCTGGCATCGCCTGGAGGAAGGGTTTGGCAGAGTGATTTTGACTGGATTACTTGAGAGATTATGGAGGACAGGGGAGGGGTGATGGAGTCCTAGAGAAATTGAGCAAATATATTGTAGTGAATAAGACATGCCCCCCCTTCCGTAACATGACCTATTATAGCATAAAGAACAGAAAGTGTGTGTTGCTAAAAGGTTTTACTGATGTAATGTAAGACTTTTCGACTAATGAGATAATTTGAACTGGTTGATTGATGAGCCAGAATCTGAAGCATGAGGATATAGTAGGTGTTTGTAGCAGTTGTACTTTTTGGCCCAAAGCTTTAAAATGATGAATCACTTGAAACTGGAGATACAATTATTTACATCCAGTTCAGTGTGAGTTGAGTTCCATTTGTGGGATGATTCTTTTTTTTTTTTTTTAACCACCGCTTGTGTCCTGTGAAAAACCACATTTACGTGTTGGGAAACCTATGAGAGCAGTGTGGGGTATAGAAGGATGTCACTGGGGGAGGCAGAAGAAACCGAGAGCTTCCCCTTGGTGATGGCCATAGATCAATGGTAGACTATCTGCTTTGCACGCAGAACATTCATGGCATCTGGTAGGGCTGGGAACGTCCCTTGTTTAAAACCCTGGAGAGCTGCTGTCAGCTTGCATAGTCTGAGCTGGATGAACCAGTTGGCATAAGGCAGCCTCTTCTGTTCCCTGCCCAAGCTGAAGTGCCTTCCACTTGTGATTGGGCCACTTTGGAACCAACCCACTGGAATATAATGGAATTCAACATTGTCTAGATATAAAGGATAGCTTGCAACTTGCAAGCCAGACTCTAGCTGGGCAGTCACCATTGCTTATGCTGTTTTACTGTTCACTCTGCCAGGGGTGGAGGGCAGTACATTCAGAGAATTCTGGGCTGGCTCGGTCCTGCAAACTGCCTTTGGGAGCTTTCTTTGAGTTACCACTGGCTGGGATCCTGCCAGTAGTAGGATACGTATGGTCTTATGTGGTATCCATCACTGCAACTGTTGGGGGCTTGAACTGCTGGTGGGTCTGGGCTCCCAATCTTCTTCAGCAGCTGTCAGATGCACCAGATTGGGATTATCTAGCTAAATTTGGAAGCCTCTGGACCAGATGCAGCAAGTTGGTTATAACTGTACACAGCCTTTCTCACTGTGATATACAAACTGCATTAGAGCTTGTGCACAAAATTATGTCGAACCACAGTTTACCCTGAGGCTAAATGATGACTGGCCTTGAAGTTTACCTCATAGCTATTTAAAATTGGATGGACACCGCTGCATTTGCTAAACTAACTCGACAGTATCCTGTAGCAGTTTGCTCAAAATACTAATTAGATGCTGTGTTAGTCGTCGTATTGAACATAGCTTTCTCTTCTTTATAATGATGGAGAGGCTATTAATTCACTGTAAGAAAAGCTGGTGAGGGAAGAGATGGGGAAAAATACAGTTAAGCTAGCATAGTTCTTTCTTGACAGGTTTTTGTCTTCCAAAATAAATGGTCCTATTCTCACTCATATTTGCAGGTTTTTCTGCTTAGCAATTTAGAAACCTTACTGCTTTCTACGCTTCCTGTAATCCCTTTCCTTCCGCCAGTTACTTGTAAAATATTATCTTGTAATAAATACATTAACGGGTCAAAATGGGATTATATTATCAATTTATAAACCTTAATAGACGCAAAACTTTCATATTTAAAAGCTATCCCCTCCTTTAATCGCTTCTCTGCCTGAGCTTTGCACTCAATAGACACCCTCATTAAATTGCCCATTACAGTGCTTGAGTTTTCAGAGAAGCTTTGGTTAATTCCCAGCTCTTCAGTGTCTGCCTTGCATTTGAGTTATTTCTTCCCTAAGTGCTTTATTCTGCATTTTAGCTATAGCAATTTTAATTGGCTTCTGTGTTACATTTCAGGCTTTTTAGACTTTTCTCATAATCCTATCAAACTTAAATTTATTAATGGTGTTTCTTCAGTCTTGGTTTTGACACATACCTTCTTCGGGTTAAGTCGCACAACCCTCTTAGCACAGTACTTGCTCCAGAGAAAACTTGATCATCGTGTGTGTGTGTGTGTGTGTGTGTGTGTGTGTGTGTGTGTGGAGCTCTGCATGGATAGACTGATTATTTCTAGTCTTGGTGTTATGTTAAAAAAAGGATATCTGTTTGGTAAAGTAGATGTGTGATTCATCTCTTTCACATAGGTATTTGTATGGTTTTAACAGATATTATTGTGTGTGTGTGTGTGTGTGTGTATAGAGAGAGAGAGAGAGTGTGTCTTAATTCTACCAATGTTTGATTGTTTTTTAATTATTGTTTCCCCCAATTTTTCTAGCTGTTCTTATTTTTATCTGTAAGCTGCCTTGTGCTCCTTTCAGGAAAAAGGCAGGGCAAATAATAATAATAATAATAATAATAATAATAATAATAATAATAATAATACAACCCTGGGGTGGATTATTTGAATCTCTGTGTCAGTTCTTCATAGTTTTGGGAGTTAGTGGGAAGCCTCTTGAGATTCTAATTACCTAATGAAGTTATTCTTCACTACTGAGAAACTTGTTGATAGTTTCTCTTCAGTTCCAAGGTGAAGGGTAACCTTAAGACCTTACCCTTAAGAAAAGGGTAACCTTAAGACCTTACCCTTAAGAAAATAATTGCCAATTCATACCTTGATTTTTATATGATGAAATTAATGCATGTGATGAAATTGTGAATGTTTGTCATGAACGTACCCTGTGTGGCAATAAGTGAGATTTACCAATAGTATTTATCGGTACCTTTTCTTAAGAAAAATATTGCCTACTGAAAGGAACTTGGACTAGATAACTGAGTGGCCTTTCAAAATAATAGTGTATATCATCTTTCATTAAGACATTGAGACAGAGATGGGGATCCTGTGCCTCATCCCCTCAGATGCCAGACTCCAACTCCCATCAGCCTCTGCCATCATGGCCAATCATCAGGGCTGATGGGAGCTGGAGTTCAACATTTGGAGAGCCATAAGGTCCCCATCGCTGCCTTAAGGCAACCCACCCACTGCATGCATATTTCGAATTGTTTAATATGTACAGTCAGGTCTTTCCTCATCTCAGACTTGAGTGGCACTGTCTTAGTTTCGTTACACAACCATATTCCTCCAAATTTCAGCACGGTACAGCATATTTAATGGCAGACTGTGTTTTACTCTTTCTGTATGACTGATTGTGCAGGCATGTACTGAACTTGCACTTATGATATACATTGCTATCGGCAAGGAAGATTGGTTCTCAGCCAGGGAATGTTTCTCTTAGTTTTCACTGTTGTGACAAAATATGAGCTGGTGTCCTTTTGCTCAAAGTGGAAGGCTTGTTAGGTTCCTGTGAGTTCAGAACACCCAGGATGACCAACCAGCAGCCTCAGACTTTTTCAAAAGATTCTATATATTTCTGAAATATGAAGCATTAACGGGAAATAGACTGTAAAAGGAGATCCAAATCACGCGCAACTGTCCATTTTTGTGTGAAGATAAATTTACTCTACAAAAAGCCTTGATAGAGTGCAGGCGGCTGTGGGATTGTCAGCGATTGGCTTTAAAGCTACTGAGCTGTAGCACTCCTGTTCAATTTATATTTAAGAGGCAATGATTTTCTGTTCTAATGAAAAGCAATAAAGGTTTAAAAGCAATGAAAGAACTGGTGGGTTGTGTTGCCTGAACTTCCTGAAGTAGCTAGGGGAAGAACAGTGATATGGGACAGAATTTTCCATGGAAATTTTGCCAGTGCTGTATTTTTCCAGGAGTACTTTTTGATTTCATGAGTTTGTCATTAACAACGAATGGGTGCCGATTGCAAATACCATGTTAGGCAAGCTTGGCAGTTTCAGAGTTGTTAGCTTTGTTCATTAAAGGCAAGTAAAATAAGCATGCCAAGTTAGATCCCTCCCCATGGCATACAAAAAAAAATCCAATGCAAATTAGCCCACTTGGCCTAGGGAATTTTCTAGTCAGAAAATTTTCAAGAAGATCCACGTCACTGGGGAGGAAGAGAGTCAAGAAGATGGGTGGAATGTGGGGCGGGACTATTCAGTAAGTGGGGTTGCCATATATCTTTTTGCGGTATGTTTGTTTGTGGCAGGTGAAAATTAAACAGGTATAACTCTTCATTGTATCTCCATCCCAGGAAAGACCATAATGTTCGTATTTTTTATTGAAAGGAGTCCTGCCAGCTGATATAGTTGACATCCCTAGAAGATAGTGGAGGAGGAACTTGCCATATGCCTCCCACTCCAGTCATCCCCAATTCCACAAATGGAAAAAAGTGGCCTACATTTATGAATCTGCTTAGGGCAGGGATGGGGAACCTGTGACCCTCCAGGTGTTGCTGGACTCTAAACTCTGATTAGCCTTCACAAGCATGGCCAACAGTCAGGGATGATGGGTGTTGGAGTCCTAGCAACATCTGTAGGGGCCCAGGGTTCACATCTCTGACTTGGGGACACAAGAAGGAAGATGAGGAGTAAGGACCAAATCCTCTTCTTCTCCAGCTCTTACTTTCACCCGCCTCCCTTCATCTGAGCTTTTCTAAGCTGTTAATAAATAGAGAGGAGGGAGGAGGTCAGCTGGCCTCAACACATGCAGCAGAATGAGGAAGAAAAATCCCGAGATGATAGAACAGATGAACTGGAGGTGTGGAATTGCATTACCAGCCTTTCCCAACCTTCAGACCCCAGTTGTAGTCCAACAACGTATGGGGGACCCAAGGATGGGAAAAGCACATACAGTACAAAGAAATTCATGCAAATCCAGTGCTAGCATTGTAGAGAGTGCAACTGGATAAGAACCTTTCTTCATTTTATTTTGTTTGCAGTATTTTAGGGTTTTAACACGGCACACCTCCACCTGTATGCAACTTGACACCTCAGCAGGCCATATGTCTAGACCAGGAGCCTCTTTGGAAGTCAGGGCTGGGCTGTCTTCTTGCTGCAAGGCTCCTATATTTTAAGGCTGCATTTAGTGTGCCAGCTTTGAATCCGTCAGCGTAAATGCTAACTTGTCAGTTGTAAATGCTTACTTAAGCAATGTCTTTATTAGGAACATATTGGCAGAGACACAAAATAATATCATTAGCTACCAAGTGCAACATTTGCAGTGTTCTACTCAATCTTGTACTCAATCTTATGGTGGTTTTTGAAATGATGTTGGCTTCTCTTGCCATGTCATCAGGAATTATTGGGGCGGACTGAGTTTTGTTTCTTGGTATCCTGGAGTTTTATGCACTTTGTGGTCAATACTTGCTTGCTCTTGTCCAATCAACATCCATCCATTTCTGCTTTGGGCAAAATCAGAAATCCTGATACAGGAACTCGAAGGAAATTTGCTACCTGGAGAAATTAGAACAAGCCTAACGGCTATCTAGGCTCCTAAAGCAGAACAGCTAAGAATGGAAAAGTCAATCACCAGATAAATTTAGTGTTGAAAAACAGGTGCATGTATCTGCCTCCCATGGTCTGGACACCTTAGTCAGAACAATATGTAGCAATACCTCAGGCTGCATTGTCTTCTGTTGCTGGGGAAAACAAATATTATTTTGTAATGCACTGGAGGATTTTGCTGCTGTGGTGGCAAAGTCTGGCTTCACTCGTTAGAGCTGAAATATATTTCACTATGAGACGTTTTTCTTTCCCTTGTGTTTTCTGGCAGGCTTGTCAGCCCAGTAGTACCCATCAAACAGAAAAGTTCAGTGCTTAAATCCTCTCTTTGGGTAATGCGTTCCTGAAACTATTGATGCCCATTTTTTGCCTGTCAATCCTTTCAGGAGTTTTGTTTATTAGGTCAATATGTTTATTGAATGTCAAGCAGTATAATATCAGGAACATTTGTGTAAAACATAAAGGTGATTCAATTATATATATATATATATATATATATATATATATATATATATATATATAAAAAACACCCAGGATACTGAAATAGAGCATTTAAAATTGCTGTCTATTTTAAAAGTTCACCAAGGAGCCAGAAAACAAGCTGAGCACTGTGCCCAGCTTTCTGAGGTAAACTCTTTAAATGTCATGCTAGCTAGTCTCCCAAGAAATGCCCTAAGGATGCTCTCAAGTGCTTAAATAGTGTAAAAAGCTCTCTTTTTTGGGTCTGCCACAAGCAGTTTAAATTGGCATTTATTACTTTTATAGAGCATGTAGCTCAGTCTCCTGTAAAGAGACTAGCTAATAACTGGCTGCTTTCTCACACTAAAAAAAATGAGGAGAAAACAGTTGTGACACAGAGAAATATGGGGGCACCCCCCTTCAAGCTCTTGACTTTATTTACCCCTGCCCCCAACACTACTTCCTTCAAATGCCATTTTATAGAAGTAAACAGCTGAGTAGGGAAAATCAAGGCCCAGAAAAAATGGGGAAAAACCATGTTGTGTTATAAGCCAGATTGTGTTTTAAGTCAGTAATGTGTACACTGCCTGAGTTGCTGTGAGTTGGGGGTGCAAATTGAGCAGAACTCTGATCTGAAGCTCTTTTTCTCCTCTCCCACATTCACAATGACTGCCTGCTCCTTTTTCTATTTTACAGAAATTATGCAGGTTATTTTCTTAGAGGCACTTCTATGACATTTTCATACTAAAGCCATCACCTACAAAACCACAAGGAAGGAAGCCAATCCCTTTTAATTCTCAACCCCGGTCAACTTTAAAAATGTCTAGCACAAAAAAATCCCTGCATCTATATACTTCAGAAATATTGCAGGTTTCTTACCTAGAATCATAGAATTGTGGAGTTAGAAGGGACCCTGAGGGTAATCAACCTGTAATAAATGATACCTAGTGGTGTCTCTCTAATATATGCAATTTTCATCTAAATTGCTTCACAAAACAATAGAGGGGTATTAAGTGATTAAAATAAATAAATAAATCCCAAACTGGCAAAGGCTGTTCTTGCAGAAGAAACTACTGCTAGTGTCCTTCAGAAATTTGGCTTTGTTCCTTCCCTCAGAGGGGGCTGCCATTTATGAAAGTTTTGCCCAGTTCAGCTAAAAAAGAAGAGAGTTATTGATTACAGTATTATCTAAAAGACAACAACTGCATTTTTAAGGAGCCCAGCAACAACAGCAACAAGCCATTGCATTGTTCTTCTGGAATTTCTTAGGTGTTATGCAATATAACAAACAAACAAACAAACAAACAAACAAACAAACAATTTCAGCTATTTTCATCAAATTCTATCAAAAAAGGGGGGGAATGTAGCCATTTTTTATTTCTCCATAATAGTAAATAGGGGGTCATAAATGTCTTGTTCTGCCAAACTGAGTTTCGAACCTGAGCTGGATCAGGCAACCTTCAAATGGATCTGAGGTGAATTGATCTGTTTTCCAAAGCACTTAATCAAATCCTGAGGTAAATAATGTAGTTGGTGCATACTCCCAGCTCAAATGGAAGCTGGTGTCTCCAAGTCATAAGACATGTTTCAATATATTGGGATGCTGTAGTTGGCAACGTATCTATCACAGTTACTGTATACAGGTAGGCAGAGTTCCTTCTCAACTGTAGCAACCCAAAAAGCATATTCCTGCTGCCTATATTGTTTAATCTGTAATACCCTTTTTAAAATGCTCCCTGGCTTTTAAACCACTTTTTACATATATCTAAAATACTGGTAGTGTTTTTTGGGCACTTTTAGTGCATTTCTAATTGTTTTGCTGTGTTTTATTGTAAACTATCCTGGTATACATATTATGCAGGGCAGTTAGTATATATAAATCCCTGAAATAATAATAATAATAAAAGCATACTGAAATGCCAGTATGTGGAACTAGTTTCTGTTTCATCTATGATTGTATGTTTTAAACACAAACCTATGAAAGATCACATTGTACAGTGTATGTTGCAAAATTTGTCAGATAAAACAAAGAGTGCATTTCTCCCCCTGCTTACTGACCTGCATTCGGATTAAACAAAATGCCCTTGTGCCACCCTTCTTGGCTGTGTTATAAAATACACACCTTTTCTGGCATGGATATGAAGTTCTGTGTTAAGTTCTGGAGAACTTAAATGATAAGGCTATCTGTGTTTTGGAATCTTTGAGTGCCCCTTTATAAGAGTATCACTCTTAAGAGGCTGGAATTATTTGCCTAGTCTAGTGTTTACATTTCCAGACAAAGATGTATTGAAAAATCAAAAATCAGTTCTTTTGGGGGAATAGCATTCTCTGTTTGTTTCCGTAAATTTTGCAAGCAGGCAGTATCCGAGAGAATCAATATAACTGGGCTGCCATTATACTCTCTCTCAGGGGTCAGCAAACTTTTTCAGCAGGGGGCCGGTCCACTGTCCCTCAGACCTTGGGGGGGGGCAGACTATATTTTGAAAAAAACCCACATGAATGAATTCCTATGCCCCACAAATAACCCAGAGATGCATTTTAAATAAAAGGACACATTCTACTCATGTAAAAACACACTGATTCCTGGACCACCTGCGGGCCGGATTTAGAAAGCATTGGGCCAGATCCAGCCCCCGGGCCATAGTTTACCTACCCATGCTCTACACGCAATATTTACTTTGGATGCTAAAACTGAATTGGCAAATCAGGTCCTTCTTTTTTCTCTGTGGCAGCAAGAACATGTACCCAGGGTCGTCTTTACTCGGGTGCAAGGGGTGTGGGGCACCCGGGTGCCAAATTTGGGGGGCGCAAGGCGCCCGCCGCTGAAGCCACCTAAGCTCTTAACTATCTTCCTGTTATGAAATAATAAATAATTTTGATCAAGCTAGAAAAACAAAATACATATATACCTAGGTATTACCGAAATGTATACCTACTGTTTCACTAAAGGACTTTTGACTTTGTGCGCTCATTTACCAAAGATGTGCCGCACCAGCAATGGCGCTTGTCATTCTCAATGGTGCCGTGCACATGAAATTAACTAAATTTGGGGGCGCTGGGTGGGTCTTTGCATCCTGGCGGTGCATATGCTAAAGACGCCCCTGCACGTACCTATGGGACTTTATAAGCACAGACCCTGTGCAGACATTAAGCAAGTGGGAAATTTAGCACAGGGAAGGAGAGCAAAATCTGCTTCTGTTATTGTAATTCCTCCCTCTGTGCATGGAGAAGAAATTACTTTGAAAGACTGCGCAGGGATAAACAGCCCACACAACATGACTTGCAGTCTTAACCAATATCTGCTCAGGTGTAAGTCCTGTTGAATTCAATGGGGCTTCCTCCCAGGTAAGTGAGCCTAAACTCAAATAGGCAACTATCCATTCCTCCCTATTGTGAAGTTAATGTGAGGAATTCCTAAGCCATTTCTTTCTGGACTTTGATTACGATTTATGCCTTGTGGTTCTAAAACATTTATTGGTTAGTAAAGCAACTTGTCTTAAATCTGTTAGGAAGAAAGATGTCTGCATCCTGTCATATAAAGGAGATTTCATGGAGTAAGTCAGAGGGATGTCTGGTTGACTTGGATGACGGCAGCCCTGCAAGAAATGATTGGACAGGTATGTTGCTAGCATCCTACCTTCTTAAGCAGAGTTCTGATCGGAATCTACATTTGCTTGATAAATGCTTGGTTTATTTAATTTAATTTTATTATATTTATTGAATTTATATAGTGCCCTATACCCAGAGGTCTCAGGGTGGTCCAGAGAACAAAATCAAAATATAAAACCACAAAATATATAATCAAAATAAAAACAACATATTGCAGCTGGTATTTTTAGTTAATGTAAGGGAAACTGAAGTATCTTGACAAATGCAGAATATTAGGTAGAAGACAATAAATATAAAGTCGCCATACTTAACTTCATTTTCTTCTTTTTAACAGATGACAGAGAAAATGAACTGGAGCTGAAGTCTCATTGGTCTGAGGAATTTAAGCAACGTGTCCCTGGAGCATTTAAGACCAATCCTTTTTGGAATGTACTGTCAGCATCCAATCCCTTTTTAGACGATGTAGCTCAGTCAAACAACAGAGAAAAAAGTGACAAGCGCATATCTATCTTAAAAGAAGATCCCTATTTATTTTTTAGAGATCTAAATAACAGAGACTCCACTGCTTCATCTGGAGACGAATTGAATCTTGATTATCTTTTTCTTCGCAAATCTTCCAGGAGATCGGCAAAATCTCGGAGTGTTTCAGATCTTTTGGATATTGTAGGGACTAAGACATTTGAACTCCCTAGCACGGCACCGTCCAACCATATCCTGCCTCCAAACAGTGAACCCCTTCAGAATGATCGTGAGGCCTATAAGACAGCATGGTTGAATCAAAGGCAGCTGGCCCGATCTTGCCTGGATTTGAATGCAATAAACCAGAGTCCAGGATGGGCCCAAACCCAGTCTGTAGAAACCCATATAGCTTGCAAAGTGAGTCATGAAGGCGGCTCAGTGCAGCTTCCTGACTCGGAGATTGCGGTTCATTTCCCCGAAGGCCACGTAGCCTTTGGAGAATTCCAAGAGGTTGGCTTACAGGCAATCCTTGACTCCCCACCATCGCTCAACCATGAGTTTTCAACCACTGTGAGCCCATTGATTGAACTGACATTAAGTAACCTCAATACCACAGAAGCCATTTTGCTCGAAATGAAAATTGCAGCTGAGGTGAAGAAGGACCCTTTCAGTCAGGTTATGACTGAAATTGTATGTCTCTGCGGTTTTACCAAAGAGGGTCCGTTTGAAAGAATAAACAACTGTTACATCTATAAAGATACTATCCAAGTCAAGCTGACGGACCTAAGTCACTTGATGTACATTGTGGCTGTAGCCCAAACCAATACAATTAATTCACCAGCAAGCGCTTGGGAGTATATACACAGAAAGCTCTCAGTTGGGATTTATGGACCCAAACATATCCACCCTTCTTTCACAGTTGTATTTGCCCTGTTTGGCCACAACTATGTTCCAGAGAAACTTACAGTATGTGACATTAAAAAGGGTGGAAAGAGCATGCCCCCTGTGGTTTTCCAGCTCTGGGGAAAGCATACATTTGCACTTGAGAAGCCACAAGATCTCAATATTTTTGTGGCCTCTTGTGACCCTGATTTTGAAGTGAAGGAAGAGGATCAGAGGAAAGAAATTAAAGAAGGGATACTGAAAGGGGGCGGCGAAGTTATTCACCAACACTTCCCATTTTCTATAATCAACAGAAGGAAAATACATCTATTTGTCTTCCGCGTCCAGGTGAAAGTCCCAAGCAACAACGTGGTGTGCCAGTTTTACATCACAACCCCTGAGCCAGCTCCAAAGCCATTAACTGGGGTGTTCAACAAGCCAAACCGATTAGAAAGACGCAAGGCGGTCAACTCTGCCCCACTGCTGTCGACGCCAACAATTAAATATCCAGTTTTTCAGGACAAAGCTTTACATGTTGCCAGCTATGGTGTAGCTTTGAAGACAGTATTGCGTCAAAATAAAATTGACTATTTGCTAGAATATTTTAAAGGCGACACAATAGCGCTTCTTGGCGAAGATAAGGTGAAAGCCATCGGACAGGCTAAAGTAAAAGAATGGTACGTGGGCATTCTTAGAAGAAAAGTTGGCCTCGTACACTGCAAAAATGTCAAAGTGATAGCCAAAGACCAAGCTATGGATATTGATGATAGCACAATCACAACCAAAAGCCTTCTTGAGCAAATCGCTTTGCCTTTTAGAAAGCTGACTTATATCTACGCAGCAATCTTATCCACGGTATCAGAGAAAATGAACGATTGGAAAGCTTTAGCTGATGCCCTTGGATTTTCGAACATGTCTTTGGATGCTTTCAGTGATGTACAAGCTGACAAAGAATCAGAAAAAGTAGCCTACGTTGTGAAGAAGCTCAAGGAAGTCTGCCACGATAACAGAAATACAAGGCGTTTCCTGTACGAGCTGTCTGTTGTAAGTACTGCTTGGATGTGCCCTGTTAGGCCACATTCACACCAAACATTTGACCCCTATTCTCACAGAGCTACTGTACATTTCCCAGAGTTCCCTGGGAGGGAGGATTGACAGTTAAATCACTCTGGAAATTGTAGTTCTGTAAGGAAAATGGGAGTCTCCTAGCAACTCTCACCACCCTTAACAAACGATAGTTCCCAGAATTCTTTGGGGGAAGCCATGACATGCTTTAAATGCATGGTGGGGATGTGGTCTTTGTTTATGTGAGGCCCAAATGAGCAATAATTGACTTAGCTAATTTGTTGGGATTATGGTTATCCTTCTCCACCTCAAGGCCTGTAGGCAGGTGACATGACGGTGATCCAGCAAAGCTATTTTAGTCGGAAAAATGGCTTTGTTAGCTGTGCGAGCTGCAGCTGCAATGGAAAACGTTTAAAGCAGTTCTTGGCTCTGTACGTAGTTCTCTCACATGCTCCTTTATAGGTTTGTTGGATCCTGACCAAGATGTCTGAAAAAAGCTGGTTGTGAAAATGTTCACTTAATGTTGAAATTATGTAGAAGCTGTGCGGCAAAAACACACTGTTGATCACTGGGCTCTTTAGTTTTTTTATCAACTTATAAGAGCCTGCCTAGTTCCTTATGAAAGCCTGGAAGTGTGGGAGCCAACAGAGTGTACTTCAGTTGTTGTTCTCCCATCATCCCTGACTGTAATTCCCGTCATCCCTGACCATTGGCCATGTTGTCTGGCTGGGGCTGATGAGAGTTTGAATCCAGTACACTGGGGAACCCAGCGTGGTGTAGAAGTTAGGGCAGGCATAGGCAAACTCGGCCCTCCAGATGTTTTGAGACTACAGTTCCCATCATCCCTGACCACTGGTCCTGTTAGCTAGGGATGATGGGAGTTGTAGTCCCAAAACAACTGGAGGCCCGAGTTTGCCTATGCCTGAGTTAGGGTGTTGGAATAGGATCTAGGAAACAGGGGTTCAAGTCTCCACTCAGCCATTAAGCTCACTGGGTGACCTTGGGCCAATCACCAACTTTCAGCCTGTCTCACAGGGTTGTTGTGAGAATAACATGGAGCCATGTATGCTGCCTTGAACTCCTTGATATAAATGCAATAATGGAAAACATGATGTTGGCTACCTCTGGTGCAGTCCGCCTCCCATCTCTGGAAAACATAAATGCCAGACAACTTTTCCTTTATCCCTATGGTAGAATTCCTGCCATAACCCTTCAGAATCATAGGTGGAATTATTTGGGGGACGTTAAAGATAGCTGTGCGACCTGATGATCAGCTGATGGGTGAGACACCTTGCCCCTTTGTAATGAGCCAGACCCCTTCATCCTGTGATCTCACCTCTCAGCAGCACTGGCATTGCGAACGCTTTCTAGCTGGAACTGAAGTTCTTCCTGCATCTCAGCACTTCGCTCAATGTAGAGCAGCATTTCCCAACCCGGTGCTCTCCGGACATTGTTGGGCTCAAGCTCCTCTTCATCCCAACCAGCATAGCCGGTAGTCCAGCTGCACCAGGAAGCCTGAATGCAGAGTGCTGTTCCCCCTGAAAGTTGTTTTGAAGGTGTCTCCCCTTACAGTGGTACCTTGGGTTACAGACGCTTCAGGTTAAATACGCTTCAGGTTACAGACTCCACTAACCCAGAAATAGTACCTTGGGGTTAAGAACTTTGCTTCAGGATGAGAACAGAAATCATGCTCTGGCGGCACGGCGGCAGCGGGAGGCCCCATTAGCTAAAGTGGTGCTTCAGGTTAAGAACAGTTTCAGGTTAAGAACGGACCTCCGGAACAAATTAAGTACTTAACCTGAGGTACCACTGTATCTGGGTTTCCCCTGACTTTCCTCATTGCGCAATTGTAGCTGCAAGCAATCTTCCTCCATAATGAAGATTTCTCCTTAAATTTTCAGTATCAGCCTGATAATTGCATTCAGTTAATGTATTTATTGGTAGAGAAACAAGAATCGTTACTGTAGCACTTTGGTTTGCAAGGAAGTGTACTTAAATGGTTTGCCTGGCAGCGTTGCAATGGCTTTATGGTACTTTCTTCTACTTGAAAAGTGTAATAGCTAGAGGGACTATTCTTTCTCTGTTGACTAAGGGAGCAATCCTATTTTGTTTATTTGTTTGCTTATTAAATTTGTATACATAATATGCAAGAAGCTGGCATAAAGCAAGCCAGATTGAAAACTCTGTTCAAGAGCAGGGCTACTGCTGGCTGAGCCTGACAGAGGGAAAGGAAGCCTTTAGAAAAAGATTTGAGTTATCCCATCCTTTTTGCTGGCTTAAGGGTAAAGGTAAAGGACCCCTGGATGGTTAAGTCCAGTCAAAGGTGACTATGGGGTTGTGGCGCTCATCTCGCTTTCAGGCCAGGGGAGCCAGCGTTTGTCCACAGACAGCTTTCTGGTTCATGTAGCCAGCATGACTAAACCACTTCTGGTGCAATGGAACATCGTGACAGAAACTAGAGCGCATGGAAACACTGTTTACCTTCCCACTGCAGCGGTACCTATTTATCTACTTGCACTGGCGTGCTTTCGAATTGCTACGTTGGCAGGAGCTGGGACAGAGCAATGGGAGCTCACTCCGTTGCAGGGATTCGAACCGATCGGCAAGCCCAAGAGGCTCAGTGGTTTAGACCACAGCGCAACCTACACTGGGTTGCCATGTCATGTGACCAAGCGAATAGGCTTAGGATCCAGCTCTGGTCCCGCCCCCAGAATGCCCCTTCCTTAGGCCCTAGGCTGGCAAAAGATATGTTGGGTTGGGCCCCGGCAGAGACAGGATGAGACATGCCCTTATTTAAATATACACTCTCCCCAGCTCTCACACACTAAGGTCCTTTCACAGTGGCTCGCTATCAAAGTCATAACAAAACACAACACAACACTGTCAACACACACCCTTAAAAAAAGCTTGAAAACAAAAAAACACAGCAAGCCAGACAGAAACACTGTGACACATAGGTCTGCAGTCTTCACACCCGACTAAAATTCAACAAATAGGGATACAAACCTAACTTTAGCAGGAGGGAGTTCCACAGATGAGGTGCCACAACTGAGAAGGCCTTTTCCTTGGATCACTGCCTGTGGTGGGATCCCAAGGAGCGCCTTCCCAGTAGATCTTAAAGTACAGGCTGGTGGATAATGGGACAGGCGCCCCTACAGGGATCCAAGTCATTCAGGGCACTGTAAGTTATCAACAGGACCTTGAATGGGGCCCAGTACTGTACTGTCAGTCAATGCTGAACCATTGTTACATGGTTCAGAAAAGAAGCATAGCTCCAGCATGGTCAATGGTTCCAGTATTTCATTATTGTGTGTCCCACCCCCTTGTTTTTAGCTGTTCTTATTTTACCTGTAAGCCACCTAGCATTGGGAAATGCTGGTTTTGGACATAAGCCTTTCAAATCTTAGTCCTTTTTCTGTGATGACATGTTGCTCATTAGCAAGTTGCTCAAAATAACAGAAGCCCTTTAGCTTAAAAATAGCAAGCACTGGAAGTCATGGGTTTCGTCATTGTCAGGATATATATACTACCGCTTAAGGACTTCTCACTAGTTCTCTGCAGCTGCAGTTTTAAGCATGGACTTGCAGGTAAAAGTTATGTCTCTTGCCTCCAGCTTCTTCCCCAAGGCTATATTTTCAGGCTCATTATACAGGTGTAGTTCTTGGTAAAACCTAAGTACCTTTTTGTTTTCTTTTTTACAATGGCAGCTTTCTGCCAAAGAGCTGCAGCATCTTAAAGGCCCGAGAATATAATTGATGCACATGATTGTACAGTGGTACCTCGGATTACATACACTTCAGGTTACATACGCTTCAGCTTACAGACTCCGCTAACCCAGAAATAGTACCTCAGGTTAAGAACTTTGCTTCAGGATGAGGACAGAAATCGTGCTCCCGCAGCGCGGCGGCAGCAGGAGACCCCATTAGCTAAAGTGGTGCTTCAGGTTAAGAACAGTTTCAGGTTAAGAACGGACCTCCGGAACGAATTAAGTACTTAACCTGAGGTACCACTGTACATAGGATGGAAATGGTGTGGAGATGCTGTGTAGGATCAGGCCAGCATATGATCTGTTATGGTCGGTCTGTGCAGTGCCCACATTCAACCTATGCAGACACACTTTTTGGGTGGCCTCCTTGTGAGGAAAGCAATGTTAAAATGGAGCAGCCTCTATTTCTTCCAAAGATCTTCTATGAATCCAGTGTTTCTGTGTTTCTTCCTGAAATAACCACATTAGCAGATCAAGTTTCCATCTTGGTGTGGGATATGCAGCTGTCCCATTCTGGGATCGAACCTGCAACCTTGGTGTTATCAGCACCCCGCTCTAACCAACTGAAGAAATGGGAGTTTCAACCTCTGGAGAGCCAGAGATTCCTACTTAAACCTTGCATTATTGGTTAGTTGTAAGCTGTTGTGATTTTTTTAAAAATGATAGTACAGTCATACCTTGGTTTTCAAACAACTTAGTTCTTGAATATTTTGGCTCATGAACGCTGCAAACCTGGAAGTGAGTGTTCCGGTTTGCGAACTATTTTTGGAAGCCAAACGTCCGACGGGGCTTTCCAACATTTTGGAAGTCAAACAGACTTCCAGAACGGATTCCATTTGACTTCCAAGGTACAACTGTATATAAATATTGTAAATAAAACAACATTTTAAGGGCAAAACAGAAGAGATATTTTCTTGTCTCTGACGGAATGCCATTTGTTTTGTTCAGTTTTGGGCCAGCAGAGCAAAGCGATTGCATTTACATAAACCTGAGCATTTTAAAAGGACGCTCAAGTAAAAAGGGCTGAGAGCAAGAAGTCATCAGTTCCTGGCTTTTCTTCTGTGAAAAATGATTATACAAATGGGCCACAGTACCCATATACATTTCTTTTCCTAAGCAGATTTTATCCTCCTGCAGCCTAGTTTTAAAGTAATTGCTCAGGAGAGAACTTTCAGTAATTTCAGCCGGTCTTTTCCCTGGCTAATGACTATAGGCAGGACTGTCCTAAATATCTGTAATCAGGAATAATGAGTAAACTCTATTATTGATTATGTGATCCTAAGACTGACATTTATATAAAACCATACTCTTCTTTCTGGGAACAGTATGCCATTTTTGGCAGTATAGGGAAAAATCTGGAAAAAACAACCGTAATTAGTTCAGATTTCCTTTCAAATCTGGCTCCTAGGCTAATTTTTCTAGGGAAAGAGAATTGATACAGATTCACCAGGGGTTAGTAAAATTGGTAACAATTATTCCAGTGTATCTATTGTTTTGCTGTCAGACGCAAGATTCACAAAGCCCTACTCAACTTGGAGCCAAAAGTACCTTGAAGACCACCAGATTTCTTATACAGTGGTACCTTGGGTTACATACGCTTCAGGTTACATACGCTTCAGGTTACAGACTCCGCTAACCCAGAAACAGTACCTCAGGTTAAGAACTTTGCTTCAGGATGAGAACAGAAATCGTGCTCCGGAGGCACGGCAGCAGCAGCAGGAGCAGCTAAAGTGGTGCTTCAGGTTGAGAACAGTTTCAGGTTAAGTACGGACCTCCGGAATGAATTAAGTACTTAACCTGAGGTACCACTGTACTCTGCTTTGATCACTGAAGCCTTCAGATGGGGCACATTTTGTGCCCCCGCCCCTTAGATTTAACAGCCCTTTACCAGGGACCAAGACTTCTGTGTGGGCAGACCCTGCTCTGTGGAACTCCTTGCACCATGATCTTTGTTTGACAGGAGTCACCCCTGCTTTCTTTCAAACGTCTTTTAAAAATTGTTCAATCAGGTCTTCAGAATCTTTTTTTTTTTAACCAACTAATTTTTAATGATATGTTCTTTTCGCTTTGGCTATTTGGGCGTATTTTGTTTTTAATCTCACTCCTTGCCTTGTTATAATTTCTACAGGAGTGTGGCTTATAAATATTTAAATAACTATATGTATGTGACTAAGTAAAACATACTGTAAAGGCGGATCCGTTGAAATCAATGGACTTAAGACTGCATTCAAGTAGCATTTCATTCAGTTTTCATGATGATCCCTTACCTAATCATTTCCACATTTTATGTGATCTTTCTCCACATGTAAAAAAGCCACTTCTGGAACACTAGTGGAATATTTAGCATAAGTTTAAGTGCTCATTTCCGTATTGCTTTAAACAGTTGCACAAGCTGGCTATACTTAATTGTTATTCATGGTTGCTTGAGAACATAATCATTGAACTTGTGGTTGCAGGCCCTGCTGAAGCTGGATTGCCAAGGACTACTTGCACGCATCACGCAAGACACAGTCATTTTTACGTCTGCTGTGAAGCTTGGGAAAGGCTGGAGAGAGCTGGCAGAAAAATTAGCACGACTCACAAAGCAACAAATTGAAGCTTATGAAACTCCCCACCGGGGCACGAATGGAGATGTTCCTCCCGAGGTGAAACTTCTCTCACTTTCTTTCACTGTGCTCTTTTGCCACCAAAGCTTTTTAGGCTGAATACAGACCATTGTTTTTATAAGTGACGTATAAAATGGCATTGCTTGCCAGGGGATGTATGTGTACAAATTCCTTTTGTGCTACCATTGCTTCTAGTCAAACAGGTTGCATAGGTTTTCTGAGCACAATTCAAAGTGTTGGTGCTGACCTTTAAAGCCCTAAATGGCTTCGGCCCAGTATAATCGAAGGAGCGTCTCCAACCCCATTGTTCAGCTCGGATACTGAGGTCCAGCTCAGAGGACCTTCTAGTGGTTCCCTGACTGCGAGAAGTGAAGTTACAGGGAACCAGGCAGAGGGCCTTCTTGGTAGTGGCGCCCGCCCTGTGGAACGCCCTCCCATCAGATGTCAAGGAGATAAGTAACCATACAACCTTTAGAAGACATCTAAAGGCAGCCCTGCTCAGGGAAGTTTCTAATGTTTGATGTTTTATCATGTTTTTAATATTAATATTGTAATATTTTATTATAATATTATAATATGTTGGGGAAACCCATCTGGAGGGGGGGTATAAATAATAAATTATTATTACTATTATTATTTCTTAAATGATATAATACCCATCAAACATGGTGAAAACAGAATTGGTATATACACTCTTGAAACTGTCTCTCTCCAGTCCTAAACATCATTCTCTCTCTCTCTCTCTCTCTCTCTCTCTCTCTCTCTCTCTCTCTGTCTTACTGTTATGTGTCCAAACTTTCAACTCTAATAATTCTTGTCTGTGTTATAATAGCATGACAAAAAAATTGCTCAAAGCCATTTCTTAAAGCCCACCCAAAGAGACGAGGCTCATCAAGTTGATGGAGACCAAATATTGAATTAAACATTTAAATGGCTGCTCTAGAAAATTTAAATGGAGACATCCTGAGGGTGTAAGTGTATAAAGATTCATTCTGCAATGCAAAGTACCTAAGCCTGCAGTCCTGTGCATATTTTATTTAGGATATATTATTTAGGATTATATTTTATTTAGATAAGGTACACTGAGCTCTGCTGAGTTCTGAGTAAACGTGTTTTGGATTGTTCCGCATCTGTCAATGAAGCTATATAAAAATTTCCATTAACATTGGCCTTTATCAGCAGATGATTTTGGCTTGGTATCCCAATCAAATGTTGGGATGAAAATGTGTAGATATTGTTGAAGGACAATGACAGCTAAACTAACAAATCACATGAACGTACAGCGGTACCTCGGGTTACAGGTGCTTCAGGTTACAGACTCCGCTAACCCAGAAATAGTACCCTTGGGTTAAGAACAGCGGCGGCGTGGCGGCAGCAGGAGGCCCCATTAGCTAAAGTGGTACCTCAGGTTAAGAACAGTTTCAGGTTAAGAATGAACCTCCAGAACGAATTAAGTTCTTAACCCGAGGCACCACTGTATAATGCAGTGAATAATCCAAACAGGAAGCAATGCAAAACTTTGAGCAAGTTGTTGTCCACTTTGGCTTGTTCTTTGAGTTACCAGATTTTTCATGCAGTTCTCTGATATGCGACTTGGACTTGCACATAAATAAGACAAAATAATAAATCCTATAAGCAAAGATAATCTAGGTGAAATCTTGCATAAAGTACTGTTTGTCAAAAAGGGGGGAAAAGGTACTTGATTTGGCAGTGGTCATATCCTCCTCTCTCTTTTTCTTATGGTTATGTTTTTATTTGGAATCATTCATCACGAGCAGCCTTAGAAATCTCGTATCAGCTGCCACGGTGATATTAAGCTGTCAAGTTAGAAGTTAAATGAAATATTCACAACAACCAAATGGCTGCCTCTTTGTCTGTCAGCATGCAGCGTGCAGGAATTTGATAACTCTGTGCGCAGTGTTTTCATTTTTCCTGTGTTTATTTATAGCTTGGTCTTTCCCAAAGGAGGGTCAGGTTCTGTAATAGCACTTCTTTCCTTATTCAGTTCTTACAGCAGCCTTGTGTGGCAGATCCCACTTTGCAGACGAGATACTCACTCTGACATTTTTTAATTTTTGTATTAGTTTCACCTGTAGGCTGCTTTCCCACATAAATGTGGCCAAAGCGGCTCGCAGTGCTGCAAAAAAATAAAATAAAATGCATATTATTACAATAATAGTTTGATGTGCATTGATTTCAAAACATACATAGTATGATAATCCAGCACACAGTGCTTTAAAAGAGTCTCATCCTCCATGAATACTGTCTTCTAACTCCACTGATGGAGGCCTTATAGCCCTGAATACCAGTTGCAGGGAATCACAAGTGAACAGAGTGCTGTTTCTCTTGGGTCCTCCTTGAAGGCTTCCCAGAGGCATAGGCACTGTGAGAATGAGATGCTGGACTAGATAGAATGTTGGCCTGATCTAGCAACACTATTCATTTGTTCCCAGATAATTCGTTTTTATATTACTATTAATGAATGAATTAAATTTGTATACTATAATAATAATAATAATAATTTATTATTTGTACCCCGCCCATCTGGCTGGGCTTCCCCAGCCACTCTGGGCGGCTTCCACAAAAACCAAAAAAACACTAAAATATCATACATTAAAAACTTCCCTGAACAGGGCTGCCTTAAGATGTCTTCTGAATGTCAGGTAGTTGTTTATCGTTTTGACATCTGATGGGAGGGCGTTCCACAGGGCGGGCGCCACTACCGAAAAGGCCCTCTGCCTGGTTCCCTGTAGCTTTGCTTCTCGCAATGAGGGAACCGCCAGAAGGCCCTCGGCGCTGGACCTCAGCGCCTGGGCAGAACGATGGGGGTGGAGACGCTCCTTCAGGTATACTGGGCCGAGGCCGTTTAGGGCTTTAAAGGTCAACACCAGCACTTTGAATTGTGCTCGGAAACGTACTGGGAGCCAATGTAGGTCTTTCAAGACCGGTGTTATGTGGTCTCGGCGGCCGCCCCCAGTCACCCCCCCTTCATCTGTAGAACTCAGGGCAGTTCACAACATAAATCTGCTTCACAGCAGATGATGATTCCACTTAGCTGGGGCTTCTTCTGCAGCCAATCAGGGCTGGGTGGAGTGTCCACCAATGGTCCAGTTGAGCTTAGCTTGGTCATGGCTAGAGATTAGCTGGGCATTGGAGCGGTTTGCTAGGCACAGCAGCCCCAATTATTTCCCTGAGGGCAAGGATAAAATTCTAAAATGGGCCTGAAAGTGTTTTCTTGGTTTAGGTAGGAGAACAAAAAGCCATTCTGGGAGGAATCAGCTTAATTAGAAACCGGTTTAAAGTCCAATTTTAAATAAAGTTCTTAATTACTTCTGTAAAAGGTCTTTGGCTTATCAGCTTAACCATCAAGCTTAAACCCTCATCATGTGTGTTTAAATTAAATTCCAGTTTTGTTTCCAACATGGCTCATCCTTACTTTGATCCTCTGGGTGAGGGAGAAGTGGTCACAGGTTTTCCTTTCACATTATTAAGCATCCTTGCTCCTGGATATTAGCAGTTGCTACCACATACAGAGAATCTCAGACCTCAACAGGCTGTTTTAAAGCACCCCAAACTCTGTCACGTTCCCTATCTTTATTGTGGAAGTTTACCACAACCATGCCTTCCAACACTCCAATGTCTTTACGGTTCCTGCTTGCCGGTTACACCTGGAGTAGCCAAACTGGTTCCCTCCTGTTGCTGTTGGACTCCATCTCCCATCATCCCCAGCTAGCAGGTATCATGGTTAGTGCTGATGGGACCTGTAGTCCACCTGAGGGCACAGTGCTGGCTACTACTGTGCTGCACAGCAGTACATAACACTGGCCAGGTTTGAGGCATAGCTGGGCAAATTTCCCTTCTGCCTTGGTAAGCCCCATAAGCTTAGCAGGCAGCACTGGGACAGCAGGAGTTTCTTTTGGACAGGTTTCTCATGCAAGCAAATCTGATCTTGAGCATCGTTCATGTAGTAAGCAGAAAAATACAAATTCAGGTTCTTCATTCAGGTTTTCCAAACATCGCTAGCTGTGATCACTAGCTCACAAGCATTCTGAGACTTTAAAAATAGCACTTGCTTATTCAGTCAATCTATATGAGCGGACACTCCTATTACACGACTTCTTGCCATTCTGCATCTCCTAATTGCTGTTAAGTAAAACAGTGGTAAGAATGAATTGCACTCCACCCTGTCTCAAATTCTTGACTTTCACGGGCCAGGCTGAGTTTGCAGAACTGACATCTAGGAAGTCCCCTTTGTCTCTCTTTAATTTGCAAATCGAGCTTAATTGAGAACATTTGATCCCAAAGCTGCAGGTTCAAGGTTATTTTCACAGTATCTATCTGCATTTTGAGAGCTTGACAGTAAGACTGGCGTTCTGGCTTCTTTACTGTCAGTGCTAAACTTACTCTCCATCTGTGGTTTTCAGATTTACTTTAAGGTGGTATGTTTTTAAAATAGAAGTTTCTGATGGAGCATCATTTTAAAAAATGACTTCCATAATTATCCATTGTTTTCTGATTTGCCAGTGTTTATGTTTGAAATTTTTAAACATAAATGACCCCCCTCCAAGAATAATACAGCTTTCTGTTTGCCTTTTTGCTATCTTCTGTGCTGATTTTGTTTTGTTTTTTACTTTGCTGTTGCATCTTCCAGTAGACACCTACAAAACGGGAATAAAATTAATTTCCACTAGGAATTCCTAAAAGTTTTGTCTGTGCAAAGCTGCCGTGACCCAGTGCTCATTATGAATAACTGCTAATTCCTAAAATTGTCCTTCCCTATTATCAAAGATAATTTCTGGGTTGCCAGAGCTTGTGATGTCCTATGTTTTTAGTGTTGCTAAAAAGTAGTTGCAAGCCCCCTCAACTGGTTCCTGTACTTTACGTGAGATACTTGTTGAGAAGCTTAAAGTACTCCTTTGCATGAGTCAGAATGTTGATCTTTTTAGCCCAGTAATGTCACTGCCTCCCAAGTTCTTCCTTGATGAGATCTTATCTAGAGATACTTGTGGGTGAACTTGGGACCTTATTATCACTCTCCTTTCCAGTTCAGCTTCTTTTAAATTTTCCACAAGGAGTGATGACCTACTTTGGGAAACTGCACTAGAATTTGAGCTGCTCGAGTAAAATGTTAAGATTCATTGATCAATGACCATATTTGGAGTTTAGAAAATTAGCTGCTCAGCGATCCAGGTCCAACTCAGGGGGATTTCATGATCGATTCCATTTCATTAATTTCATTATTGAGTACAATTTAATTTAAAGCATTTTTATCCCTCTTTTTCCATTAAAATGTTCAAGACAGCTTACAATTTTTTTTAAAAAAAGCAGAACAGTTAACGAGACCCGCAAAAAACCCCACACCAGATCAAATATACCATATTTTTTGCTCTATAAGACTCACTCCCCCCCCCTAAAAAGTAAGGGGAAATGTGTGTGCGTCTTATGGAGCGAATGCAGGCTGCGCATCTATCCCAGAAGCCAGAACAGCAAGAGGGATTGCTGCTTTCACTGCGCAGCGATCCCTCTTGCTGTTCTGGCTTCTGAGATTCAGAATATTTTTTTTCTTTTTTTCCTCCTCCAAAAACTAGGTGTGTCTTGTGGTCTGGTGCGTCTTATAGAGCGAAAAATACAGTAAATGCTTTACACAGCATTCAAAATTTGTCTGGTGCCAGACATATTCTGCACCTGGCTACCAGCAACTTGCGACCAAGTGAAGATGCTTGGGCGCCTGATTTCTCCACCACCTGGAGGCGCATGCCTGGGGATCCTTGGATCTTGACTGTTTTCACACACCAACAGCAAAGCCTGTAGAATTCTATCCATGATATTTCATCTGCATGATCTGAACAAATTTCAGGAACCAGAAGGTTGTATTGCAAAATACAACTTTCAAGCTGTCCAGCCTCCAAATGGCAACTAGGAATTCTGTTTTGGTGATTGTAACCTTGGTTTAAGGAGCCATTTGGTGCCTAGCTTATATATCTGAATTTATAACACTGCCTTTACATTAATCGACTTAAAATATAATGGCAAGCAGCTTAAATTATAAAAGAGGAGCCTAAAAAACAAACAAACAGACCACAAATTTAATAACTTCATAATATATGACGTTCACACAAAAAGTTTTTCAAGACAGAAGCAAGGATAAAATAGCCTCCTAGCCATAAAGCTCCTAATCTGAGGCAAAAGGCTACCAGAGAGAGGAAGAAACTAATTTTGTGATGTGTAAAAGCAAAATGATAACGAGAGAGTGGAGAATGGGATGTGGGGACTAGGTTCATCAGTTGGAGGGGATCTCAACTTAGAACAGAAATCCAACCAACCATAAATGTTATCTCCAGATATTCAGCTGCTTTCTGAATGCCCCTCAGACCCAAACGGTTCTTATAAAAAGAGGAAGAAAGAATTGTCTTGGGGCTGATGATTTCATTAGGGATTTAATGACTGGTAAAAATGAATCCATTAATTCCTTTCAACATGCTGGGTGGGTGGGTGGTGGAGATACTTTTTTTTAAAAAAGTTACCTACTTAATGATATGAGGACATGTTTGTTTAGAGTTGACTGTATGTTTAGAGTTATAGTAATACAGTGGTACCTCAGGTTACATACGCTTCAGGTTACATATGCTTCAGGTTACAGACTCCGCTAACACAGAAATAGTGCTTCAGGTTAAGAACTTTGCTTCAGGATGAGAACAGAAATTGTGCTCCGGTAGCATGGCAGCAGCAGGAGGCTCCATTAGCTAAAGTGGTTCTTCAGGTTAAGAACAGTTTCAGGTTAAGAACGGACCTCCGGAACGATTTAAGTACTTAACCAGAGGTACCACTGTATGATAATAAGTATGGGGTATGAATGAGAATAGTTAACTGGGGTATGGCTAAGTTATTACTGTTTAAAGCTGGTGACTTTAATGTTATTGTTCCTGCCTATGGATTTTAAAGGGTTATGTATTTTACCATGAATCTGTATTTCAAAATATAGTAAGCCACTTTGCTTTTTGTGGAATGCCCTCCCCAGGGAGGTTTGTTGGATGCCTCCATGATATATTTTTAAGTGCCAGGCAACAAGATGTAAATGATAATAATTGATCCCCGGTATGTTTTCAACTTCAGATGATGTGGAAACCGGCGTATGATTTCCTGTACACCTGGGGAGCTCACTATGGAGACAGTTACAGAGATATGTTGCAAGACCTGCAGTCTGCACTGGACAAAATGAAGAATCCTGTGACCAAACAGTGGCGAGAATTAACCGGAGCTCTGATTCTAGTCAACTGCATGGAGGTTCTCCAGGCAAGTGCTTTCTCTAAGATGGATGAAGACTAGAAGTCATCTAATTTAGAAAGGCGCCGTGGAAATTATCTTCCTGAAACACAAAGCAGTTAAATGAGAGCATTTGCATCAAGAACCGTTTAGCTCCTCTGCCTGTGAAAATTATGCCTATTGCTTCTGGCTTTTATGGGCTTAAGCTTTTTTAAATGAAAAGATCAAGTCATTTATTTTTCAAGCAGGACCAGTTTTCCCTTGCTTTCCTTCATACTCGTGTCCCTACAACAACATGTCTCGAAAGGTATTCGTGTACAGCAGTCGGAAGCTGAACAGCCTTGCAGTGGGCTACACATTTTGGGGGGAAGTTTAGCACAGGAGGAATTTGAGCTGGGCAGCATAGTTACATTACTTATTCAGAGCGTTTTACCTAGAAATTGCTCCCTATGCCTGCTATTGTCATTCCTGAGAGAACCAGTTAGGGAAACTTTGTGCACTCCTGTGAATACATGGTTGCTCTGAGGTAATTGGGAAAGCTGTTTCATCACATGTATAAGGTAAATATATCCTCGATTACTTTACTACAGTAGCACCTCAGCTTACGTTACCCTTGAGTAATGTAAACTTTGAGTTGCGAAAGTGGCAAACCCGGAAGTGTTTTGCCACACGCGCATGCGCAGAAGCGCTCTACCGCACCGTGTACATGCGCAGAAGCAGTCTGCCGCCACTCGCACACATATGCAGAAGCAGTTCCTCTGGTTATGGAAATCTCGGGATCCAACCAGAGCTCTGGAACGGACCCCATCCGCAACCAGAGATACTACTGTATTCATTGGGTGTTTGGATTCTAGTGGAAAAGGACTGTCTGAAGGTCTCTCTGCCAGGTATCTGTATTATTGACCCATGTTTCTTCATGAAAAAGTGGTCTGTCCCCTTTGTGGATGTCTTGTAGTATTCATTTCCCCCAGCGCACCAGCCTTATCTCTCATCCCCAGGTAATGGGAACCCCACCTCCATCTTGCTGTGACCTTGCCTTCTTATTTGGCTCTAAAGCAGATCCAGAATTGACATTCTGTGACAATGGTGACATATTCGTAGGGTCAGTTCTTTGCTCATTTCTCCACTCCTCAGGGCAAATGAAATGTACGGTCAGTGCATGATTGTTATGGAAACTTCCCACTGGCATAGGAACCACAAAGCAATCTGCTCTGCTGCTGTCATAGTTTCCGAACTTGTATCCATAACATGGTGGTTCCAACATCCACTTCCGACTATCAGGCTCTGCTTGATACCCTTACATCACGATGACAAATGAAACTGTTTTTAATGATTAAAAAAAAAGTTGTCTGCATCCACCCAGGTACGTCCAAAGATACATATTATTTTTGCACCATTGCATGTGTCAAAAGTTTAATGTACAGATACAATTTATTCACATTTTTTTAACCTGCTGTTTTTTATTTGTGTGGGCTCTTAAGTTGGGCAGTCCTAGCTTACAAGGGTCAATGGCAGCTGTTGAATCTCTGACTGCCCTGTTAGCCACTACCTCTTCTGTTTTTTGTTTTTTTAATTCAAGAGGTACACAGCAGGGCATTATGGACCAAATGTATTTGCCATTATTATTGGTTTGTGTGTTCTTTGATAAAAAACCTGTTCCACTTTTTGTTTCACTGTAGTAAGAGTATTTTTTTGGGGGGGTATGCATTGAGAACATGTGTGGATAAGAAGGCCACAGGCAGTCATTAGTTTCTCACTACCTGTGGATGTCTATAAAAAGAGACTTGAGAAAAACAAATAGGCTCTAAACCTCAGTGCCATTTGTGCCTTGACAATCTTACCACGATCTCAGCAAAAATCTTAGTAGTGTGAATTAATGTTGCAAGAAATGTGGCAGTTAATCACACCTAATAGTTCTAATATGTCACACCCAAAACTGCAAAGAGAGAAAAATTAAGAGTTCATTTTATTTAGTGGGAGGCTCTCTGCATAGGCCCTGTTCAGACATAGCAATCTCAGACCATTACACCGTGGTTTATCAGCCAATGAAAAGCCTGTGCCAGTGTGGTTGCTCTTTGAATCTCTGCTCCCCTCATGGTCCTGGCTTTGTAGCTTAAGATCATGGCTTCTTTGAACCACAGTTTCCTATTACATCTGGTCTCGGAATTGCTGATATAATCTCTGCTTGTCATGGTTATCAAATCACAGTTTCCTGGTGCAGATGTATCTGGAAACTATGGTTTAGATCAGCCAAGTATGAAGAGAAGGATAGGGAGGGAGTGTACAGGTTAATGGCTCATTCTCATACTGGTGAGCCATGGTTTGTGGGACCAAGATTGCTGGTTGAAGCTTGCCCATAAAAGTCAACAATTCAGCCACTAAGACTGTTACTCTATGGCAGTGTTTCCCAACCTTTTTTGGGCAAAGGCACACTTGTTTCATGAAAAAAATCTCGAGGCACACCACCATTAGAAAATGTTTAAAAAATTAACTCTGTGCCTATATTGACTATATATAAAGTAACTCTCTTTAATAGGAATCAATGAAGGCATATTCTACATATGTAGCTGAAATAGTCGAAAAAATTCTGAGTTGTAAGAATGGGCTTGTATCATGCCAGATGGGGAAAGGTCACTTTTTACTTATGTAAAAAAAAATAAAAAAATAGTAACAGCATAGAAGGTAATGGTTAGGCTAGCATCCCTCTTCCAAATATGCTAGGTTTTTATTTGCAGGGACTGTTCTACATGGGAAAGCATTCAGCACTGTCATTCTCCCATCTGCCATCTGAATTGGTACTATTCTGGGTCAACTTACTCTGCTGCATGTGTAGATGAAAATGGCACCAAGTGTGGGGGAGGGGGCAGAACAGGTTTCAGATACAGGATATTAAGCATACACGTACTTCAGATTGAACTGGTTGCTTGCTTTGCAAGTTTTCATTTCCCAAATGACTGCCTTGGCAAGCGCAATACCTACCAGGCTCAACGCCGGTCTCGCGCTGCCGCTTCCCGCGCTCTCAAGGACCCGGGAGGAGGAAGGCGTGAAGGGAATCCCGAAGGCGCGAAAACCTCGCGCATGCGCAGGCCTTCCGCCTGCGACAGCCCAGTAGGCCGGCCGAAGCGAGCGGCGATGGGATGTGGGAGGGAGCTCGCTCGCCGCCCCGCGTGTGCCTATGTGGGGCACGTTACAGCCCCGTGACGTCAGCGCCACGCAGGCAGCCAGGCAGGCAGACGGCGAGAGCCCCGCGCTGGGCGGCCTCTCCTCGCCGCCGCCGCCCCGCCTCTCGCTGCCCGCCTCGCCCGCCTCCCTCCCACGGCACACCAGGCAACGTCTCGCGGCACTCTAGTGTGCCGCGGAACACCGGTTGGGAAACACTGCTCTATGGTAAGGTTATAGGACATGATTATATGCTCAGTTACTGAAATCCAGTGTCTTGTGTTCATGAAGTTCCCTGAATCTAGGGAGCTGGATTCCTTGACAGTAAAATAGATGTAGCTTTGTATTGGGGCATTGTGATTGGACTCCCTCACACATTAACAGATTCCTTTGTGGAGGGTTCCACCTCCATTTAGGATGCAGGCATAAGCAGCCAACATAGGAACATGGTACTCTGTGAAGTGGCTGCAAGTGATACTTTCTTATATGATATTGGAAATAGTCCTGTCAATGCCCGAAGAAAAGACTATGGCTTGACAAAATCTTAACAGAGGTTACTGTTCCAGAACCTACTTCAGCAAGCATGCTGAAGAACAGAAGGAGGAGTTTGGTACCTAATGAAGCAAAATAGGATGAAGGGTATTCTCACCTCCTGTCTGCATTTACTATGCATTTCCATGTATGTGTACTCAGAAGTGAGTCCTGCTGTTCCCAGAGGTAGGAATGCACAAGACTGTCGCCTTCCTTTGGATAGGGGTTGGGGAGTTACCATCATTCTTAAAGGGACTGGGTTTCATTTGGTCTTCCTGCTTTTTTATATGAGCATTGCTAAATTTTATTTTGCTTGACCAAAAATACAAAGGCCTGATGTGAAGAATTCTAATGGTCTTTGTATAACAGATGAGGAAAATTGCCAACATTTTGATTATATGGAAGGGATTCCAGATATAGCTTCAGGTTTTTGACTACAAGGGCACCTTAAGCAAGGAAACGAGGGGCTGAGCCAATCCTCTACGAAGGCAGCTCGTATTCTGTTTATTTTCAAAGTGCAGTTTTTGGAACTGATGTTGTAATGTTATTTTCTGATATATTGGTTTAATACTTTATTAAAAAAATATATAAGTTTTGTGTATTTTGATTAAACTGACTGTTTTAATTCTGATTTGGGACATGCCACATCTGTCACAAGTGCAAAATCTCCACCACTGGACCTGCCATTGTATTATTGTTTTTATTTATTAAATTTGTATACCGCCCTTCATCCGAAGATGAACCAGGGTGATTCACGGCAGAAAAATACAAAAGGAGAATACAAAACACAAAACAAAACAAAAACCAATAGCAAGAAAATGTAATAGCAAGAGGGAAAACATCCAACCTGTATTAGATAAATAGCATTATTCTAAGCAGAGAGGATTTAGATTTTCAAAGGATTTAGATTTTTTTCTCCCTTGTTGAGAAATTCACTCTTTTTGTACTGAGACGCTGTTCCATGGCTAACATGGGCTTACTTTTCAGTGGAATACAAAAAGAAAAAAAGAAATGCAGGCCAGCCGTTGTCTTCAGAATAACCCACGGATATTTGGTCATGTCTACGAGACCTGTCAGTTGGCGTCTGCACCGTGAAACAGCTACCTGATCCCTGTGTCTGCGGAATTGTGGTTTCTGGAACAAAGCCTCATGCTGCTCCAGTTGACTGACAGTTTGGTGAATTTCTCTCCCTCTGGAAAACTCCAGTGTCACAGAACCAGGCTGCTCTCACCACCAAAGGATTATCTCCCCCTGAATTTGCTTATCTCTTCTTGACACAGGAGGGAAGGTTTGTTCAGAGCTCCATATACAGAGAATTCATGCTTTGCTACAGAACCTTGGTCCTCATTTTGAACATTTTTGCCAGTCCACGTGAGCCTCCAAATAATATGTGACTGTAGGGGCAGCATGAAGCAATCAATATAAATGCTCTGGGCTGACTAAAGCACAATTTTTAAGTATCAGTGTGGCTTGATTTACTTTTGCTAAAAAAGAAACAGTTGGAAAGTGAGTTCACTGCATTTCTGCCATTCTAACTTTAGTCCATCTACGAAAGGCGCAGGAGATTTCTTTCTGGGTTTGCCATATTTATTTTCATTTGTTAGAGTAATTCTAGTTGTCTTCTAAAAAATTAGATTTTGGCAGAATTGCAACCAAGACTGACCAAAGCCATTCTATTATGGGTTTAGTCTTAGATCAGGGGTAGGCAACCTAAGGCCCGGGGGCCGGACGCTGCCCAATCGCCTTCTCAATCCGGCCCATGGACGGTCCGGGAATCAACGTGTTTTTACCTGAGTAGAATGTGCCCTTTTATTTAAAATGCGTCTCTGGGTTATTTGTGGGGCCTGCCTGGTGTTTTTACATGAGTAGAATGTGTGCTTTTATTTAAAATACATCTCTGGGTTATTTGTGGGGCATAGGAATTCGTTCACCCCCCCAATATAGTCCGGCCCCCCAGAAGGTCTGAGGGACAGTGGACTGGCCCCTGCTGAAAAAGTTTGCTGACCCCTGGTCTTAGATCTTGCCACTTGCCTTTACATTGCAGATGTAAAAGGCCCGTGACTCTGAGATGGCACTTTGTATCTCAGGAGTGGGGGACAAAATTCAACCTGAAGGGCACATTGCCTTTTGGAAACTCTAGGGGCCACATGCTAGTCGTGGGTGGGGTCAGAGGCAAACGTGGGTGGAGAAATGAATAACAATGTTAGCTTTAGTACACTGGGGTGTGGCCTAGGGAGAGTCTTGAGGACCAGACAGAGCTTTGGAGGTCCACGTTGGCTTCCTACCCCTGTTGTTTTTGCCTTATTTAAATCATTGACAATACAACTTGTGTGGGATGTATCACCACCGAAGCAGTCAAATACAACATTTCCTGTTTCCTAGAGTGGACAGACAAGGGAATGTTGCTCCAGACAGGGAGGACTTCCTGTCATACCTGCTCTAGAGCATCCGCCCCCTGTATGTGACCAGGTAGATGGGCGTGACCCTAGCAGACCCTATAAAAGGGCTAGTCATGCAGCCATCTTTCTCTTTGCCTCTCTTTGCCTCTTTTCCTCTCTTCTGGCTCTTAGCAAGCAGCACATGGCTCATTCTTACTGAGGATGGAGGCCACAAGGTAAAAAGTCTGATGCCTAGCTCAGACTTCTTTTCTCTACAAATGTAACTGTAACCACAAGATAAAGCCTGCCATCAGGATGCTACTGTGAACTGAATGTAAGTAAACTTTACCATTACTTTTAAAGAAGACTGTCATGTTATTATTATTTTAAAGAGGGAAATAAAGGGAAATTTACAGGAACTATCCAATCTAGATAAGCCAGACTGGATTGCTCAGCTTAAATGATTCTAACAAATCCATCAACTTGCTTCCAGCAATGTACATGGGAATGTGCTCTGCTACAAGCTCACTAGCGTGAGCGAGGAGAGGTAATATTTAATCAATGTATCCTCTCCTACTTTCCTCAACATTCCCACAACTTGCCCATATAGTTATTGACCTCTATTCCATCATGGTCTCCAGAATCCAATGAGAAAGATCTTCTGCATTGCTTCTACCCCTTTGGTGCTGAAGTAGTTACACGTCTTATTATCATTATTCCTGTCGTCTGGTCTTTGACCGTAATAAAGAGTGGACTGAATTGAGTTGGGGGAGAAAAGTGAGCATGATGTTGCAATGTCAGGTTTTTTGTGTGAAACTGCTGCCTGTTTCTTCTATAAGGAGAGCACCGATCACAAACGTGGAACCATCACAGTGTCAACATTTCCAGAAATAGAGACCCATAACTCCCTGATGGTGACTTGTACAGGAATTCCTCATTCAGTGCTATGCGAGCAAGCTATTTTGCCTAGGAGAACTCTGTACTTGCCAAATAAGTGAGAGGCCAGAACTAAGCTGGAATTTTTTTTTATCACTATGCTATATCAGGTGAAATCTGGAGCAGTTGTTAATGGCCTTAAGTGTCTCAACATCTGGAAATGAGAGTGCCTGGGTTACAGTTAAAAAAGGAGGGCATATGCTTTACCAGATAGATGTTTCTATGTAATTTAAAATACCACATCTTTTTTGTTTTCATGCTTCCATTGAAAGAAGCATAATTATTCTGTCTTTCATAAATATCAGCCCAATCTGACGCCTTGCAGCCTGGGACAGGGGACTTGATTACAGAAGCCAGCAGGTATTCATTGCCCCATTATATATGGCTTGTTGGTTTTGCTAACTCAATTTTTGCGTGGTTAGACAGCTTTGGAACGCAGACAGCTTTGACACAGGCTAGGCTGCAAAATATATATTGTTTCAAGTCAGCAGCCGAGTGCCAACTCTGCAATTTGGCACAATGCACCAGTGGGCGCGAAGAGCAGAAAAAACTTCACCAACCTTGTGTTCAAATACTATTCTCTGAGGCATTGCTGTTCAGCTTTCATGCATCGCCAAGATGATTTGCCTTTGCAAATCATTCCCCATTTCTCTCTGTGCCAGGCACTCTTCCTCTCAAGGTGCCAGCGTTATTATTATAAGACTGTTTTCAATAATGAGAAGAGCCATTAACCAGTGTCTCGCTCACTGCTGAGGGAGTGGTGTTCACAGTGGGGCTCGTTCAGTACTCCAGTTTCCATCGCTACACTCTGTATCTCTTCCCTGGATGTTATTTAATATTCAAGGAAGATGATGAGTAAGTTTTAACACTAAGGAGAAAATGAGAGATCCTGTAGTGGAACGGACTTCATGGTGGTAATTTGCAGGTTTTCTTCCAGGTCTAGTTAGCAGTGGCAGGCTAATTCAGAATGTGGGGAGTGGGAGTGCCTTGGTAGAATGGTCCACAGTTGTAGGTGGTGGGGGTCAAAGACCCATTACTATTTCTGCAGGAGGGTCTTTGTCTCCAGCATCCTAGAGTCGCCCAATCAGCATGAGAGGGAAGCATTTTAGCCAATGTGTACTCCAAATCTAAGCATTTAGGAACACTGAGAACATAAGGAGCTTCAGTTTTATGAGAACGGCATGCAAGTTCTCTTACGTGCAATGGAACTTTGCGGAAAACACAACTTAAGTCACCCCAAGAATATTTTAGGACATGCCAAATCACTTTCCCAAATGCATGGAAAATAGGAGATCTAGCTGAAAGGCATCACCGAGATCTGCACTGATCTTATCATTATTGTATCATAAGATTGCTCAATAATCTTAGAAGGTTGCATGACCTTGGAGGGACCGTGGCTGTGACCATCATGAAAGGACCCTGCACTTCTGGAATTGACTCATGTGGGGTGTCACATGATTCAGTGCTCCCTGCAGATACAATTAAGGAAGGTGCGCTGGGCTTGTCAGCAGGGTCATGGCAGAATTGCCGAAGGTCCAGCACTCCCGCACGACCCTTTGAGGAGCCGAGTGCACGGGTACTACGTGTGTGTGTGTGTATGTGTGTGATATCACACATGCTTGATGGGCCCCCCAATGTTGAACGCAACTTGGCGCCTGTGCCTGGTGGTGTGGAGTTGCAAGAACAGTCCCTTGCTGGCAGAGTCATTGTTGTTGGCCAGGAGGTGGCAATGGCAAGGCAGTAAGAAAGATGCAGCTGTGCTGACACAATGGCAGATCCAACACAGCGCTACTGGCCGGAGGCAGAAGCAGCATCCAGTGCTCCCCTCTGGTAAATACCAGCACCTCCTCAGCCAGGAGGCTATTGCTGGAGCTCCATCCCACTGCTCTTGCTAATAAGAAGCAACAACACATACAGCTGCCAAAATATACAGGAGGGTTCAGAAGCCAGATCTAAAATGAGACGGTTTAACTGCATTTTCTAGCCAGACGGCCTAATATGTGCTTCCCAGACTTATGCATGTGTAAGAATGCAGTTATCAATCTGATTGCTCACTTTGCCACATTTAGTGATGCTATTTTGGTTCAAATGCATGCAAAAACAATATTTTATAAGGAAAACACACATAAAAATGCATAATTTAGGAGGGAATGTCTAGAAGGGCGCACAGGCATGCATAATTTAGAGAGGAAGCATTGCAAAATGCATATTTTAGGAGAAAGTTCCCCAAAACACATATATTAGGGACGATATGCATACAATATAACGGTAAGGTTTTTTTCATGTAAAAACCCCCAGACCAAATCCACAGATAATGCAGCTTACAACGGAAAATGTGACATAGAGCAGAAAAAGGCTGATGCTTCCATCTCTCTGATTCACAGCTACTATTCAGTCTACACATTTTGAGGGAACGTGTTACAGTCCATTTCAGAATGCAAGTGAATGATGGCTTGAATCGCCCCTCTCTGCAGATATTAAAGCTAGTACGTGTGAGGGAAGGTCAGGACAGTTCTCAAAACAATGTTTTAATGGCATTAGGAACTTTTCACAGTGACTGGATATACATTTGTGAGTATTTTGATTTACCACCTTTCCTGAATGTTCAGTACTTCTGGAATCCAAGTGTGCTTAATGTCTACACAAAGGAGGAAAGTGAGATTACCAGTATGATAGAGTGTTGTTTCTCAGCTTTCAAGTAATTGATTTAATATTGATGACAGTGAAGCATTATGTAAATAATATACTGTCAGGATTACTGCACATGGCAGCTTTTCAGAATGATTGCTGACATTTTCCGCAAAGTGCCAGAAGCTTCTCACTAGACTTGCCTCAATCGTAAAACAGAGAATAGGTTGTGCTTCATAGCACCAGGCAGCCAGAATAAAGGGCCCTAAGGAATATTCCCTGAACAATCTTCTGTTAAAACAATGGACATATCTGGAGAGAGAGAGAGAGAGAGAGAGAGAGAGAGAGAGAAGGTTTTTCAATTGTTTCTCAGTGTTAGTGAACTAAATCATATGCTCAGACTTTGAGACACTGTTCAATACATGTGAAGCAGTTAGAAGCCCACCTTAACCATTGAAACAAGGAACCAGGTAAAGTTGGCAGTAGCGGCATCATTATGTGTGTCATTTTATAGTTTAGTCATTAGGTGGCACTGAACTTAATTGTATTTGGGGAGAGTAAGGAGTTTTATGTTCATGATTTTTCTCCTGCTTGTTTGTTTCTCATTTTTCCAATCTTATATTCAGAGAGAAACCAAAAACGATAGATTCACCCACCCCTAAGTTGCACGCACCCATACACACACAGAACACAGGGTTCCTTAGGCCACTTGCTAACAGATATGTCAAGTGTGCTTTCCTTCAGTTCTACAGCTCTAGGACAACTGGCAGATTTCCACAAAATTTTCTGGTGTGGGATGAAGGGAGGAGCAGCAGCAAAGCAGGTTCCCCATAGCTCGGGGGTCGGCAACCTGCGGCTCCAGAGCCGCATGCGGCTCTTTAAAGCCTTTGCTGCGGCTCCGGGGCGGTGGCGAGGGGAGGAGGCGAGGGGCGGAGGCGAGGGGCGGAGGTGACCAGCCTGCCGCCCGGCGGGCGGGGCGCCGTAAAGCAGAGCGCCCCCCTCGCCAGGCAGACATCCGCAGCGTGGGAAGCCTTGCCGGAGGTCCCGGCAAGGCTCCCCACGCTGCGGATAGCAGCCTGCCGCCCGGCGGGCGGGGCGCCCTAAATCAGAGCGCCCCCCTCGCCAGGCAGACATCCGCAGCGTGGGGAGCCTTGCCGGAGGTCCCGGCAAGGCTCCCCACGCTGCGGATAGCAGTCTGCCGCCCGGCGGGCGGGGCGCCCTAAATCAGAGCGCCCCCCTCGCCAGGCAGACATCCGCAGCGTGGGGAGCCTTGCCGGAGGTCCCGGCAAGGCTTCCCACGCTGCGGATAGCAGCCTGCCGCCCGGCGGGCGGGGCGCCCTAAATCAGAGCGCCCCCCTCGCCAGGCAGACATCCACAGCATGGGGAGCCTTGCCGGACTTCCCGGCAAGGCTCCCCACGCTGCGGATAGCAGCCTGCCGCCCGGCGGGCGGGGCGCCCTAAATCAGAGCGCCCCCCTCGCCAGGCAGACATCCGCAGCGTGGGGAGCCTTGCCGGGGGTCCCGGCAAGGCTTCCCACGCTGCGGATAGCAGCCTGCCGCCCGGCGGGCGGGGCGCCCTAAATCAGAGCGCCCCCCTCGCCAGGCAGACATCCACAGCATGGGGAGCCTTGCCGGACTTCCCGGCAAGGCTCCCCACGCTGCGGATAGCAGCCTGCCGCCCGGCGGGCGCGGCGCCCTAAATCAGAGCGCCCCCCTCGCCAGGCAGACATCCGCAGCATGGGGAGCCTTGCCGGAGGTCCCGGCAAGGCTTCCCACGCTGCGGATAGCAGCCTGCCGCCCGCCGGGCGGGGCGCCCTAAATCAGTACGCCCCCCTCGCCAGGCAGACATCCACAGCGTGGGGAGCCTTGCCGGACTTCCCGGCAAGGCTCCCCACGCTGCGGATAGCAGCCTGCCGCCCCGCAGGCATCGGCCAGCCCCACAAGCTCGGGGGACAGCAGGGAGGCGCAGCGCCGCCATCACGCTGTTCCTCGACCTGGTTCGGTTTCCCCGACCTGCTTTTGGGGGGGGAAATAAAGGGAAATTTTTTCCCCTTTATTTCCCCCCCAAAAAACTAGGTGCGTCCTATGGGACGGAGCGTCCTATGGGGCGAAAAATACGGTATTTTTATAATGACGAATGCCTCATTATTAATTATTATTTACATCAGGCACTGATTATGATTTATGGTACACTGGGGCCCTGATTAATTTTCTATGGCATTTTGGGGCATTGATTATTGGGCATAGCAAGTCGCGGTCGCGTGGAATTTGTGCTTTGTGACCGTTTGAAGTGGGGTTTTTTTCTTGGGAGGCTGGGTGGCACGAAGAGAGGGATTATTTTTATAATGACGAGGATGACATTGGGCCCTCATTATTAATTATTATTTACATCAGGCACTGATTATGATTTATGGTTCACTGGGGCCCTGGTTAATTTTCTTTGGCATTTTGTAGCATTGATTATGCAGTCGCGGTCGCGTGGAATTCCACGTGGAGTTAGTTGCCTGAAGCCCCTTTTTAGTTGCTTGAAGCCCCTTTTCAAACTTAAGCAGGTGAAAGTTTGGTGAATTGCTGCCAAGGAGTGTGGTGGAGTCTCCTTCTTTGGAGGTCTTTAAGCAGAGGCTTGACAACCATATGTCAGGAGTGCTCTGATGGTGTTTCCTGCTTGGCAGGGGGTTGGACTCGATGGCCCTTGTGGTCTCTTCCACATATGTATGTGAGCAGGTCTTCTCCAACATGAACTATATTAAAAACAAGCACTGATCACGCCTCACAGATGACAGCTTGCAAGCCTGTGTGAAAATGAAGGTGACGTCTTACAGCCCTGATGTGCAGACACTGAGCACTGAGGTTCAGGAGCAAAAGTCCCATTAACCTGGTTACCTGGTTGTAAATTAAATATTTTAATTAGCTATTAATTTGTCCTTTTTTCTTGAGATTGACAGCTGACTGCACGATCCTGTATATATAGCATTAAGGCCAGAAACAATATATGTAGTGTTATATTTGTTTTAAATGTTGCAATGTTTTTGCGGCTCCCAGTTGTTGTTTTTTCGGAAACGGGTCCAAGTGGCTCTTTTTGTCTTAAAGGTTGCAGACCCCTGCCATAGCTATTCCTTCTCTGGTTGATGGATGGGGCTCTGCTGATTTCCCCCCAGTTGGGAGCTCTAGCCCCGCAGTGGCTCCCAGACGTTTGGCTCATGGATCTGGAGATATCTGAATATTCAGTGGCCTCGGTGAGTTTTAACGATAAGCAATTGCGGATATTATATTGCCCGTTGCTATTGTTGTTATGACATAATAACAGCAACCTTGAAGCCACGATTATCTCATGGTGGTTTTTCTAGTGTTCTTCGGCTTTCCCTTTATTTGTATTATGTTACTTGGTGACACAGAGAACATTATAAATCATAGGACTATGAAGATGGCACTTGGCATATGCATTTCTGTTCCATGGATGCTCCCGTTTCCTGATTTGTCATCTGTCTTACTGACTCATTGATGGCATGTGGTGGAAATTACTGTTAAGTTATTGACTGCTCAACAGGCACATCTGACACAGCAAAGATCATATATCTCAACTCTTGCTGTTTTGTGATGAGCACATAGGACGGGAGTCATGTGTGCCATTTCCTTGGGCAAGCACATGCTCTTTCTGTCGCTTCCAATATCGACCAAAGTTGATAATGGAAAGCCTTGTCCTTTCAAACTGTTCCACACCGCAGTGGAAAGATCTCAGCATACAATGTCAGGGTTGCGGCCAATTCCAGTGAGTGCACACTTCGACCTGAAACGTATCTCGGCACCATGACATCTTGAGCTACATGATTCTGGATACTATCTGTGGAGTAGAGTGATGTTTTCTGGAGGAGCCTGGGTAGCCTGATCAATCTAGGCTGTCCTTGCCCAAAGGAATGTGGTGCACTTTGACATCTTGACCACCTGATTCACCGACAAATTTTCTGAATTTCAACTTCGGGGCTACTAATAAGTTGACTCCATGAAGGTACATTCTTTCACCTTTGCTGGACGTGCCCAAGGATTAAGGCTTTCTGGGAAATGATATATAATGAACTGAAAAAGGTATTTAAATATACCTTCTTGAAGAAACCAGAGGCCTTTCTCCTGGGCATAGCCGGCCAATTGGTGTTAAAGAAGGACAGAAATTTCTTTATGTATGCTACAACAGCAGCAAGAATACTCATCGCAAAGTATTGGAAGACACAAGATTTACCCACTTTGGAAGAATGGCAGATGAAAGTGATGGACTACATGGAATTGGCGGAAATGACTGGTAGAATCCGAGACCAGGGAGAAGAGTCGGTGGAAGAAGATTGGAAGAAATTTAAAGACTATTTACAGAAGTATTGCAAAATTAATGAATGTTAGAATGATGTTTGAATGAAGTTAAGCAGTTTCTAGCTGTAATGATATAAAAGAATATGGAAAATTGGATTTTTAAATAGGCAAAAATTTAATGTTATAATATATTAAGATCAAAGATCAGGATAATAAGGAGGGAAAGAAATTGCTGAATTAATTAACTGAATTGGAATACAAAAAAGGGAGGTATGAGGAGGTCAGGGAACCATGAATGTAAGATATGGAAAGGTTGATCTTTTATTTTTATTTTTTATCTGTGTACTTATTCTGTATTTTTCTTGAATTTTTCTTTTTGTCTTTTATTCTTGTATTTTTTGCTTTTATGCAATTCCTTTGTTTGAAACTTTAATAAATATTTATAAAAAAAAAACCTAATAAGTTGACTCCAGTCTAACTATGGGATGTCCACTTCCATACCTTCTTCAGCAAATTTATGGCTTTACTCCCCTGTGCAGAAGGAGCCGCATACAACCAACCAACTGGAAGCTATCTTAAACCATTTTGTAAGCAAATGCAACAATAAGCAGAGAGCAGCTAGATGAATGAAAGCATGCTGGAATAAAAGGAGGTAGTGAAGGGGCCTGACGCCCCTCCCTATGTAGCTGTTTCATAGTCTGAGCATCACTGAGAAGGCCCATCCACCCCACCAGATATGGCAAGGGACACAGAAGAAGATCTCCGTCATGAAATAAGTTTTCAGAAAGGTTTATATACAGTAGGAGGAAGGGATCCTAAATAATAGGCCTTAGCTACTAGAAAATTAGGATATACTGGCTACTTGTATCTTTTCTGACACCTGTCTTTGCGATATGGTGTGTGTGCAAACTGTTGTCATCAGCATGGAGAAAATAACTGGGTTCGCGACACATGGCAAGCTTCTGCATGTTGAAACACAGCTGGCCATGTTGAATGACGGCATGTAGTCTTTGCACAAAGCAAGCAGTATATCTCATAGTAGCCCAGTTTGCTTGTAATGCTATGCCAAGCTATGGGTGAATTTAAATGAGCAAATGTGGTGGGTTCCCATAAAAAAGATTATGGCTGCTGTACGCCTCCACAGGTTCTTCTGTCACCACCCTACCAGACGTTAGGTTGTGGTATGGCTTAGCATTATGCCCGAATCCTGGCATCATGGTTTGTCTTGCATCAGGCAAACTATGAATGATAAACCAAGCGCATGCCTTGGTTATAGCTTAGGGTTTGTATAGAGTGAGACAAACCATGAACCTTGGTTTTGAAATGGCTCTAAGCTAAACCATGGCTTAGCCTTGGGTAGCTCAGGAGCAACAGGACTGGAGTGTAGTGACTGCAGTCTTTGCTCTGGGAAACCAAACATTTTCTTGTTCATGCTAAGTGCGCACTGGCCCCAAAAGGTTGCCGACTCCTGCTATAATTGGTTGTTTCACCTGTGAAATTGGCATCTAGACTGCAATGCCTAAATCTGCTTCAACTTTAAAAGGGAAGCCTTCTGCAATACTTTTTATAACTTGACCCTAATACAAAAATACTAACTTCCCCAGTCTTGTGGGACTGTTATACCCATAAACCTGGTTTGTAAAGGGGAGGGGCTGTGACATTTTCCCCTGAAACAGATCAAGACACGTTGAGATGCCAGAGACCCATTCTTCCAAAAAAGCTCATTTTTATTTCTTTTCCTTTGTTGGTCTAGTATTAGGGTTTAGAGTGCCAAAGCAGTCTCTGTTGATGAAGTCTAAAAACAACTCTACTGGCAGAAACAAATTTTGCCCGAGGCCATTTCCTGGGCTTGTTGCTGTTTTTCTGTTTTTGTGACAATTGTTACCACAATACCACTTATTTGGGAGTGAATCCCATTGAACGTAATGGAATTTACTTCTGGGGAGACATGCATACGACTGCTTAACTTAGATATGAAATTCCTAAAACATTTCACTATTAAAGTTAGAGATACAATCGCATCTAAAAGCAAAATGCAATTAAAACTATACTATATATCAGCCTTCCACAACCTGGTTCCCTCAAGAGGTTATCGCAACACCTCCCATCATAATGTAATACTGACAGATATTGCAGATACAAAACCCTCAAGCATATTTTTTAAATAGTTAAGAAGTACACTTCTTTCACTACTTCTTCTTGTTTAAAACAGTCGTGTGGGAAACTGCTCCGAGTGCTACTCCAATGCTTCATCCATTTTGTTTCTCGTCTCTGCTAAGTTGGCAGCTCACCAGATGGTGTCTCCATCACTTTGTAAATGTAGTTTATGAGGTGTTGAGTGAGTCCTGAGGAGAGAACAGAAGGCACAAAGCCAACTTCGAAATCGACTGAAAGAAGAAATGCCAAAGGGAAAAGACAGCAAGGAGAGAAGAATAAACTAAAATGGTAGAGTGGTAAGTCGCCAGCAGTGCTCTGTAAGAGTTGGTGGGTTGTTTCAAGTATTTGGAGAGCACACGCAGAACCAATTTCAGCTGAATGTGAGGAAAACGCTTGAAGCATCCGTTGCATTGAGGTATTTCAATTGCTTTTGTTTGATTTGCTCATTGCAAATGGCTGAAAGTCTGTGAATTTTGATAGTAAACCTGATTTGCAATGGGGGTTGAATAATTTTGATTGCAAAAGCCCATAAAAGTAATAAAAGAACCTGTATATTTGAAGCTAAATAGAAATATTATGAAACTTCAAGAAGCCTCCAGTGCCCCCCCCTGAAAGGAAACAAAACCAATGTAAACCCTGTACACTTGGAACCTCTCCCCACTCAAAAGGTAGGTGTATTCTGGATTTGAACTCAGGGGTTATGGCTGAAATCATGTCACTTCAGCCATAGACTTGCTAGATGGTTGCTGGATAGTTCCCTGTCTTGTCTCAGATTCACACCTGTAGAACAAGCAGTTGTGGGAAATGCCATCCCAGTTCCTGTGGTGACGCTGCTAACTCTGAAAGGTAAGGTGGAAGCAGATATCTTTAAAGGAGAATAACTTCTTCATTCAGCCTGCCACTGATATGCGAACGAGACACAAATTAATCTGAACATAGAGCTGTACAGGAATTAAATATTGCATCAAATGACGTTTCTAATTTTAAAATACTTGATACACTGCATGTTAATTTCATTTTGTCTGCTTCCTTTAAAAAAGAAAAAAAATCTTTTGTGTCTGGGAGAGAGAGAACCGAGGCATGGTTTGTAATGTATTGTACTGTTTTTTTAAAAACGTGTCTGGGTGCCGTTTGAGCAAACGTTATTACTGCTCACCACATCAATTAGCAATTTAATTATTCTCTAGTCCCAGGTGGCCCCTTCTGATTCCCGCTTGATTCCTTTTCCTGAATAGCGAGTAAGCATCTTTCTCATCAGTGCAATGCTTAGCTTCATCAAGGTATCTAATAATACCCAGCAGTATAATTTCACTGGAAGATCAAAGCATAGGTTATGGCAGCGAGTATAAAATGGACAAACAGGGGAACTGAAAAAGCAGTGATTTGATAGTGAGACTCCCATGAAATCCCAGCAATAAGGGGTGTATGAATATACAGTGGTACCTCGCAAGACGAACGCCTCGCAAGACGGAAAACCCGCTAGACGAAAGGGTTTTCCGTTTTGGAGGCGCTTTGCAAGACGAACTTCCCCATGGGCTTGCTTCGCAAGACGACAGCCCATAGGGAAATATCTGGGACAGCGGGGAAGCGCAGTGCGTCTTCCCCACTGTCCTCGGACCTCCTCCGAAGCCGGGCGGTGGGGCGGGAACGCCTCCTCCCGCCGCCGCCGGGCTTCGGAACGATGCTCCAAAGCCGGGCGGCGGGGAGGGAACACCTGCCCCCGCCGCCCGGCTTCGGAACGATGCTCCAAAGCCGGGCGGCAGGGAGGGAACACCTTCTGAAGGCGGGTGGGGGGTGAAAGTCTTTGTTCCCCCCTGCCTGCCTTCCCGGGAGAGCGGAGAAACACAGCGCGTTTCTCCGCTGTCCCGGAGGGCTTTTGAAGGCAGGCGGGGGGGAGCAAAGACTTTCGCCCCCCGCCCGCCTTCAGAAGAGGTCCAGGACCTCTTCTGAAGGCCGGCGGGGGGCAAAAGTCTTTGTCCCCCCTGCCTGCCTTCCCAGGGGCTTTTAAATCGCCCCGGACAGCGGAGAAGTCCTCCGCTGTCCCGGGGCGATTTTAAAATGCCGCCCGCCAGCATTTTAAGATCGCCCGGACAGCGGAGAAGTCCTCCGCTGTCCCGGGGTTTTTTAAAATGCTGGGGGTGGGAAGAAAAGCCCTTGTCCCCCCCCCCAGCCTTCAGAAGAGGTCCGGGGACGGACTGTCCCCGGACCTGGTCTGAAGGCGGTTTCCCTAGGAACGCATTAATTGATTTTCAATGCATTCCTATGGGAAACCGTGCATCGCAAGACGAAAAACTCGCAAGACGAAGAGACTTGCGGAACGAATTAATTTCGTCTTGCGAGGCACCACTGTACTAAACCCTAGAGCAGATTCAGGATCCACACTGATAATAAAGTGTTGTATACTGAAGGCTTTGTTGCACAGCTGTGCAAAATCCATAGTGCTACTATACGGAATAGGATTTTTTCCACAACAGGTGTCCGTTTCAGACAGTGCCGGTTTTACGTATAAGCTAATCAAGCTATAGCTTAGGGCCCCACTCTCTTGGGCGGCCCCAAAAAAAATTAAAGGAAAGAAAACCTGGATGTACATTTCCAAAATATAAGATAAAAAGCAAATAAAATAAAACCTACATACAGCAACAGTGTTTTGTGTTGTGTAGGCTCCTATGATGTAAGGAATGGGCCCCGCCTGCTAGCCTGCTCCCTAAAATATCGCTGGTTTTTTCATTTCTATATATAGGGTACCTACATTCTGCATGGACTAGTTGCATAGCAACATGTAGAAATGACTTTAGATACCTATTAGGTCCATAAAGTACCATATAGCATATATTCAACACGAAAAACAGCAGCAATTTGTTGTTGACAAAGGACAGCTGGACGTATAAAGGGCCCCATTACCTTCAGTAGCTTAGGGCCTCATCAAACCTAAATCCAGCCCTGGTTTTGGAATACACTACTCACCTTCTCATCCTGACAAAGTATCAGGGCCAGATTAAACCCTTTGGAGGCTCGTAGACAGTTGAAATCTCGGGGGGGGGGGGCTTGTGTGTGTGTGCTCGAATGGGATAACATTGAACTAAGAAAGCTTGATTGTACTTTTCTTTCAAGACCAAATCAACATTATTTTGATCTATTGTCACAGGCCCCCTAAAAGGCATAACATAACTACTGGTAACTGGGAACACTGGCCTGGGGGCGCTCCAATTGGAGAATAGCCTACTCTCACATGTCCCTTAGCCTCATTTCATAAGCCTTCTACACATGATAAGTGCAGACCTTTGGGAAGAGAGAACTGTCTCTTTCCCAGCAGCCCACTAAGTGGGTGTCAGAAAGAGTAAGAGAAAAGCGATGGCTGTATCTACTTTTTGATATATATATTTTTAGTCTAAAGGCCACATTCCTTTTTGGGGGCCACATGGCGGTGATGGGCAAAGCCAGAGACAAAGGTGGGTAGGACAATACATGCAAATTTTATGTTTCCATTTCTGCAGTGGACTGGTTTCTTCACACACTTGCATACCCTTCTCTATCCTCCATTCAGGGAAGCAAAAGGCATTGTCAGAATTGAGAAACACATTCCAGCCAGGCTCAAACACTCAAGGAACATGTGAAGCAGAGCTTGTGAGAGAGGCTGTGGCTCTGTGAGGGGGCGTGGTATGAAGAGGGTCCTGGAAGCTATATGGAGAGCTTTGCAGGGCCAGATTTGGCCCCTGGGCTTTGCGGTTCCCCATCCCTGCTTTGCGGTGTGAACAACAGTACTCTGCTTGTACTCTTCCAGATCTTGCCCCCCAACTCTGTGGCCCTCAGCCCCTGGAATTAAGCACCTAGGGACATGGGCAAATGGGAAAGCAGATAGGCTCCAAACATCCCCCTCTATAATATTCAAAAAATGCTACCAGATGGAGTTAGGGCCGTCAAGAGTTTAGTTTGTAAAATAAATGGCACTTTTTAATAGGTTTAGCAGTTGCACATGTAGTGTGGCTGATAAATATTTACTCATTAGAATATTTACGTTGGTTGTGTGAGACAATTTTTATCACCATATTGTGTATAATTAAGTTTACTACCACCCTAAAGCTGCTTGGCACAGACTATGAGCAGTCATTTATTTAGTACTGAGGCTACATCTTTAGGCTCTTGGGTCAGTATTCTTTATTTGTGCTATGTACTAGATTATAAAATATGCCTATTTTTGTTGTGTGCTGTATGGAGACACTGCTATAGGCATAGGGGCCCACTCGATGGGGCTGAGGACACCTCAGTCCTCCACCCCAAAGTATGTGGAGACAGGGCTGAGCCCCCTAATCTTGAGGGACTGGGCCTTGTCAAGCCTCCCTGCAGTGGTGGCAGGCCTCACTGGGCCACACAGCCTCCTCCCGATGCGTGTGACATCACACATGTGTGCACTGCATGTGTGATGTCACACGTACACGACAAACTCCCCCAGTGTTGGGCGGAGCTCAGGACCAGTGGCTCTAGAGCAGCAGCTCGGTGGTAGAGGGTCTCTTTTGCATGCAGAGGGTCTCAGGTTCAATCCCTGACATGTCCAGGTAGGACAAGAAACCCTGTGAAGTTGCTTCCAGTCAATACAGAAAATGGTGAGCTAGATGGAGCAATGGTCTGACTTGATCTAAGGCAGCTTCCTAGGTTCCTGTGCAATTTAGGCTGCAGTTCTATACTTACCTACCCATATTTCTGAATAAGCATGGGTAGGATTCCTCTGGTAGTGGAAGTGTGCTTTGCTTGCTCAACTACACCACATTATTCAGAAAATGTGATTCAACTCTAGTAAGCCCAAAGGAATTGGACCATGTAACCTCCCTTGACTCCATGGACTGTAGAAAGTAAGTGTGGCAGGATGGTTAGAGTTTTGGACTAGGTGTGGGGAGAGCTGTGTTTAAATCCTCCTGCAACTAGGAAGCTTCCTGTGTGATCCTCAGCCAGTTATTATCTCTCAAGCTAACCTGTGAATGAAAGGAGGGGGTGAAATAAATAAACAAACAAGCTGAAATGTTATGAATCTCCATGATCTTTCAAGAATCCCCCCACTATGCTGCTTCTGTCTAAAAGAGATCCACAATTAAGGAGCATATAGGACCTCTTTCATGATTGTTAAGGGTAAAGGAACCAGTTTGGTCAGATCTTGCCCTGACATGCCCTTTGTTCACTGGCAACTCAATAGCTACCTTTGTGAATGTGCAAGAAAGAAGGGAAGGTAAATTCCTCTTGCCCTTGAGATAGCCAAACCCCACACTTCTTAGGACTTCGGAGAACTATAAAAATAGGCCTGAAGACATGTCAACATGCTATCCTGAGTCTGTTGTCATTTCCAAACTGTCTACCTGCAGCAGTTCCATGTAGTGCCTATTACAACAAGAGTCTAATTTTGAGGTCATGCACAGCTCAAAGAGTCTGTGTTTTCTCTGGAAGCAAGGAAACGAGGAAAGAGCCCCCGCCACTTGTATGTTCCTCATGGTATCATTTTTATACAGTCAGATAGCACGAATCACACTGCATAGATTAGCTGCTTGTATGTGACCACACACACACGCTCACGTATCTGAAACAGATTGAGACGATGAGTCACACAGTACTTGGAAGCATTTCCCAACTAATGAACTAATTTGCTCCTACAGTTCTTTGTTGAAGCTAACATTTTCTGCTTTTATTATGAAGCTGTTAAATTGTACTCATTATGGTCTTTGTTAAGTTTCCCCCTTTTGGTTTTATATGTATTTGTACCAAGTCATTAAAGTAGCAGCTTTGTCCCACAGAGGAGACGTGTGAGGAAAACTATGTGTGTGTTTGTGTGTGGAATAAACAAAGAATGCAGCACTTATTTCCATACACCCTTCACACAGTTTTGAGAGCTGGCCTGCACCAGAGACTGATAAGGACAGTGCCGGCCCTATCATTAGGTAGAGTGAGGTGGCTGCCCCCCAGGCAGCTGATTTTGGCAGTCATGAAAGGGCAGCAACTTGTTAGTTATTTAAGTTATTTTCATGTTAGTGCACAAGTGCGCTTTCTGGGAATAAAACTATCTCCATTGTCAGAAGTAGTATGTTTCAGGATGGGAATCACAAATGGGGAGGGTTGTTCTTTCAGGTCCTGCTTGAAAACTTTCCCTAGCCACCTGGTAAGAGGTTGTTTTTTTTTTAAAAAAAGGTAAAGGACCCCTGGACGGTTAAGTCCAGTCAAAGGCGACTATGGGGTTGCGGCGCTCATCTCGCTTTCAGGCCGAGGAACCGGTGTTTGTCCATAGACAGCTTTCTGGGTCATGTGGCCAGCATGACTAAACCACTTCTGGTGCAACGGAACACTGTGACAGAAACCAGAGCACATGGAAATGCCATTTACCTTCCAGCCGCAGCAGTACCTATTTATCTACTTGCACTGGCGTGCTTTCAAACTGCTAGGTTGGCAGGAGCTGGGACAGAGCAACGAGAGCTCACCCCATTGTGGGGATTCGAACTGGTTACCTTCTGATCAGCAAGCCCAACAAGCTCAGTGGTTTAGACCACAGTGCTACCTGTGTCCACTGTAAGAACAGGAGGCTGGACCAGATAGATGGGCACATTGGCCTGATCCAGCAGGGCTCTTCTTATGTTGTTAAAAGCAATCCACAAAGGTCCACAAACCCCAATAAAATTATATTAAAAACATAAACAAAAGTCTGGCAAGACATAGCGCTCTCCTTTAAAAATGTTATCCCTAACGTTATGCAAACAAAAGGGAAACTAAATAAAATTTACAGATACCTGAATAATATTATATACAAGCATAAATTGTAACAGGGCAGTTGAGTAATTTTCGACTCCTGCCTTAACAGTCATACAGTGGACTTTTAGATTGTAATGTGTATCACCACACTTACTTTGAAATGCGATAAGGCAGCCCTGCTGGATTTTTCTTTTGAAGGAAGGGGCAGGGGCATAGGAAGCAGGTGCGGTGGGGGCAGCCCACCCCGGGTGTCATCCCAGGGTGTGTGTGTGACAAAATCGCCTCTGGGTGGATTGCTGCCGTGTTGCGATCGGCCCCCCAGGTGGATCATGCCACCACATCGATCGCCCCCATGGGCAGATCCCCCTGCCCCTGGATGCACAGCATGGGTGCCGGTTCGGGTGCCCAAGCAGCTAGCTCCGCCACTAGGGAGGGGGCTCTGGTTGCTCAACAGGCCCTGAATAGCTACTCTGAAGTACTGTCCTGATAGGCACTGAGCATTGGGGGGGGGGCACCAGGAGGTATTCAAAAAAGGAATCAGAAATGCAACACCCAGATGCCCCACCAGCATTTTCTGTAGCAGCAACAATCCCATGCCATCAAATTTCTTGTTGATTGCGCTTAAGGTTAAATGTACGTTTTGTACTAAGCAAATGGGACGATTGAGTTGACCGTTCCTTCATTAGATCACAGGATTATACATGATAATGAAGAAGTACCAAATTAAAGTGACAAATATTAATGACCGCTAGCTAGATATGTGCTATGAAAGTGGGCCGAGCAATCCAGTAGGAAGTGGGGTTGAGGGGCATTCCATGGCAGAACAAGCACAGCATCTAGTCAGCCAGATGGAATTTTTTTCCTCCAGCCTTTTCCTTCTCTTCCCCATCCTGCTTCTGCTTCCAATGGACCACAGTTGGAGAGAATAGGTTACTGCAATGCCAAGACTGGTACAGTGGTGCGCCGCAAGATGAATGCCTCGCAAGACGAAAAACTCGCTAAACGAAAGGGTTTTGCGGTTTTTGAGCTGCTTCGCAAGACGAATTTCCCTATGGGCTTGCTTCACAAGACGAAAACGTCTTGTGTTTTTTGCAAGTTTGTTTCCTTTTTCTTAACACCGTTAATACAGTTGCGACTTGACTTCGAGGAGCAACTCATAGAACGCGGTGTGGTAGCCTTTTTTGAGGTTTTTGGTGATTTTTGAAGCTTTTCCAAAACTTTTCCGACACCGTGGTTCGCAAGACGAAAAATTCGCTAGACGAAAAAACTCGCGGAACGAATTAATTTCGTCTTGTGAGGCACCACTGTATAATTTTGGGACCTGTTTGGGGACATGTCAGGGAGTGGAACACAACACATCTCTGGAACAGACTATTTCAGCCCACCCTGCTGGCAGTCCACCACTGGCCAGACAGCAATAGCACTGGAGATTTCTACCACAGTTGTGCTACTCTCTCATGTTGCACGGAGTGGGTCTGGGGCTCCAGTGGTGAATGTGCCACCTTGCTAGAAGGTCTCCTTCTCCACTAGCAGAGTAGCACTTCCACCACATCCTATCTCTGCCCAGTGTGCTTTTGGAAATCATAGCATTATGCCCCAATTTACATTACTCTAATGAAAATGCAAAAATGTAACAAGCCTGGCTACTCAGTTCTCCCCTTCTAGAGAACAAGGCACATCCTTGCTCATCATTTATTTCAGATTATGCCTTATTCAGAAAGGCTCAGCAAACTATACCACAATTTTAGGTTCTGCCAAGTCTGGTGATTTTTTATTTTTATTTTTTCCCCTGATTCCAATTATCTTTCTCATTTTAGAAAGCTCTATGCAGTTTACCACTGAGGGTGGAGGGCTTATGAAAGATATAAACGTGTGTTGTTGTAATAAAGAAATCTATTTGTTCACAAACACAAACCTGATGCACGCAGAGAAATTAAGCATCTATCAGGCCTTCTATGCCAAGCCTACCAAATTATTTTCAAGGGACATTCATCGCTAGCTGGCAGTTGGCAGCAACAAGACTGACCCAGTGATGATTTAGATGAGCCAGGAAAATAGAATGAGTTGCAGAAAAAGTGCTGAACATATCTAAATATAAAATTTGCTGTGGCCATCCGAGCTGACTCAGCAGAAAGCTTTACATTTGAACTCCCCCCCACCTGCCATTAGTTTTTTATTTTGTTATTCACATTGCTTATCTTTGCAGGTACAGAACAGAGGAATGCGACAGCTCAAGTAATCATTTCTTACTTTGGTTTAAGCCAGTTGACGAGATTTTCAAGCACAATTCACCTATAGGATAACAATATTGATTTTAGACTCCCCTCTCCCTGCAACGTTCTGCTGAGGAATTTTAGATGCTGACAGTTTTGCAGGCCCCAATGCACAGAAACAGAATAGGTTAAAGCTTCTTTCCCACTACTGTACTGCCAGGTCAGGAAGAGTTTAATTTGTTTCATAATTTCTACATGCAAGGCATTTAAAGGCACAGCATCAGCCGCAAGAAAGAGGTTCAGAGCCCTAGAGGGAATTTGAGGTGGGGGAGGAATCTGGTTCAGTTCACCTGTAAAGAAGAGCTTAGTTCATTCACAGTTCCTGAAAGGAAGAGCAGGCGGGTTTCAGGCAAGGCAGATCCACCATAGACCATTGCTTCACCCTAGCCTATTTAATTGACAAATATGCCAAAAAATCCCGTGGGGTGCTATACGCAGCCTTTATCGATCTAAAGGCTGCCTTCGATTCAATTCCACGTGCAAGACTCTGGGACAAATTGAGCGCATCAAGTATAGACAAAAGACTATTATTTCTGATCAGCTGTTTGTATAAAGACACGGTGTTGTATGTAAGAACTTCGTTAAATGGCCATCTCATAGGACCAGTTCCTGTCAGCAAGGGGGTCAAGCAAGGTTGCATCCTGGCCCCAGTTCTATTCAACTTTTACATCAATGATATGGTTAACTGTTTGTCATCTCCGGACTTCCATGCCCCCAAACTGGCTGACAAATCAATATCCGTGCTTTTGTATGCTGATGATGCGGTACTCCTATCTCGAACAAGAATAGGCTTAAATAGGCTCATAGGTGAATTTTCAGCATACTGTAGGAGAGAGCAACTGGTAATAAATTATCAGAAAACAAAAATCATGGTTTTTGGAAGGAAATGCAGACAGTACAGCTGGAGGATGGATAACCAGACAATCGAACAGGTTAAAGCCTTTAAATATCTGGGTATCGTCTTCCAGTCAACCGGGTCCTGGGACGTCCATCAAAAATATGCCAAAGAAAAAGCAGCTCAAAGTATTAAGATGCTGTTGCGCTTCTTTTACACGAAGGGGGGCAGATATATTCCAGCAGCCTTTGAAGTCTTTCAGGCAAAACCTCTGGCGCAGTTACTGTATGGGGCACAAATCTGGACGGGGAACCACTGCTCAAGTCTTGAAACTGCTCAGTCTAAATTCCTAAGGCAGATATTCGGCGTCCCCTCCTGTGTCCCAAACGCAGCTTTACGACTCGAGGCCTGTCTTCCATCTGTAGAAAATCAGACCTGGCAAAGAACACTCAACTATTGGCTTTGTCTTAATCTAAATCCACCCGGTCTACTGCCTCTAGTAATGCAAGACCCTCATAAAAGCATGTGGTTCAAAACCGTGCATCAAAAACTCCTTACATGCGGTCTGCATTCGCAATCCCTACTATCAATGGGCCTCATTAAAGCAAAGAGTCTAATAGGCCAGCGCCTGAAAGACATTGAACGGCAAAACAACCTGACTATTTTAAAGAAAATGTGCCCATGGTATACTTACTTTCCCCCTTCCCACTTTGACTTCCCAGCTTCATATCTGTTTAAACTAACCATCCCAAAATACAGACGCGCCTTTACATTGGCTAGATGGGATGTTCTTCCCTCAGCTGTACTCGAAGGTCGTTACCAAAAGACTCCATTTGAAAAACGACTCTGCCCATGTAGAGATGGTAACACGGAAACAGTGTCCCACGTCCTCCTATCCTGCCCCCTTTATAAAGACCTAAGGAATGAGATTATTACTCCACTCATTCTCCCCAACCCCGGCCGTCCACAAGATATTATGCTGTTCTTTCTCTTATCTGATACGGATAGCCAGACAACAGAGAAGGTCGCAAGGTACATCGAGAGAGCTGTGAAACTGAGGGCCACCATCTGAGTGACAGACTTGTTCATCTGACGGACCTCCTTTTGTTTGTTTCTATCCCCTTTTCATGTTTTTCCTATTTTATTTTTAATTCTTGTATAGCTGTGGTCTGTTGGCTTTGCTAATAAAGTTCTGATCTGATCTTCCTGAAACTGGAGCACCACCATTCTTCGAAATTCACTCTTCTCTGAATTTTGCAATCAGCTACAAATCTATCAACAATGGCATTGTCTGATAACAGTAACATTTTCTAACATTTTTATCAATGAGAATATCATATCAGCCTTGCAGAAATGAAGTTATACTTCATCCAGAGCATTCCTTTTATCTATCAGGCTAGTAACTTTATCCAAAAAGCAGGGTTGTTCATTTCATTGCTTTATGGAACTGAAGCCAGTATCTACTACTAAACTGGGTTAGGGGGGAAAACAAAACATGCACCCCAATTTCATATTAAAACATTTACCTCCTGGCAAATAGAAGGGGAAGAAATGGAGGCAGCGACAGATTAAAATTTCTTGACTTCAATGATTACTGCAGATGGTGACAGCAGTCACGAAAGTAAAAGACGCCTGCTTCTTGGGAGAAAAGCAATGACAAACCTAGACAGCATCTTAAAAAGCAGAGACATCACCTTGCCAACAAAGGTCCGTACAGTGGTACCCCGCAAGACGAATGCCTTGCTAAACGAAAAACCCGCAAGACGAAAGGGTTTTCCGATTTTTAGAGGCTTCACAAGACGAATTTCCCTATGGGCTTGCTTCGCAAGATGAAAGCCCATAGGGAAATCTCCCAGACCTGTCCTGAAGGCTTGTGGTGGGAGGTCCGGGAACAGAGGAGAAGGCGCGCAGCGCTTCTCCTCTGTTCCCGGGGCTTGCGGTGGGAGGAGGGTTTTTCCTCCCCACCGCCAACATTCAGAACAGCATTCTGAATGTTGGCGGTGGGGAGGAAAGCCCTCCTCCCACCGCAAGCCTTCAGGACAGGTCCGGGAACAGAGGGGAAGGCGCGCAGCGCTTCTCCTCTGTTCCCGGACCTGTTTTGAAGATTTGCGGTGGGAGGAAGGTTTTCCTCCCCACCGCCAACATTCAGAAGGCTGTTCTGAAGGCTGGCGGTGGGAAGAAAAGCCCTTCTCCCCCGCCAGCCTTCAGAACAGTTCCCGGAGGGCTGCCTAGGCTGCGGATAGCAGCATGCTGCCCCGCGCAAGGGGCGCTCTTAAGCAGAGCGCCCTTCGCGCGGGGCAGACATTCGCAGCTTGGGGAGCCCTGCAGGACTTCCCCGCAGGGCTCTCCAAGCTGCGGATAGCAGCCTGCTGCGCCTATCCGCAGCTTGCAGAGCCCTGCGGGGAAGTCCTGCAGGGCTCCCCAAGCTGTGAATGTCTGCCCCGCGCGAGGGGCGCTCTGCTAAAGAGCGCCCCTCGTGCGGGGCAGCAGGCTGCTATCCGCAGCTTGGAGAGCCCTGCGGGGAAGTCCTGCAGGGCTACCCAAGCTGCAGATGTCTGCCCCGCGCGAGGGGCACTCTGCTAAAGAGCGCCCCTCGTGCGGGGCAGCAGGCTGCTATCCGCAGCTTGGAGAGCCCTGCGGGGAAGTCCTGCAGGGCTCCCCAAGCTGCAGATGTCTGCCCCGCGCGAGGGGCACTCTGCTAAAGAGCGCCCCTCGTGCGGGGCAGCAGGCTGCTATCCGCAGCTTGGAGAGCCCTGCGGGGAAGTCCTGCAGGGCACCCCAAGCTGCAGATGTCTGCCTCGCACTGGGCAGCAGGCTGCTATCCGCAGCCTAGGCAGCCCTCCGGGAACTCTTCTGAAGGCTGGCGGCGGGACAAGGGCTTTTCTTCCCACCGCCAGCCTTCAGAAGGCTGTTCTGAAGGCTGGCGGTGGGGAGAAAAGTCCTTCTTCCCCCGCCAGTCTTCAGAAGAGGTCTGGGGACAGACTGTCCCTGGACCTGGTCTGAAGGCGGTCTCCATAGGAACGCATTAATTGATTTTCAATGCATTCCTATGGGAAACCGTGCTTCGCAAGACGAAAAACTCGCAAGAAGAAAAAACTTGCGGAACGAATTAATTTCGTCTTGCGAGGCACCACTGTATAGTTAAAGCTATGGTTTTCCCAGTAGTGATGCATGGAAGTGAGAGCTGGACCATAAAGAAGGCTGATTGCCGAAGAATTGATGCTTTTGAATTATGGTGCTGGAGGAGACTCTTGAGAGTCCCATGGACTGTAAGAAGATCAAACCTCTCCATTCTTAAGGAAATCAGCCCTGAGTGCTCACTGGAAGGGCAGATCCTGAAGCTGAGGCTCCAGTATTTTGGCCACCGCATGAGAAGAGAAGACTCCCTGGAAAAGACCCTGATGTTGGGAAAGATGGAGGGCACAAGGAGAAGGGGATGACAGAGGACGAGATGGTTGGACAGTGTTCTTGAAGCTACCAGCATGAGTTTGACCAAACTGTGGGAGGCAGTGAAAGACAGGAGTGCCTGGCTTGCTCTGATCCGCAGTATGGGGGTGTTGGGGGGCTATTTTGCAGAGTGTTCTCTGGCATGCAAAGGAAAAGAATGTAAAGGATCAGAACCAGTGCTTTTTTCTATTAAAAAAAATACGTTTAGGGGTACTCTCATTTTCCTACTCATATTGAAATATTGCCCCTCAATGAAGCCAAGCTTAGATTCACAAAATGTTTAGGGATATGTGTACCCCTGTGTCCCCCCAGAACACTGATCAGAACATAATAAGAGTTGTCCCTTATACAGTTCCTTTATACAGCCACAGAGAAAGTGATATTGGATCTTTTGAGAAAAATAGTGTGGTCTGAGTATGCTCCGCTTGAGTTATAATGAGCCAAGCCTGGGAGAAGATCTGATAGCATTTTTGTTTGTGCACTGTTATTTTCTCAGTAAATCAAACCAAACCCCAGGAAGGAGGCGAGTTACAGCTCTGAAGAGTATCAAGCATTTTCTTTTCTTTTTTGAAGAAAATAGAAAAGATTTCAGCTCACAGAGTAGTATTTTGTCTTCTGGATCTCCGAGGGCACCTTGCCGTATTTGCCTGCCTTTCTTTCAGATAGAAGATTGCCTGAGGCAATGCCAGGCTTCAGCTTCGCCTCCAGAAGTGCATAGCTGTGGCCCAGTCAATGGTTATCTAGTTTCACACTTCCCACACTACTCCAGTTGCCTTAAATAATAACAAGAGTTTCTGAAGAGTGTGTGGTTCAAGGTTGTTCTTTCCACAGGGCTCCGTCCCACTCCCAATCCAAACGTTGGAGCTTGTGATTGCACTCAGTTGCACTCATGTTCTGCTCATGGGCTTCCTGCAGGCATCTGATTGGCCACTGTGAGAACAGGATTCTGGACTTAGTGGGCCTTTGGCTGGATCCTGCAGGTCTTTCTTATGTTCTTATCCTATATACAGGCAAGGAAATTGGAAGTGTTCCAGCTGCACACAAATAAAATGCTGCTGCTGCTGCTGATGGGAGGCCAGGTGCACAGTGCATTTCCTGCTCACCAACCACTCTTGGTGCCTAGGACTGCCTAATTTGTGTATTTTATGTAGTAGACAGAAGACCCATGGGCGAGGCTCCTGGGATGTATGAGTGCAGATTTGGCTGTGCACTTATATAGGAAATTCTTCCATTGTAACCTGACTGAGAGGTGGGGAAGGAACAGGTCAAGACAAGCTCCTGGCAACAAAATGATCCACGCTTTGAAAGTACAAAGAGCAAACTTGAACACAGTTCTCCATCCTATTGATTTAAGCAACCTATGTGCATGGAGTTGTATGCTGGACTGCAGCCATCAGGTCTAGCCAAACGTTATTACTTAATTCAGATCTGCAGAGTCAGGGCTATGTTTGAAGTTCACAAAAAAATAAAAGGACGGGTATGTGAGCCAAGACCATCACAATCACAAGGCAGGCTAAAGATAGCCTGCTTAATTGAAGGGTGACAAATTGCATCCAAATGTCTGCTACCTTGGGAATGATCTTTCAAGATGGCCCTGGGCACACCTATCACACAGAGGTTTCTTACAAGTTCTGAGGATATGGGCCTGCTTGGGCAGCCCTCAGAGGGCAGACTAACATATTGAACTAGAATCAGGACTAAGGAGTAAGGGTTGACACAGGTAATTGTGTCCAGTGCAGTGGGATCCTCAGGGCAAAATCAGGAAGGCTATATAAAGAGGCAACCCAGTATCCAGCCTAACCTAGGTATATATGTACATGTCATAGGTCATATTTCTCCCTAACTCTTAAGACCCTTTTATAGGCAGGAGCAGCCTTCCATCCAGAATCCATCTCTGTAGTTCTCAGATCTGTGGTATAGTTTGGTTAAAACCAGACATTTATATCTGGCAGAGAGAGTGAGAGCAAGAGAGAATATATATATAAATTCCTGGGTAGCCTACACTTGCAAATCAGTCCTTCTAAGGTTTTGTATTATTAATGTAGAAGTAACTCACCCATAGAATAATCTTTGAATTCCATTGCCTCTGAGAGTTACCATTTCTGCTTTGCACAATATGACCCTGACGTTGACTGAATGGAGGATGTTAATAAGATAAAAAATGCAACAGCTAGGAACTGGGGCGGGGAGGGAGGGAATGCAACCTTCAAACCTTCTTTAGAATTCAGAACGATCTGATTCTTCCCACTGCCTCATCATATCAGGGGCTGAGGAGGGGTGGAGACCACCTTCCCATCCTGACCCTTCCAGGGAGGAGGAAGAGGAAGACAGTATAGATTTACAACAAGGGTTTGAGGGAGGTCACGGCTCAGAGGCAGATGAGGGGGAAAGTGATGGGAGAGGAAGAGCAGGCAGAGCCAGAGCAGCAGCTGGCTGACACATTTTTACTAGAAAGCATTCCAAACTCTCCATCTCCGAGCCTTAAAAGTAGGAGAGCAAAGAGCTCAAAGACAGAGGGCATGTAGCAGCACCTGTAGAAGTGACAAATGAGGAAGTGGGAGAAGATTCACTCAGGACCACACCATTATCCAAGTGGCTGGGTTCTATAGCTTCTCTCTGTAAAGTTTGAAATAAAAAAGGACTGTAAGAAACTTTTCCTCATCTTTATAATTTCCTGGGCAACTAGCCGGGAGCCGCTGACAGCACCCTGACACGTAACTTCTTTCCCTTTCAATTTTCTGATGCTTTTATAAACAAAGGTTAACCTTGCTCTTGGCTTTACATGAGGCTACTTTCAGAATACATGCTAACAACAACGGAGCATATGTGCCCTGCCTGTCTCCTGTACCCTTTGTGCTGTGAAACTGCTCGTTTAAAGAGAGGTATCGTTGAACAGAGCAGACAGACAATGCATTTTTGATGGCTCACAAAGCCCCAGGAAGTCAGAAAGAGAAGCAGAGTAAGTAAATTGCAGCTATAAATAAACATTGCTAACGTACCAGGTCAAAAATAGATTCTGAAATGAAGCAGGAAGAAAGACCATAAAAATATCATTTGGGTAAAGCCATAGAACGGTCCCCCTCCCACCACCATTCCCGCTCCTGATAATTGTTCTGGGGCATTGAACAAGACAACATTTTATGCTTTCCCCTCAGTAGTGGTACGTTTAGGGCAAACTTTCAGGGTCAACGTCTTTATGGGTGAGAGGGAGCATTGTTGACCCACTACACCGTTATAGTTTGCTTATTTACAGGTGTAATAAATAATTTTTATTTATTTCTTTATTTATACCCCACCCATCTAGCTGAGTTGCCCCAGACACTCTGGGCAGCTTCCAACACATATAAGAACATAATAAAACATCAAACATTGATAGCAACAATCTGAGCCAATATAAAAAGTCACAATAACTTTAAAATAAGCAACCAATTATCAAATAAAGCAATATTCAATAATCCATTAGAATCTAATCAGTGCTTTTTTTCTTTAAAAGTGTTTAGGGATACTCTCATTTTGACTCAAGAAAATCACCATTTTATAGTCCAGATCGGGGGAAATAAATACAGTAAATGGACAAAAGTACTTAGATTCACAAAATGTTTAGGGGTATGTGTACCCCTGCATCCCCCCAGGAAAAAAGCACTGAATCTAATAGTAAACAGTAAGCATCTGAGTAGATAGTACAATACACTTTATTTACAAACTAGTACAACTGTGGCAGGGTGCGGAAGGAACCACACAGTAAGCTAGTCTCAAAACAGCAGCAGCACCCACAACTCCAGGGGGCCATGAGTGCTTGGGCACCTATAGTAATATAGTAATATAGTCAGTGAGCAAAGCTGGAGAGAGGCAGGCAGGCAGCCAGCCAGCCAGCCTCTGTGGTGCTGCCTCCGAGAGAGAAGCAGTTCAGCTCTGCCCACTGCAGCCAGCTAGCAAGTCACTCTTTTCTGGGGTGTGTGTGGCTTGGATACCGAGTCTGAGCCCTTCCCTGTGGGAAATGATGCCTTGCTGGCTGCAGAGAGGAAGAGGAGCTGCTCTCAGCCGCCACAACACGTGCATGCGGCATCACATACACATGCCTGCACATAGTGTGACGTCACACACACTACATTCAGGTGTGTGCATGTGACACTGCACATCCATGTTATGGCAGCGGGCATCCACAATCCAGAGGGCAAGATGGCACCTCTGGTAGCACCCCAATGTCCTAAAACTCCCAACTCAAACTGATTTTGCATTTTCAAGCCCTGCCTTTGCAGGTCCGGCAAGATGATGGCCATATTGGGAGTCATACATTGAAATATACTCAGAGTCGAGAGTGGATTTCATGCGCTTTATTCAGCTCATAGTGGTGAGGAGGAATGAAAGTCCCCTCAAAGTACCTGCTTTATATACATTATTTATACAATGGGCTGCACGTGATTGGCTAATTCGGGAATTCTACTGTAGGCCAATCAGGTTGTGGATTCACTTCCATCTGGAGCCAGATTGGGAGGCTCCTGAAGACCAATCATACTGCTGCATTGTTCTAGGACCAATCAGACTGCTGCATTCTGAATCCTACTGTTCTAGGACCAATCAGACTGCTGCATTTTGTATCCTATTGTTCTAGGACCAATCAGACTGCTGCATTTTGGATCCTATTCAACTCAGTACATAACATACATTTAAAACACTCTTATGCTACTTTAGCTACACTAATAAACCCCAACACATCTCTACTGGTTTTTCTTCATTTCTATTTATGTGGCATATTTCTCGACCATCATTCTTTAGGGATATAGACCCCAGGTGACCCATTTAGCAACATTTGCTATTTGGCTGATAGGTAAAGAAGGATAAGGATCCGATGCACTGGCCTTTGATGCATTCTCAGGCAACTGCGCTAAAATAAGGATGCATGTGATCCCCAGCACAGAGATTTATCTCTTAGCAGGGGTGGGGAAACCTGTGGCCTTACTGATGTTGTTGGACTACAACTCCCATCATCCCTAACCATCAGCCAAAGACATCTGAACAGTTTCCCCACCAATGGCTGATAGATAGATATCAGCGAAGGGAGCTGAAATCAAGCTGGGGGAGCAATTCTAGCTACTCGTGCCAACAAGACGTGACACATACAAAAGGGAAAATGGGGGCTATGACTTGCCAGGTACCTGGGACTGTCCATTGCAGACAGGGAAAGCTGGAGTGTACAATCTCTGTGTTTGACACTGCATATCTCAATTTGCCTGTCCAACCATAGGCTCTAATCAATCAATTCCAGGGCAAACATAGACCATTTCGGAGCTTCAGCCCTCAAAGTAACTTGGGAGAACAGAACAGGATGAATGCAGCAACTTGAAGCAGCCAGGTGTTCAATGTATTCTGTTGCTTCAGCTGGAAAGGAACAAGGTTTAATTCAGTCGCAGTTGCCATAAAGTAGTTCTGGGTTCTGTCAAGAGCCATGCTAATGGCAGAAGGCTGGCGGAGAGAATTCTGGCAGTCTGGGGAGGCTAATGACATGCAGATTGAGTTTATTTGCATTCATTCGAAGGGAAGAGGAAAACAAGAGCATTGCTCTCCCCCCACAGAGGTTAGGAGACTTGCTGGTTGTCTCTGAGAATCTTGCAAAGGGATTAGAAATGCTGATGCACAAGGGAGCAAATCAACCTGAGAAAATTAATTCTTTCAGCAAGCCTTAAGCGGGTTTCTCCCCACCCCAGATATGATATTGAAATTGCCTTTGAGTCACACTCACAATAAATGTGCAAATGGCAACTGGTTGTGAATCCTATGCTCAGCAGCTGGGTTCTACTGTTCCAAATCATTCCCTGCAGGGAACTTACTGGTGAAGCAAACACCTGCATCTTTCCCATCTCAACAGCTTCAAATGGGGTTGCCTTGATTCACATTCTTGAAATCTGGTGTGCAGGCTGCATTGTAAGGCAGGTGATGATTCTGTCCAATGGGAGCTCTCCTTTCAATACAAAAAGCAGCGCTTGAGGGGATTTCCATCAGGACCATGATGGGTTGGAGGGATGTTAAACTCTCTCTCCTCATCCATTGCGCTCCCCATTCTGCTACCTGATTCATCAGAGGCTTTAAAAATTATTATTTTTTAACATGCTTCTTAAATGCGATGGCATTAGAGAAGAAAGGTGTAATCAGGTGCACGTCCCCCATTTCCTTCTCCTCTGATCTATGAGGCATCTCAAATATATTGATAAAGAAATGAGACTTTTAAAAAAGGAGAGAGAGAAGCTTCACTGAGACAATCACTGAGCAGCAGCAACTGAGCCTTGTGTGTTGTGTGGAATACAAATTAAAATGGAAACAGTTGCCCAGATGTGGAATATCATTTCGATTTCAAGGTTCCATCCAAACTTCAGGTCGTGCTGTTATAAAGAAAATGGTCCGATGGAATTTTTGCCTTGCTTCAGAAACACCCTCCTACTGATATGCTGAAAATGGATGCCATATTAATTTTAACGAAACCTGTGCCCTATTTTGCCTTGAGCTTTCCCCAGAAAATATATAACGATCTCTCTGTACTGTATAGGAATGTTGCTTTTTCTGTCACTCGAGAGAGCCGAAATAGAATTGCTGTCCTCCTTCCTGATCACGTTGTCTCCGTACGCAGTTCTGCAGCAAAGACTAGAGGGGAAAGGGGTTGGTGGAAAGCAAAGGAACCACCTTTACTTGTGCACAGAGTGTCAGCGCAATTCTCAGATGTGCATGTGGACTTTGAACGCTTGTGGGTTGATTTCTTCTGATCTAAAACGTACATGTTCATGAGGATTTTTCTGAAGAAAACTTCCAAGTGCTGAGGGATGAATCAGATGATACATCTTCCCTGATGAGGGCCATAACATTGTGGGTGTTGAGAGTGCACCAGTCTCTCTTGGCTTTGATGTCCATACAGAGAACAAAACATCTAAGGCAGCCTTTCTCAACCTGTGGGTCCCCAGATGTTGTTGAACTACAACTCCCATCACCCCTAGCTAGCAAGGCCAGAACTCAGGGATGATGGGAGTTGTAGTCCAACAACATCTGGGGACCCACAGGTTGAGAACCCCTGATCTAGGGACAGCCCTATGCACGTGAAATCTAGTGTGCCAAAGCCATATGATCAATTGCCAGATTTTACTGAGGAAGCAGACCACAAACATTAAGCCATCAACAGATTAACATGCCTGAGTCAGTATGCTGGGGCTCAGGCCATGCTATGGCAACGTACACAGTATAGCTTTAAAGCACATTTGAAGCACATTCTTTCCCTCACAGAATTCTGGGCACTGTAGTTTGTTAAACAAAGGGTAAACTACAGCCTCCAGAATTATTTGAGGGAGAGAATATGCTTTAAAGGTATATTGTGTATGTAGCCTGGAGCACACCTGTAATTTTATTCCCACCACTACAAAATTTTGATTAATAATTCTAAATTTACTTGAGCAAATTATGTTCCACTTTCTTCTTTGAATGACTATTGTGAGTACAAGATAGAAGTGAAATCAGTTGTCAGCTGATCACATCATCATCATCATCATCATCATTTAAAAATTGTATACTGTCTTTCACAACATAAAATTACAATATAAAAACCACAAAATACATAGCAAAAATAAGAATAAAATAAAATAGAAATATAGAAATAGAAATAATAATAACAACAAAGCAATAGCCCCCCCAAAAAATAATAATTAAAAGGGCATTTTGGATGCCAGTCACCCAAAGGCCTGGGTGAAGAGGAATGTTTTGCCTGGTGCCTAAAGGTGTATTATGAAGGCACCAGCTACACCTCCCTGGGGAGAGCATTCCACAAATGGGGAGCCACTGCAGAAAAGGCCCAGATAGGTTCATGTGGGGAGAGGCAGTCCTTGAGGCATTGTGGTCCAGAAGAAGAAGAAGAAGAAGAAGAAGAAGAAGAAGAAGAAGAAGAAGAAGAAGAAGAAGAGTAGTAGTAGTAGTAGTAGTAGTAGTTTGGATTTGATATCCCGCTTTATCACCACCCGAAGGAGTTTCAAAGCAGCTAACATTCTCCTTTCCCTTCCTCCCCCACAACAAACACTCTGTGAGGTGAGTGGGGCTGAGAGACTTCAAAGAAGTGTGACTGGCCCAAGGTCACCCAGCAGCTGCATGTGGAGGAGTGGAGACGCGAACCCGGTTCACCAGATTACGAGTCCACCGCTCTGAACCACTACACCACACTGGCTCTCCTGAGCCACTTCAGTGTTCCGCTTGCAGCTCCTTTGTATGTCAACATGGACTGCATGTCAACATGGACTGGCCAAAAGTGAAATGGCAGAAGGATGGTGAACCAAGGCAATGCTGTGGCTTGTACTGTGGCTACATACAAGGTAGCGGTTGGGAACACCAGAGAAAGTAGTTGGTTCAGAGGGCTGCAGGATTGAGGATCTAAGGATAGGCAGAAAGACCACAGGTACAGGGGAAGGAGCAGAGAACTTTGCACAGAGATGGCAAAGGAACAGAGAGGAAGTAGGAGAAAGCTGAAGGGATGGGACTTACACAAGGAGGACGAGTGCTGGGCAAAAATCTCAGTGTATAGCTGGGCACTAACTTGGGTGCTTATAAAAGAAATAACAAGAGGGACATTGTGATGCTTGTCAAAAGAAGATCTGCTTTCTCTGAACCAGCAGGTCTCCCTTGAGGGAGCGAGAGAGTTCCGAAGGTACAGTGGTTGTGTCATAACTGAGAAAGTTCTGCTCCAAACACCTTTAGATCGAGCTTCAAACTACATGTTATACTTGATGGAGGGAGTGAAGCTATGTCCCAGTAGGAACTTTTAAGCCAAGTCCCATAGCTGTACAGGGGGAAATCAATGGTTTGTAGTTGGGGAGGCCATGAATAAATCTCCCCTATTTCTGCAATTAATGTAAAGAAAGCAAGATATCTAATTCCACACTACACATTATGCATAATGTCTAGTTTAACCTCAAATCTCTATGGGAGATGCATTTGGGATCAAGGCCTCCCATGAGGATCTCAGATTATGTGAATGGGTGCCCATTATTATATTATTATTATTATTAGTTTTTAAAAATACATTTCAGCATATTCACAAGGTAATTAGAATCATAGAATCATAGAATCATAGAGTTGGAATAGACCACAAGGGCCATCGAGTCCAACCCCCTGCCAAGCAGGAAACACCATCAGAGCACTCCTGACATATGGTTGTCAAGCCTCTGCTTAAAGACCTCCAAAGAAGGAGACTCCACTACACTCCTTGGCAGCAAATTCCACTGTCAAACAGCTCTTACTGTCAGGAAGTTCTTCCTAATGTTTAGGTGGAATCTTCTTTCTTGTAGTTTGGATCCATTGCTCCATGTCCGCTTCTCTGGAGTAGCAGAAAACAACCTTTCTCCCTCCTCTATGTGACATCCTTTTATATATTTGAACATGGCTATCATATCACCCCTTAACCTCCTCTTCTCCAGGCTAAACATGCCCAGCTCCCTTTGATAGAATATGCTTTCAAAATCCAATTAAATCCATTTAAAACCAGTAAGAATAAACTATGCAGAAAAGCATCCATGCAATAAAATTAACGATGAAAGCAACAGTAAAGGGAATCTCCATGTACACAGAACTATAAGATTCCTGCCGAAAATATAATCTAAACCATTTGCATGAACGAGTTGTGCAGTTTGGGTGGTGGGAGAAGTGACATGCCTCCGAAAGGATGCACAGACAGGTTTCTATGTTCTTGTTCTGGATTACCTCAGCCACATGCATACTTCTGTCCTGAAGAAATCAAGAAGGGTTCAACATCCCTAACTCTCCTCTGAATTAAGATTAATGGGTTTAGAATTGTCTGGGATAGGAATGCGGTGCCAAATTGTGCTTAGGAAATGGGCATTTTCCAGTGCCTACATTTTATGGCTCATTTGCCACCACCTAAAGGTCACAGACCCTCTTTCTCATTTCCATATGCTTATTTCGCCCTTGAGATTGTCAGGACAATGAAAGGGAGACAGCTGGACTGTTTATGGAATGAGCTGGAGCTTGTAAAATTAATGTGCAGGAAGCCGGAACAACTTACCTGCAGAGCCACTCTCTGCAGCAAGGTATTTGTCAGGGTTTTCCAACTCTGACATGCAAGCCGTACAACTCCAAAGCAGTTAGGCTTGAGTGGAAGCAGTGTCCTTGTTACTGCCGGATCGCCAAAAACTTTCTGCAAGCTGGACTAAAGCCCTGCAGTCCATAGAAGTAATAGTGTTATTTTGAAGTGCGAACATGTAATCCTTTGTTTAAGGGGGGGGGAAATCCAGAGGAGATAAACAGTAGCATTGAGTAGCTCCTGAAAAGACCTGGGATTTGTATGGAGCTAGGAAGAAAAAAAAAGATAACAGAAGCTACAGCTGTATGAGTCAGTGGTCAGCACTAGTCTGCCTAAATGCACTTGGCACTTTCAATTTTGACCACGCCAAGCACCTGATGGAAAGCCTGAATCAAAGCCCAGCTTCCTGTTTTTTTCCTAATGGGGGAGAAGGCGAAGTTGCTGAATTAATTTCCAGTCTAGCAGGCAACTGATGCTATCTCATCTGACCATTCCTGCCTGTCTGGTTCCTAATCCAGTGCTGGGTTCTACAAGTTTGATCCAGAGTGCTGAATACAGATACCTAATGCTGGGAACTGTTCCTTTTGCATGCTCAGTTTCCAATCCAACAGGTTTGGGATGCTTAAGGGTAGATGAATCTGTCCATTTTGGCTTCTCATTTTTAAAAAAATCTGCCAGATTAGTGAGCAATTTCTTTTAAATGTCCTCGCAATATTTTGTCAGCAGCGTTTTTGTGTGCAATTCTGCCCAATGTACGCATTTTGCAAGCATTTTCTTCCCATTTTAGGTATTTAGCATGTTAATTTCACCAATATATGCATTTTTTAATGTACAGTTCCCCCTAACATCTTAAATATTTGGTCAGAGAGCTGAATTTCAAAGGATTCCTGGGTTTTGGTTTGCCCTATTGTTTTGGGAAGTGCAAAACAAGTGGGTTGCACAGGAATTTATCCACCATCTCTGTGTTGAGTACACGTCAACCTTGCTCTGTCAGGACAGCTGAGAGAATTGGAACAGAATGTTTTGGTATAGATGCTTTTGGCTGAGGAGGCTTTGGCTGTATACTTTTGTGCAGAACTTAATCTTAGGTATTGTTATTATTATTATATATTATTGGCTTGGAACCAGTAGAGGCCTCTGCAAACAGAAGGTTTCCTTCCTTTCCTTCCTTCTGCTGATGAGATCTCTCTTTCTCTTTGGCGATTACTCGTAGCTGGATTGTCTTCCATAAACACAGTTTATGGAATTCTGGATCCACACATCCTTCCACAGTGGGGAGATAGGTTTCTGGGGGGGAGTTGATCATGGTGAGGGTTTGCCAAGCATGCCTTCCTCTTAGCACGTTTCTCCCTTTCATCCTGAGTTCATGCTTCTTCAAAGCCCACAACACCTTTGGTAAAGGCTGTTCTCCAACTGGAGCGCTCGCAGGCCAGTGTTTCCCAGTTATCGGTGTTTATACTACATGTTTTTACATTTGCCTTGAGAGAGTCTTTAAACCTCTTTTGTTGACTACCAGCATTACACTTTCTATTTTTAAGTTCGGAATAGAGTAATTGCTTTGGAAGACGGTAATCAGGCATCCGCACAACACGACCAGTCCAATGAAGTTGATGTTGAAGAATCATCACTTTGACACTGGTGAACTTTGCTTCTTCCAGTACACTGGCATTAATTTGCCTGTCTTCCCAAGTGATGTGTAATTTTTTTCAGAGACACCGTTGATGGAATCTTTTGAGGAGTTGGAGATGGCGTTTATAAGTAGTCCTTGTTTCACAAGCATACAGTAAGGTTGGTAGTACCATAGCTTTGTAAACAAGCTTTTTGGTTTCCCTGCAAATGTCCCAGTTCTCAAACACTCTGCACTTCAATTGGGAGAAAGCTGCACTCGCAGAGCTCAGGCGATGCTGGATTTCAGCATCAGTGTTGGCCCTTGTGGATCTAGGGCTTGTTTATACTGCTGCTTGTTCCGCATTTTCCAAGTATGGGTCAGAGAGGTTTTTTTCATTTGTCCTATGCTTTCTAAGCATGGGTCTGAGTGGCTTTTCATTCACTCCACTGCTTTCCCCAGGAAAACCCACTGCTCACTGAATTTGAACAAACGTCAATCTGCAGAAAACCCAATTGACACTTGTTAATAATAATAATAATAATTTTTATTTATACCCCGCCCTCCCCGGCCAAGGCCGGGCTCAGGGCAGCTAACAAGCAATAATAAAAACAAGTTGAATGAATACAACTTAAAAACAACATTGAAAACACAACATTAAAATATTGAAACAGTAAAATATTAAAATGCAGCCTCATCACAGGAGGAGAAAGGAAAAAGAAAGAGGGGGAGGGAATCAAATTGGCTCCAAGCCAAAGGCCAGGCAGACAAAAACTGTCTTACAGGCCCTGCGGAAAGAAGTCAGATCCTGCAGGGCCCTGGTCTCATGAGGCAGAGCGTTCCACCAGGCCGGAGCCAGTGCTGGGAAGGTCCTGGCTCTGGTTGAAGCTAATCTAACTTCCTTAGGGCCTGGGACCACTAGGGTGTTGCTATTTATGGACCTTAAGGTCCTCCGTGGGGCATACTGGGAGAGGCGGTCCCAAAGGTACAAGGGTCCTAGGCCATGAAGGGCTTTAAAGGTCAAAACCAGCACCTTAAATCTGACCCTGTACTCCACCGGGAGCCAGTGCAGCTGGAAAAGCACTGGGTGAATATGCTCCCATGGCAGAGACCCCGTGAGGAGCCTCGCTGCAGCATTCTGCACCCGCTGGAGTTTCTGGGACAGCTTCAAGGGCAGCCCCGCATAGAGCGAATTACAGTAGTCAAGCTTGGAGGTGACCGTTGCATGGATCACAGTGGCCAGGTCGGGAGACAGTGGGTTTCCCCAGGGGAAAGAGGCACGACAGATGGAAGTGTGGACAAGCCCTTCGTTGAGCTTCCATGAACAGGAACAGGGGGAAATGATATCTTACTTGACCCTTGGCAGCTGTCCTAATGTGCAAATACAGGCACCAAGCCTGATGTAATTTACTGCCACTAGTTGCATTGACCTTAAACACAAGTGTTTAAAATACTATTATTAATGAATAATTGCATTTTTTTGTAATAGACAAAGAGTTTTATATACAATGCAGTAGAAAAAGATTCGAATAAAAACTCTGTGGAGGTGTGGGTGGGAAGTCACTGTGAAACAAAGATTTTATGTAATTATTTGATTTGAAGTTAATTTGTAAAATTCTGGAAATTTAATAAAAAAACTAGATATATTAAAATTACTGTTATTAATATAGTGGGCCAACAATATTCACTTTCCAAAACTGGAGGTCTCGCAATGTAGCTGAAAATCATGATTTTGTAATAAAATGTACTAAGGTTAGTCTGAGCTAGATTACTAACATTTAACTTGAAGAGATTATATTGATGATCAGAGTCATAATAGGCAGCACTACAAGATCTGTTAAGCTCCACATTACTATTTTTTTTGGAAGCCTTATCAAATATTTGTTAATATCTTCCTGGTAACACCCATAGTGCTGGATAAGATTTGAGCTGCAAACCTCTTTTAGAAAACCCTGAAGCCTGAGTAATACTAGACTTAATGCTTTGTTTATAATGTTGTTGTGGTGATGGCGGGGAGCCTAATTCATAGACAATCTTCCATCTTCTCAGTCCCCTTTATAAACACTGTTCCTTTCCTGACCTGACCTGAAATATTTGACAAAGAAAGCAAAAGCAAAGAAAGATAGTGAATTTCCTTTAATAATGCCAGACATGAGAGGGTGAAGGAAAGAGGTTAGCTGATGATAATATTCTCCTGATGTGGAAAGCAGTTGCTTGGTGATTTTATCTGGTTTGCCAGATCAGAACGCCTAAATCTTGAAGTCTTATTGCATCTCATTACAACATTAATATTATTCCCTAATGAGGATGATAGCTACAGAATGGTACTTGATAAATCTGATTGTTCTTTTTAAGAAAAAGATTGGAATTCTTCCCAGTGTGTTCATTAGTGTTCAATTACCACCATTTGGCTCATAAAAGGAAGGACTAGACTGAAATTCCTGTGTGATGAAACACCTTGCTTTACAGCATTTAAATAGCACAGATGACACTTTGCTATTGAGAAGATGCTATTTTGGGGACACAACAGAGAGAGATTGAGAACTTAAGACCGATATAAGGCATGCAGGAATGGAAGATAAAAGTTAAGTTTTTAAAATTCACTGATGTTGAATTACTACTGTAAAATAAAAAGACACCTAATATGTTCACTCAGAAGTAAGCCCTGTTGAGGTCAGTGAGACTTACTTGCTGTGAGTTGTGTTCCAATTTATCTCTAAATCAAAGTCATTTAGTGGTATACAGTACAGTCGTACCTTGGAAGTCGAACGGAATCCGTTCCGGAAGTCCTTTCGACCTCCAAAACGTTCAAAAACCAAAGCGTGGCTTCTGATTGGCTGCAGGAAGCCACAGAAGCCCCGTCGGACATTTGGCTTCCAAAAATAGTTTGCAAACCGGGACAGTCACTTCTGGGTTTGCAATGTTCGGTAGCCAAAACGTTCGGAAACTAAGCTGTTTGACTTCCAAGGTACTTGTTCCACTAGCAAAATGTTTTGCCACAATGGAATGTTGTTGGGCAAGAGAATGCACTAGCAGGTTGCTGGTAACTTTGTTGCACGATGGATTGTGTAACATGTTCCTACTAGTGCAACATTTGTGTTGCATTTCTCTGTTGCCAAACATTAAAACTCATCCCTATGCTAGCGCAATAGCCCTTGTGCTAGCAGACAAGAACACTGGATACAGCCTAGCATTTATAATATTGTGGTGTTAGTGTTGAGCTGGGGAGGTGAGTGAAGTCACATCTTTGACTCTGTGGGGTGAACACTATGGGGTACAGCTGAGGTCACCATGGGCACCATGGCAACCCTTGACATGTCCCCTTGGTACCCACCAAGGTCTTTTGCTCCTCCCATTTTTAGATGCACTGTACTTTTCCGTGTATAAGACTATGTTTGTTCTTACTCTAAAATAATGTTCAAAATCTGGGCTCATCTTATGCACGGATAGTATCTCCCCGCCTTTTCTTAAATTAGAGTCCCCAACAATAGGAGATGTCTTATACATGGGAGTGTCTTATAGATGGAAAAATACGGTATTTCAAAATAAGATGTATCTATTTATCACTTTTTTGTGGTAAGGCGACTGCCTGTTTAAAATCTGGGCCTAGGTATTTTGTCTTTTAATGGGAAGGGGAGTGTTCTGAGAATTGCCAGTTTTGTGTGTGTAAAACAGGTAGTTTGTAGTGCTCCTGACAACTTTAGGTATCTTAATTTGCCCCAGGACCCAAGCAGGTTGCAGCAGAGTGTAACACTTGGATGAAAGAAATCCCTAGCATTTATTTGTCACCTGTCTGAACATACTCCCCTCTTACTAGTTCTCAAGTACTCAGGAGAGCATCTCTACACCAGCTTCCTTCTTTTAATATTTTCTTAGCCTTCAAAGGTTTGTGGGTTGCTGAGAGAGAGAATTTTATTTAGCATTTTATGGTCACTGGATTTATAAAAGTTGACTGAACAGTAAATCAACTGGATTAATCTTTTTATATAAACAACTTTGAGAAAGCAGGACCAGAACATTGTATATGTGGTCCATGGAGCAAAGTGTTCTTCTAGCAGAAACACAAAAGCTCCAGCTAATGTCAAGAAGCTGAACTATACATTGACCTCCCAATTATTGCTCGCTATAATTTAAACACGTGCTTAATTAGCAGGCTTTAGGTGCAGCTATTATTAAACCTTAGAGATTGGCAATTATGTAGTGTTTTTCAATAACTCATCCCTTTCCTTGCTTTCAAGGCCTAGTTAGGTTGTTGAAATTCTTTGCTTAAAACACGCACACAATTAAATGGCTATCTCCCATGATTGCAAAAAGAACCCTGAAGATAAGATGCCGGTTTAGTTTAGCATGCAAAGTCTTTGTATCTGCTGCTTTTGAAACTTTTGTATTGGTGAACTGCTGGCGCATGATGCTGAGCATCTGGGGTTAACAAAATTTGGGTTCATGGTAAAACAGCATGTCAAGACAGAGTTTTTTCCTAACATGGAGATGCACTGATGGGGTCAGCTGCACCTATTGAATGTCTGCCTGCAAATTTGGCCAGCACATCAGCTGGTGAAAGGCATTCTGCAATACAAATCATTTCATTAAACCAGGCATCCCCAACCTCGGCGCTCCAGATGTTTTGGGACTACAACTCCCATCATCCCCAGCTAACAGGACCAGTGGTCAGGGATGATGGGAGTTGTAGTTTCAAAACATCTGGCCGGCCGAGGTTGGGGATGCCTGCATTAAACTAAGATTACTTTCAGCCTCTTCATGTCTGAGAGCTGAAACAAATGTTGCTGTCATTATTTAGGACTGAAAATGTTTACTCTTGCTTTGGAAATGCCATGAGTTTAATAGGTCTAGCAGCCAAGCCTAGGAAGTCTACAGTATAGTCCATTTTTATACAAACCATGCATGAGAAAGATACAGAGCACAGCAGAACATTTCCTGTAGGAACCCTGCTTCTGAACAATTTTTCTGCACCCGGGTCAGGGCCTGAGTCTGCAATAGGTCAGCAACAAAAGCAATAAATCACCCAAGGCCCATGAAGTTAAATCTTCATTCAAGGAAACTAACCACAGAGCTCAGGCTTAGGGGTCTCAGCAACTCTTCCTAGGAGGTCTTGCCCCGATGAAGCAGTTGTGAGGACTGAAAGTCCCTGTCTTCCCACCCCTCTCCAGGGTTTCCCCCACACAGTCTCCAACTGTGTGGGCCCCCAGCCTCTGCTCCCACCCTTCCTCATCCATAAGTCACACTGGTGTCAGAATTATGGCTCTGCACATTGTCTCACCACATCATTAAATACATACTCAAGCTCCCTGAGGCAGCCTCCTCTTGATACTGTTCTGGGTCTAATCTTGTCAAGCTTTCCTTCCAGAGCCTGAGCTGGCCAAATCTCCTCCTTTTCTCTGATTCTGAAAAGACAACCTTGCTCAGCCCTTTCAAATCAACCCACAGCTTGGTTACCTCATCTCTGACATCAATCACACTCCGTATGATACATTTCCGAAGCATCCTTAATTTCTTGTGTACCGGAAACACTCTCACAGAGCGATTTCTATCGTCTTTGCTGTCTAATGTATTAGGCTTCCTGGCCGCATTCGATCGCAAATTGATCTTTGCAATTTACCCTGGACAGGGAACACGACTGTTCAGCTACTCTCCATTTTTATAAAGCTGGAGAACATCTGAGGCAAAACAAAAATCATAAAATTAACTCTGCAGGAGACGTTGTTCTCCTGCGGGGCCAGCAGATTTAACAAACTTGCTTCTGCAACCATCAAATATTAAGTAGCCAAAGGGGGAGACTAGCACACAGTTTTCTTTCATGGAACAATGTAATCTTCTGTGATGTTACTTTTTGGGAATGCTCCTTAGGGAAGTGCACCAACAATGCAACATGTGGATTGCATGGCCCACCCAAAATCACTGCTCTTTCAGTGTCTGTGTGGTCATTTGCTGTTAACTATTACTGGCAAGCAGAACACCAATATTTCCATAGCCCCCACTTCTGGGGTTATTTTATTCTACATTGCATGCATTGCCTTCAACGCCCCTAATGCCAGAGGTTGTGGAAGGAGGAGGAGGAACAGACTCTAATAAGCAATGTTAGTTAGAGCAGTTCAGCAACAAATTAATGTCAGGCTTGACTTATTTGTGCCAATAAAGATTTTGGAAAGAAAACACACTCGTTTGGTTTGCCGCAAATGAAAAGTGATACATGCTTTTTCATGAAAGAAATAAGTCACCCCCAAGGGGCTCAGCAATGGGCCCATGAGAGATTTCGAAACAATGGCTTTGAAAGAGGCAGCTTTCTTTATGTTTGCCATATTTAAAGATTATGAGGCATCTGTCAGCTGGCAGTTTCATATAGAAGGGGGAAACAGCTGTGCCTTGTGAAAGATCTCCCTCTCACGCATGGTCTCCCCACCTTTAGAACTGTTTGTAGAAAGGGCTGGGATAGCTGAGTCGGTAGAGCAGGAGACTCTGGATCGCAGGGTTGTGGGTTCAAGCCCCACGTTGGGCTGGAGATTCCTGCATCGCAGGGGGTTGGACTAGATGACCCTCGTGGTCCCTTCCAATTCTACAATTCTACAATACCCCAATTACAGCACAAGTAACAAATTCAAATTAACAAGAAACCCCAGGACCCAGGTGCCCTGTTCATTCAATTTTGTATCATACTGCTGTGACGCTCACCATCCTCTTCTCCTGATTTGTATCTCCTCCACACACTGCGCTAAGAGATGATTATGGGAAAAGCACGGGGGACGTGCATTTGGTATAAGAAAGCTAAGCACATGCTATTTTGGAGAGAAATAAAAAAAACTTGTGAAACTGAAGCATGAACCAAGGGGCTGACTGTGAATCGCAGTGTGGATAATTGGGCTGGAGAGTGCTCCTAAGAATAACTGCTACCCACACTCCCATCCATCAGCCCATTTACTGGCCAGCAGGATAATGCTGCTTATACGCATCTTGAACAGCAGGACTGAATCTGCTGAAAAGTTTTCTGTGCAAGTCCCACGGAAATGGACATGAGCTCTTGAAAAACTACAGTCCTTGGGAAGGGAAGTATCCCAGTGGATTATTAGGTAAAGGTAAAGGGACCCCTGACCATTAGGTCCAGTCGTGGCCAACTTTGGGGTGGCGGCGCTCATCTCGCTTTATTGGCCAAGGGAGCCGGAGTACAGCTTCCAGGTCATTTGGCCAGCATGACTAAGCCGCTTCTGGTGGACCAGAGCAGTGCACGGAAACACCGTTTACCTTCCCGCCACAGCGGTACCTATTTATCTACTTGCACTTTGACATGCTTTTGAACTGCTAGGTTGGCAGGAGCAGGGACTGAGGAATGGGAGCTCACCGCATCGCGGGGATTCGAACCGCCCACCTTCTGATCCTAGGCTCTGTGGTTTAACCCACAGCGCCACTTAGGCGATGCATTATTAGGCTTTGTATGTATATGTATGTATATAGCCCAAAATAATATAAATAAATAATTATATGTGTAATATGTATTATTTCATCTTATATGCATATATTTTGGATGTCTATGCACACAGGAGAATGTATTGCCTAAGAATGAATTTTCAGACACAACATGGAGTCTTAAAATGACCAGAAAACGCAATGCTACTATTTCAGTGAGTTCATTTTTATTGGAGAGAATTAATACAGCTCATCATATTGACGAATAGCAGCAACAGCAACTTTCATGCTACTTTTTGTTAATGCTATTTTTCACTTTTGAAAGAAGCCTCCAGGCATTGTTCAACTTAGCTGAGCAGCTATATTAAGCTTTGTGTACAAAAACAAAAGGATCCCATCAGTATTGGACTATTAATATTAATAATTCATCTCAGAAGCATATTGACGAAACAAAATGAAGAAAAACTCATAATTATCCCTCAGCATCTCGAAAAAGTTATAGTTAGAGAGATGCCAGAACATCTTGGATTTTTTAAAAAGGCATTCGACTAGAAAGGAAATGTGTGCTTGGAATGAATAATTTGGTATAGGACGGGTGAGCCTCTCTTTGCCAACTCCACAATTAAGTTGACCTTTTTTGTGTTTCAAACATTAAAAAAAAGACCCTTGGTGTGTGTGTGTGTGTGTGTTTTTTTTAAGGGTTCAAGTTGAACACTTGAAGAGTCCAGGTCTTTCCCACTGGTTCCAATCCCCCATTTCCCTGAGGAAAATCTCATCACCTCATAGGAAGCTCTGCTTGCTCAAATGGCACCAATCTGAGGGAGCCACAGCCCCTTTTGACCTCGCCTGAACTCATAAACATTTGCAGCCAGAGACCATAAGCTTGCCAGCAGCACAGTCTCCAGCAGTTATGACTGATCGTTCTGTATGCAGCCCAGAAGCTACAGATGTGTTGGAGCCACCACCACCTCAAATAATTGCCCCATGCCTATCTGAATTTTGGATTATCGGAAACAATGGGGACAGCTTCCTACTGTTCCCAATGGTAACCAATTGCCAAGTCATTTCATCTCTGTGGAAGTCAAAAGTGGAAGCCCCATGGGTGCTGTGGCTGTTTTTCAGTTGTATAGTGTCAGACAGCAGGTGGTATAATGGACAGAGAAGGGGGTGGGGAATGTGTGGCCCTATTGGACTCCAACAACATCTGGCGGTGAGGTGGGGGGCAAAGATTCTCAACACTAGGGACGTAACATTTGACTTGGGTCAGGGAGATCCAGATTCATAGCTCCACACAAAGCGCACTGGGCAATCTTTGGTCAGTCACAATCTCACAAGATAAAGGATGTTACACTAGAATCTCCTCCGAACTCTTTCAATAGCTGTAGAAAGTATTTTATGTGGGGAGAGAATGCAAATATTTGGCTCCCCACAAGGAGTCTGAAATGGTACAGTCCAGTAACAAATATATTGTGAGGGGTTTCTCGCCATCTGTTTCAGCTCTAGATTCCAGAGTGCAGCTGCTAGACTGGTGATTGGGAGTGGCCACTGAGACCACATAACACCAGTCTTGAAAAGACCTACATTGGCTTCCAGTACATTTCCGAGCACAATTCAAAGTGTTGGTGCTGACCTTTAAAGTTCTAAACAGCCTCAGCCCAGTATACCTGAAGGAGCATCTCCACCCCCATTGTTCTGCCCAGACACTGAGGTCCAGTGCCGAGGGCCTTCTGGCGGTTCCCTCACTGTGAGATGTGAAGTTACAGAGAACCAGGCAGAGGGTCTTCTCGGTAGTGGCGCCTGCCCTGTGAAACGCCCTCCCATCAGATGTCAAGGAAATAAACAACTATCTGACATTGAGAAGACATCTGAAGGCAGCCCTGTTTAGGGAACTTTTTAATGTCTGATGTTTTAATGTATTTTTAATATTTTGTTGGAAGTCGCACAGAGTGGCTGGAGAAACCCAGCCAGATGGGCAGGGTGTGTGTGTGTGTATAAAATTATTACTGGTTCCATGCCAACTCTACTATCTCTTGATGTCGGATGTGCATTAACAGGCACAGATATCAACCTATGTGCATCTTCTTAACCTCTGGATACCTGTTGAGAAGGTGGCAGGCTCCAGGAAATGTGTAACTCTTGCACACATTTCATAGCACATTGACTTATAACAGGTCATTCCATTGGCTGACCTCACCCAATATTGTCCACTCTAACAAGAAGCAGTTCTCCAGAATCTCTGGTGGAGATCTCTCCCATCATCTGCTGCCATTCCTGTTTTTGAAATTGAGACTTAACGGTTTGAAAGCAGATGCCCTATGACCAAGTTGTGATCATATCTCAAGCCATAAGAACAAGCCAAGCATATTTGAATAGCTCATGCTAGCATAAATGATCAAAGAAGTTCTGGTCTAATCATAGATCAAGACCCACGTGTGTTAGGGTTACATGTAATGTTGCACTTTGCATGCACTGTATGGTATTGATGTCATATGTAACATCTAATGTTAATGACAACATTCCATTAACATCATTAGTCTTTTGTCCATTAATTTCAGTGGTTCTGCTCTGAGTATAACTTAGTTGTTTCTTTCTTTCAATATTGCTGATGTTCTCTTCTTTGCAACTTTGCAGGCAAATAAATAAATATTGTGCACAATAATATAATTGTGTCCATAATAATTCTCATGGGTGTAGATTTCATCAGAATTGGAAAGCTTCTGTCATGAGTAACACTTTTGAGTCTTAGTAGGTAGAAAAATTAATCACCCAAGATTTGCTCAGAGTGAATTCTTGCTAGAGTTGTGCCAGATTCCTCTCTAGGAGGAGAAATGACTAACACAGTCATTACACAGCTTTATTGAAGCATAATCTCTATTTTTCATGCTAGCACTAATTTTTGTATTCTCCGGAAACTGGAGGAGTTTGGACTTGGAAAATATGGTAGAAATGCATTTGATCGGCTTTTGAATATGTAAAAAGTTTGGCATATTTTTTTAAAGGTGGTAGTGGAGGGAAATGAATAAGTAGTACTTTTCTATTAAATATTTTGAGCAGCTGGGTCATGTATGCTTTAAAATTGTAATTCACCTTCAGATATTTTTGCAGTAAGTGACAAAAATTGATGAGGAGGATGATGATGATGATAATAATAATAATAATCTTGAGCATGGATTGCAGCTATTGAGTTATTAATGTGACTCAGGAAAGATACCCAAAGACTGAGCTCCTGTAGCTAAAGGCCATGGCTTAATGAAATGTCAGTGTCATCATCTCAGAAGACTATAAGAAGACACTCAGAATTGGCCTAAAGGTGTCAGATAGTGGGCAGGTCTTCTTAATAGCTCAGTTGCTGGAGTGAAATATATGTTCAGTGTTCCCAGACAGTTCGTGGCAAATATTAGGAACCACATCCATTCTCTGGTAACTTGTACTAGAACAGGACCATAGATGACAAATGGTTTGTGAACTTCAGGTGGTCTGTGGTGTGTACATAAAAATAAAATTGAAAATCATGCGTCATCTAGCACAGCACATTACGATTGCTACAACAACAGACAGAAAAACCCTTATGTGGTTCACCAAGACCCTCAGCAGTTATAAATGGGTTGGTGGGGGGAAATGTCTTTCAGAATAAACAAACTAACATATATAAAGAAGTTCAGGTTTGAAATAGCCTTCTCTTTCATAAATGTTTCAAGGGCGTCTTGGGAACTTTTTAGAAAAGTTCTAAAATGTGAATTTCCTTGCACATTTTAGCAGAGCAGCATGTAGGTTTCTCTGCCTGTCATCATCTCCCAGTGCAGATGGTGTGGGGGATAAAATGTGAACTGGCTTTATGATTACATTTAAAGACCCTCTTCAGCGGCCACCTACAAGATATCATATATTTCAGAGAGTGTCATGTACAACAAAATTACTTCTCCACTATGGGGTGTGAGGAACCTTTTTATACATATATAAAAATAAGAACTAGACACCGCTCGCTCTGAAGTTATCATTTTGCACAAGCACATCTCTGTCAGTCTAATTTACCCCACCTGAAATGACTCACCAGGAAAAAGAGCTTGGGGTTGCAGTGGACAGCTCAGTGAAAATGGTTCTAGAGACCAGAGGTGCAGGAAGTGGGCACCCTTTGACACTGCCACTGTCAGGAAGTTGCAGTGACGCCACTATCAGGAAGCCAGTTCTGCCCTGCTGGCGTCTTCTGACATAACTGGTTTGTGGAATTTACTGCCACAAGAAATGCTAATAACCACTAGATTAGAAACTGTTCAGCTCTCTTAAAAAGAGAGACATCACCTTGCCTGAAAAGGTCTGTATAGTTAAAGCTATGGTTTTCCCAGTAGTGATGTATGGAAGTGAGAGCTGGACCATAAAGAAGGCTGATCGCCGAAGAATTGATGCTTTTGAATAATAGTGCTGGAGGAGACTCTTGAGAGTCCCATGGACTGCAAGAAGATCAAACCTATCCATTCTGAAGGAAATCAGCCCTGAGTGCTCACTGGAAGGACAGGATCGTGAAGCTGAGGCTCCAATACTTTGGCCACCTCACGAGAAGAGAAGACTCCCTAGAAAAGACCCTGTTGTTGGGAAAGATTGAGGGCACAAGGAGAAGGGGACAACAGAGGACGAGACGGTTGGACAGTATTATCGAAGCTACCAGCATGAGTTTGACCAAACTGCAGGAGGCAGTGGAAGACAGGAGTGCCTGGCGTGCTCTGATCTGTGGAGTCACAAAGAGTTGGACACGACTAAACGACTAAGCAACAACTAGAAACTGTTAAAGGGGTTTATACATGTTCAGAGATGGTATGTAGGAGTCATAAGAGGGGACTAAGGTGCCAACTTGAAGAAAATATTTTCTTCATTTGCGCATGCACAGTCCATTTGCCTCTGAGGGCATCACTCTCAGCCCCCCAAGCATGACACCAGAGCGACAGTGGGCAGGAGAGGAAGAAGAGATGGGCAGCATGTGAGCAAGTGCTGGGAGGCAGCCGTGTTCCTCCGAGGTGGAACAGAGGTTTTTACAGATACTATTCACCCCAAATATAATGCAGACTGCTCTTGTCACATAGTAGGGTTTTGCTCCGTTTTCTCCCCATAAGTCTAAATCTGGATCTCATCTCACTTGGCTTGGTGATCAGCTGGAATAATTGGAATACTTAACATTGCCCTCAACCAATTGTTTCCAAAATTCCTGTTCATCATTTCTTTTTTGCTAATGAAAAACCAAAAGAAGAGACACCATCATAATGTTATCGCCAGTTTCATTTCCCATCTTAGCTACAGTGCTATGTAACAGGAGATGATTCCCAATTTTTAATTTTTTAAAAAAAATCAGACTTGAAAGAGTTCTTGGATCTGAGGACTCCCCACAGGAACCTGGCCTCACAAATGTATGAAAATAAATTCTAATATCAACTGCACCATAACTAAGAAAGCTTCTCTGGAAAGACTTGTTCTTCTAGGTAATGCATCCTTGAGTGAATTCTTTTTGATATGATAAAGACTGATCATCCATCAACCAAATAAAGAAGGATGAGGTCTTATTTGTGCTAACGCACCATCAATTCACCGGCATTCAATCAAGATTAACATTTGACTCGGCTCTCTCTATCAACATTTTTTTAATGCAGCAAAAAGGGTGTTTGTGTTCAAATCAAGAAAATCAACACAATGTCCCCCCATTGTCAGAGAAATGGTTGGAAAAAAATTGCCCCAGAGCTTCATCAATTATAGCAGTTAATAGAGAGGGACTCTGGAAGGTTTTGTTTTTTTTAAAAGAGCAGGAAAGTTCAAAATGGTTCGCTATTAAACTAAAAACTGAGTCCAAAATGAAGGCCAACTGTACTGAGAAGCAGGATCATTGTTAGGGGGTAGACCTTCTAGGACTTTTGTGGTGGTGAGCACCAGTTCTCCTGTCTCTTTTCCCTACTTTTCAATGCTGTGCTTATAGGCTGGCTGGATGCAATGGAAAGCACGGTGTAGTGACAAACCTTCTAAGTGTCCCTATTTTCCAGGGACAGTCCCGGATGAACAGAAGTTGCCCTGGTTTCTGATTTGATTCTGGAATGTCCCGCTTTTCCTTAAGATGTCCCTATTTTCATCTGAGAAATGTTGGAGGGTATGGTCAGTTACGTGACCCCCGAGCCAAGGCGTTATGTAGCTATAGAACCTTTAGAAGACATCTGAAAGCAACCCTATATAGAGAAGTTATTTTTAATGTTTTATGTTTTTATATATGTTAGAAGCCATCCAGAGTATCTGGGCAACTCAGTCAGATGGGTGGGGTATTAATAATAATAATAATAATAATAATAATAATAATAATAATAATAGTAACAACAACAATAACAATAACAATAACACTTTCATCATTTATACCCTACATATTATTATTATTATTATTATTATTAGTAGTAGTAGTAGTAGTAGTAGTATGGAAGTTCCTATTTTCATCAGAGAAATGTTTCAGTTCCTATTTTCATCAGAGAAATGTTGGGGGGAATGTAGTGAGATCCCAGCCATTTGAAGACATCTAGTACTTTAAAATCAGCATATGCAAATTTTATGTAAAGTTGTGTCATGGACCTGAGCCTGGGCCTTTTAAGTACCTAGCAATGCTTCTGCTGAAAAGGTACAGTTCATGAACAATTATAGAAGGGTAGTAGAAGCTTGCTCTTCAGAGCTCATACTCTCCCTTCTCAACCTCACTCTCTCTTTCTCTCTCTGTCCTCCTGTTAGCTCTCAGACCAGCTCCTCTCCCTCCAGCAAAACTCTGTCTCCCAAAGCAAAGCAAGCAACATGGTGCAGTCAGTTGCTGTGTCCTAGAACATTAGGAACCTAGAAAGCTGCCTTATATTGAGTCTGACTGGTTCATCTGAAGCAGTATTGTCTACAGTGATTGGTTGTGCCTTTCCAGGGTTTCAAGCAGGGTCCATAACTCATGTCTCCTGAAGACCAAATTTTAAAATTCAATTCACCTTGGCAAGGTGTTTCTGGCCTTATGTATACATAGAATCATAGAATTGTAGAGTTGGAAGGGACCTTGAGGATCATCTTGTCCAGTCCCCTGCAATGAAGGAATATGGAGCTGTCCCTTATGGAGATCAAACCTGCGACCTTGGCATCATCAGCACCATGCTCTAACCAAATGAGGGTGAACACCAAGAGCACAACCCTATGCATATCTGCTCAGAAAGAACCCCCGTTGATTTCAATGAGGCTTGCATCAAGGGAAACTTGTACAGAATTGCAGCCTAACTTGGTTTTCAGAACCATAAACTGCATCCTACCTGACAGGTCATTTTGAACTTGTGACTCACCAGCAGTATTTCACTGGATGGGGATGGGAGAAGCAAATTTCAGAAGATAACTTAGAAGGTACTATTGATTTGTGTTTTGTACAAACATAGCTGAAAGCAAAATTGATTCAGAACATTTTTAGCAGGGATGGGTCATGCAGTCATTGTTACCCCGGGGATAAGAGTCCGTAACAAAGATGGTAATATATCAAGACTGGCTATGAAGTCATTCATTGGACTGCCCTCTTCCTGGTCATACTATTGTAAGGTGGTCTTCTTTCTAGTGTTGGCCCCTAATCAGGAAGAGCTATAACTTAGCAGTAGAGTAGATGCTCTGCATGCAGAATATCATAAATTAAATCCCTGGCATCTCCAGGTAAAACTGGACGATAACCCAACCTGAAGCCCTGGAGAGCTGCTAACCACTTAGGCCACATTCACACCATACATTTGAAGTATTATGATACCACTTTAACAGCCACAGTTTGCCCCATAGAATTCTGGGAGCTGTGGTTTGTTAAGGGTGCTGAGAGTTGTTAGGAGGCACCTGTTCAAACTTGGGTGTCTGGCTGTTTTTGAACCACAGTTCCCATCATCCCTGAACACTAATTCTGCTAGCTAGGGATGATGGGAGTTGTAGTCCAACCACAGCAGGAGGCCCAAGTTTGGGAAACCCTGGTGTAGACAGTACTGAGCTTGATGGGTCAGTGGCCTGGCTCAGTATAAGGACTATGTCCCTATAATCATTCTGCTCAGAGCTATTTACAGCACACACCGGGGAAAATAAAAAAGACAATACAGGAACTGGTGCGCTTAACTTCCTAACTTGAGTCAAGGTAATTTTGCAACTGAGGACGGTGGCCATTTTGGTTCTTCCCACAGCACTGCCTAATGCCTCAGCATCTGCTCTCTGTATTAACTGGGATCCAAGAAGCAGCTCAGAGCATGTTGACATTCTACAGCTGCTCTCTGCTGCCAGTAGGTTTATGTGATGCTAATTTTGGAACAGAACTACATTCCAGAAAATGTAGAGCTAAAGAGAGAGAGAGAGGTAAATTTGATAAATTCAAAGATCCTTTTTGCAACTAATCTAACTTGCCAAAGTAGCCGGACATTGTCAGATGACGGAGCTGACTCTGCATTTAAATAGGTTGAAAAGTAAGCAGGTTTGACAGTTAGCAGCCATGGGATTCTCTTCTCCTTGAGAAAAATTATGTAAGCCTGTTAACTACCTTAAATTCAGCCTTAGCCTATTGTTCTGGAGCATATGGGGAATGCTCACCTCAGCTGCGTACTTGAGGCCCTCACAGCATTCGACAGCGCTTAGCTACTGAATTGAAAATGACTGTACCTCAGGATCAACAGAAGCATATGATCACATGTGAGACTATGAATTCACCCAGTGGAATGGCTCGTCCTACGCACACCAGAGCAGCCATTTTCTGTTCCCCCTGAAAGTAATAGATACAAATAATCTGTAATGAATATGACTGGGGTTAGCAGCCATACAGTTTCTAAACCACCAAACTACAGTAGCCTAGTCAAAGGATGGAACTGAACCTCTGTCATAAGAACATAACAGCCTACTGGATCAGGCCAATGGCCTATCTAGTCCGGCATCCTGTTCTCACAGTGACCAACCAGATGCCTGTGGGAAGCCCACAAGAAGCACATGAAAGCAACAGCACTCTCCAAATACAGTGGTGCCCCGCAAGACAAATGCCTCGCAAGACGGAAAACTCGCTAGACGAAAGGGTTTTCCATTTTTTGAGCTGCTTCGCAAGACGAATTTCCCTATGGGCTTGCTTCGCAAGACGAAAAACGAAAATGTCTTGCAAGTTTGTTTCCTTTTTCTTAACACCGTTAATACAGTTGCGACTTGACTTCGAGGAACAACTCATAGAACGCGGTGTGGTAGCCTTTTTTGAGGTTTTTGAAGACTTTGGTGATTTTTGAAGCTTTTCCAAAACTTCTTTAAAACTTTTAAAACTTTTTTTGGGGGGGTTTGGATTTTGGGTTGGGGTGTTTGGAATTCAAGGACTTGGTGTTGGGTAGGGGTTTGCAAGAATCTGGAAGCTTGTGTGTTTTTTTCTGCATTTTTATGATTTTCTGTGACCATTGGGCCACTCTGCTGTTTTTTTTAAAAAAAAATTCTGGATTTGAATTTCTGTGTGGTGGGTGGCTGGGGGAACAGTTGGGGAGGGGGTTCTTCAGCAAGAAGCAAAGAGTGGAAGAGGAACCTTCTTTGAGTTGTCCCCCAGAGTCTTAGAAAATGTACTGTACACTTTGTTGATTTTTAAATGTTTTTCTGTCATGTTTAGAAACTTAATTTATTGTTTCTTCAATTTTTGAAATGCTCTTTACAGTATGTGTGACTTTAAAGAGCACTTAATAAACTCTTGTTGTACCAAATTTGGCTTTGTTTGGACTTTTTTTGACCATAGGAACGCATTAATTGAATTTCAATGCATTCCTATGGGATTTTGTGCTTCGCAAGACGAAAAATTCGCTAGACGAAAAAACTCGCGGAACGAATTAATTTCGTCTTGCGAGGCACCACTGTAAGCTTACTGCCTATGACAGTAGAGATTTAACATAGGCATCATGGCTAGTAGTCATTGATAGTCATACCCTCTGTGAAGCCATCTCAACTCCTTTGAAACTACCTTCTGGACTTCACCAGTGGTCCAAATATGTCTCCCTTCACCCTCTTCCTTGAAACCCCAAATACTTCTTGCATGTCACAGCTGCTGCTGCGTTCTGAAATGGTGGGTGGTTCTTCTGCTTCTGCAAAGGGAGCAGGGAGTGGACAACAGACCAGAATTCCCTTACCTCAGCACTGTGCAAGAGAGCATCAGATCAGATAGATGGACTACTATTTCACCTCACTCTCTGTGTACATGAGCATGCTCATCTGAGAAAAATTAAACCCAGTGTTTTAAAAAGAGACTCCTTGCGGGAATTACAAATCTTTTCTTTCATTGATTTTAGACCCTTTTCATTGATTTTTAAAGCTTTAGGATGTTTCAATTATGGAACTTAAAGTACATTAGAGAAGGTCATTACAGACGTAATTCAGCAAAGTATATCTTTCAGTTAAAAATAGAGGAGGGAATGAAAAATGATTATTGTGCAATTGGTGGTAGACCAGCTCATCTTGAACACCTCTTTCTTCCTCTTATAAGTAAATAACATTTCTACTGGATTGTAAATAGTCCACTCCAGTTGTCCAAAGTAGTTGCAGTATTTCAACATCCTTGCTGTAGAACATCATCCATATTAATAAACCCTTTTTTGCATGTGGAACATGTCTGGAATGAAAGGGAAGATATTCACAGCCGTTCTGTTAGGTTAAATTTCTAAAAGTGGAAGTATGTTTTGTGCTGTCTTGCATCTTGGGCTGTAGCTCAGTGGGCAACATCTGCTTTGCATGCAGAGGACCCCGGGAAAGACCCCCTTCATGAAACCTTGCTACCAGTCAGTGTAGACAATACTGAACTAGATGAACCAATGGTCAGACTCTGGCAGCAGCGCTCACACAGCGGTTTATTCCATTTCCCTGGCATGTCCCTAACTGTTAATTTCAGCATTATATTTGAGCTTTTGCATGATGTAAAAAGCACTGCTGGAAAATGAATGGAATATAGTGCATTTGAGTGCTTATTTCCATGTTATTTGATTCCAGAAAAGAATCTGTTTGCAGTCCCCTTAACCTGGAAAATGGCAAGAGTAAAGTGATTGAATTGGGGACAGCACATCAACAAACAGCTCTTTCCTGCTGCTTTCATGAGGGAAAAGAAGCAAGCATGTTTGGAAAGGGTGGGGAGTAGTGATGTCGTCTGATGACCTTTGTTGTTGTGTCACACCACACCCACAGGTGTGGATGACATTATTTATTATTATTTGTTAAATTTATATACTGTCCTCCATCTGAAGATCTCAGTGTGGTTCACAAAATAAAAATACAGGATAGAAGCACCATACCAAAACAAGACTATAACCTCCTACTCCCACAAACACATTCAAAAGGCCTTAGAATATTAATCAGCCAAAGGGCTGGTGGAAGAGGAACATTTTCGTCTGGTACCTAAAGATATGTAATGAAGGCACCAGAAAAACTTCTCTGGGGAGTGCATTCTACCAAAGGGCCCGTTCTTGTGTTGCCACCCTCTATACATCTTATGGAGGAGGCACACCAAGAAGGGCCTCAGATGATGATTGCAGAGTCCAGGTCAGTTTATATGGGGAGAGACGGTCCTTGAGGTATTGAGGCATTGCCAGTTTAGTGGTCAAAAAGCGACAGAAAAGCCCAGGCATTATAATCAGGAAAACCATAGCAATATTCCCTATGTCTGAATGTACCCTTAGAATAAGTTGGCTCCTTATGTTCCTACACTATTCAAACGTAAATTAAGTCCTCTCAGTATCTTGTTTTTCTGCTCTTCCTAAAATGGGCATTGTTATAGGACTTCTTAGAAAAGCGAAGGACCTTCTTATGAAGGGCTACACCACAACCAAATCCAACCACCTTTTCTGCCACCGTGAGGTAACTTCCACCCCTGCCCCTCTGTCACCTCCCACCACTTATCTGCATGCATATATTTGTGGTGTGGATGACTCAATGTTGAGTTCTGAGGGCAAAAAGTCACTCCGGGGAAGGGAAAAAAATTATAATGATGTGAATTCGCAATGAGTCATCCGCCCTCACAGAAGTGTCACTGGGAATAAGGACTATTTAGCTGCTTTGCGTTGTCAAAGTTGCTGGCTGGCAGAAGCAGCTGAGCAGCCTAGGTTCCTCCAGACAAGCTGGAGAGGCCAGCCTCTGCTGCATACACGCCATTGCTGCTATCACTCCGACCTACACTAGAGTTTTGTAATGGGTTGATACAGATAGGTGACAAGCATAATAAGCCAGTGTTGATTGCTTTTGTGGCCCCCGGTCGTCTCACAGACTATTGACCCGTACACCCCTAATCCGCTGCCACCAACCAGGTCCTCCCCCGTAAATCAGTTAGTCTCAGTCAGGTTCTTAAGTTAACAATGAAGACTGTAGTTTATTACAAACACAAATAAACTTTAAATGCATTTGAAACTCTGTTACCCTTTACCCTCTTAAAGGTAAAGGGACCCCTGACCATTAGGTCCAGTCGTGGCCGACTCTGGGGTTGCGGCGCTCATCTCGCTTTATTGGCCGAGGGAGCCAGCATACAGCTTCCGGGTCATGTGGCCAGCATGACTAAGCCGCTTCTGGAGAACCAGAGCAGCACACAGAAATGCCGTCTGCCTTCCCGCTGGAGCGGTACCTATTTATCTACTTGCACTTTGAAGTGCTTTCGAACTGCTAGGTTGGCAGGAGCTGGGACCAAACGACGAGAGCTCACCCCATTGCGGGGATTCGAACTGCCGACCTTCTGATTAGCAAGCCCTAGGCTCTGTGGTTTAACCCACAGCGCCACCCACGTCCCTCTTTACCCTCTTAGTCTTATTTTAAACTGTCTCTAACTCTTCTACTTCCCCTTGCACAAGAACCAATTAAACTAACTGTCTCTCTATTTCCATCTGACTGCAACTGCTTTCCCAACTGCCTTTCCCCAACCAACCAACCAACCAACCAACCAACCAACCAACCAACCAAACCTCGGGCTAAGCCCTTTTATAAACAGGTAGGCTCCGCCTCTGGATTTTCTATTGGTCTACCTATTAACCCTTTCTCTCCCCCTGTACAGACATTTTCAAATGAACGGGCAAACACCACAGTTCTAGTCATGGGAAGGGATGTAGCTCAGTGGTAGAGCACCTGCTTTGCATCCAAAAGATCCCTGGCATCTCTGAGTCAGGCTTGGAAGGACTCCAGCCTGAAATCCTGGGCAACCACTGCCAGTCAGAGTGATACTGAGCTGCGTGGACCAATTGTCTGACTCCATATAGGTGGCTTCCTATGCACAGTGCAGCATCTTTGCAGGTCACATTTGCTTGAGAAGAGGAACATCTCTGCAGAAGAAGCAGAAGAACCCTGTTGTCATGTACTAAGCTTGGATCCTAGAACAATAGGCAAATAGGATCCTAGAATGCAACAACTGATTGGCTTGCAGGAAAAGACCAATCAGGCTCCAGGAGGAAGTTAATCAGCCCATTAGGCTGGTAGGATCATAGAATGCAGCAACTGATTGGTCTGCAGGAAAAGACCAATCAGGCTCCAGGAGGAAAGCAGAATCAGCCAATCAGACGGGACTCATTGTATATAATAATGTATATAAAATAATGTATATAATGTATATAAAATAATGTATATAAAATAATGTATATAAAATAATGTGTATAAAAGCCTGAGGTTGTTTTTTTTTGGGGGGGGGGGCAATTCAGTCACTGTTTTACAAGCTGCAATAAAGACCATGAAATCACTACAGGACTCCTGAGTATATTTCACCTGTGCTGTTTCTCACGCTCCCTTCAGAGCCTTGCTTTCAAGGCAAAATGATTCGATGTAGGGCTGCAAAATGGCCATCGGGCATTGTGAGCAAATTTAAGCACTCTCAAAAGCAAGTGCAAAAATGCCACAAATTGGAGCTGCACCGAGGGAAGGCATTGGTGCGGAAGCAGTAGACTGCTAGCTCCTTCTTCCTTGGCCCTCCTGTGTCTCTGAAGCCACAAAATGGGGCTGCATTTTCTGGTGGGCTCTGAGGTGCACAAATGGAGACCTGGAAAGGACAAGCCATTTTATTTATGTATGAGCTTAGAATATCAGTTTGGCTTTCTGGAAGGGAGAAGCTTGACACAAACCAGCCCTCTCTCTCTGTTGAAGCTCAAAAGTTTTCCCCACCTCACATTTGGATTTCAAATGGACTATATCTCATGGGGATGCTTGCTAAGGAACATATGCACTGGGGAGCAAGCCTATATTTTACTTACCACCTGATTTCAAATGTCTGTTACAGCCCAGCTGCGTTCAATAGGTTTATATAGTTTACATGCTCTCTAAGAACGGTGTTTCTCTGAGAGAGGCTCCTGACCTTCACAAATTGAATGGAAAAGATAACCGTGGTTCTGCAATTGCTTTAACAGAAAGCTAACTCCCACAAAAAATCTGACCCCCCCCCTGTGCTTTTGGCAGAACCAAATGGCTTTTTGCATGCCATTTCCCCTCAGTTACAATGACTCTCTGTTCACTGTGGAGCTTAAAACTAGAACTAATAGTGTATTCAGTAATTACAATATTCAGGTGCTATTGAAATGGAGGATTGGGGGTGCCTTACCCATAGACGTTAGTGGCGTGGGGTGCCAAGGCCACCACAGGCTGAGTGTCTGGGAAGGAGAGTCCTGCTCTGGGGCAGCCCGGTCCTCTCCTCTCAGCCGCCCATCGGAGGGCGCTGTGTCTGGCTCAGAGACACCCCTTTGCGTCCCCTCCCGCTGGGGCTGCCTTGGCACCTGGCAGGTGCAATCAGGGCCAGGCATGTCTCTCCCATCCCTCTCTGGCCACATCTCTGCCTACACACCTCCCTACAGAGTCTGTGAATGGAGCAGGGAAGTGCCCTGTGCAATCCCGGCGCCAAGCAAGGATGGGACAGCCGGTGAGCCACCTGATCTGCTTGCTGGCCCTCCTGTGGCGCGGGGCAGACGGGGGCAGGTAAGGGGTGCCGGGTGCTTAGAGGGAGGCTTTGCTGGAGGGCACAGGAGGCAGTCTGGGCTGTGATCTGGGCGCCTCTTACTTATGTGCAGCGCTGAGCGCACGTCAGACCACGCGATGTAAATGAGCCGGACCGAAGTCCCGTCCCCCCCCCGGAAACAGTTTCTGCTCTAAAACCAGCCCTTCACATTTGTTTTTATCCTCTCTTCCATTTTATTTCTTAACTCCTTTTAGTGCTTCATTTTGTTGTTTTAATTTATTGTTTTATCTCATTGTTTTATTGTTCTAACTCCCCTAAACTGTGAGGCTGCATGAAGCTGGACTGCATGAAGTTTGGCAGTGCCAAACGCAAGGTTGAGCCAAAGTCTACAAGATACAGTGGTACCTCAGGTTAACTACTTAATTTGTTCCGGAGGTCCGTTCTTAGCCTGAAACCTTTCTTAACCTGAAGCACCACTTTAGCTAATGGGGCCTCCCGCTGCTGCCGCACCGCCGGAGCATGATTTCTGTTCTCATCCTGAAGCAAAGTTCTTAACCTGAGGTACTATTTCTGGGTTAGCAGAGTCTGTAACCTGAAGCGCATGTAACCTGAAGCGTATGTAACCCGAGGTACCACTGTACTAGTTATAAATTAAGGAAGAGAAACATCTTGATTATCAGAACTGTTGACGAGCGAGCCCACGTGGCAGCTGCAGAGAGTCTCCAAAACACTCCCTTCTGCTGGATGGCACTGACTCCAGACTCGTAAACTCAAGGCCGCCACATTTGGAAATAATTGATTTCTGCAAACTGCTGATGAATAATCATAATTATTATGGTACTTACTAGAAAGAACTGCAAAGATCTGGGAATCATGCCAGATTCGTTAATGAGCTCCCTGGAACCCGAAAAGAGACAGAGCAAAATCACACATTATTTTCTCCAAAAGGAGGAGAGTAAGAGGGATCTGAATGAGTTAATTCTAGATGAGGCCATTCCTCCTCCTTCCACTGTTCCGGATTGGTCAACTCATCTTAAAGGGCTCCGACAAGATTCCGAAAATATTAACTACCCGACAAGCCTGGCTCAAGAACTGGCCTTAGCTGAGAAATCCTATAGGGCAAATATAACTGATATAATGACTCAGAGGCCACCTCCTGAGCTTGGAAAAAACTTTCAAAGTCAACAGGTTACTTCCAAATGTACTCAAACAGAGGAGAGAGACGGCTAACTTCAGGACCAGTTCCACTTGATATGCATGGACCTCTCCAGCATGAAAAATATTCTAACGATAACAAATGGGCTACTTCTGACTCTAGTGAAAATTGTACACCTCATGAAAGAGGCACAGAGCCAAACAACACTGACCGAATGAACAACCTACCCAAACCAGTAGATATGAATCACCCAGTAACCAGCAAGAAATCATAGTTGCGAAAACTATAGTGTTTTTATCAGCACAGGACAAAAAAAAATCTGACTTTTTTTTGGGTGAAGCAAAGAGATTTGTGCCTTTGCTACAAGTACCTAGTACATTGCCCCACTTATATAAATAAAGCAGCAGAAAAAAATTCTTCCATTTCACGGTGTGCATTTATATTAGAATAGTTTTATCCCACATTAAAATTTCACCCACAATCCTGATCTAATGTTCCTGAAAAGACACAGAAATGAAAACACCATTCACTCTTTGCTTTCCCCTTTTTGCTGGCTGTTTTGTTTGTTGTTTGCATCTCATTTTCTCAGCTTGGCATCTTTACAAGAATAAGAAATTAATATATATAGTTGTCGGGTGCCATCTGGGCCCAGATGGTTTTCTTTGGGAGGGCTTCAGCAGCGTAACGTGTGCTGGCATGCATAGGAGTGAGAAGAATGATGAAAGACTCATCGCTTCTCAATCTTCTGCCTCTCTGTCTCATTTAGACACAATAGGTATTCCATATTTCCGAACTCTAATGTACCTAATGGCTATTGTTAAAAATGCATCATGTTCTTTGGAAGAAAAAGTGTCCGAAATCTGGAGCTTTTCTTTTAAACACAATATGTCCAACAAACACTTGTCAATCACAATAGTAAATGACAAAGACAATGACAAAACACACACACACACGATGAGGAGAAATTGGTTCAGTTTGAATTACAATGTGAATTTACCAAAACTACACTTCCCAAGCTGATATGCAAACCAAACTTCAGCAAACACTCCAACATCCCTAAAATGAAAATGGGGACATTTATCACTCATCCCACCAACTGATCTTCCTTGACTCCCCCCTTTTTTTGTTCCTCCCACCCCGCAAAGCATTTCCTATAAGGAAGACAAGTGCCACTATAACTATACCAATAGGACACAGCACACATACCTTCCACTGTCCTGAGAAAACCCCCAAATCCCAATTTTATTTTATTTTATTTCTTTGGGCAATTTTTTTAAAAAAGAAAAACACACACCATTAAGTGGCAAGATTCAGTGGTGGAGGAAGGGGTGTGCGGGGTGTGCGGTCCGCCCTGGGTGTCATCACTGAGGGGGGAGGGTGACAAATTGAGTTTAAAATAAAAAATAAAAAATTGGGCTCACAAAACTTTTTAGGAGTGCCTTGGTGGCTTAGGCGTCTGCAGGTACCACACTGCCTAAAACAGCAGTGTGGGACTTGCTTCTGCCTACTGCCTGTCCCTCAGCCACCCTACAGAATAGCACGAGAATTCTGCTATTTATTTATTGAAAACATTTATATACTCTCCCTTATCCAACACATCTCAAGGTTGTGGCCAACAAATATATAAATATTAATTATTCATATCCTAAAACACTAAAATAAGGCCATGACACCAGCAAATAAGTTAAGGCAGAAGCTAAGGCCAGACAGCAAGCTAAAGTATGACACTAACAAGCTCAACTGAGGATGACGTTCCCTCCAGCCCCCTGCGCAATCAATGTTCACTTCCTGGAAATGAGGCATTTCCTAGGGCCAGGGCAGCATTGGAGTTGTTAAACTATGGTGTGGCAGCCTATGCCCAGGGGCATAGCTAGCTCCTCCGGTACCCGGTACGGTGGGAGCGGGGCGACCCGCCCATGGGGGCCGCCGCCACAATCCTCACACGGGGGCCATTTTGTCACCCCCTCAGGGATGACACCCGGGGCGCAACACAGCTCCCACACACCCCTTCCTACACCCCTGCCTATGCCCTTGTTTGGTTCTCCTGATTGCTGCGCAGCAAATGTGGTGCTGGGCTCAGGGGCAAAACCCAGGGTCTGGCTCAAAGACCTAGGACGTAGGTCCTTGGGGCCAGTTCCTGATGTCAGTCTTGTTTTAGGTAGAGCTATAATTGTTTCCAAATGTTCTCTTTTTCTGCAAATATTTTAGTTTTCTAAATGGAAGCGTTAACATCCAGATAGGGATGGGTGAACCTGTTAGGGGTGTGTGTGTGTGTGTGTTTGCTTTGATCCACCATCCTTCCCTCTTCCAGTTTCTTTCTCTCCATCTCAGTCTGTACCTGGTACTTCTTGCTGCAGGATTCAGACCTTTAAGCAACATCCACCGTACAGATTATGGAACCATTATATTGACAGGATAGCCTCAAGTACATCTGAGAGAAACTCAAATAACAATTCTTTCTTATAATTTTTTCTGCCTGGGTACTATATCTGTAAAGCTACTAGTATCATTTGAAAAGCTAGTCCCCCGCAACACAATCTTGTAACAGATTGCTATATAGTTAAGGAAACAGGATAAGAAACATAAGAATTAATATTAATGGTTACTATCCTCACCTCAGTAAAACAGAGTTCAAGGAAATACGTACTGTAGGTCAGCACATCAGATCAGACAGCAGCTCCAAAACAATGACAACAAACAAAGTAGCATTAATATAATGGCCTGGGTTCAAAAACATTGTTTTTAAAATCAAGATTTTTTTAAAAAAACAACAACAGTACCATTAAATATCTCCAGCACTCAAATGAAACCTGATTGGCTCACACAATTGGCAAATCAGAGAACACGGCAGAGCTTGCTTCAAAGTTCAATTACTGTGAATTTTCCCACTGCCTCTAATGATAACCAAGAGCAAGTGCAGACAGTGAATTATTTTTCTGTGTTGAAAAGGAAAGCTGCTGTCAGCACCGCCAAAGTCAGAAGGATGCTAAATGTTCCAGCACTTCCAGCATTCGCAGAAAGTAATGAGGTGAAACTATTTTTGCCGTAATGTGCTGAAGACAATGATTACCCATGGCAGTGTCCACACAAAGGCTCGAAGACTGTTCTCTAGAGGCCTGTATCTGTTAGCTGCAGGCACTATGCCGACTCTCTCCCCAAGCCCACTCGTTTCCTCCGAAACCATATGAAGAGAGCCCACACATTCAGTCTGAAATGAGCTGAAACAAGCAGATAAATATAGGTACAAGGTATTTGCTGAATAGAAGAAAAATGTGCAAGTCTACAGGACATTGTTAACCGACAGTCACTGGCAATTATCTCCCAGAAACATAAGCCTAACTCGAAAGCAGAATAAACAAGAAGATATTAAATACAGCACCTCACTTATTAGAGGCGTTCAGTCACAGCCTACTTCCAACCACAAGAGACTGGAATCTGCTCATTTTTGCCATGATATAAATACAGAATAACACCCGCTTAATTCAAGGATATTTTCTGCAGTGTTACGAAGAGAGAGAGAGAAAGATCTGGAAGGAAGCTTTACAAAGAAAACAAACCTTCCAAGGTGATGGCACAATTGAAGCTTCCTTCTAATCCAAAAAAAAAAGTCCTCCTGGATCATAATGCAATATATCTGGAGCCAATGGCGATTTTGTACATAGCTGCTTCACTTGACTGAGCTGTTCAGAAGAATCATTGTTGTTTTTGTAAGGGCTCCACAGGAACACAACAGCAACAAGCTTGTAATGCAGAGGTTCACAACCCTTGGCATCCTGATCGTCCTTAAGTCAAGGACAACCCTCGCCTCCAACTCTTTGAGCTTTTGAAGGAGCAATTAAATTAAACTTTTGGAGCTGCTTTATACCTGGCCAGGCTATGGTCACCCCCAGACTGCCAATCTTTTGCGGGCGGGATTGAAGGCCATCCTGAGAAATTCAGGTTGGCACAATTAAAGCGGATTAAAGTATTCTTTTGTCTTAGAGCTACAAATCCAACTTAAGAAATGCATGGAAAGGTGTTTAGCTGGAAGACGTAGAAACGCCATGGAAGCAAAGCTGAGTGAATACTCATTGTGATGGCCTAGGAATCTGATTCAGAGGCTGAACCTGAGGAATCCCAGCCTGCACAGGAGTCCCCGCCTCCAGGGCTGGCTGAGCTGGGGCAGGGGCTTGAACCTGAAGGGCCCTCACCTGTGCTGAATCCGCTCTGGCTCCGGAGGTGATCGAGGACCCATTGCCTGCAGGTGCTCCTCTCCCAGCCCTGTCAGGGGAAGGTGAGGTTGACTCTGGGTCCAGTAACCCTCCAGCCTCTCCGGAGCTGCAGAGGCTCAGGGCAGAGAGGTGGAAGGAACTAAGTTCTCACAGGAGGAGTGCTAACCTTAAGGCCAGGAGAGGTGAGTCACCTGTGGGCCAGGACCGCCCTATGCCTCAGAGGAGATAAAGGCCAGTCAGCCCAGTCCCAGGTTGCGGGAGCAACATCGTTGGTAACCTGTTCCTTCCAGCACCCTGTCCTGCTCTTCCAGAGTTCCTGACCACGCCCAGCTCCTCGCCTTGGACCCCGCTTCGCCCTTGATGGACAGCCTCCATACCCTCGTCCTAGGACCGGACTCAGACCATGCCACACGGTAACCCCCCCCCCCCCCGGGACCAGCACACTCATTACCTTATAACAGCCCTGCAAACAAATCAGAACAGAGGCTCAATAAAGACTGAGCATTGGCTAAACCCTTTGTCAGCTTTGTGCAAGCAAGTCAGGATGGGTGCTAAATAAACAGGTGATGTGGAGGAGCCCTGTTTGCCCAGTTAGACCAGTTTGTCAGCTCTCTGGGGTCTTGGGAGGGGTAGTGGAGGTCTTTTCAAAATGAGGCTGCCTTTGCCATCCATGGCATTTGCCATTTAGCTTCATAGAGCTAAAAGAGAAAGGTTCATGATCATAACAAAATGCCACATGTGGGCTTTCCTAATTCAGCTTCTGTGAACATTAATGTCATATTAACACAACACAGCCCAAATCCAGGACACCATTTGGGGGGTCCAAAATCCCATGTGAGTCATGAGACCCATGCAAGATCATGGACCCAGGAAAAGTGCTTTTTCAGGCACTTTCATTCAAAAATGCACATTTTTGGGTGCTGCACAAGATCGTGGACCTCAAAATGGTAGCCATACTCTCATGGGAAAAACAGTATACCCTGGTTTTTCAGGGGCAGTTGGTGGATATGTAATATATTATTATTTTCCCACCTTCCTTCCGTAGCGCTCTGGTGTAAAAACATAAGAAGAGCCCTACTGGATACAGAATGAGACTCTTGTTTGCGGGATTGTTGCTTCAAGTCCCATGTTGGATGAAAGATTCCTTCATTGGACTAGATGATCCTTGTAGTCGTTCCAACTCTACGAGTCCATGATTTCATGCTTCTAGCTCAAAGGCCCATCTTGTCCAGTGTCCTGTTCTCATGGTAGTCAACCAGATGCCTATGGGAAGATCACAAGCAAGAACCAAGGACAAAAGCACTCTCTGCACTTGCAATTTCCAGCAAGTGGGAATTCAAAGGCTTACTGCCTCCAACAGCGAAAGTAGAATATAGCTATTGTGGTACATGGAGTCCCCTGCTGGTATTGTATCCAGGAACTAACCAATGGTCTACCATGTGCCTTCAGATGACACCCTGGGAGACCCTATCCTACAACTCTATATACTCTTTACATTTTTAAAACTCCTCTTATTTAGATCCTTTGATAGATGGTTATCAGATGTCACAATATTCAAGGTCCCAGGCAATAATTAAGGAGTGCCTACCTTAACAGGCTTTGTTTAATTAACTGATTTGATTAATGCTACCAAGAAAATGTTCTGCCAACAGCTCTGAAGTACTGGCAGGTCTGGGCTTCTCTGCATTCTTCTGGCTATAACTGTTGGGCTTGTTCCACCCAAATATGTCTGTCCCCGACAAGGTTTTAGCCGTGTACTTAAAATAGAAAATTGGTATAATTCTCCAATGAGTGCTATGGGCAAAAGGCTTCAGATGTAGATCCAGCACTTGGCCTGAGAGTCCAGAAAAGGAGGAGTGGGGGATCAAAGCTGTTGAGTAAAGCCATAGACTAGGGATCAAGCCCAGTAGCATTTGATGCCTGGCTTAGCTTTGTATCAACTGCTTCTTCTCAAATGTTTTTGGATGGAAAATAATAGGGAAGCAGACAAGAAGAGGGGGAAGGAGCAATCACAAGCAAGCATGGAAAAGGACAGGAGCATCCTCTGAATTGATAAATGATAGCCAACACAAGCTATTACCCCATCTCTGTTTGGCATTATGATTATGATTGTTGATGAGATCAACATCTGGTCTGATCCAGGAGGGGGATCTTATTATGTTCTTAAAGGTAAAGGGACCCCTGACCATTAGGTCCAGTGGCGGATGACTCTGGGGTTGTGGTGCTCATCTCGCTTTATTGGCCGAGGGAGTCGGCGTACATCTTCTAGGTCATGTGGCCAGCAAGACAAAGCCGCTTTTGGTGAACCAGAGCAGCACACGGAAACACCGTTTACCTTCCTGCTGGAGTGGTACCTATTTATCTACTTGCACTTCATGTTTTCGAACTGCTAGGTGGGCAGGAGCAGGGACTGAGCAATGGGAGCTTATGTTCTTACACATTAACAAAAGGATTGCAAAAAAACAAACATTTCTTGCAAAGAAGCTGCAAGGTTAAGTGCAGCAAAGCAAGGCCATGCAGAAAAAGCAAGGTCAATTAAGATACAGGAATGCCATATGCAAAATAAAAAAGATACAACATGGATATATATGTAAGTGATTGCAAAAGAGTCACATATAGCAGTTCAGTAGGGTTGCCATATTTCAAAAAGTGAAAATCTGGAAAATGTTTTGTTTTGCTGAGTTTTTTTTTTTTTTTGCAAAATAAAAAAGTGAAAAAGATTTTGAGCTATTTTTTTAGGGAATTCACCAAAAACCCAATACTTTCAATATGGGCTGCCATACATCTGGATTTTCCTGGGCATTTTAACTGATTTCTGAAAATTCTGCACAGACGCTTTTTTCAGCAAATGATTCCTGAATATGTCCGGGAAATTCTGGATGTATGGGAGCCCTAAATTCAGCATTTCACCTTTAGTTTAGTTTTGTCTAATATTATGCAGGTTGTTAAGTATATTCCACCGCCACCCTAGTCTCTATTGTATTATTATCCAGGAGGGCAGGTCATCTTGGTTGAATTTTGCTATTCGAAACGATTTCTTCAGGAACTAGTCAGTGTTTCGTGGGAGTTACCCTGTAATTTAAAAGTGCAAGATAAGGATTGGAATCAACAGATTTCCCACTAGCCCACTGAACTGTAAGAACTGTAAGATGTTTTCTGATAGAATCCATATTTGTATGCAAAGCCATCGAGTTCATGACAATCAATATGAAAGGCATTAGCTGCCCTCACTGGTTCTGGAATCTTATAATCGACACCACTGCTTCTGAATCCTTGTGGTGTATATCAATTGAATTTATGCAAAGCAAGGGGGTCGGAACATCTCAGCGGTTATTAAGTTTCTGAACAGGGGAGGAGGAAGGCTGCGGAAGAGGTCAATTTCAGGACTGGGGGGATAATTATCCATCACCAGACTGCAAGTAATTATTTCCTGCTTGCACAAGCTGAGCCATACAGCTCACTAGGTGGAAAGCATGGAATTAGGAACTTTATTAGAAGTGCCATTGGCACCTTCCTTTGATCTGACCTGTATTTATGGCAAGCAGTGCATATCTACTGTTTATAGTTTCTTCTGTGTCAGCAGCTGTAATATACTGAGTCAATATAAAGCATCTCATACCTTGTTCTTTCATACACACACACACACCGTATTTTTTGCTCTATAAGACTCACTTTTTCCCTCCTAAAAAGTAAGGGGAAATGTGTGTGCGTCTTATGGAGCGAATGCAGGCTGCACAGCTATCCCAGAAGCCAAAACAGCAAGAGGGATCGCTGCTTTCACTGCGCAGCGATCCCTCTTGCTGTTCTGGCTTCTGGCATTCAGAATATTTTTTTTCTTGTTTTCCTCCTCCTTAAAACTAGATGCATCTTATGGTCTGGTGCGTCTTATAGAGCGAAAAATACGGTGTGTGTGTGTGTGTGTGTGTGTGTGTGTGTGTGTATGCGCTAGAACTCGCTGGAACTCAGTTCTGCTATCTCTCAGGTGGGTCTGAACCATGTGCACTTTGCTGTGGAGATTGTTGAACCCCTGCCTGCCGCTTAGACTGTAATGCATAAAGCTACTCATGAAATCCTGATAATTTTTAATCAGTGAAACCAGAAGACACCTCACCTCCCAAATGCCATAGATAACCAACCTTGAAATTCCAAAACAGCGAAGGGCTTTCATTCTATGCCATTGCCAGCTCCTCCTTTCAGCCATCCAGGAAGACCGACACCGTATGAGGAGAGGAAATACCCATGTGGCTCTGGGCAACTGGAAACAACAGAACACGCCTTTTTTCACTGCCAATACTATACAGATATGTAAGCTAGGTTCATCTTGCCTATACTACATAAATTCCCAGGTCTCACAGAACAACTTTATACCTCTCTACTTCTTCAAGATGAAAACCCAGATGTTACATACTTAGTTGCTAGATTTTGCGCTGCCATGATGGATACTCGTCAAAGGATGGCTTGCGCCACAGACTAGGCCTAAACTGAAGGACCCGTGCTCCTAAACCAAAATGCAGGACCTGTGCTCCTTTACGCTCCCTCCCTTAACAGTTTGTCCTTGTTTTTATGTTATGTGTGGTATAATCACCTTTGAATTACTAGTTCTTATCCCTTACTTGTTTTAAGTCTTATGTGTTCAGTTTATCTGTATGTTTTATCTAATGCTGGTCTGTGACTGAAATAAAGTTTGATCCTGATACTGATAATTTTGGATCCCAGAGCACAGCTTGTCAGTGAACCTTCTACACTGTTATCCATTGAGCTCCCAACTTTTTAGATCCGTATGAAGGGACATTTCATGTATTGCCAAAGGTTATATTAAGCATGCTGACCAAGATTAAAACGTGTGTTCCCTTCTTCCAAACACCACATCGCATTCCCAGGCCATGAACAACTTAAACCTAGTTGAATAATTGCCTGCATATTAGCTGAGGTGACACATGCATCGAGGATGTAGCACCGGCATTTTGCTTTTTGATGCAAAGGGCTTGCGTTTTGATGTTTTCCTGCCTTTTCAGCTTGGGCATCCCTTGTGACTTGTGTGTAATGGAGAACAGGCTACTGGTGTAGAAACAAAAGAGCTGGAAGCTGCATAGCTGTGCACAACTGCACTTGGGAGAAGAATGTCTTGTGCATTCTTTTGGTTTTGTTTGGGCTAACTAGAGCCTCGTGGTTGTTCACTCTACATAAATGGTGTGTAAATCTTTTATGAACATAGCCTTGGAAATGAAATATTCACACAGTGGCTTCTTCCCTCTAATCTCAGTTAAATTCTTCAGGGCATTCCTTTCTGATTCCTTGGAGCTGTACTTACATTAGGTCCCTTGTAAATGAGAAACGCTTTCATTCATTTTCCTCTGGCACCGACTTCTAGACGTTTAAGTGGAAACAATCATTACACAATTACCGAACTGCACATCCCGCAGGTATAAAAAGTTTTCTCATAATTAGAACGGGGGAAGGTAATGATAGAAAGGTTTTAGCATGGCTTTAGTCCTTTCTGGGTGTTCGGAAAACTTGGTAAAGCAACATACAAAGGAAGCACAGGAATGAGTGCGCTTTCTCCTCTCTGTTCCCACATCACCTTCTGCATCAGAGGGCAACTGTCCTGAACGGCTACCAACTTGAACGGCTTTCAAGGGGAGTTGAACAAATTCATGAAGGATAAGGTTATTGATGTTACTAAGCATTATAGCTGTGTACCTCCATCAGAGGTTGAAAGTCTCAGAGTACCAGCTGCTGCAAATCCCAGTTGGGGAGAGTGCAGTTGTGTTCATGACTTGCTTTTATTATGATTAACATTTATCGATCTACATAACATGTAATTGCTAAACAGGCTTCTAAGCCATTTTTCAGTATAAAACCAATGGCACTTATTTAAAATGCACACCAACGGATTGTCGTCAAAGCATTAGAACAAATATTCACAATTAAAATGTTCAATAAAACAAGCCCATTCACAGCACAACAATTAGAAGTTAAAACAGCAATCCAGTCAGGAGGTGTGTGTCTTCACAAGTGTGTGTCTGTGGGCTCCCTATAAGTCTCTGGTTGGCCACTGCCAGAACAGCATGACTGACTAGATGTCAGGATGCTCCCAGCAGCTCCCGGCTGTTGCCCAGAAAAGTATAAAGACAAGGAAAAGTTTCTTACCGTCCTCTTCTATTTCAGTATTTACAGAGAGAGGCTTTAGAATCCAGCCTCTTGGATAATGGTGTTGTCCCAAGTGAATTTCCACACCCCGTCTCTCCCACTTCCTCATTTGTCATTCTCATTCTCTCTTCTGAGTGCTGCTATGTGCCCTCTGTCTTTGAGCTCTTTGCTCTCCTACTTTTAAGGCTCACCGAGTTCTGGGAGATGGAGGGTCTGGAATGCTTTCTAATGACAACGTGTCAGCTGCATGTTGTTTCGGCTATCCCATGATTTCCCAGGTTTCCCCCTTATCTGCGTCTGAGCTGCTACCTCCCTGAAACCCCTGTTGTAAATCTATACTGTCTTCCTCTTCCTCTTCCTCTTCCCTGGAAGGGTCAGGATGGGGAGGCGGTCTCCACTATTCCTCCTTTGCCCAGTCCCTGACACTAGATGGGCCTTTGGTCTGATCCAGTGGGACTCTGGAGAGCACGCCTGCATGGGTACACCTGCAGGAACATCAGACTGGATTTGCTGGTACACCTGCCCAGCCCTGCCTTCACTGCTTTGCCTTTGTTCAGCACCATTCAGGTAAGCTGAAGGCTTACAGAAGGCTTTTCCCAGTCTTGTGTGATGGACTCAACCGTGATGAACCCAGGGCAGTCTGACATTCCGATTTGGGCCGAAGAATGGATCTGTTGCAAACATTGCACACACTATTTACGTATGATTGATGCAGTCACACAAAGACAACATTCACAGGCAGTCTGTGGACCAACATTGTAACACTTGGGTAGGGCACCGACTCCTTTCACTGTGCAACATTTCCACCAAAAAGCATGCCTGGGGGGCTTATGGATTACAGTGGAACCTCTACTTACAACCATACTACATTCTGGAGGTCCGGTCATAACTAGAAACGTACATAAGTAGAGGCACACTTTTCCATAGAAAGTAATGGAAAAATGAATCGATCCGTTCTAGACGATGAAAAACGCCCCCTAAAATAGCAATTTAACACGTATTTTATTGTCTAATGAGACCACAGATCCATAAAGAGATCTCCTCAGCTTTCCCCTTGCACCGCCCCAAATCTGAATGAATCCCTCCTCTACCTTTTTCCTCGATGGAAGGCGGGGGAGCAACATTCTCAGCGCCCCTCCCCCCACACCCTGCACTGGGCAGCTTGAGGTTCGTTTGCCGCATGGGCTTCCTCAGCAGTCCCGCTACTGCCGCGGGGTGGGCAGGAGGGAGAAGGGTGCTGTGTAGCTTTGCATGCCGCCACCGCTGCCTCCTCTCCCAGGCAGGAAGCGAGAGAGCACGGCTGGCCGTAGGAAGAGCCGCAGCCGCCATCCAGCATGCCCTCACAACTGTTCCAGGTCAGTCCCAGACTCCTGCTGCTGGGCACCCCCGATGGGCAGGCGCTGTGGTGCAGGGTGCCACTAATCCTAATGGGTTAGACGGCCCTGCTAAGACCAGTGGTAAGACTGGTACGCAGTGTACTCTATTACTTTTCAGGGTTGATGGCCTTTAATATTATTTCATTACAGTGTAGTTTGCTCTGCTCTTCACTCAAGTCTCATTGGAAACTCTGTGAGTTTAGTAGTAGATAGGTAGCCGTGTTGGTCTGCCATAGTCAAAATAAAATTTTTTTTTCTTCCAGTAGCACCTTAAAGACCAACTAAGTTAGTTCTTGGTATGAGCTTTCGTGTGCATCTGAAGAAGTGTGCATGCACACGAAAGCTCATACCAAGAACTAACTTAGTTGGTCTTTAAGGTGCTACTGGAAGAAATTTTTTTTTTATTTTGTCTGTGAGTTTAGATTTGCAAAACGCACAATAGAGAAGGCCCTTTGGCACTTGGAGCAGCTTTGCTTCTGCATCTATCATATCAACTTGAGACTGAAGCTTTGTTCCCTTTAATGCTGCCTGCTAACCGAACTGAGCAGTTTAACCAGTCATCTAAGTGAAATTGTATGTTTGTGTGGTAGTAGAAGCAGGATGCCTGCCCCTTCCGCTTGTTCTAGAAAGAAAGACAGAAAGACAGAAAGACAGAAAGACAGAAAGACAGAAAGAAAGAAAGAAAGGAAGAAAGGAAGAAAGGAAGAAAGAAAGAAAGAAAGAAAATTAGCCTTTCTGCATGGTCACCTCTCCTGAACCAGGAAGTCTGCTCTTCCTCTCCCCCCTTCTTCCCATTTGTTGTCACAGTACAAAACCTGGACTGAGTAATCTTTTAATTCCACAGTGCCGGGCTGTTTTTATCAGATGTGTTGGTTATGGCTCACATTGCAGACAATGGGTGACAGCCGATGTTAGAATCAGATACTAAGTTGAGCTGGAATAAAATAATGCAAAATGCTTCTGAATCTTATAGGAAAATGTAGTACAACTTTAATCCAAAGTAGAAGTATTAAAATGTGGTCAAAATAGCCTGCAGTTTTATCTGTGTTTGACTACTGGTCTGTGATCAGTTTTGTTATCTATTACCTCAGGCTTTGATCTGACTAGATAAATCAATCTGTTATTGTATTATCTTTGTCATTTTATCTATTTTGACCACATTTTATACTTTACACGGGATGAAAGTTGTCTGGTAATCTGCTGCTGCAACCACCACTGATTCCCAGAATGCCTTGCCACCGCTTCTGGCTGCCTTCCTCCTTCCTGAGCTCCTCCTCCTGCCAGACCGACTCCATTCTGATTGGCCAGGTGGTGGCATTGGCACAAGAAGGTCTAAGCCTTTTGAATTCTTCCATGGGCCTTTTCCTTTGCACCACCAACGTTGGGTGTGTGGGTGTGTGTAAGCAATGTGAGGACCATAAAAGTCTTTTGGCAAACTCTAAGGTGGTAGAGATTTGGGTGAGGCGCATTGGTAGGCAAGTGAAGTGAGGAGCGATGGGAGCCCCTAGTACACACAATTATTTTGGTTAAGTATAGGAATATAGGAAGCTGCTTTATACTGAGTCAGACCCATGGTCCATTCAGTTCAGTATTGTCTACACTGGCTGGCAGCAGCTATCCAGGGTTTCAGACTGAAGTCTCTCCCAGCCATACCTGGAATTGTTGGGCATTGAAGCTGCATGCAAAGCAGATGCTGAGCTATGGCTAATCTACATCAAACTTGCAGTCAAAAAACAATGTTGGAAAAGGAATAACTTACATTAGTGTAACTTGTGCCATTGTAATTTATGCAGGCTTTCTGTAGTTAGGATTGATCTGTTAATAAGTAAATGAATGAATGAATAAAAATTCCCACACTTACTCCCAGGTAAGCAGATACAAGAATACGAGTTACTGATAAAATGGGGACTATTTTCCCACCCAGTGTGTGGTGAAATGCATACTTAAAGTACATAGCGCAGATTTCTGATTTCCCTTTTACTCATTTCCTGATTTGCAGTTCCAAGACACCAAATGTTCAAATGGGCCTCTGCTACAAATTCCCTTTTTTGGCACGGCAAAATCCTCTTTTCATTTTCACGATTAAGCACAGTTTGGTATTTGTTCCGTGATCTTAATCAAAAGGCTGGGATCAGGATTCTAGAGATTAACAATTTAAGGACAAAGTGGTAGGCCGTAAAATGGGGGGTGGGGGTGGTTAAGCTTACAAAACAAAGTGATATATAGTTTGGTCACCAACTGATTTTGATTTGACAGGAGATGGAAGATTGATGAAACAGGGTGATAAATTATTATAAACTAAAAGGCGACGAGAGATTTATGGTAAACAGTCATTCCAGATTGTCAGTAGACTCACACTCACACTCTCACACACTCTTTCTGTCACTGTATAACTTTTGTTATGACAGCTACACATTTTTGGAAGAAGGGCAAAGACATAAATAATCATAGCAGACCTGAGTCGGAACCATGTAAAGAGAGGAATTTGTCTAAGCCAATGACCCTAAGAATACGGCGTGCCACTGAAGTTCTAATGAAAACAAGAGGGCCTTCTTTCACATAATTCTTATAACTCAAGAGTTATGCATTTTGGATGAAAGCAATGGATATGCCAGTGCTATTTTCCTAGAAAAAGAGGTGCCGGAACTCACCAAGGACGCCTCCCTCTTTCTCTTAGAATGGCAATGGCACACACCTGAGAGGTTCTGGAACCCACCTGAGAAGTGCCAGAACTGAGTTCCGGAAAGTTCCCCCTTAACAAAAGTCCTCTGTATAATCAGGGTTTGTGACCAGGAAGAAAGAGTTCACTCCTCAAGCTCTTTACTTCTGGGGCATTTCTGTGGAGCAGAAATCGAGGGATTCCAATCCACCTTTCTCAGGTTATTTGCCGCCACACTCTGTGGACTCAGCAGTGGCTGGTGGAGGAGGACAAACTGTTGTCATTGATCGCCCAGCCTACAGAACGAATTGTGCATTTTATTCCGCAGAATAGGCTTGTGTGCTCTTCAGAGGAAGGAAGCATAATAATGACATCTCTGGCAGCAAGAGATTTTGCAGACTTCCCTCCTGGAGTGCACCATCATGACGCTATGGATCTGAGCCAATGGATTTGTTATGAATACATACTCCTCAGTGGTGCCAGGAACATGTCCTCATGGTGTGTGCTTGATGGAAAGCTACCACAGTGAGCCTCTCTCTCCCCCTGCTGTTAGATATTCATGACTCTGTGGCTGTTTGCATTTGACAGAATTGTCATTCAACCTGAAGACAAAACTCTATGCCTTTTAATCGATGTCTTTAAACCCAGTTCTCAAGGTTCTGTCACATTTTTCCATGGCCAAGATGGGCTTCTTAGTCACTGTATTTAAGTCTCACCTTGAATTAAAAGTCGAAGGCCACTGACAATTTGCAACAAAAACAACCACATTGAAAAGTCACAATATATTAAAAAAAAATTAAAACTAAAAACAGCAAGAGTAGAACATAGATTATAATAATAAGAGAATCCTTAAAATGGTAGCCACGTGAGACACATCAGAATTTAAAACTGCAGGATTATAACACAACAGCAGAGTAAAAGGCTAAAAATAGTGTTAATAACAGCTATGGTTTCTAATAATGGTTTCTTAATTGTTTCCTTTCTAGAAATAGAAGTATTTCCTGTATGGTGGAAATCCATTAGAAAGGAACAAGGCACACTTCCTTGGAAAGAGAATTCTGAAGCTTTAGTGTGAGTAGCAAAAAGGCCCCACTTTCCGGTCCCAACCAAAGCACACACAACCTTTTCATGTCCCCACTTTTCAGGATTTTGTGATACACAAAAGAAAGTCTGGATGAACCCTCAATAATATCAAATAAACAGAGTTCAGTGATGAAAAGAGGTAACCAAACTGATGAAACCAGGTAGGTTACGTCAATATAATCATACAGCTAAAACCAGGTAAAACAGTTACTACAATTATAAAAATGAGTGAAACAATTCCAAACAAATGCAAATATTAAACAAAACATCAGAAGTGGGCCCCACAAAAAATAACTCTCAAAGCGCAGGCTAAAGAGACGTATCTTCAGCATGTGACATATTACTCTGCTGATTTTATTTTATGAAACGTGCACAGAATTGGGCTACACCACTGAATACGAGCTTTACAAGAGGCTGTCTGTCTTATCAGAATTAAGAATAAACAGTTTGCAAGTGTTTGTTAAACATGAATATAGCACTGAGTGTAGCTTGCCCTGCAGAACAAGAGGATTAAGACTGAAAGTCCAAAGGGAAGTTTGGGAGAATGGAGCATTACTTGCAAGCAGAGCACATGACATTAGATTTGAAGCTTGACTAACATCTGTTACAGCCAGTTAATTAGTGCAGAGTCCTTTATTAGCCAGGAGGGGGAAAATAATTGCAGGTTTCCATATTTGTGGTCTGGGATAACTGCTGCCAGATGAGGCCAATTCAAAGTCCATAATTCGCTGCCCTTCGTGTGCATTCAGTAGATGAGTCTTCAGATAGCTTGAACTTGAAAATCCTTGCTCAACAATTAGTTTTGCTGAGTGGTGCTTTTTCTTGTACACCCTGTAAGTGGGGGAAAGTGCTGTAAACAATGAATCACATTACTTTGCCATTCCATCACTACCAGTTTCAGGATCTGCAACTGAATCACCCAGAGCACAATAGCACCAGGGAGCTTGCAAAAAAACACGTGGAATGACTGGAGTAGCCATGAAATGGGAAGGGGGAAGGGAAAGCAGGGATATGGGGAGAAAGTCATTTCAATTTGCATTTAAATGCGAGCTTTTAATTTTGCACTTTTTGAAACAATACATGGACCGAAATTCATCCAACACAATTGGCACTTCACCACATTTTGAAATGCAGTTCTCCAGCCAAGTAACGCGTACAAAAATGCATGTACCAGAGAAAAAAATTGTATATGTGATTGACAATAAATACATTGGGGGAATTTCTTTTGCCAGGAAAAGTGTGTCTGTGTATTAGAACGAATTGCATACAGACATGTGTATATTAGGAGACATTTGCACTAAAATGCTGATGACTTTTCATGAGGTTTTGCAAACTGATGCGGAAATGTGGAGAACTGTACTAGGCACTGGAAAAATGAGAAGCTGGGAGAAACCGAAATTGACCGATTCACCCATTCCTACAGGAACTTAGATGGAAGTACTTTCCGATTCCATCTCCTACTCATGAACAGCTTTTTGAAATTCATATACACACTGCCAGCAATATCAACCATCACTGAGAGAGATACGTTGCTGAAGTCCTCCCAGCTGTGAAAACTTCAACCAGGGCCTTGAAAGGCTTTTGATGTGTTATCTTTGGAATAAGATTTCCCCAAACATTTATATCCAACTTTTCTTCCACACTGGGACTAAAGGTTGTCTTCCATCCAGACACTCACCAGACTCGCAGCTCCTTAGCTTGTTAGGTTGTTGTATTATATGTCTTCCTTAGCCATGGTTATTTCGATCATCGCAGCCTAGAAACTACATTATCATGAAGTGAGATCAGCTTGAAACAAAACAAACTTTGGAAAAACAAGCAATTGCTTCTTTTATTGTCTTTAGGACACCTCGTGGTTAGCTCATGGTTTGTTAAACAAGCCATAGCTTAAAGAAATCATGACTTGGGGTTATGTGTGAACCAGGCAATTATATTCTGAAAGCATTTTCTCCTGTTTTTCCTAATGCAGACCTTTACATTACTATAAATTATACAACAGCACCCAATTTGCACTGAATGTAGGCCCAATTTTGTGTTATAGGATACCTGTGTTCCAATGGCTGCATCCTATTGTCATGAATGAGCCAGCCCCCAGGGAAGGTTTGTAGCCAGCTCCCAGTGACGGAAGTAACCAGGAAGAGAGAGGGTTAACTGCCAGGCAAGATGAGCACAGCCCAGTGCCAATTCCCCTGCCCTTAGGAATGTCAGTTGATAAGAGAATGGTGGAGAGTGAGCCTTAGCCCTGCCAACTCTCTCAAGAAGTGCAAAATACTGGGAATAGAGAAGGAAGCAGTTCATCAGTCAGGAAAGAGCGAAGAGACAATCCCTTAGAAAATGAGGAAGAGGTGGGAGCTGACCCTCTTAGTCCCAGGTCTTGGCGAATGGGAGGGCTACAGGATAGGAGGCAGTGCAAAAGACACCAGAGGGAAAAGTTCAGTTGCTTCTGGTCTCACTGGAAGTAGGCTTCAGACGGGTCATCATGATAAATGATGGCGAGGGCCGTTCGGAGTTATCTCTTTGTTTTGACAATAAATCATCCTTTAATAAACTACGCTCACTGTGTTATCAAACCAGGAACTGGACTCCTGACACCTATGCTGCTTTGGAAATGTATGAATGTAGGAACCACGAGAAAGGAGTAGGAGGTCATGAGAAGGACCGCACAAATGTCTCTTCTCCAATCTGATCTTTCATGATCCTGTTTACATGGTTCTTCTTCCTAAGTGTTCTTGGCCCCTTCCCCCATGGGGCCATCTTATATTATTGGAGCTGCCTGGGATGGACCTTGCCATCAAAACTGGACCATGCTTTTTTGTCAATGGATGTTTGATCTATGCTCAGATGCAAGGCTATTGTTAAAAACACCACAACTAAATTGGCAGTGAGGGATATCTAGGAGAAGTGAATTACATGCAGCCAATTGGTAGCATCTTACAAAATCAACTGATGAGGTAGTTGCTCAGATGGTGTCTCCATTTGATTCTCCAGTCTGCAAAGAACTGTCACGAGTCTGAAATAAATGCAAGTTTCAAAAGCACATTTTTACAATCTAGAAATAACTGCTCCAAATCTTGACAATAGTATGCCAACTGCAGTGTGTAACAAGGTTTTGCTTTTAAATTCAAACAAGCCTTGCAAGGTGCGGGTTAAAGGTGTCTTAAAAGAAAAGGAGGGAGGGGGTAGATGGAAGGAGCAACTATAGTGATTAATGTAAAGGTCACTTGACTGTTCAACTAAAATCAATCTCCTCCTCTGTAGCTATTTGGAACTTGGAGAAATGTAGCCCCTGTGGGGATTTAATAAGAGGAAATAGCAGGAATTTAGCCTTAGTAAAGCACGTGGAGAGGCCATGGCCGCTATTGCTCCTATGGCAGAACATTATATTGTGTATTTCTGTCAATGAGTGGGAAGATACCATGGTTCTCCTCCCAGGCCAGTGGAAATATGTATTATGCACTCGAAGACTGCAAGGCTACAAAATGTACCCAGGATAAATGACTTAGCCTGGCATAGGCTTGTATCCAATGAAGTCATCCTGGAAGTATAAGGACTTCTGATTGCTCAGTAGGACCACCTCTTCTGCCATCTTCTCATGCATCTCCCCAATGGGACAACTGATTTTGCAAACAAACAAACAGCAAAAATGAGATTTTAGAAGCATCACATTTCAGGTCTACTGGAAACAAAGCATCTTCGTGAACCATTTATATCTCACTGTGTCTTGATGCGGCTTCCGTTCCATGCAGTTGGGCTGCAACAGCTGAGTTTATTGGCATCTATTCTAGCAACAGTTGCTCCCAGAGCCCATCAGGATTTGGAACGATTTTCCAGCCGTGATTATGGTTTCACAGATAGCGTGGACCTTACCTTATTTAGAACATTTATAAACAGATGAACATTACAAAATATGGTATATAAGCACAGAACAATAAAAAATGCAATCAGTATGGGCAGATTAAACAGTTGTCAAAGAAGAAATCGGATGCTGCCTGCTGGTCATCTCATCCTTCGATAGCCTGCAAACCCTGCAAAAATAGCATCTGACCAAATGTGTATGTACAAAGTTGGAACATTTAATGGGCAGCGTGTTCCGCAAGGCTGGCGCCATTGCAAAGAAGGACCCTTTTCTTCCTTCCCCGTACCTGAACATAATACTTGTGCCATCTGACACATGTTGTTGTTGTTTAGTTGTGTCTGACTCTTCGTGACCCCATGGACCAGAGCACGCCAGGCACTTCTGTTTTCCACTGCCTCCTGCAGTTTGGTCAAACTCATGCTGATAGCTTCGAGAACACTGTCCAACCATCTCTTCCTCTGTTGTCCCCTTCTCCTTGTGCCCTCCATCTTTCCCAACATCAGGGTCTTTTCCAGGGAGTCTTCTCTTCTCATGATGTGGCAAAAGTATTGGAGCCTCTGCTTCAGGATCTGTCCTTCCAGTGAGCACTCAGGGCTGATTTCCTTAAGAATGGATGCGTTTGATCTTCTTGCAGTCCATTGGACTCTCAAGAATTCAAAAGCATCAATTCTTCGGCGATCAGCCTTCTTTATGGTCCAGCTCTCACTTCCATACATCACTACTGGGAAAACCATGGCTTTAACTATACGGGCCTTTGTTGGCAGGGTGATCTCTCTGCTTTTTAAGATGCTGTCTAGGTTTGTCCTGACCTGGAGCAGGAACCGGCAAGCCACTCCAGTATCCCTGTCAAGAAAACCCCATGGACAAATACTGACACATGTTACTTCCAAGCAATTCAAATACTGGAGTCAAATGCCTACAAAAGCAGTACAGAACACATTGCTAAGAATATAAGATGAATCAGGTCAAAGGTCCATCCAGTTCAGCCTCTTGTTCATTGAGAAGCCAGCCAGACAACTGTGGGAAGCCTGCGAGTAGGATCTGAGAATAATAGCACTTTCCCAGCAGCTTGTGTTCAGAGCCATGCTGCCTTGAACAGTGGAAGTAGAACACAGCTAGCATGTTTAGGAGCCATGGACTCAAAATCAAGCCTGTAACTGGAGGGACTGCCCTTTATTTTTTATACCTAGCACGTTTCCTAGTACGTTTCAAAGTGTTGGTGCTGAAGTTTAAAGCCCTAAACGGCCTTGGTCCAGTATACCTGAAGGAGCGTCTCCACCCCCATTGTTCTGCCCGGACACTGAGATCCAGCGCTGAGGGCCTTCTGGCGGTTTCCTCGCTGCGAGAAGCCAAGTTACAGGGAACCAGGCAGAGGGCCTTCTTGGTGGTGCCACCCACCCTGTGGAACGCCCTTCTATCAAACGTCAAAGAAATAAACAACTATCTGATGTTTAGAAGGCATCTGACGGCAGCCCTCTTTAGGGAAGTTTTTAATGACTGATGTTTTAATGTATTTTTTAATCTTTGTTGGAAGCCCCCCATCTGGCTGGATTTCCCCAGCCAGATGGGCGGGGTAGAAATAAATAAATAAATAACACCCCCCCCCCATTTTTTACAAACAAATAATGAAATCAATAAGATTCCTTTGTCATTTTTTTCCCCTCCCAGATGCCAAGCAAGCCTGCAGATGTCCTACCTAACCAGGAAGAACTAAACATTCTTAATGTGACTGTTTGCATTTTCGGGTCTGAGGAACTCATGCATACCTGCATACTTCACCAGCTATTTTGTAGCAGTGTGCGTGTGAGGGATTTGTTCTTATTGCATTTTTTTAAAACCACAAGGCAGAGGACAGGGGGCACAGGTTTCCTTTGAGAAGCATGACTCAGCAGCATCTTCTCCTTTTTTCTATTTTAAAATGCTTTATTTACACTTATGCGTCATACAAATAGACAATGAATAAAACAAACATATAATACCAAACCAGAAAAATACAAAGCAGAAAACAAACACATAAATACAATAATGATAACAAAAACTGCAGACAAGAATATAGGCACTATATTCTCCTATGAAAAAGAAAAACACCACTCCAAGAAAAGAAGATTAAAAAGAAACAAACCTAGAAGAAAAAGGGAAAAAGAAAGAAGATAAAGAAAAAAGATGACTTCCAGTTAACACCATGTGGTTAATTCTTCTCATATCACTGGTTATCTGTAATGATTAAATTTTGGAGAAACATTTTGATTACCTGTGAGATTTTTATTCTTAGCTAAGCCAAGTATAATTTTCTTCTTTGCTAAGGTGGGTTGTGAGAAGAAGGGTTTGCTGACGACCTATTGTTCTCAGTTGGGGGCAGGGGAGAAAAACTTGTGATGAGGAAAGGACAAAAAGCGACTATTCACATTCTATGTCCTTTTACATGTGTGGAGGGAGGGTGGGCGTTACTGGTTTGCTTTTACTTTCATTATGTATTTTGTGGCCATATTTTGTATTTTAATATTGTGCACCGCCCTGTGACCGTTGGATGAAGGGAGATATACAAATTTAGTAAAAAATTAAATAAATAAAAATAAAAAGTGTTCTGGATGCTTCTGTTGAAATGCATGGGAAATCCATTGCAGCTAGGATTGCTAGCACTCCTGCACGCTGGGCTGTAGTCAAAGAAGTTCTATGCAGAATGACCGCTCCACGCTTAAAACGGGGGGCGCCCTTTGCGTGGACGCGCACAGCCCCTAGATCTGGAGCGGCTCCAACAGCATAGGCTTGGTTTGCCTTCCCTCAGGTGGGATACCTGGAGGTCTCCGCCTACCTCAGTCAGTTGTCCAATCCCACTTGGGGGAAGCGTTGCCAAGGAGACCAGGCCAGGTAGGGGAGGGATTACCTGCCTACACAATAGAGGGAGGATCTTACCTGGGAATAAACCCATTGAAGTTCATCGACGCAGCCACCACCAGTGTGTTCTAGTGGGTAGGAAATGATATTTAAAGTCAGAAGGGTTGTGGTTGGCAATAGAGTCTGTGCAGCGGTACCTTGGTTTGCGAACAGCCTAGTTTACGACCATTTTGGATTATGACCAATTCAAACCCGGTAGTGCGCGTCCTGGTTTGTGAACATTTTTTGAATTACGACCCGTTTCTTTTTTATTATGAACAAATTTTTTTTGTTTACGAACAATTTTGGGGGGATTACAACCCCCCCTTTTTGAGGCCCCATTGGTGGAAGCGTGCCTTGGGTTATGACCTGTTTTGGTTTACGTACGGACCTCCGGAACTGATGATGGTCATAAACCAAGGTACCACTGTATTATCATTAGCAATCAGTCTCACTCCCCAGTTTGTAAAATGGGCAATGGTGCATTCAGGGCAAGATATCCAGGGCCCATCTCAGCAGAATGAAAAGATCTCCCAAATGCAGAAGGACTCCGCTACATTAGTCAAAACACAGCATTTTGAATGCATTATATACATGCAACATAATATGGCGCTGGAGAGCAAAAATAATAATTCTATGTAATTTTCCATAGTGTTTTTCTTTTGTTATGATTTATTTTCTCACTTATTTATACTGTCGTCCCCCCCGGTGTGTCTAGATCCACCCTTACTACATTTTGAAGTCATAGAATAGGATCAATAGAATAATAGAGCTGGAGGGACTGCAAGGGTCATCTAGTTCAATGCAGGAATATTTTGCCCGACGTGGGGCTTGAACCCACAACCCTGAGATTAAGAGCCTCATGCTCTACCAACTGAGCTAAGTAACACATAAAGAGGGGGTTTCTATAGGGCCACTATGTCCTGAGTGTAAAACGGTACCTCTGGAAAGTGGACGAATGTGTGCTCTGCAGTGAACATTTGTAATGAAGATGAATGCAGTCAGAGTTATAAAATTTGCCTGCTCATCCTGTAATTGATGGATGGCTAGATCTCACCAGTTATTTCTGGATGCATATTCCACTTACATTCCTTACATGCACTGTATTTACACTTCAGGGAGAAATTATCACATGAAGAAAAAACTTAGCAAAGCTTGGCAGTTTCCCCATAGTTTATGATGGGAAAGTATAGTCACAACAGAAATGCCACCTGCCACCTACACGGGTAATTTAAAATTCCCTGCTTTTGTATCAGTTTAGCAGCCCTTACACTATTGCTTCTTTAAAAAGTGGTAATGGATGTCAGATAGAAGGTGAAACCAGCGGGATGAAAAGCAGCAAGGGGGCTATTTGTTTTTCATGCGCAATATAGTTTTCCTTTAGGAAACTCAGACAAACTGTGGACAGCAGCTGCAATACAAAATGCATGTACTCCTGCGTACATCAAACTGCTCTCAGTTCCTAGTCAGTAATGGAGCAATTGACACAATAGAGACAAGTGTGTGTGTGTGTGTGTGTGTGTGTGTGTTTAAGTTCAATTAATTTCTATGGGGAACATGTAAAAAAAAACACCACCCGTGTTTTCTCTCCCACTAAAATCAATAGGATTTAAAAGGTTTTAACATCAACTGGATGATAGCCCATTTTCTCCTTGCAGAATTATGATGATAGCTATAACACACAACAGTGTCGTCCTTTACATGCTTACTGTAGATCCTGCTGTCTTCAATTCTGCTTACTTCCTAGTAGTTAGTGTGTTCTGGGTTGCATCCCAAATTGCAGCAAAGGACAATAAGGTTCGCAATGCCTCCTGCTGTTCTAAGTACTCTTTTCTTCATTCACCCATATACACTTTGAAAACTTGTTTTTCATTCCAGGCAGTGGGTTCCTGCATGAACCCAAAGTATGGTATGCTCTAAACCAGGGTTTCCCAAGTTTGGGTCTCCAGTTGTTTTTGGACTACAACTCCCATCATCCCTAGCTAGCAGGACCGAGTGGTCTGGTCAAACTAAGTATTGCTGTGCCTTTGGTTTAAACATACACATCTAAAGTATGCAGTGGCGTAGCGTGGGGGGTGCCAGGGGTGCCGACCGCACCGGGCGCAACATCTGGGGGGGGGGGCGCGAGTCCAGAGGGAAGGGACAAGTTCCTTCCTCCGCCGGGCTCCCCGCCGCCACCGCCAGCCTTGCGCCCTAGCGCGCGCGCCCCCCGCCGTCGCTGTGGCTGCGCTCCGCTCACTGCTCGCAGGAGGAGCAGCCGCTGCAGCAGCGCCGACGCCGCCACCGACGCCTGGCCGGGCACGGGAAGCCTCTGCACCCTGCCGCCGCCGCCATCCCCTCGGCCCAGCCACAGGCGGCGGCTGCTTCTGCCTCCATCCTCCTCCGGGCAAGCAGCGTTGTTTGCGTGGCAGCGCCAGCGGCAACTCGCAGGTTAGGGGTTGGGGGGCGCAAATTACTTGCCTTGCCCCGGGTTAGGGGGCGCAAATTACTTGCGTTGCCCCGGGTGCTGACAACTCACGCTACGCCGCTGAAAGTATGTATAAATAGCACTAATGGACCAAAGTGTTATGACCCCTGAATCCAGTATTATCAATCCAGACACAGATGACACAGCAAGTTCGGAGCTCTTAGAGCAGAAGCCCAGGGATGTGCTGAATATGAGCCAGTGTGGTGTAGTGGTTAAGAGCGGTAGTCTCGTAATCTGGGGAACCGGGTTCGCTTCCCCGCTCCTCCACATGCAGCTGCTGGGTGACCTTGGGCTAGTCACACTTCTCTGAAGTCTCTCAGCCTCACTCACCTCACAGAGTGTTTGTTGTGGGGGAGGAAGGGAAAGGAGAATGTTAGCCACTTTGAGACTCCTTAGGGTAGTGATATAGCGGGATATCAAATCCAAACTCTTCTTCTTCTTCTTCTGAAGCTCGGAAGACCATCATGTCTGAGGCTGGAAGACAGGAACCCCCAGAAGAACCTCCCCAAGTGCCAGGGCCAGAGTCAGGGCCCTCCCAGGCACTTCCTCCTGAGTGTGAGGAAGAGGCTATGGAATGGAGAAGAAGGGCCTGCCTTCAGGCCAGAGGGCTGGACCTTTAAGAATCTGAAATCTCTGTGAGTGGGTGAGGCTAAGAAGAAGGGGCAGAAGCTTAAAAGGCCTTGGTTTGCTCTCAGCCTCTGTCTGAGCAAATTGCTCACTTGGAGCTATCTGTGATCCTGCAGCTTCTGGCCTGCCTTGCTGTTGTCACTTTTGGATAAGCAATTAACAAGTAGCACCACGATACCAAGGGGGGGGGGGGAGCTCATGCCTCGAGCCTGAATGTGGTTCTGTCTCTGGTCCTTGAACCCAGGACAACCCCCTCATTGGCGCTGTTTTACTTCCTGATGGTTTTGCCTGCCTGGAATGTGTTATTGATTTCTGAAATGTTACACTTATTTAAATGTTACATTAAAATGGTGTATAATTGTAACAGAAATGTATTCAGGTTACTGCAAATAATGTTTGGACGCAAGGCTGAAGCCTTGTGTTTTTCCATCGCGAAGGTGGGGTGAGCTAAGTTTTATGACTGAGTCACAGGTTTTTGGATAGAGTTTCAAAGTATTTACTTATGTTAATGAAGTAGCCCTCACCATTCAGAGTCAGGAGTTGTTTTTGCAAGCAGACACAGAATCTCCCTGGGTGTGGACCAAAATGGAGCAAGCTGGAAAGAGGGAGATAAAGTTCTTTTGTTTTTTTAGCTGAAAAAGCTGGTTTGGGGCAAATATGTTCATCTTGCGCCTTACACGAGGACCAGAAAATATAAGAATGGAAATGTATTACTGAGGCAATGTATCTTTTGTTGTTTTTGTAGCGTTTGAAACTAGGTTTCTGCAAGTAAAGCTTTAAAACTTTTTTTGTGTGTCTGCTGTGGATTTATTTCTACACAAAGAGTCAGATCATTGAGAGAACTTCCACAGGCTAAATTAACAATCTTCACAATAAAGCCTCTGGCTTCCCTGAATAGAGGCTAGAGAGGGATGTGTGAGTGTTGATAGAAACTAGCCTACTGTACAAAGGTAAAAATAAATAAATCACATTGCTCCACCCACTATAGCCTCTGACCCCACCCACTACTGACTAGAGCTGGGCAATATATGGTTTTTAACATCATGATATATCACCAACTGAACATCGCGATATATAGATATGCCACGATGTCTGAAATAAGGATGGAGCTATGTAGAGGCATTGGCTGGCTTCATGGTTTTTCCCTGTATTGTGATTTTTCCATAGCACACACACACACACATCATGATTTGTGATATATTTGCCAGGTGAAAAATTATGAAACTGATATCACAATAAGAACTTCAAATCAGTTTTGGAGGATATCTCGCCCAGCCCTACTGCTGACATGCAGCTCTTGGAAAGTTTCTAAGAAGGAAATGTGGCCCTCAGGCTGAGAAAGGGCTTTCTATCCTTGCATTAAACAATAAGCAATAATCAAAACAAACCTTTCTCAAAAGAAGGAAATCAAGAAAGCCTCTTTGCACATAGGAAACTATCATGACAGGGAGATGGCTTTGTGACAATAACTCTGCTCTTAGTTTTCCATGTAGACGGAATTCTTTTGAATGGAGGAGCATGAATTCATGTGAGCCCCTGCCTGCAGCCTGATGTTGCAGTCCAGACACAATATGATTTGCAGAGAGGTGGTGGGTATCTGAAATACTGTATTATGACATGCATATCTGCATCAGAACCATATATACACCTATGCGCATTGTGCTTTGATTTGACTCTCACTGGCTCTTGCCAGCCCTTCTTTGTTCGTCATGTGTTTTCAGTACATAAGCTATATAGAACAACAGTGGAACGATGAAGGACAAATGTACCCGTTCAATCAGCAAGCTGGAATACTTACAAGTCATTTTACTTACTGGCACGCCTTCAAATATAGGAGGCAGCAATATCCCGCACAATCCGTGAGGCACATTGCAGAAAAGTTGAATCCTCTTTCATAAGGTTCTGACTTCCTGGGGAGAACTTGGGCATGGAGTCTTAGCCAATGGCACCACTTGCAGCTATGATCAGGGATATCAAAGGCTACAAGCTATGATGACTATGCTCTGCCTCCAGTTTGAGGCAGCCGTGCTTCTGAATACCAGTTGCTGGAAACCAAGGGGGGGGGGAGAATGTACCTGTGCTCCATTCCTACCTGCAGGTTTCCCATAGGCATGCGATTGGCCACTGTGAGAAGAGGGGGTCATGCTGGCTACAGGAGGCCTGGAAGGCCACCACACGGCCTAGCAGAAGGCCACTCCATCCTTGCATCCCCGATCCTCCCGCCAGATGAAGGGGGGCAGCGCCAGCCACAGGAGACCTTGAAGGCCATCACATTGCCTAGCAGAAAGCTATGCCGTCCTCATGGCCCCGATCCTTCCGCTGGATGAAGGGAAGCTGCTCCGGCTACTGGAGGCCCGGAAGGCCACTGCACTACCTCGCGGAAGGCCTAGCCATACTCGCGGCCCCGATCCTTCCGCCAAATGTTGGGGGCAGTGCCAGCCACAGGAGACCTTGAAGGTCACCGCGTGGCCTAGCAGAAAGCCGTGCCATCCTCATGGCCCTGATCTTTCAGCTGGATGAAGGGGGGCTGCTCCGGCTACGGGAGGCCTGGAAGGCCACTGCACTGCCTCGCAGAAGGCCTCGCCATACTCACAGCCTCCCACCGGATGAAGGGGGGCCGTGCTGGCCAACTCTATCTAGAGAGGCCAAGGATTGAACCTGAGACCATCACACATGAGACCAATGCCCTACCACTGAGCCAAGGGTTACCCCCCACCCTGCTATATGCTATGTAAATCATTCCACCTGGAAGTGATCCCACTTAAATATTTCAATTGTTTTATTTTTAATAGCTTTAGAATCAGAATGGGAGAAGCAGGTTATATATGTCACTATTGATGTGTATTTATTGATAACTGTGAATGTTGAAACCAGAAGAAGAGATGTTACATAACTCCAACAATTTCCCAATATTTCATATATTTAAAAAGACCAGTCCTTTCTGGGATGGAGGTATGGGGAAAATATTGCATTATCTCACTCATTCTTGTACAATGGTACTGTCAGGGCAGGACTTTGGGGCAGAAGCCTGGGGTCCCACTCAGTGTGGGTGGGCAAAACCAGCAGGGCTTGCTTACTGCATTTGAACATAAGCAGGGGTGGGGGGAACCCACCAGATTACCATCTATAGAGGAGGAACACCAGTAAGATAGGTCTGGGGTGGGTTGGGGGGGCTGTGTCAAAAATTACCTGACTCCACCACTGCTCTTCCCTCACACAATGCACCAAAGAGACCTGCAGTTTTGCATCCCATAGATTATAAAGAATTACACCAGCGTCGTCGCCGCTGGGGTTGGTTCAAAGCGCTGGGCGTGAGCGCTTGTGTCGGGGCTGCTGTGAACTTGCCGCGTCCAGGCTCATGCATAATTCTTGCTAGGGCTGGGCTTCCCCCTTCGGCGTCTCCTCCCTCCAGCCAACTCTTAGCGAGGTCATTCCAATGAGAGCGAAGGAGGCGCTCAGACAAGGTCGCTTTCCCCCCTCTCTCTTTTCTGGAGAAGACACCAGCTGAGCGCGAGAAGAGAGGAGCGTGGTGCTGAATTTAATCTGCCTTCGCCAGCCTCAAGGATATCCAGACTCTTATTATACAGCGTCCGCAGAAAGAGAGAGCAAGGCAGAGACAGACACCCCAAAAGAGAACAAGATCGATGCCACCGCTGAGGAGAGTCGCGTGACCAGGAAGCGTCTGGAGAGCGCGCGTCGGGGAGGTTTGGAGAAGGAGGAATCAGCACCTCGGACAGCTCCCCGCTGAAGCTTCTTTCGGGCTCTGCGTGGCGGCAGCGGCGCTTTATCCGCTCCAGGCTTCATCGACGCCCAGCACCGAGCAGCGCGACCCATCAACTGGAGGCGCGCCCAGATTTAGGATCTCCGGCCCGGCTGGAGAGAGAAGCACGTCCAGACTCGAGGCCACCCGGCCTTCACCGCTGTGGCTATATGCCTGCCCGCTGCTGCTGAAGAAGAGGACAAAAGTTTGCCGCGGAGGGGAGAGCCCTTCTCCTCCCTCTTCCCTTCCCCTTGGAGAAGGCGAATGCGTCGCTTTCGGAGCTGATTTGGTAGGAACGATGACCGAGCGAGGATGTGCACCAGCAGTCAGATCATCGGAGGCCTCCTGGTGCTCTCCGTGCTGGAGATAGGGCTGGGGGTCTCCAGCGTGGCCGTGGGGGCGGTCAGCTTCAGCCTGGCTCTTTCCGAGCGTGCGCCTCAGCTGGGAGACTCTTCTCCGGTATGGAGCGGGGTGTGTGTACGTTAGCCATTTCACTCTCTCTTTAACTCTTGATGGTGATGATGTTGTGCTCAGCGGGTGCTAATTTTCCATACGGCCCTTTCTCTAGCTTGCATGCTCAGTGCACTCTTGATATCTGCATGATCCATGTGTATAGAATGCTTCCTTTCTTCCCTCCCCTGCCCAACCTATTTTAGGACAATATAACCTGAACTTTAGTTGAACCCTCTAGCATAAAATCTCACACCCCACCGCAGCCTTCATCAGATTTATACCTGCGGAACACTGGGCCATGCTTTTGGCCATGGAAAAATCTACAGTGGGGTGTAAAACTCTTCCAGCTGCCCTGCTCCATGCAAAGCCATGGAGGAAGGATCATAGCTCAGTGGCAGAGTGTTCATCATGCATGCAGCTCCCAAGTGTCTCTAGGTAGGGCTGGGAAGCCCCAGGTCAGAGCAGATAATATTGAGCTAGATGGACCAATGGTCTGACTTGGTATAAGGGGGCTGGGTGGGCAGGCAGAAGTCCAGGACCCCATACAGCAGAATAAGCAGAAGACTCCCAAATGGAACAGGGGTGGCTTAACACTTTGGAAGTAAGCAAAGTAATGCACATTGCCACCTTAAGGCAGTACCCCCCCCACCAGATGCTTATGTCTAAAATTATCTAGTTGCACCATTGTGCAAAGGACCAGGTGGTAGTCCAAAGACAGAAAAGGTATTTCCAAATGATGCCAAGGACATGCCTTAGACTGCATATTTCTGAAAGGATGAAAAGGAAGCATATTCTTGCAGAATTACATCATTTTATTGTGATCAGGATAGAGCAACTGCATCTTTTAGTCAGGATTTTACCAGGAACTGAAAATGTGGACAAAGTCAGTCAACATTCAAGCATATTCACAATTCATTTTGACATCATATGTTGTTTGGTTGAAATCACTTACCACCACCACCACTTTAAATATCAGTAAAACAAAGATTGACACCTCAGCTTCAATAGAGGGTGTCTTCTTCTTCTTCTTCTTCTTCTTCTTCTTCTTCTTCTTCTTCCATCCATTGTAACTATTTGTTGAATGAAAGTATATTGTACTGTTTTCTATTGCAATTCATGAGACTGGCATCCAATGTTCTTCAGAGCTCAGCTTTAGGCACCCTTCTCCTAAACATAATCTTTGGAAACCAGTCCTATTAATTTAAATGGAATTTGGTGCAACCCAAACAAAACTAAGCAGGTTTAATTCCCATTCAGATGAATTGAATTTTAAATCTCAGTTACATTATTAAATCCAACTGAGTGGGATAGGACTTATGTGTATGTGTAACTTTCAATGTTATGCCCAGCATGGCTAACATTGTGGTGCATGGTAATAATCATCAATGCAGCCATCATGGAGTAGCAGTGGAGTTTTCAGCTGAAATTAGTTAGGTATGCTGACCGATGATTTCACTTGCATTTGTATAAAAAGCATAGCATACAAGGTACATTTCCTCACTGGTTCTGTTTAAATCATTAGAAAGCAAAGCAAATGTGACCTCTATTAGGATTCATAATTTTAATTGAATAAGAACTTTAAAACTTAAAGAGAAATGAAGTGGGGAAAAACGATGCACAAGGTGACCATTTCTTCTGATTTTAGACAAAATAGCTGCACATTCCTGTGTTGAAATGTCTAGTTATTACATTTACCTGCATATTAGTACATGTTTCTTGGAAAGTAACAGCAGCACATTAATTTAGCTGCTGAGCCACAGAAGAAGCACTTATAGATTGTGGTAAGAGCTGGGAATCACAATTTCACACTTTCAGGTGGCCCGAGTATAATAGTGGGGATGTGTGTGGGGAGGTATAGCTTTCTGAAGAGCAGGTTGGATCCCACCCAAATTACTTGCACTTAGATCCCAATGAAATCAATGGGACTTAAGTTCCAACAAACTTGGGTTGGATTCAACCCTATGGCTTTTGTCAGACTAGGAGTAATCATTAAACCTTTGAATGGCAGTGCTCAGCTGAAGAAGCAGCTGTGGATAAAAAATACTGATACTGATAGACAATTAGATAATTAGGTGCATATTCATATTAGCCTAGTGGGTTTCCTGCCTCAGTGTGAGCCTGGAAATGTTCTACTATTACAAAGTTTTATTGGGTAAGGATCTTGCATATTTTTAATCTATTTCTGGGCTTCCTTGCTAGTTGCCTCTGTGCATACCAATATGAGTACAGCTTTAAAAAAATCATATATGAACAGCCTGATCTAGAACATGGTTAAAACTCATGATGGAGTCATCCAACCATATTAATTTGCAGCTACCTTGTTCCACGTGGATAGTACACACATAGCAGGGTACACAACATACAGGACGTATGGGACATTTCCACAAGCCTGGGTTCTGGGTGGATGCCTAACTTAAGAATGTGCCATGCTGTATGGTTTTGTGACTGCATCCTCAAGTATTTGGTTTCAAGCTTACCTTTGCTAAACTGTCATTGTTTTCCCGCAAGGGTGAGATCTCTGCCTTTTTCAAGAACTGCAAGGGGTATGAGCTGGTTGATGCAGTTAGGTGTTCCCTACTCAATGGCTTCTGAAAGAGCTAATTCATATAGTCAGCTTCCCCATATGATACTGGCCAGGTTGTAACCCTATCAATGGCGCAGCAAGCTTTCTGAGACCACTGTATCTGTTCTGTAAATGTGCTCTGTGGTTGATCTAACAATCTCATCTTAGACATATTTGCTCCGAAGAAAGCCATATTGAATTCATTGAGATTCATGTCCAAGTAAGCATGCTTGTAACTGCAGAATTAGGCTTGAAACTGAATGGTTTTGTTTTAATTGCAATAATTTCAGGTATCAGAGGGTGGGATGAATTGCTTCAAACTTCTGAAGAGCACACCCATTAGAGGAAAGCTGATTTTTATGCACTCTTCCTAAAAATAACATAACATGGAAATTTAATTAAAGGCCTTTGACCCACTTCTGTCTCCAAATAGCTGCAACTAGATGGGAGCCCAGTTTCACACATAAGTGGCTAAAGGGAAGGTTACTATGGAAACCTTAGCTCAGAATATCCTGCTTTGTGTAGATTGAAATCATGCACATCTCTATTACACATATTGTCTCACCAACCACAATATCCTATTAAGCTGCCAAATGATATATTTGCTTTTATTTGTTTACTGCCAGGCACCTTTAGCCACCTTTTCTATTTTAAAAGAACACTCAAAGTGGCTAAACATTTATAAAGCAGAGAATAGCATAAGTTGAATGCACCATCACCGCCAGTAAAGGTTTAAAAAAATTACCCCAACATTGTTACCCTGTAATTCAGATACAGTTAAAAAGTATCTCAAAAGCCAACTGTAATAAATATATTTTCACAAGGTGAGCAGAAATGGGACCAGGCAGACTTCCTTAGGGAGGGTGTTTCATAACTTTAGGATTCCATAACTTTGGTGTTTATACCTTCTCATTGCTGTAAATTTATATTGACAACAATGGTATGCAGTATAGCCATAGTTGCAATGTGTGGACTCCAGTCCACAGCAGTATTTTTTGCATACGCAAGTCCATTATTGAAATTAAGGTCACATTTGTGCAGAGTTCTGATGCACAAGATAGTTTTATTGCTGACTGCCTTCATGGATAAAAAAATTGGTTCATGGTCAGTAGCAGACCCACCAAGATCAATGGAACTGCTCATATAGTCAGTGCTAATTGCCTTCATAATGATAAGGGTCATGTATGAGTGGAAACTTGTTCAAGGCCAGTTGGAAACATACTGTGAGATGCAGACTTTGAGGTATTGGGCATATTCTTGCGGAAATTGGCTATATCTTACTTACAAGTAATATCAAAAGATGTGGTAGACAAAGCCTATTACACTTCCTGAATACCCAAGACATCTGGGTGGAGCAAGAACACTAAAAAATGTTGGCATCATTAAATTGATTTAGAAATCTTGGGGAAGAAAAGCCACATAAGAATTGTAGGGTCTTGCTTACTTTGGTACATAATCCAAAGACTCTCCGGCTGCAACCATGAAAAACATTATTTTAAAAGAAAGAAAACCAGATATTATTTGATATTTAATGGGAGCCGCTTCAGTCATACCATATAGGACTGGGGAGACCTGTGACTCTCCAGATATTGTTAGACTCCCAACCCCCATCAGCTTCAACCAGAATGTTCAATGGTGATGGGAACTGCAGACCAACAACATCTGGAGGGCCAAAGGTCCACTTAGAGGCTGTCTAGTGCTCATCTCTGTATTCATGATAGGGATATTAGACCTGGAAGATCCTTGGTACCAAGGATGGTCCAAAGATGCTAAAAATTCATGGCTTTGCTTGGATGAGAGTAGCCCACACTTAGAAAGATATGAAGCTGTCTCATACTAAATCTAGTTCAGTAAGGTCTTGACGCTAAGGACTTGGGTGAATATCTTGCCAGCTCTTCTACCAGCTGTCTTTTAAGTGAACCTGGGACTTCTGAACCCAAAGTATTTTGGAAACAAGACGAAAGAGTCATGCAAACATATGGGAGCAAGCTCCATTGACCACAGTGGGACTTACTTCTAAACAAACATGTGTGGGATTGCTCTGTTCATGTCTATTAAAAGGAATTTCTGCAGACTGTCAAAATATAGAGCTCTGCTCCAATAAGGGACCTCAGAACAGAATGGTTACACTAATTACAAATGTGAGAGCTAATGAGTTTTCCAAGCTCAAGAGCAGAAAGGTTAATATATCCGAGAAGAGAGAAATGAAAGGAAAAGAAATACATTAAAATATGTAGTAAAATATATTATGGATCTTCTGCTTCTGTCCACCTAATTTTTCTGGAGTTGCAATTTGGCATGGTTCTCACTCTATAAGAAATCAGTTTCAGTTAAGGCAACAGATATTGGAAGAAGAGTCTAGTTATATGGCAACAACCTAAAATCAATCACTCAGTTAATCTCATCTCTGTGGAGACCCTAATCTTGCTTGTGATATAGATGAAGCTATGTCTGTCCTCTCAGTTATATGAGTGGATAAAAGACTGAAATACAAAAACTCTTTGAATCCAGCCGTTGTATGCTGAATGCCTTTCCACTTGTATTACTTGTCATAGTCATACAACGTGAGGTGTAATTAGTCCTTTGAGGTGAATAGAATTGCTGCTAGATTTGACTTTTTAAAAAATCTACTACTCACACGGAATGAGCTGGTTCTCCATAGAAACGGCAGAACCAATTGCACGAGCGTGTTGAGCACACAGGCATACACTGCAAAGAGAGTGACAGCATGCATACAAATCGCCTCTACACACAGAGGAAGGCATGCAAGCATGCATCCACCAAAAAGGAAGAATAAATCTGCTTTTTAAAAAAAAAATAATCCTGAATTATGTAAGTCACATCAGTGGTAGTGCATGTGCTAGCTACTAACTTCAAAAGTGCCATATCGATTCAGTGTTTTGATTTTCAAACAAGAAGTGCCCAGGCTAAAAACTGTCTAGGATCTAGACAGGCCTTTCTTCTCATTTCAGATGTTTGAGAGGGCTGCTGGCAGTGGTTCCCTGTGGTGCTTGGAAGTCACTCTGTTCATTAACAAGAGAGACACCCACCCACTTGCTCTCTTCTTCACTTCCTCTGATTCTGGGCTGAGCCCTGACACCATGGCGTAGCAGGCCAGGGAGGAAGCACCACCATTTATCACACAGCAAGGATGATGAAGTCATTTCCTGGAGCCCCCCTCCAGGGGGTATGATTGGCCAATCCTCTTCATGCCAGCTATTTCATTAATCAATCAATTAATGAGATTTAATATCCTGCTTCATCAACAAAAAAAGCCTCTAAGCGGTTTACATAAAACAATATAAAAGGTTCATTGAACAATTCTAATCAAATCAAATGTTAAAAGCAAGGTATCCAAACAAAAATAAAATCTGAAGTTTTAAAAGAAATATATATAATGCAGGAAGCTCGCAGGCTATGCAGGATTATGTTCATACTAAATCATGACTAAAACCAAAATTGTGTATAGTCAAAATGCATTGGGTTCAGTGGTGGGCAGGATTGCCAAAGTTATTTCCCCCCAAAAGCTATCCCCTTTCCACCCCCTTTTTTAAAAAATTAAAATCCCCATGTGTGTAAAGCTCAATGTGCACAAGCTAAGTCCACATAAGTTGTGGGTTTACTGTAAAACCACATAACAAAATGATGTGCTGCCCTGGGCTCCTTTGGGAGGAAAGGCAGAATGTAACTTTAATACATAAGCAAATATTGAAAATACATGTATGGGTAGGTTTGATTTTTTAATTTTTTTTATTTTGTAGCAGGTGCTGAAAACAATACAGTGAAGGCTCTTACCTAACATTAATGGGCAGGGACTTCCAGAGAGTAGGTGCTGCCACAGTGAGGGATCAATTCCTTGTAGATGTGAAACATACATCATGTGATACTTGTAAAAGTGCCGCTTCCACAGATCAACGTAATCAAGTGGGCACATATGGGGTAAAGCTATCCTTCAAGTAAACTGGTCCCAAGCTGTTGAGAGCTTTAGATATGACCATACTGTATAATAGCTTATATGCCATAATACCAATAGCACCTTGAATTTGGCACAGTAAGAAATCAGCAGCTGTGCAGATCTCTGGGCAGGGGTGTAATATGCTGACAGGGTCTCGTTCCCATCGGAAATCATGCTGCAGTATTCTGCACTGATTGCAGTTTCTGGGCCAAACTCAAAGGAAGCTCTATATACTGGAATGCATTGCACTAACACAGTCTTGAATTAGTGTGATCAAGCTCTCCCAGTCCTGGGAAGGTCGCAACTGTTGTACCAGTTGTTAAAGAAGCTCTTCTCAAAGAGAGAAACTCACTAAGTAGGCGAAGCAGACATAGAGATGGGTCATATTAGCATGAATATGCCACTTCATTTTTTGAAAAACTCCCAAGTCACTTTTTTATGGTAACCAAAATGCTGCAAAATAGCTCGCAAGCATTTGAGTCAGAACTGTCCATCAGGCTGGATAATAAGCAAAAGTGTGTGTGTGTGTGTGTGTGTGAGAGAGAGAGAGAGAGAGAGAGAGAGAGAGAGAGAGAGGGAGAGAGAGAGAGAATTTAGTTTGATATTGAAGCTGTAGTGTCTGCACTGGTCAAAAAAATCATTTTCAGAATGAATCATTTTTTGAGAATTAATCTCAGAAGATGCGTAGCTATTGGGGTTGTCATGAAAAGCACCTGAACTTATTCCCTGTATTTATTATATATATGTCTACCTTTTCTCCAAGGAGCTCAAGGTGCCATAAATGGTTCTCTTCCTCTCCATTTTATCTGCATAACAGCTCTGTGAGGTAGGCTAGGCTGAGAGTGGTTAACTGGTCCGGTGAGCTCCATGGCTGAGTAGGGATTTGAACCCTGGTCCCGCTGGTCCTAGTCTAGCACAATAACCACTGTACCACACTGACATGGCCTCACAATTTACCACTACTGCACTTCTTGGCATCTTAAAAAATAAAGGCACTGGAACTGAGTCCCCGCAACCCTGGTTCAAAGTAAAGAAAATTGATTTAAATTTAACATATTTTTTTAAAAATGTACACAATAATATCCAACAAGTAAGAAACAAAATAACCTTGTCTCTTTCACATTGCTGCTCAGCACATGGACACCTCACCCCCCCCCTTGCTGTACAGCACATTCATGGCATGGATGTCACCTGCAGCCATCTACCCATTCATATTGCAGCTGGGCTCACCACTACTCTTATCTGCTTTCGCTTCAGTGCACCAACTACAATCCGAATCAGAGATGCGGGAGAAAATTAATCCGGTTTGCATTTGAAGATGAAGCTATCAAATGCACACGTTCTGAAACTGCCTGAGAACTGATACCCAGTGCTCTTTTGCAATGTTCTCTTCTCTGATTTTGCAGGGCAGTTCCCCAGCCAAACGATGTTTACAACATTGCGTATGCTAGGGGAAATGGTGCATAAAAACAGATACATTTGCGAAAACGGCACATAATGTGCATTGTCTTAGGATAAACTGTTTGCAAAAGTGCGTGCATGGGTCAAAACGGCACACAGAGGTGTTTATTCAGAGAAATCTGTACTAAAATGCTGGTGAATTTTCGGGATGCTTTTTTGAAAATCTCAAATTGCTGCAGAAATGTGGAGAAACCAATTTAAGAAGAGAAAACTGAGAAACTGAGCTAGAGCCATGAGCAAAGGCCTCGTATGAGCCCATTGCAGCGAAGTGGTGGAAACATCTGGTCTTGCGCTAGAGGAGAAATCCTAACTGGTGGTCAGAACAGAAGGGGGGCAAGTAGTTTGCCTGGAGAAGATATGGTGACTGGGCTTAGACTGGGCCTGAAGCCATCACCCAACAGCAGTGGGTTGGCTCAGGATCCATGGGGTCCTGGGGTGGCTCTGTCCTTCCCTATCCTTAGAATGGCCCATGTTGTGGCTGGCTATTTCCAGTGGGGGGGGTCTCACCAGTGGCACTCCCCCCTGCCTGTGCTGGCAGAAGAGGAAGGTGTCTCATGCCTCAGGCAGGAGCTGGCGGGAGGCTGTTGGGTGGGTGAATCCAACCTCCCTCCCCACAAATGAGGCAACAAGGGTTTTGGACTGCTGTATTAGTGGTTGTGTGAACTGATGCTCGGCCGCACACGCACATGGGGAGAAAGATAGCTAGAGGGAGAGGCGGGGAGGGAAAGAGAACGATGTTAATGGCATTATTATGTCATCTGATAACAGCATTCTCTGAGCAGCTTACTATAATAACGTTAAAGTACAATAGCTTTCATGAGTTATTAGGTTCTGCTAAATTAATAACCACTGCTAGACCGATCACTCTTTGTCTAGTTCTCTTGCAAAACCATCCAAGCTACCAAACAGTGCCTGAGAGAGTAAGGTAAAGGTAAAGGTACCCCTGATCATTAGGTCCAGTCGTGAACAACTCTGGGGTTGCGGCGCTCATCTCGCTTTATTGGCTGAGGGAGCCAGTGTACAGCCAAATTGCCTTCTGGATCCAGCCCACGGATGGTTCAGGAACCGCCACGTGGATCAGCGTGGGGATTCTGATCGTTTGGGCTGCACCATCCCCCCCCCCCCGGTCTCCCTCCAAAGTCAAACTTGTGTGTGTGAATATTAAGTAAGAAGCAAGCACACACACAAAGCAAACCTGCTAACTTATTGACAGTTAAGCATTTATATCACTCATACAGAAAACCCTGATGACTCACTTCTGAAATGAGTGACAAATGAGTGGAATTCAAATGCCAAAACTGATCCAATGATTATTCATTCTCTGAATCTTCTCTCTGGTTTAGTCACCTCTCGGTCTGCCTACAGTAAACCCAGTTAGGCTCCTTTACAGAGAAACTACCTGCACCTAATTTCATTGAATGAAATCAGTGGTATTTTAGGTGCTCTTCAGACAAGAGACACAGATGTGTGGTAGCCCCTTTTTTGTGTGACACAATCCCATCTGGTGATTGGGATTCTGTATAGTCACAGCCCCAGCTGCATGGAATTGCTTCAGAGAAAAGCAGTCCAAAGGCAGCGGCAGCTGTGAGTAAGGGCACCTTAGTCACAACTGATCTAAGTCACTGATTTCAATAGAACTTAGAAGTAATTAGCTCAGAAACCTCCAAGCGCCCCTCTTTTCCAGGGACAGTCCTGGATTTACAGAAACCATCCCAGTTTCTGATTTGATTCCAGAATGTCCCCCTTTTCCTTGGGACATCACTGTTTTTCACTGGAGAAATATTGGAGGGGTGGAGTTATGAGACCCCTGAGCCAAGGAGATAAGTAACTATACAACCTGAAGCCCTGTATAGGGAAGCTTTTTATTTTTTATTTTAAAATGTTTAATGTTTTATTATGTTTTTATATATGTTGGAAGCATCCCAGAGTGGCTGGGGCAACCCAGTTAGATGGGTGGGATATAAATAATTAAATTAGTATTAGTATTAGTATTATTAGTATTAGTATTATTACTCCCTATTTTCATTGGAGAAATGTTGGAGGGTATGTTACCTTCCCCTGGATAGAAACCACAGTTTTTGCATGGGGAAATCAATATCTACACTAGATGTGTCTTTTATGCCAGTTACTCGCAGGCTGATGCTATGCATTTTTCTTCCCAGTGCAAGCAAACTTCCTAGTACTACAAAAAAAGATTGAAGGAGACCATCGTCCTTTGACCCTCATAACACATTTTCTTTTTCCTCTGCCTGTCCTCACATACCTGAATCCCACAGCCAGAATCTTGCGAATCATGGGAGGTGTGGGGATTCAGGGCTGAACACCCACATTTCCATGATCTTCATGAAAATGACACCTGGCTTGAGAGCAGTACATGTGAAAAGGATCTAGGAGTCTTGGTTGACTTGACATGAGCCAACAGTGTGACGCAGCAGCTAAAAAAGCCAATGCAATTCTAGGCTGCATCAATAGGAGTATAGTATAGCATCTAGATCAAGGGAAGTAATAGTGCCACTGTATTCTGCTCTGGTCAGACCTCACCTGGAGTACTGTGTACAGTTCTGGGCACCACAGTTCAAGAAGGACACTGGCACAGTGGCGTAGCGTGGGGGATGCCAGGGGTGCCGGCCGCACCGGGCGCAACATCTGGGGGGGCGCGCTCGCTGCCTCCGGAGTCGCCGAAGAGCCTCGGGCGCAGGCTGTAGCGGAGCCGCATGTCTCGCGGAACCGACGAGCTGTGCGCGTGTCCCGGCTGAAGGCGCCCGGCAGGCAGCGGCTCTCAGCGCTCGCCGCGGAGGACGCGCCAGGCAGCCCCTCCTCACAGCCCTGCCTCCGCCGGTGCTGCTGCAGCTGCTGGGCCGTTGCATTTTCCTCGCCTCTCTGCCCCCCTCCTCCTCCGGGCAAGCGGCGTCGTTTGGCCGGCAGCGCCAGCGGCAACTCGCAGGTTAGGGGTTAGGGGGGGCGCAAATTACTTGCCTTGCCCCGGGTTAGGGGGCGCAAATTACTTGCGTTGCCCCGGGTGCTGACAACTCACGCTACGCCGCTGCACTGGCAAACTGGAACGTGTCCAGAGGAGGGCAACCAAAATGGTCAAAGGTCTGGAAACGATGCCTTATGAGGAACAGCTAAGGGAGCTGGGCATGTTTAGCCTGGAGAAGAGGAGGTTAAGGGGTGATATGATAGCCATGTTCAAATATATAAAAGGATGTCATATAGAGGAGGGAGAAAGGTTGTTTTCTGCTGCTCCAGAGAAGCGGACACGGAGCAATGGATCCAAACTACAAGAAAGAAGATTCCACCTAAACATTAGGAAGAACTTCCTGACAGTAAGAGCTGTTCGACAGTGGAATTTGCTGCCAAGGAGTGTGGTGGAGTCTCCTACTTTGGAGGTCTTTAAGCAGAGGCTTGACAACCATATGTCAGGAGTGCTCTAATGGTGTTTCCTGCTTGGCAGGGGGTTGGACTCGATGGCCCTTGTGGTCTCTTCCAACTCTATGATTCTATGATTCTATGATTCATTCATGGGTTCCCTGATTCATTTGTATATTTGGTTCTTACATGCTGCTTCACAAAATAGCTTAACTCAGTTGGTTAGAGCGCTGTGCTGATAACACCAAGGTTGCAGGTTCGATCTCCATGTGGGAAGGCTGCATATTCCTGCTTTGCAGGGGGTTGGACTAGAAGATCTTCAGGTCCCTTCCAACTCTACAATTCTAGGATTCTTAGATTCCCCCCAAATAGCCTGGTGGCCAATCTCTAAGACCTGATAGGCATAATCAGGCCTGTGGCCTGGAAGGGTCCACACCAGTGCTTTGCAGCAACCTAACCTGGATGTAACCAGAGTATGTTTTAACTGTGGCCAGAGATCATCTCCCCAAGAAGGGATATGACTGACATGCTGGGCAAAGCTTATGGAAGGCACTACAAGCAGCAGTAGTACAGGATCTAAACCAGGTGTAGGAAAGCTTTGGCCCTCCAGATGTTGCTGAACTGCAACTCCCATCAGCCCCAGCAAGCATGGTTCATAGCCAGGGATGATACACAGTTGAACAACATCTGGGCTTCCACAAACCTGATATAAATGTTTCCCCCAAGCTTTGCACCTCTTTCTTAAGGGACAGTGCAGCCCCATAACAAAGACTGACTCAACAGCATTCTCTAAATCATAGGCTGACAGCGCCTCTGTCTTATGTACAACAATCTTCAATTTTTTTAAAGCTTTCAACCAGCCTATTACTGTCTCAGGGTCTGATTCCTAAGTTATGGAGAGTGTCCTCCACAGCTTATGAAAGGAGAGACCCGGGTCTCAGCTCCTTGCCTCAATTCCTCCCCTCTCTGCTCCAGACCCATTTTTTTCTGCCACAAAGAATCTGCAGACAGCCAAATCATAGCATTCAATAGATCTTCCAAGCTCTCCCTGGGTTGCAGGCTGATAATATTTTAGTCGCTAGGAAAGAAATTGCCTGTAAGGGGATTTATGGCAGTCTTTTCGTTTTGGTTTAAGAAGCTCAAGTGGATCAGAACAAAGGCAATTCATTTCCAAACTACATCAGGAACTTATTGGATTAATGCACATTTCGGCCTGAATGGCCTCCCCAAGTAACTTTATGCAACCGTTTATTTATTTTTTTGCCTCCAGTAATATCCAATGACAGCTTATTTGTAATTAGAGTTTATGCAGATTGTGAAATGTCTTGCTAACCTGCTTTCTATGCAGAGTGAGGATGTGAGAATCATACTTGATAAAAGTAGTTGCTTCAGGCCAAACATGATGTGTGTCAGAAAATGTGCCCAGAAAAAAAAGCGAGTGAGCAATTTTCCACTTGACCCACACTTTCTACACATGGGTCCAAGTGGTTTCTCCCTTGCCCTGCTCCTTTCCCCCTAGGGAAAACCCATTTTCGCTCTAAATAGGAGCAAATGGCAAATGTCAATCCGGATAAAACCTGCTGTTTGTTCCATTTGAGCACTAAAGAGTGGTTTTCCCCGGGGGAAAGTGGCAGGACAAGAGGAAGCATGGATTAGCCTTAAGTGTGTGTGTGTGTGTGTGTGTGTGTGTGTGTGTGTGTGTGTGTGTGTTTGTGTGTGTGTGTGTGTGTGTGTGTGAGAGAGAGAGAGAGAGAGAGAGAGGGAGAGAGAATGAATGAATGAATGAATGAATGGAGAAAGAGTTTTAAAATGCACCAGGAGAGAGCTGAACATCCCCCTTTGCACCTTGTAGGGCTCTGTAATTGAAAGTAACATGGAAGAAAGCTGGCAGGTGAGAACCAAGTTTGGAGAAGAAAAGGGTGACTAGGGGAGTCTAGGACTCCATTTTCCATCCATCAGTTGCAGCCTGTATGATCAATACAGGGATGGTGTAATCCAACAAAATCTGGAGGGCCCCAGATTTTTCATCCCTGGTTCACCTACTTTTCCTTTCCTGCCTATGCTACACTTTAAGTCATTGCACAGCCCTGACCTTTTTATAGGATATTGGCAGGCTGAGTCTTGCTGCTGCTCTCCTGTATTATCGTGCCTGTAACCTCACTGCTATAGGTGGAGATTCTTCCTATGTCACAAGGTAGTCTAGGGTACAGGTGGTTCCAAATTACTGATCACCTAAGGAATCCTTCAGGCATCCTGTTTATTGAGAATTCAGCTCAATTAAGCTACACAAAGCTTACACCGAGGTTAGACTATGTCTACCGGAAAAGCTAATTGTGATGTGTCTATGTATCAATGATTGCATTCCATCAAGTGATCTACCACCAGAGAGCAGAAGTGCTTCCAAGCTTGAGGGGGACATAACAAGAGAGTCAGTGTGGTGAACCTCACTTCACTACAGAGTAATTTGCCATGTTGCAAGTACCACTGCTGCATTGTGGGTTGCTGGGCCCAGAGAACTACTCAGACGTGGTGACACCAACTAGTATTCATGCATGTGTGACATCTTACACAGTGTTGGGCTTAGGTATAACCAAGCACACTGGGTTCATCTTGGTTTTCCAACCATTAATATTTACAGACCACAGACTACTCTGACAGCCTTTAGGTCTGGTGATATTTGAAACAGAATTGAACTTTTTCAGGAGGATGAGGTGGAATGTGTTGAATTTCCCTAGATTTTAAAATAATAATAATTGAATGTTAATGTGAAACAGTGTTTTCATGTGTAAGCACTGTATGGTGGTAAACTGGAGGAGGGGTTAAATTTGGGTTTCTACGATTTCTCTGTTGAGAATAAGAAACAAGCTGGACATGCAGTGCGATTCATGTAGCTATTCTTGGAAGTCCATTGAAGTATGTTCAATGATGCTTATTCCCAGGAAAATGTGCTGAAATCTAAATTCCCAGTTTTAGACTTTGTGCTTCAGTTTCTGCACTAAATACATCAGATTCATTTATTGAAATTCACTGTTTGAAATTATCTGTGCATGAAGATGTTTGACTTGTAGCATTTGGCTGACTTTTCCACATTAAGTATAATTGGGTTCACGACCATTATTGCCACTGGTTGTCATTTCTTAAGGCTGAACTGAGAAGGACAAGCAGAATCCATAGCCCTACCATTTTGACTAGAAGTAAGAGGATGGCTGTAAAACATTTTTTGCAAAAGGAGAAACATTCAATAGCTGGTTAATAGGAAATATGAATAACTTTGCATGCACTCAAGGATAGATATGACCTGCCAAAAGGGCAGGCTGTAGCTGACCTTGCAAACAGGCCTAGAAACAGACTTTCAGAGCAATCCTAACTATAGAATATCAGTGTAACAGGTTGGCATAGTTTGACTCATTCCAAGCTCCATCTGGGAGCCTCTGGAAGGGGCTGCTGCTGGCTGAGTCTGCAGGTGAGTGTGGGCCTAAGTGTTGAGGATTGGGCCCTAAATGACAGGATGGAGCCAAACATGGTTTTGAATAAGTGTAAGACTCCCCTTTCTCTTTCCCACAACTCCTCAGAAGTTCCCCTTTTAAGATGGCTGCAATGGGATGTTGATGTGGCTCTAAGATTGCCGAATCCAAACTCTCATCCCAGTGGATTTTGGATTTGGTTTGTGCTGTTCCTAAATACAAAGAGGTTTGGCTGAAAACTGTTTTCTCGAAAGAGTAATCCTGTCATCTAGATATAGCCACAGCTTTAAAAAAAATGAATATTCTGCTACGGTTTTCATTGTTTTACAGCGTGGCGGAGTTGATGCTGCTCTTCTAGACTTTCAGTTATGACATATGTTCTTCTTGTTGTTACAGTTTCTGCTTTGTGGAGCGTGTGGAATACTGTGTGCCAAAAAAAAATCTGGACTTGTCGTAAGTTTTTGCATGACTTGTATTATGTATCAATAGATGAAATGCAAACTGTCGTGTGCCTTGAATTATTTACTGCTGCAAGACGCCATGCTCCATCTCCAAAAGGACAGTGGAAAGTGCCCTTGGGAAAGGTAGGTACTTTCCTACTCTGGGCCAGAGGCGAGCGACCGGCAAGATTCAGTTTAATTCTGTGCTGCCCTTGGCCTAATCCGATAGGAGAGGGAAGCCCTGAGGGCGAGAAGGAGTGTAAGAGGTGGAAAAATGGGTGAAGGAATGGAAGGAGGAGGTGGGAAAGCTCTTTGAAAGCTGTCAGTTCAGCTCTCTGGCAAGAATGAGGTTATCCAGTGCTATTTTTCTAGAAAAAGAGGTGCCAGAACTTGCCTCGTTCTCTCAATAATAATAATAATAATAATAATAATAATAATAATAATAATAATAATAATAATAATAACAACAACAACAATAATAATAGTAAATTTATTTATATCCCGCCCTCCCCGGCCAAAGCCGGGCTCAGAGTGGCTAACAACAATAAAAATAGCACAATTTATATAAAATCACAGTCAATTAATTAAAATACATTCTAAAATTGATTCAGAATCAAATTAATGGCAACCATTGGGCTAGAGTTCTATGAGGATTACAGAAGGAGAGAGGAGATCAGACTGTGCCTTGGCCAAAGGCCTGGCGGAACAGCTCCATCTCAGAAAAATGTCAAGTCCCGCAGGGCCCTAGTCTCTTGTGACAGAGCATTCCACCAGATCGGGGCCACAGCCGAAAAAGCCCTGGCTCTGGTTGAGGCCAGCCTAACCTCCCTGTGGCCTGGGCTCTCCAAGATGTTTTTATTTGAAGACCTTAAGATCCTCCGTGGGACATACCAGGAGAGGCAGTCCAGTAGGTACGAGGGTCCTAGGCCGTATAGGGCTTTAAAGATTAAAACCATCACCTTAAACCTGATCCTATACTCCACCGGGAACCAGTGCAGCTGGTATAGCACCGGGTGAATGTGATCCCATGGCGAGGACCCCGTAAGGAGTCTCGCCACGGCATTCTGCATCCGCTGGAGTTTCTGGGTCAGTCTCAAGGGCAGCCCCATGTAGAGTGAGTTACAATGGCAATGTAATCCCTTATAATGGCAATGGCACCCACCTGAGAGGTGTCGGGATTGAGTTCCAGCAAGTTCCAGCTGAAAAAATGCCCTGATGTCATCTAATATTATAATTTATAATGGCAAAGAGCCCACTGATGCAAAACAAAGGATAATCTTACCTAAGCACCTCTTTAGCTTGGCTTTTGATTTCTGAGGTGTACACTTTTAGGGCCTCTGTTGAAAATAAACTTGAAAGAAGCATTCTGTGGTAGCCAATATGAGAAGTTGTCCAATCTACCTGGTTGTGGCGTACGTGGTGCCCACAATTGTTTCTATGGTTTGCAGATGTGCCCACAGGCCCCAAAAGAATGGCAACCCCTGTTACACATACTGAGACAATATACACACAGGTGTCGGAAGTTCTGTAGAACTCATAGCTACTTCTTACACCTTTCATATATGTGTTCATTGACATGCTTGTTGTAACTGGGGTCCAAAGCTCCCCTCCTCCCACATGTGCCTACCTGATTTTCTTCAGAGGCCCTGCTATAGCTATGAGTGCCCCACCACGTGAAGTGCAGCAGGTGGCTATCAAGCAAAGGGCCTTTTTGGTAGTGGCACCTCAGCTGTGGAGCAGCCTAGAGAGGCTCACTGGGAGGCTGGTGAAGAGTTGTTGTATTTAATTCACCCAGCCTTTTAAAATTTATGTTTTGAATCTGGGCTGTACATCATTTTATGCTGTCTCTGGGCAAGGAAGGTTTTTTTCTTATTCTTTTTGGCCATCTTTTATCATTTATGGTTGGTTTTTGGAAAATCTATCTTCTAGATTCTTTGAATTGTAGACTTGGAATAGGCCCAGAGGGTCATCTGGTCTAACCCCCCTGTGATGCAGGCATCACAGCTGAAGAATCCCCATTGCATATACAGTGGTACCTCGGGTTAAGAACTTAATTCGTTCTGAAAGTCCATTCTTAACCTGAAACCGTTCTTAACCTGGGGTACCACTTTAGCTAATGGGGCCTCCTGCTGCACAGCCACTGCACAATTCCTGTTCTCATCCTGAAGCAAAGTTCTTAACCCGAGGTACTATTTCTGGGTTAGCGGAGTCTGTAACCTGAAGCATCTGTAACCTGAAGTGTCTGTAACCCAAAGTACTGTAACGTATTGGCCCGAATATAAGCCACACTTTCCTCCCAGATTCTGACCGTGCAGCTTATATTTACGACCTTACGGTATGCAGCTAGGAGTGTGGGACAAACAGCACAGGAGCTCCCCCCCCCCCTGAGAGTGCAGCCAGGAGCAGCAAGGAAGGGAGCGAGTTCTATTCGGGTATTTTTCTTTTCTTTTCTCCTCCCTCCCTCCAATTTTAAAGCTGCGGCTTATATTCGTGTGCGGCTTATGTTCGGGCCAATACAGTATTGTTTGCAAAATACTTTGTCATCACCTGCCCAGGGGAGGTTTATTTATTTATTTAAATATTTTGGGCCGTGCGGCTATATATCCGTCAGTCCGTCACTCTGCCTTTCAGCCCCCCTGCACCGCAATTGCCTTCTCTGGCCGAGAAGTCCATGGTAACGTGATCTTTCTTGTCTCCTCCTAGATGATACTTTTCTCAGCCTGCTGTATCTGTGGACTAATTGGAGGAATATTAAATTTTCAGTTCCTTCGGGCTCTGACAAAGAAATCCTCAGCTCTCTATCCTCTGCATGTCACCTCCATGTCTCTGGCTTGCATCGGCATTGGTGGCTGCACTCTGTCCTCGTGGCTGACTTGTCGGCTAGCCAGCTACGAGCAAAGAAGAATGTTTTCAGAAAGAGAGCACTCGCTGCATCACTCCCACGAAATGGGCGAGAAGGTAAGTTGGGCAGCCTTCCCAAACTGTTGCGTTTCTTCCCAAAAGGCTCTTCTTGTGTTCTAATATATTCATTCAGCAGTAAGGGGAAGAATTCAATTTTCGGCTTTACAAAGGACTGGGAAATGAAACACTGCCGTTTGGTGCACACTTCGTTCTGTTATAGAAAGCTATTTTTGGATACCGTATCTCCGCAGTACACCCATTTCAACAAAATGCGTCAATTATCTACATTGTTCCATTGTATAAGATAGACAAATGCTTAGCCGCTAAGTCTAGCACTCCCTAAATAACCTGCTTAATTAATGTGAATATACAGACACACCTCGTTGCATGGAAATATTGTTTCCAGTGATATTTTCCTAGAAAAAGAGGTGCCGGAACTCACCATGAACGCCTCCGTCATTCTCTTATAATGGCAATGGTGCCCACCTGAGAGGTGCAGGAACTGACTTTTGGTGACTTTTGGCTGGGGGGAAAAGCCCTGATTGTTTTCCCCTGCTTAGTACTTTGTGAAATGGAGAGAGTCCAAAGATCAAATCTATGTGGGACAGGGATGGAAAACCCATGGTCCTCCAGATGTCCTTTTGAATGACAACTCACATCATCTCTGACCATTGGGAGCTTGGAATGATGGTAGCTCGGATCCCAACAACACTGGAGGCCACAGGTGAACTCCACCCCAATGTTGGTCAAGCTGAACAATCAGCAACCCCATGCAATGGATGTGTTGTTGGTTTGGTCTGCTTCAAACTGCAGGTGGAAGAATCAGACGGCTGAATTTCCCCCACATATTCCCAGAGCATACAAAACCTGCATACCAGGGAGGTTTGAGCCAGGCTTTCTGGGGATGTACAAGGTATTCTTAGCAAGAGAATGCACTTGGGCATCTGCTCCTATACTCTAAAGAGGTACAGTCCAGCACTAGAGTATATTGCCAGAACTTGCTGATTGTGTACATCTGTACAGGAAGTACAACTTTCTATATATTGATACTGACATGCTGCCTGTTTCTCTGCCTCATTTGTGACTGTTATATTAGAGATTGAGGGGTATTGAAATAACCGACCTGCCCAGCTGCCCAGTGGTACCCCCGACACCAGAGTTACCTTCAAGGTATGCTAAATTCTAGAATGCTACAATGCTTGGTTTGGTTTTTAATAACTCTGTAGCAAGTTTAGTTTCTTACAGGAATGCATAATCAGACTTGGGGTGGATCTACACACAGGGGGGAAATGCTATGAATAAGTCAGAAATTAAATCTTTAAAACAAAAGAAAGAAAACATGGAAAATCGCAAAGTTTTTTTGGGTTTTTTTGGTCTTCAGCGCTATCTTGTGTTGTATGTTTATAACACATTCAAAGCGCTCCTTTTTGACTAATGTTGCTGAGTCCTTGGTTGGTGCTTTGAAATCACCCCCAGAAGTCTTTATTCACTTACAATACTTCTAGGAAACATGACACAGAAAACTGCACAGTAAGATGTTAGAGTTGGAAGTATGTTCTTCATTTAACTTATTGATCCTCATTGTTGTTGTTGTTTAGTCGTTTAGTCGTGTCCGACTCTTCGTGACCCCATGGACCAGAGCTTGCCAGGCACTCCTCTCTTCCTGCCTATAGGCATCCAAATAAGCATTTTGTTGAATGTACCGGTGGACTGACTTACACCTTTTCAAATCAGTATGCACTTAAAATACAGACCCTTGTCACAGACAGCCAAATCATCTTTTAAAACAAAAAAAACTTACACTTTTTTGCATTGCACTTTCCTGATTTAGATTGACACGGTTGCAGTGCTTTTTTTCTAGAAAAATAGGTGTCGGTACTCACCATGAAATTGTTACAGTAAGTGCCACACTTTTTAACAACAAAAAGAGGTGCTGGTACTGCGTACCCTTGAGTACCCCCCTGAAAAAAACACACAAGGCACTGCACAGTTGTAAGCTTAGTGTCATGAGTTAAACAATTTCTTTAAAAAACTGACCATCTATAATCATAATGACTTTCAGGAGCAAAATTCAAATAGCTAACTTTATGTAAGCATTTTTGAATGAATGTACTGAGAATTTATATCTTATAATAATTTTTATTAGTTTTCAATTACAATAATCCAATAATAGCCTCATTATAACAATGCCAAATTATAATACAATTACTAATACCAATTATTCAGATGCCAAATTATATAATTTAGGTGACCCCCCCAAGTGCTAGAATTGATGGTTTGATGATTTACTTTATTTCTGCATTCCAACGTCTTATTAATTTCAGTTACACTCCAGTCAAAATAACAATCCCTTATACAACAACTTATATTAACAACTTCCATTTGTATTGACATATTAAATGATTTATAAATTTACAGTTAAACATTCAAACTATTTCCTTGCTCTTCCTGTGTGTGGCAATTATTCTGTCTGTGATGTTTCTTCCTGTCCTTGTAAACTATTATGTCTATCTTTTCCTGGTTGTTGCTGTTCTCCATCATGGCTTGGGGTGGAGCTAATATCCTGGCAAGAGCCAGGTATTGAGATGAACTGCGACTGAAGCCCATTCCCCCCTGTCCCTGGGGCGAACTTGCAAGGATAATTACCCTCAATCATCCTTGTTTTTTCTATGGCAACGATCTCCCGCTGTCATGGGTGCTGCCTCCATTAAGGCAGACTGGAACTGGAAGCCCAAATGAACTGAGAATTTAGGACCCCCCCCCCATAGCTCACAAAGGATACAAAACCATGATGTTGCACTTCCCATGTGAGAAGTGCCTAAAACAGCCCTTTATCCATCCATCCTCACAACTCTCCTAAGTTGTTCTCCTCTTTCAACTATTTCAACAAGTTTGGATTTGTTTATACTATGAAAAGTTATATCTGAGGCAGAATCCAGTTATAATGGGTATAATCAGGGACTTTCCTCCTCCTCCTGCATTTTAATGTGATAGTACTCATAGTACTGATACACCCTCCGTTATCTCTGCTCATGTAAGCAAGCTCCATAATTTCCTTTTTATAAATGGGGAAACCTAAGCAAACGCAGCGACTTGGTTGACTGAGGAGCTCCTGAGCCCTCCTCCAATATTTGTTTTACTGGATGATACTGGCTTTCACTGGTGACATACATTGGCTGCTTAATGGCTGAAGGGATGTTAAGTTTACTCATCTCACTCTGTTTCCCAGCAGACAGGTATCTACATCACCACATCCTCACCTCAACCGACATTATCTGGCGCCCTTCCTGGAAATCCCAGCAGAGACCAAGGTATCAAATTTTGACCCAATTGTCATCTCTTCCATAATACAAACATAGGTTCCATTTCTTCCATGGGGCAGTATAAAAAACAGGACAAGACAGATTTATTGTAAGAAACTGCTTAGGGCGACCATTAGGGAAGTTTTTCAATGTTTGATGCGGTATTGTGTTTTTAATATTCAGCTGGAAGCTGCCCAGAGTGACTGGGGAAACCCAGCCAGATGAGTGGGGTATAAATAATAAATTGTTGTTGTTGTTGTTGTTGTTGTTATTTCTGCTGCTACCGCTTGTCAAAGACACTTTTTCAGTCACATGCTATCTGCTGTCTAGGGTGAAGGAAGGGCAGATGTCCTGTTGCTGTAAGGAGAGTTGAAATAACCAGGAGGCAGTTCCCAACAGCACTGGGAATGAAGGAGAAAGAAGTCAGTAGACCAGGGGTGAGGAGATAAGGAGTCTAGGGCCTTCCAGATGACTTTGGACTCCAACTCCCATCAGCCCCAGCCACCATGGCCAATAGTGAGGGATAATGGGAGTTGGAGTAAAACAGCTAGATGAGCCATATCCCTAAAGTAGGTCCACATCTCAATGTGAAATATAAGTTGTTGAGAAACAGAAACCTATCAGGACCTAACAAGAACTGGAGCTTGAGGGCCACCACGAAAAGAAAGTGAAAGCTAAGTTAAAGCGGCAGTGAGGCAGATGCTTAACACAAGAAAATACCAGACGAGTCATAAAACTTAGAGGGATGGGTGACAACCAGGCCATCAAGCTTAAGAACATAAGAGCCTGCTGGATCCAGCCAGTGGTCCGTCTAGTCCAGAATCCAGTGGCCAACTAGATGTTTATAGGAAGACCGCAAGCAGAACCTGAGGGCAACAGCACTCTTCTCCCCGTGGTTTCTTGCAACTGGTATTCAGAAATGTACTGTCTTCTGAATTCATAGCCATTTGGGGTCGTATCTAAGCTTCAAGATCAGTTGCAGGTGTACAGCGGATGTCTTCATTTTAACCTGTTGCCTGTGTGCTGGAATGGGTAAGGTTGGTGAAGAAGCTTTTGCTATGCTTCCGTGCGTAGAATCCTTCCATTTGGTGGCTGAAGAATGTCTGGAGGTTTTTTTCTAGCTCTCTCATGCAATCACTTTTCATTACATCATGTTACACAGCATTAAGCTCCCCTAACCAATGAGCCGGGGAAGCAGCCTCAGGCCTGTGGGCCGCAAACTACCAAGGCTTTTCCACACCCATGCCTAAGGGCGCTTCCAGATCCAGACTGTCACTCTTTTGGGTGGGATTCAATCATACCCCAGGAAATTCAGGCGGTGCAATTGAAGCTGATTTGGAGCCCTCACACAACAAGCCTGATTTCCAAAAGATCAGAACTTTCCCCTAATAAGCAAAGGGATGAGGAAATGCACTCGCAAGTGTTGGGATGACACTTGCTTAACACAATGTCTTCTAATCTCACAAAGAGATAAGAATGATGGCTCATTAAATGTTCATTTATTTATACTTTTCTATGCCACTTTTCCCTCCAAGGAGCTTGAGGTGGTGTACTTAGTTCTCCTTCTCCTCATTTTACTTTCACAACTACCCTGTGGGGAGGAGGTTAGGCTGAGAGGGAGCAACTAGCCTAAGGCCACCTTTAGAGCTTCATGGCCAAGTGGGGATTTGAACCCTGGTCTCCCAGGTCATGGTCCAGCACTCTAACCACTACACCATGCTGACTCCTAATAGTCAGTGTCATCCAATCTCTCATTGAAAAGATTGTCTGGCAGCTCCATACTGTCATTGTGTGGCAATGCACCCATGGGCTGATCATTCTGGGTGGAAAAATTCTAGGAAAGAAAATCTGGCACAGGCCAGATGTGAGCTTCAGTCCTTACGTTGCTTAAATCTGTACTGGCTAATTAGCAACATGCAAAGCTGACAAAAAAATTGCCTTTAATCATAACTCCCCATTTTATGCTTACAGGAAATGACAGACAACATGTGTAATGGAGGCCCACACCTAATTTATAATGGAAGAGCCTACTGAATGGTTTACAGTTTTCAAGAAGAACAACTACTTTCAGGATTTTCTTTAAGAGGCAAAGATGTAGATGGCAGCGACTTTTGAGAGAAGACACTGGAAACATGGCGGCTTTTTATTTGCAATAAGTTCACAGCTGAAAACAACAACAGCACAGTGGCATCTCCTTGCAGAGATTCGTCTTGATTTTCTCTCCTGTTATTTGAAGATATTTTACTGCATATTTTGACGATACACAGTAGTGATAACATCCTTAATGTTTTCTTCTTCTTTTGTCTGAATGATTTTTGGATGGCTGTGATCATATTTTAAAATGAATTTTTCAGACTCTTACTCGGGCTCGCCTTATGACGATTTTCTGGAATTAAAACTAAAACACAACAACCCGCAGACGTGAAAATGAAGAGCGTTTAAACAATGGATTGCACAATGGCAGGAATGGAAATGAGACTTGAAAGGCTCGCCTTTCCTACGCAGAGCCTAATGAATGAATTATGAGCATGCTGCAACAACACGGATGTCTTTGTTTTGAAAGACAGAATGCTTTAAGGTTGCCATAAGTCAAAACCTGAACAATGCCTTGCTGTAAAGAAACTGTAAATATTTTCAATTTGTGAGGTATATTTCATAATTTGTTCATACAAGATGTCAAATAAAAAGAAACCTAAAAGTGTGACAGTTCAGAGTATTTGTGAAAATGTTCCACAATCATCCTGAAAAAGATACATGGGAACAAAAAACCCTGATTTTGACTGACCTGTACCTCCTAACCACTACAAACAATCTCTCACATCCTGACAGAGTGGATCAGTCTCCTGGCATGGATGTTGGATTATTTTAAATGGAAGATGGCGACTTGACTTCCTATCCCTGTCCCTTGACCCGGAATAGTGTTGCACTGAGTACCCAAGCAGACACAGCTAGTTTAGCACAGGGCTATCCAGATTATTTGCCCAGGACTTAGTTAAACACACCAGGTTGTCCTCTGTATCCACAAACAAATTGTGGATGATAGATGCTTTATTCTGGGCAGACCTGAGATGGATCTACACTTGTTGTTTATAATGTTAAAAATGTGTTATTGAAATGTGACACTAGAGGGCACTGCAGAGCAGCGACCCACTGGCAAAGGGAAACTGCCATTAAGCATTATAGATCGTTATACTTTATAACGCTTAGAAGATCAATGCAGATCCTGCCCTGATGTTTAACACCACCACCAGACCAGGGGGTCAACTGACTAGAACACACAAATTATAACATGTAGCAGGGGAAGCAGAAGGAGCAAGGCTTTGATGCAACAACCCTCCTTTGACTACCTCCATACCAACCCCTACCTACGATCACAGGCATTACAACCAAAGTATAATTAAATTGCTTGGTCAAACATTGCTGCCAAGTTCACAGACTCATCCTTATCACAAGCAAGTGTATAACAAACTCAAGTAGTTCAGCCGGAATTCACAGTAAAGAGGCTTCCTCTGCCAAAGGTGCCGCTACAACGCAGAGCACTTGTCCTCTGCATAATTGACAGTCGGGATCATGTGTAAGCCTTGCTTCTGGGGAACGATGATCTGGCTTACACCCAGGTCATAGATTGCAATAACATAGACAATACTACTTTTCAGGGCACACAGATCTGCATTGTGTATATCTGCGGAAGTAGGATCTGGGCCAAGGACAATAAACCCAAAGTGTAATTGAATTGCTTTGTCAGACGTTGCTGCCAAGTTCATAGAGTATAGACAAGTAGGCAAAGGACTTTGTCATACATTTGTGCACAGCATGAAAGCTCTCACAAATGCAAAACATGAAGCTGCCAAGAATTGATGTTCAGGTCACCCCTTTCATTAAATCAAACAGAGAGGTATAAGCTAGATCTATTCAGTTTGATTATTACAATGTATTTGCCATACTCAAATAGAATAGCTAATCTTCCCCTTTGCTAGAACTAGAGAGAGATGATATAAGTGGGTCTTGCTGTAAATGTTTGACACATCCCTGAAGGGGACCATTCTTGCTGCCATTCACCCCAACCAGTGGCCTGCATTACCACTGTAAAGCAGTAACTTTGGCCATTAGTTATATGCACAGTCACAGGAAGCACAACTGAGTCACATTGCTAGCATTCATCATTTGTGGTCAAAGAGAGACCTCATGCATTCATCCCTCTGTTACAGGGATGGCTCGTGTATCTTGCCTTCAGAGATACAACTTTCATCTTTCTGGTCCTGTGAATAAGACCTTAGGGTCCAGCCTTAGAGACTCCTTTCACCCTTTGCTACTTCCACTTTCCACTGCAGCTCTCCAACAAACTTACTGCCTGCTGCAATGCTACAGGTATCTAAGCGACTTGAGACCACTACAGGCAGTGGCATAGTGTGGGTTGCCAGCCCCCGGGGCTGCACGGTGGGGGGGGGGGTGTATGAGGGAGGGGAACAGATGGAGTGCACAAGTGCATTCAACTGCCTGACGGCATCCACGTCACCTGTGAAATCACAGCTGCCCCAGAGATAAGAAGAGTCATTCCGTTGTCTAGAGAAGTCACTTCCTGACTCGCATGGAGAAGCCAATTTCAATGGCTGACGGAAGCACACAGCTGTACTGAGGCAGCACCAGGTGTTGAATTTTTGGGCCCTTAACCATTTTCCACTCGGGGCAACTGCCCCTGTGCCCGCACCCCACTATGCCACTGACTGCAGGGCTAACAAGCAGGATACATTTTCCTTATTTAATTATACCTTCGTCTGTTTCTGGATTTGGGGAGGTCAACTAGAACTGGCATAGACAGAGCAATGTTATTATTCTAGAAAAGCTATAATGTTAAGAACTGGAGCCTGAGATTGCTTTTTATATATATAACTTCTCCTCTCTCCCTATCTGCTTTTCCTAGTGTGTCAAATCTTTTCAGATTGTAAGCTTGAGGGCAGGGACCTTCTTACCTCTGGTATTTGGCTTAAGGGCAGGTTATCAATGTTTAAAATAAATACACTCTAGATCAGCGGTCAGCAAACTTTTTCAGCAGGGGGCCGGTCCACTGTCCCTCAGACCTTGTGAGGGGCCAGACTATATTTTTTGGGGGGAAATGAACAAATTCCTATGCCCCACAAATAACCCAGTGATGCATTTTAAATAAAAGGACACATACTACTCATGTAAAAACACCAGGCAGGCCCCACAAATAACCCAGAGATGCATTTTAAATAAAAGGACACATACTACTCATGTAAAAACATGCTGATTCCTAGACCATCCATGGGCTGGATTTAGAAGGCGATTGGGCCAGATCCAGCCCCCGAATCTTAGTTTGTCTACCCATGCTCTAGATTTTGATGGCTTGTTTAATAGTAGTAACACTTTCACCGCTCCTAGAAAGGCCTTTGTCTCTCACAAAGGGGCGGGGGAAAGAGGGTGATTGTGTGGGAAGCGCAGGCAATTGACAAGAAGAGGACCCAATCCCGTCTTGATCCCCGCTCACAATCTCTTGTGACTAATACTGATACTCAGATAGTCCACATTTCACATTGGGAGCAGTACTGAAGATCACGGGCAAGCCACCCATTTTCTCTGCAACGAAGATTTTCACTCAGTCGTGCTTTCTTACTTTGTTTTTAAGAACACTTTGTCAAGACTTTCCATGTGAAAGAAACAACAAAACCCAGAGGGTGTACACCTATATATTTAGTTGCAGTGAACAGAATCGCAAAGCAGAACGAATAAACAACATAACATCTCCTATACATATCAAATAAAGTAATCAGGGAGCCATCATAGAGCTAATCAGCTAGCCAAGCGTAAAGAGAAGGCCTATAATATCACTCAGTAAAGCTGAATGAGCTGATGGAGAAAGCTGCTCATGCTCTGTGACCGAAACATATTTGATCAGTCACTTTTAAGTATGCTGTGAATCCATGCCAATAATTAACTATTTCCACTTTGCTTTGATGTGCAAGTTCCCTTGCCATCAATGGCAGATTTTTTCCTAATGCTAACTGCTGTCTTGGGAAGGGAGAGGTGATTTCCCACCCCCACCGGCATTATAGATGCAGAGGGAAGGTTTCACCTTTGCCTTCCCAAGCATGGCGCACCTAAGAACACTGGTCATCCCCATGCCTGCTAGTTAATTTATAAAAATTTCCAGTGGGTGGACTTTGGTTTTGTAAATTTCAGCGGCGCCCTGAGCAAGACCAAAATTTGGTGGCCCCTGCTTCTTGCCTTCCACTCTGCTCAATTTACTACATCATCATTGTGACTCCCTATGACATCACCTAGGCTCAGCGCCCAGCACAGCTGATTGGATGGTTCTGAATATGTTATTGCCTGATTTTAAGCTATTCTCTGAAAGCTAAACTGTGTCAAAATGACTTGTAGGTGTGGGGAGGAATCTCCTTCTGGTGTACATTAACATTTAGACAGGCTGTAGAATATTTATGCCTGTGATTTATGGAAAATGAACTATGTGCTCCCATGAACAAAGATAGTTTGAATTTTGACAATCAAAAGGCGGGGGGGGGGGACCTCAGTGCAGATTATGAGGGAGAAATTGTTGCATGTGATATATGGCTGAAGACTTTGCACTGCTCTCTCTTGAATAAATATTTATCACATATAAAATGAATTAACAACTGCTTGAACAGTGGCAAAGTCAAGTTCAGTGCTAGGCTTACATAAAGCCATTCATTATCTCAGGCAGACCAATATTCATATCAAGAGCTCTCCTGGAGGCCAAGATTTTCCCTTGTAAAGTTATCGCTGAGCTGTCAGGCCATCAAGACTTGAGTAATATAGCTTCTTAAATCTCAGACGGGCAAGTGTTCCATTTTTAGAGTGTGAGACAGGAGGTTAACAATAGCCCTAATAGATTAACGCATGACACACGTGGGCCATGGGGACGTTACACCTGTATCACAAAATTTTAAAAATACACCAAGAATGAATGTTTCAGACTGGAAGGACAAGAGGGGCTGTGGCTCAGTGGCTTTATATTCAGAACCTTCCAGATTCAATCTGAAGCATCTCTAGGTTAGGGCTGGGGAAAGGCTGTTGTCTGAAACTCTGGAGAACCCATGGCAGTAAGATCCTGAGTTCTGTAGTTTGTTAAAAGCGCTGGGAATTGCAGCTCTGTGAGGGGTCTCCTAAAAACCCTCAGCAAATACAGTTCCTGTGATGCTTTGAGGGTGGCCACAATTGTTAGTGTGTGAAGTGTTTGTAATCTTTGTCATGGCTCATTAAAGGCCTCTTGTTAGGTTATAGGTTTGGAAAGAAATTTGTTTGGGTTTGGCTTACATGCTCTTCCTAGAGGAAAGAGAAAGGAAAGGTAGAGTTCAATAATAATAATAATAATAATAATAATAATAATAATAATAGTAATTTAATTATACCCCACCCATCTGGCTGAGTTTCCTCAGCCACTCTGGGCAGCTCCCAATCGAGTGCCAAAAACAATGCAGCATTAATTATTAAAAACTTCCCTAAACTGGGCTGCCTTCAGATGTCTTTTAAAAATAAGATAGCTGCTTATTTCCATGACATCTGATGGGAGGGCGTTCCACTGGGCGGGCAGCACTACCGAGAAGGCCCTATGTCTGGTTCCTTGTAACCTCACTTCTCGCAATGAGGGAACCGCCAGAAGGCCCTCGGCGCTGGATCTCAGTGTCCGGGCTGAACGATGGAGGTGGAGATGCTTCTTCAGGTATACAGGACAGAAGCCGTTTAGGGCTTTAAAGGTCAACACCCTCAGGGTTGAACAAAAGAGATGTGAAATGAAGCAGAACAGCTTTGTTAAAAATTGCCCTTTTTGTTGTCCCTCTCTGTCCCTAGAGTTAGGGTCAAATTCAGCAGGTTTAATAGATTAAATGTACAAGATTGATGATTATGAATATGAATTAAAATACAGTGGTACCTTGGTTTAAGAACAGCTGAGTTTATGAACAACTTGGATTAAGAACATTGCAAACCTGGAAGTAGGTGTTTTGGTTTGTGAACTTTGCTTTGGAAGCAGAGCATGTTTTTCTTCCTGTTGAGTGTGTTCCATTTGTAAATTGAGTCCCCCGCTGCTATGGGAAAGCATGCCTTGGTTTAAGAAAGCTTTGGTTCAAGAACAGACTTCTGGAACGGATTAAGTTCGGAAATCAAGGTACCACTGTAATGTGATCTATGAACGTCATGGAGTCCTATGTTGTTGGGAAGAGCTGTGCGCAGTACATAGTGAGCTTGTAGAACAACCCACCATCCAAAGCATAATTGGATTGGAAGAGAGGATGTGTTTATGTCACGTTGATATGATTTGCTCTTAACTTGCCATCCTCCCAGTTCTTAGAAAGCAGGGTAAGGCAATTTTATTATTTATACCCCACCCATCTGGATGGGTTCCCCCATCCTCTCTGGGTGGCTTATAGCATATATAAAAAATTGTAACACATCAAACACTAAAAATTTCCCGATACAGAGCTGCCTTCAGATGTCTTCTAAAAGTCAGATAGTTGGACTAGGAAGGATGGATCTTCCAGCTTTAGTTCTCTCTTTAGTTTAGTTCTTATTTTACCACTCTTCAATTCAGTGCTCCACATTTTACAGCAATTTGCAGTTTTTAAAAAATCCTCATGAAAATTCATCAGCATTCTAGTTTGAATTTCTCCTAATAAACACATTTTTTACTGAAATGTTGGCTAAGGTACATATTTGTGCAAGCAATTTCCCCTAATATAATGCACTAGTGAGGAATGCCTGATGTCGGCCCAGGTTTTTAATAAGCAAAAAAATAATGTGTTTGTCTTTTTTTTAAAAAAAAAATATATATAAATAAAATTATAGTGTATTCTGTGAGTTTGGACTCACCACACCAAAAATTGAGTAAAATAATGCCAAACTCATATTTTGGTCTGCTACTTTGGTTCAAAATGGCACTCAGCATCCAAGGAGCAATGAAGATACACACACATATACACACACACACGCACGCACACACACACCTCCAGAACCCTTGTACCACATTGGGCAACAATATTTCGAGTGGTGGTTTAACCTATGCCAAACAATGGGTAAAGTCATGCCCAAGTCACGTGTTGGTCTGCCATCTTGTTTCAAAATGGTACCCAGAATCCGAAAGGTGACAAAGTCTACCAGCCCCACCTCAGGAACTCTGGTGCCAAGTTTGGTGACAGTATTTTGAGAGGCAGTCGAACCTATGCCCCAAAATGGGCAAAGTCTCACTGAAGTCATGTTTCGGTCTGCCATCTTAATTCAAAATGGCGATTGACATCCAAATGATGACGAGCACTGCCCCCACCAAGGGAACTCTCATGCCAAGTCTGCTGCCAAGGTATTGTGAACCATCCAAACGTACAGAGAACAAACAGAAAGACAACCATTTCCCCAACATATATAGTAGATTTGTGTCTGTTATTTTCATCAATATAGGCATTTTTCTGCACCTTAATATAGGCTTCTTCGTAAGCATTGTTTGGTTGGCAAACTGCAAATTTTGGATCAGTGTGAATTTTGAATGAAAGTTGTGTTTCGGTTTGCATATTGCTTCAGAAAGTGCAAATGTGATCCATTCAGCTTCAAATGAGACCTGAATTGAATTTCTTGGCCATCTGTACTTCATAGCACTTTTAACTGAAGTTAGTGTACGCTTTAATATAATCTGTGGCTGGTTTTATTCTTCATATATTGTAAGCGATACATTGAAGTGATATTTTGCTTCATGGCAAAATATGCCAAAATGCTACATTTATCTAAAAGTAAGAGTTTTCTAAAAAAATTTCCATACTAAGCTTAGGCATTTGATTTCTAATGTTTATTAAAAAAAAATGTAAGTAGAGATTAATACAAACTTTACATCCAAATACTGTTTCATAACTTGGCAGATGCACACTGATTTTGTAAATATATGATCTCCTGAGCCTTTCCCATGGAAACGTATCTAATATTTCTTACTAAGAGCTTATAACAGCCAAGAATCTCAGTCATTCTATATCTATAAATCTAACATTGTCAGATCCTAGCGCTAATACACAAAACGAAAACAATTACATTAAATAATTGACATTAAAACCTGGCTCGCTGGCTAGACATTATTGTATGTGCAGAGTTGCCTATGGAAATACAGGACCCAGGTAACGAGAATGTGGAGGTGGATGTTTTTCCACAGAAAAAAAATGCGGAAAACACTCCACTACTATATTACACTGTGTACATTTTCCCAGTTTTAGAAATGCTTTGTTTCTTAGCATGAATTAGCAACGGGAATCCTACCTCACTTTACATAAGGCAGGGAGTTGGAGTGTGGAGAGGGAAAACACAATAAAATAAACAGAAAATAAATAGTTCCCTGCTGGATCAGGCCAAAGACCCATATAGACCAGATTTCCTCTTTTCAGAACCAGATGCCTGTGGGAAGCCTGCAAACGGAGCCTGACCACAACAGCGCTCTCCCAACCCACAATTCCCATCAACCGGTATTCAGAAGTATCCTGTGTCCAAAAGTGGAGGTAAAACATAGCCATTGTGGCTACTAGCCATTGAGAGATCGGCTTGCAGATGAACTAACATGTTAAAAATGTTAACACCAGTCCTAAAGGATCTTCACTGGCTTCCAGTATGTTTCCAAGCACAATTCAAAATGTTGGTACTGACCTTTAAAGCCCTAAACATCCTCGGACCAGTATACCCTATCATTCTGCCAGGACACCGGGGTCCAGAGCCGAGGGCCTTCTGGTGGTTCCATCACTGCAAGAAGTAAGGTTACAGAGGGCCTTCTCGGTAGTGGCGCCCGCCCTGTGGAACACCCTCCCATCAGATGTCGAGGAAATAAACAACTATCTGACTTTTAGAAGACACCTGGAGGCAGCCCTGTTTAGAGAAGTTTTTAATGTTTGATGTTTTATTGCATTTTTAATATTTTGTTGGGAGCCGTCCAGAGTGGCTAGGGCAAACCCAGGCATTATCACAGTTCAGGGACACATTTCAGCCAGGCAAAAGCACCCAGAGAAAACACAGAGCAGGGGCAGTGAGAGGTGTGGGTTGAGGAGAATGCCGAGGGCCAGAAAGAAAGGCATGGAGGGCCGCACTTACTGTGCAACACTCAGGAGATCCATTGCATTCAGTGTCACTAACTCCCAGGTAAGTGAGCACAGGATACATACAACCTTTGGCACATGTTTAGCTCTCACTCTGAAGTTAAAGGAACCTGGAAGTTTTAATTTTGCATAGATTGTGAACGACTACAAAGAGAGACAGAAAGAGTTTGAAAGAAATCAAAGTTATCTTGGCAAAATAATATTGAAATATTATATTTGTCTGAGTTTCTTTTTTAAAAATAGAAATCATTATTATATTACTCGGTACTTTGGAAGCTAAAGAAGAAATCCTATATTCACATACTTAAGGATTAAGCATCATTGAACTTAATGGGTCTTACTTCTGAGTTGACATGTAAAGAATTCTACTGTAAATCTCCCTGAAGACAGAGAAGAACTGAGAAGAAGAGAGTGCCCTTAGCAAGGCTTTGCTTCTATTTGTTTAAAGAAGTTGTTAAATCCTCTAACCAACCATTAATCCCATATTTATTGGTTAATAATGACCTCAGAAACCCACACGCCATTATTCCATTATTAGTAACAGCATACTCTGAGTAACTGCAGCCCTCAGGGAAAGCCGTTTTTTGTCTGTTTCTCATGCAAAATGTGCAAATGGTTCAACTGCGTATTTTGGCAACGTATTCCAGGAAATAATATATTATTTCAATACATTTTAATCTTTCCACCCACACAAAAACGTGCACACAAAAAACAAAACGTGCACATTATGTGTATCTAGCTATGATTATGACGAAATGTTGAGAATTCATCTAACAAAATGATTGTCAGAAGCTAGCGTAACATAGTGGCTGCAAATCTAGAAGCCCCCAGTTTGAATTTCCCCTTTGCCATGATCTCACTAGGTAGCCGTAGGCACGTCGCTCTCTCTGAGACTCAGTTCACACCCACACCATACCTTTAAAGCACATGGCTTCCCTCAAGGAATCCTGGGAACTGTAGTTTGCTAAAGGTGCTTAGAACTGTAGCCAAGTGAGGGGTAAACTATAGCTCCCAGGATTCTTTGCAGGGAGGCATGTGCTTTAAAGGTATGGTGTGGATGTCAGTTCAAACCCTGCATCTGCAATCATTTTTATTGTGTGTGCATTACCTTCTAGGGTCGTTGTAAGGATTTAAACTAATAACTGGACATGAAGGACATTGGAACTCTTGAAATTGCCGTATGCTTTCCTGCGAGCCCTATTCATGCCTTTACTCGTGTGTAATGTAACGACTTTGCAGCACACCCCTGATCTTTGCAAGTTGAGCCTGGAGATCTGAGCAGCAAACCCCAGCAATAGGGATGCAATGTGGGTACCCTGATGTCAGGGACTAGGCAGATGGGGAGGACTGGCAGAGACCTCCACCTCAAAAGCTGTCCAGGCAGGAGAAAGATGGTGATAGTATGCAGGAGTGGAGGAAGGGGTGTGTGGTGGGTGCAGGCTACCCCAGGTGTCAACACTGAGGGGGGTGACAAAATGCCGGGTGACACTCACCGCGGGGCCTGCAGTGCGCCCGAGCCTGGGAGAGACGCAGTGGCTTGGGCACGCACAGGCTCCACGCTGCCCAAACGGTCTGCTGCTGCCTCCCCCCCCCCAGCTGTAGGGCAGCTGAGTGGGAGGCAGGCAGACTCTGAGCAGTTTCCTCCGCCGCTGATAGTATGGACCCAGATTTGTGGTGGCGGCAAACAGGGCACACTCCAGAAGATGAAAGGCCACTGAGAAACATGGAAGAAGCTATTGGGAGAGGTTCAAACCTCCAACCAGCTGAAATCAACAGAACTTTAAAGTGCTTAATTTTGCCTGGAGCAGCCTGTTATTTTGCACGTACTAACTAATTTAATTCATTTTTCATTCGGATACACATGAAAGTTGTGTGTGATTGATTCCACATTGAAAACAGATTGTAGTCACAGCAACGGTGAAGCAACCATCCTCTCAAATGGTTTGAATGTTATAGCTTGCTGAAAAAGAAAGAAGAAAGAGAAATATCGAGTCTTCAGAGCATTTGCTTCAACATTCTTACAAATACGTGGGCTAACAACTAAGGCTAGATTTCTGCTACAGTTCTCAGATATTCCATGTTTCTTGTGCTTTGCTTTTCTATTTTTTTTAAAACCCATAAAAAATACATCATTGACTTTTGACATCTTGGGATTTCACTGTATTTTTCACATGTGGGTGGATGAATAGGATGGTAAATAGTCAAACCCGTTACACTGAGAACCTAAAGAGCTGCCAAGTTAAATCTTAAGCTGAGTGGGAAGGAGGGGAAGAGAAGAAGCCTTCAAAACAACACTGAGGTTAACGCAACACTGAAGCACACACCAGCGGATTCTCAGCGGGGCTTTTCCATTCCTTCAGGGCTAAAGAGGCTTCAGTTTTCCCTACAAGTCTGAAATAAAAAAAAATGGAGAAGAACTAGTGGAGGATAAATGGAGCCTGGCTGAGTTCACAAAATATTGGCTCTGGCATTGCAAATGTTTGACTCAGAAGTTCAACCCAGAGAAACTTTGCAGCATAAGCATATACAGAGCCTTGATCAGAGCTAAATCTTTAAGCAGCACCAAGAAGAAAAGGAGAGTTACCAGCAGTCAGCGGTTTTACTCAGTGCAAGGGGAGAAAAAAGAGATGCAATAAATCCTGCTTGGCCCAGATCATGCCACTTTCATTGCGGTGCATTATTCGTAGTCATCACAAGCTGATTCCAAAAGGGCTTCCACTGATATGAATATAAGGAGTTGACTGGTGTGATTTACAAGGCGCTGAAAGAAGCTTACTTGCACTTAAGCTGATTCAGTTGCCTCTGACTGAAGAGAACCGAGTTAAATGTTAATGGGCACATTCACGCTAACAACAACAACAACAACAATAACAACAACAATTTATTATTTATACCCCGCCCATCTGACTGGGTTTCCCTAGCCACTCTGGACGGCTCCCAAAAGAATATTAAAGACATGATAAAAGATCAAACTTCCCTAAACAGGGTTGCCTTCAGATGTCTTCTAAAAGTCAGGTAGTTGTTTATTTCCTTGACATCTGATGGGAGGGCCTTCCACAGGGCGGGTGCCACTGCCGAGAAGGCCCTCTGCCTGGTTCCCTGTAACCTCACTTCTCACAGTGAGGGAACCGCCAGAAGGGGCTCTCGGTGCTGGACCTCAGTGCCCAAGCTGAACAATGAGGTGGAGACGCTCCTTCAGGTATACTGGGCTGAGACCATTTAGGGCTTTAAAGGTCAGCACCAACACTTTGAATTGTGCTCGGAAACGTACTGGGAGCCAATGTAGGTCTTTCAGGACCGGTGTTATATGGTCTCGGCGGCCACTCCCAGTCACCAGTCTAGCTGCCACATTCTGGATTAATTGTAGTTTCCGGGTCACCTTCAAAGGTGGCCCCATGTAGAGCACATTACAGCAGTCCAAGTGGGATATAACTTGCATGCTCCTGTGCATGTCTGTGTAGAACTAAGCACCGTTGAGTTTAATGGGACTTACTCCCAAGTAAGCACGTGCAGCAGGGATGGGGGAGCTATGGCCTGCCGGATGTTGCTGCACATCAGCTCCCATCATCCCTGGCCATGGACTCTACTGGCTGGAGCTGATGGGAGCTGGAGTCCATCAACATATTCCCCAGGTATAGGATTGCAACCCTTAAGACGTTATTCATTTGTCTGCCTGATTTTCATCCTTAAAGTTGTCAACCAACATTGATGCCCATGAGTTGCTCAACTGAATGGATATTTCATCACTGTATATATCTTTATGTTATGCTTCAGTTTCACTTATGTAAGTTATGCAACTCTTGTTGATACCCTGAACTACCCAGAGTAATTAGTGTGAAAACCAGAGGCCTTTTCTCTGTGAAATTAAGTGGTTGAAAAGATGAACTGAATGGATCTATCCTAGTTTTCCGGTGCTGCCTTTGCAGTGCTTCTTCTCCACTGCTTGAGCAAAATGTATTCCTTGCTCTCTTATAATCTCCTCCCTTGAAGGTATTAGGAAAACTGCAATTGACAGAAAGATGTTTCCATATCTGATTTGGAATAAACTTCTCTTTGTCTTTGCATTTGTAAGGCGGATCAGGAAGTGTGAGAAATCTCAAGAGGTCTCTAGCTGGTTTAATGGAGCAATAGAATAATCTCACTTGCTCTGTATCCCAGTAACTATGTTTTGGGCTCAAAGCAAAGTCATGGATAATTGACACTGCCAAAGGAAATTTAAACAGCTAATTCAAATATTCTAAAATCATAAGTGAGAATGTTAAATGATCTGCAAGTTCACTCCAGGGATTAGTTTCAGTCCTTGGCCCTGTGACATCTGAACAGTGACTATACATGTGTATATCTCCTCAGGGTACAGTTGTTTGACAGTTTAGGAGAGCAGTAGGAAACTGCTGGTCTTCCAGATGTTGTTAGACTGCAGCTCTCATTGGCCACACTGGCTGGACTGGGGCTGATGGGAATTGGAGTCCATCAAAATTTGGAGGCCACAGGTTCCCCATCCCTGCTCCAAGAGGCAAATATACTCATCTTCTTAGCAGTACAATGCAAACTTCGCATATGTAGCTGCTGACAGCATCTGTATCCATTCCCAAATATATTCAAGCCAGATGCTGGCTAAATCAAGTTCAGCTCAACTCAGTATAGTGCAGACAAATCCTAAATCAAGAATTACTTTTAAATAAATGTGCACAGCATTTATATTGATACTGGCCAACTCCCTGCCTCTACACGTTCTCTTGCACAGCATTCAATCATCTCTAGGATTCCTGAATAATGATCATATCACAATAATTGCTGTAATTCCAATTTTAATGTGGCATTTTCCTACCATCCAACATATCAAGGGGAGAAATTGGGACACACATCTTCCAGAGCTATGCTCCTGTTTGAGTAACGTGACGTGTGCATAATTGTGCCCCTGAAATATGTGCCGGGGGGGCGCTTTTTAAGGCATCCCCCCAAGGCATCCCCTTCAGCAGGAGGAGAATCTTCTTTACTTGGGCATGCTGCCCACGCAAGGTGGAAACCTGGAAGACCAGCAGTAATCAATTGGATTTATTTTTATGTATGTGTTACAATCTGACTGCAAGTCTGAACAGTACAATTACCCTAGGACAGTTGTTGAAAGTCCTGAATCAGTTACAAACATATTGAGAAAACCAATCTTCAGGTTACAAAATACATCTTTGGGCATGTTTATGTACGCAATATTTTAGCTACGCTTGATTTCAGAAAGTGACTTAAATATAGGGGTGGACTGTATCTCCGATTTCATAGTATTTAAAGACCCTCTACCAAAAAAGATTAAAAAATGATGGTCAGAAGCAGAGACATTCCTTGAAATGTCCATAACTGCCATCACTATTCAAATGCTACCGTGAAGAACAAGAAGGAAATGCGAGATAACCACTGTTGTGTTACCTTTACCATTTCCTATGAAAGCGTTTCCATTACAGTTAAGACTGCAGCACTGAGCACTGTAAAAGCTATAGGAATAAGTTCAGGTTCAGATTTCAGCAATATTTTGCAGAATATTGTTCTTCAGCCTTTTGATGCTAAATGATGGGGAAGCTTCTATTGATTTCAAAGGGGTTAAAAACAGAATTTGCAAAAAGCAATTCGAGGCTCAATTGTGCCATCTGGTGACTCCTTCCTAAACTACATTTGTTTTATCATTGTAGATTTTTCTTTCGTAAGTACTCACCCTCTCCACAAAGACTTAGAGAAGTTGACAATATGTTTTGGGGTGGGAAAAGATTAAAAATTCAAATGTACAAATTGTGCTAACATTTACAAAAAGGGCTAGACCTAATTATTACTATTAACTGCTCCCCCCCAAGAAATGAGGCTCAAGTGACTTACACAAAAAGCAATGCGTGTGTGCACCCACTTAAACGTCTTGTAGTACAGTACTTCAAATAATGTGCAAGTTCAGATTTAGCCAAAAGAGATGGAAACTTCAGAACTGAAGAGGAGCATCTTTTATTATTCTTATATGCAGGCAATTGGTGGTATTCTACTAAGTTTTACTCAGAATAGACCCACTGAAATTGTGTATGTTTAGCCTGGAAAAGAGGAGAGTAAGAGGAGATATGATAGCCATCTTCAAATATCTCAAGCTTGTTTTCTCCTGCTCTGGAGGGTAGGACTCACAACAATGACTTCAAGTTGCAAGAAAGAGGATCCCGACAGTGAGAGCCTTCAACAGTGGAATGGTTTCCCTTGAGAGGTTGTGGACATTCCTTCCTTTGGAATTTTTTAAGCAGAGGTTGGGTGGCCATCTGTCATGGATGCTTGAGCTGAGATTCCTGCATTGCAGGGGGTTGGACTAGATGACCCTTGGGATCCCTTCCAACTCTAAAATTCTGATTCGTATCCTATCTTATCTTCTTTTACATCAGTAACAAGAGATGCTCTTGATTCTTCCCTGCAAGGATTCATTGAGTGAATAGTGTGTGATGCTTTCATCTGAATGGAAAACAAAAACATATTGGTATGACTTTCCATATGACACTGCTGAAGACAAAGGACTTTAATTTCACTTGCAAGGCCGCCTAATTCTTCTAGTCTCTAACTTAACTTTGATTTAATCCCACCATTTTTCTTAAAAGTAGGCAGTGTGGCTATGTGAGCGCCAGAAATGAACATTCCCATCAGCCATATATCATTTTTTTTTTTTTTTTTTTGCAAAACGTAGTGTCCTTCTGTGTTTGGCTGTTCCAGGGTTTTCACATTTCTGAAAACTCTGCTGTATTACATTTTGTGAGGGCAAACCAGATCTCTAGAATCCTAACCAGGATTCCGTTCTGCCACCAAGCCCCCCACTTCGACCTATATTCGTACTACATACATGCAGTCCATGCTACTGCGAAAATAGGGTGCTTTTCATTGGCGGCGTATTATTTGAGGGAAGCAATTCCCTACGTGTTAATAGGACAGAAAAAGCGGTAAGAAAACTAATCGGTGCTCCCACTCGTGAGAGACACTTAGATCCCCCCCCTTTTCTTCTTCTTGCTCAAGTTAAAGAACTGTGTGGTTGTAACTACATTTTGCTACGCAAAATAATATAGTCATAAAAACAAAGCACAATTTCAGGGCAGCCAATGCAGCTCCTAACAAATATCATAAGAAAAAAAGAGTATCAGAGAGATCACGGTCGCGCATTCAGAAAATCCAGTAAGTGAATTATGTAAACTCAAATAACAGGCGCACGTGATGCCAAAAAGCAAAGCAAAACGACCCTAGCGGCTCACGGTGAAACATAAACAACTGGGGAGCTAGGATTGGCTAATCGTTAGCATGTGGGAGGAGCTTCCAGCTAGGCTGATGACGTTATAAGCTGACGGGCTTAGCCGGCGAATCAACCATTCTCCAAGCTCTTGCCTTAAAAAAAAGAAAGCTCATTCCAAAAGACCCGGATGAGAGAGGCCACACCTGAGATGGCTGCCAAACTAGCACCGGAAACAGAAGAGGAATCATTTCCTCCCCGCCGTCTCTTCCTCTCGGCCCGCCATTCGAGGCGAGTCGCGAAGACGTCATCGCTGAGCGACAGCGAGGAGAAGACGTTGCCTCGTGTGGCGCCATGGAGGAGGCTGAAGAGAAGCCTCCGGCCGCCGTCGCGGCTCCCCCGGCGCCCGCCCTGCCGCCCTGCGTGGAGCTGCCTTCCTTCGAGGCGGCCCGGGCGCTGACTGAGAGCCGCTACTCGTGCCTGGTGGTGACTCCGCAGCGGAGGCACGTCGCTCTGCCGCCGCGCTTCCTGCACCGCAAGAGGACGGGGATCCGCGCGCAGCTGGACGCCGAGCTGCGCCGCTTCTCGGAGAGGTAGCGAGAGGCTGCGGAGCTCCGTTGGGGGGGGGGGGAGGCCGGAGGGACGCCCTGCGCAGCCTCCGCCGCTTCTTCACACGGCGCTTTGTCTGGGCTTGAAAGAGGATGGAGGAAGCAAACTCCCGGAGGATAAAGGCTGTGTTTTGCGGATCGAAAGCGGGGAGAGCACCGTGGCAGCCAAGAACATTAAGCAAAGCTTGCGCTGGATCAGGCCAGTGGCCCCTCTAGTCCCGCATCCTACCAGTTGCATGTGGGAAACCTGCACAAGGGCTTATTTTTCCCCAGGGGCAGATCTACTACGAAACTAATAAAGCTTAAGCTTCAGGGCCACTGATCCCAGGGGGGCTCCAGAAGTGATTCAGTCCACATTGGGTTGGTGTTTTTTTTAAGGGTCTAGTAGACGCAACTTCAGTCTGGCTGCTCAAACTGATTTATTTTTTGTTGTATACCAGTTATAAGGAAGAATACAATCGAAGGGGCCCTCAAAACAGTTCAGGGTTTTTTGGGTGGGCAAAATGTAGGACCTGCATTTTGGGCTCCCCCAAACTTGAACTGTTATGAGGGCCCCTTCGATTGCATTCTTCCTTATAATTGGTACAGTGGTACCTTGGGTTACAGACGCTTCAGGTTACAGACTCCGCTAACCCAGAAATAGTACTGCGGGTTAATAACTTTGCTTCAGGTCGAGAACAGTGGCAGCGGGAGGCCCCTTTAGCTAAAGTGGTACCTCATGTTAAGAACAGTTTCAGGTTAAGAACAGACCTCCAGAACAAATTAAGTTCTTAACCCGAGGTACCACTGTATAGGCATTTGTATCCTACCTTTCCACTTTTGAAATGGAAGTATATGTGGCAGCTTCCACATAAATTGTATCTCTAGAAGATTTCACTACTTCCACTTGCTTGTTCAAGGTAATACAAGGTAGATGTACTTGAACAATCTTGGTTGCAGCTGACATTGGATATATTCCAGCCTTAAAACCATTCATAGTTCTTAGTTGCTCTCCTTGATATGTGTCATTACCCAGTGGCTTCTTTTATCTTGCAGCTTTCAAGGTGTTCCTGTGGCTTATGATGATATTAAAATAACAAAGGAAGTGGGAGATATAATTGATGACATTGGAGCTGTCCATCTGGACATTGAAGCAGATTTTGTTGTGTTCCAGCCTAAAGAAGGGAAAAAACTTGTGGTATGTAAATAAATGCTTATTTACCTTTGCTTTTAATGCTTAAAACAGGACCTTTGTATCATCTTTCTGGTACATGGTACAAGTATTCTGTGGGAAATCTAAACACAAAGTACTTGAGTTGACTTGTTACAGTGCTCCAGGGTGTAATTACCTTTTACAGCCTGATTGTATGCTGTATTCTGCATGTTGGTCCCCTGAAATTAATGGTTTTAGATGTGCCTAAATGTAAAACCTGTGGTCTTCTTCTTTTTGTTGTTTTATATGTGTGTGAGAGAGAGTGTGGTGCTCTTTAATTGCTTTCTAGTAATAACTAGTATTGCAGCAGTGCCAACAACTGCAGGTGCATGGTGTGTGTGTGTTAATTATTTGTAAACAAGATATTAAAATTGCTCTTGAAGCCTTTCACAAGCATCAGATGGACATAGGGCTTCAGAAATGTCACACATCAAGCTCTTGGATGCTTTAATAAAAGTTAGATTTCTAAGACCTTGCCAATTCAGCTGTTATAGCGACAGTATTTAAGGTATCTGCAATGTATGTCAACTGAGCAGATACGGGATAAGGTTCTGAAAATCTGAAAGGATATCAGAGTTCCTAAAAATAGCAAGAATATATGTTTCTATTTGTATTTAATTTTCTTAGTGTTTTAGTATACACCAAAATTCCATACCCGCTTTTTTTAGCTGTAATACAAGGAGCTTTTCTTCAAATGTATGCAGTGCTACTAAAGATTGGGCCATATCCTGTGGTGAGCATTAAACCTAACACATATACCCCACTTTAAGTGTTCAAGTCAATCATTATAATGTGCATTGGCAGACTAAGTCTTCTGTGCACACCTGTGACACTGATCTCTGCTTTAAGATAGTGATGATGTCTCTTAATGTCTTATTGTATTGTCCATATTGAACATAGAAGAGATTAGTAAGAGAAACAACCGCTTGCATTTGTGAGAAATCAGAGGCTACATAGCATACCTTTTTAATTTGTCTGTCTATTTCCAGGGTACAATCAATAAAATGGCACCTAGTCACATAGGCTGTCTGGTACATGGCTGTTTCAATGCTTCCATCCCCAAACCTGATCACATGTCAACCGATGAATGGAAAGACCTTGGCTTCCAAATAGGCAACAGACTGATATTTAAAGTATTGTGTTTTGATTCAGATGCTGCTGGAGTGTTCTGCATCAAAGGAAAACTCTGTAGAAAGAGGTACAGTAATGTGTCTTTTTGCAAAGTACTTCAGAAGAATGTTTACTTCCAGCATATAAGGGAGCAAAGTCTTCTCAGAGTGATCACATGTCAAATTTAGTTGGATAACAGATTTGGATGAAATATCAGAAGTTGAAAGATGTGAAGATGAGGGTGGGAAATAGTTTCTCTTCCACAAGTCTCTGTGTTGTTGGAGTTTCACCTATATTTAGACTGAAGAGTAATCCCCATCTTGTTAGCAAGGATAATACTGAAAGTGAAGGTTGTAAAGTATACTCAGGTTTTTATGAGCTCCGCTGTATTTGACTGCACTTTAATTTTAGTGAGCCGGTGGGGGGGGGATTGACCTTTGCATGAAAAGTAAGAAAATGACAGACAGTATGGGAAGGAAAACCAGTCAAATTGAAAATAGAATAGAATAAGAAATAGAATAAACAGCTTTAATAATTGTAGCTTCTCTTATTCTCATATATGATATGATATCCTTTGAAAGCTCATCTACTGCCCCCCTTTCACTTTTTTCCCAAAGCGGCATTGGAGAAGAGTTCAAGGAAAAGCACAAGGGAAAACATGAAAAGCCCCATGATGTGCAGAACGGCACAGAGGAGATGGAGATGGACATAGCGACAGCTGGTGTTGAAGAGATGAGAAACAACGGCGGGGATAATGGAATATTTGATATGTCAGATCGAGGGAATGGGCAACACAGAGATCTGGGACTGCATGCAAGTGACTCAAGTGGCTACCATAGTGATCACAGCAAATCTAAGAAAAAGAAGAGAAAACTTGGCGAGGAAGAAGGTGGACTCCCTGGATTATTAAATCCCAAAGCTAAAAAGAAGAAAAAGCAATGAGAAATAGTATGGATAATACCAAGTGCCTTAACTTGAACCTAGAACTCTTCCATCAGGTGTAGTTGGAGAAGGAATGCTGTTGTAGATTATCTACATGCACAGGAAAGATGAATAAAATAATATGAAACAATATAAGAAAAGAACGTAGAGGTTTTTAGTTGCCAAAGACTGTATTTTATGAAATCCATTACCAACAAACAAACTAAAAATCCAGTCCTCCCTCTATTATTACCTACCTTTTCTTCTGCCTGCTGGCACAGACAGGGAGGAATGGGAACTGAAACCCATCAATATCTAGAGGGTTGCTTCTTGAATGCTGCAAGTATGTATGGATTATGTTTGATCCAGTCAGCACTAAGACCCACAAATACAAAAATATACTTTTAATGCACATAAATACAATGAACAATAATGGAACAGTGGTTCCATTTTCACCATTAAGTCTTTTTCACACTTGTCCCAATTAGTCCTTGGGAAAGGTTTTCTCAACAGTTTGGGGAATGTGCTCCAATAATACTTCTGAACCAGGGATTGATAACTTCTCAGTTAAAATTTTTATTTTGCTGAGATGCTGTTCTCCTGAGATGCAGATTGGATTGCCGGGGGGGGGGGGGGGGAGAGAGAGAGAGACAAAAATTGGTCATTTGCCCTGTCTTCCCAGGACAAGTTGGGAATATTGTACTATGTTTAGACTGAAGGCTGTCAGAAACCACCTTTGCCTTGACATCCCCAGAGCAGAAGAATTTTGGGGAGTCATGCTTTATCCTTCTTCTCAAAATAAAAGAACTTTGGGAGAAATTTCTGCTGAACATCCATAACTTATATTTTAATGGACTAAATCTGGCATTTAGTTACATCTAGAAATTGAAGTCTCTAAAACATGTCTCTTAATTATTTGTGATGAATAACTATTTTTATAAAATTACAAAGGTGATGTAATGCCTGGAGCCTTTTTTGGTGTGATTTGTTTTTGTTTACAGCTGGAGACCCGTCATGGTATCTGTTTTTCAGGGAATAAATGCAGTCAAAAAGCAAATAAACAGAATATTCTTTTTAAAAACTCTTGTAGCAGTTGGGATTGCAAGCTTAAAATTGGGGCAAATTTTAAATAAATTGTTTTTACAGATAGATGAGACTGACTGACAGCAGTTTTACTCAGCTAATCGAATTGGGGACAAGCTTGTCCTGTCTCTCAAGTCCTCCATTCTTGTGGTCTGTATTGATCTGGTCTACTGCTAATGCAAAGAACCAAGTGGCAGCAACTAGCTGTGCTGATGTGTCCTCTTAACTACAGACAATTGGGGGGGTCCCCCCCCGAAATCCCTGAAATTGAGTTGGGGTTTGTTGGTACTTATAGAAGGCCTGTGTGAAACCTGCAAGATGTCTGACCAAAATGTGGGCCCTTTACATTTATGAAACTGTTATCTTGTGCAGTACATTAAAAAAATACTCTTAGCATTTTAAGTATAAAATGGTTTTGTTGGGACAGCCAAGATATTGTGTGCTTGGTGGCCTTAATTGCCTAGGTAGCATGTGTTCAGGGGTGGGAATGCTCCCCAATGGTCACCATGGAATCTCAAGAAGCAGGAATTTGAAGCACCAATAAAAGTAGTGAAATCTTTAGACCTGGTGTGTATGGACAGTACAGTGGTACCTGGGTTTAAGAACAGCTTAGTCTATGAACAATTTGGGTTAAGAATACTGCAAACCCGGAAGTAGGTGTTTTGGTTTGTGAACTTTGCCTTGGAATAAGAACATGTTTCGCTTCCTGTTGAGTGTGTTCTATTTGTAAATTGAGTCCCCCACTGCTATGGGAAAGCATGCCTAGGTTTAAGAACAAACTTCCGGAACGAATTAAGTGCGTAAACCAAGGTACCACTGTATAGCAGAGGTGGGAGAGCTTCAGATATTGGGCTCAAACTCCCATCAGCTCCAATGACCATTTCTCAGTGGGGTTTTCTTTCCCCCTGCTGGATAGCCAGAGATATTCACAGGCCTTGCCCCTGATGTTTTCCAGTTGTTAAATAAGATCTAAAAATAATACAAGAAAGCACAGCAGGCAAAATTCTGGTGACTTACTGCTTTTAATAATGTGAGGGGTCAGAATCATAGAGTTGGAAGGGACCCTGACAATCATCTAGGGACGTCCAACTCCCAAGAGACTGCGATCTGCTCCTGGGGAGGAAATGGCAGTGATATATCCATTGGGGGGGCAGGTCAAAGTTGTTGAGCGTTTTTTAAAATGGTGAGTGTGCAGAACTTAAATCGCTCACCAACTATACAGCAGACAACAAAGGAACACACTAAATGCGGTCCAGGGAAAGACCAAGGGGGGAGGGACATGATTCTAAACAACGCAAACGATAAAGATCCTGCGATCGACCATGATCATCCAGGGATCGACCTGTCGATCTCGTTCAACCGGTTGGACACCCCTGTTCTAGAGTGTCCAACCCCCTGCAATGCAGGAATATGCAGCTGTCCCTTACGGGGATAGAACCTGCAACCTTGGCATTATCAGCACCATGCTCTAACCAACTGAGCTATCCAGGCCTGCTGGATCCAGATCCAAGACCCATGTAGCTCAGCATTTTTAAACAGGCCATGGAAGCTACAGCTCACCTGTCCATTTCTGTTCTCCAGATAAGCTTCCGAATCTGGAGTTCCCCATCACAAACTTGCCAGTTTGATTTCATCCTACTCCAGACTAGGGGGACTGAAGTCCCAAGCAATCAATCCTTACTTTCACAAGCTATTCATGCCCCCATTTCCTCTCTCTGGAATGACTGGTTGACTGCACTGTGTGTGATAGAAAACTTTTAAATCAGTGAAATAGGCCATACCTAAAAGGCAGCGAATTTTATATGCCAGGGGTCTGGTTAGCTATTGCCTGTAGATGGAAGACTTGAATGTAGAAATTCACATCTTTCATTGTGTATGCTTGATGGTCCTTTAGACTTTGCTATCGCGTTCTCCCATGCCCCATAACAGTCTCTTGAAACCAAGAGGATTCCAAAGCAGAGTGTGATAGGATATCAATGGATTGTTTTTACTGCTTATGCTGTACTAATAAAAGCAATTAAAAATGCAACAATAAAATTTCCTAAAAACATGACCAAAACACCACATATCCAAACAGCAGGGGATCTTGAAGTTGCCCAGTTAGTACTTGGACAGCAAACTGAGCAGCCAGCCACTTGCGCCACTCAGACAGTCTTCCGCACTACAATGTATTACACTTCTATTTAAGTTACAGGTAGGTAGCCGTGTTGGTCTGCCATAGTCAAAATAAAAAAATTCCTTCCAGTAGCACCTTAAAGACCAACTAAGTTAGTTCTTGGTATGAGCTTTTGTGTGCATGCACACTTCTTCAGATACACTCAAATGTGTATCTGAAGAAGTGTGCATGCACACGAAAGCTCATACCAAGAACTAACTTAGTTGGTCTTTAAGGTGCTACTGGAAGGAATTTTTTTTATTTTGACTTCTATTTAAATTAAAGTTATCCTTTCTAAATTGGCATTTATATATACAAATTTTATGCACATTGTAACTTCCTTTGATATTTTTAGCTACCCTAGGTTTGCAGTTCAAAGACGGTGGGATGTCACTGAAATGTCCAAAATGTTAAGGCCCATCTAAGCTGTTTGCATTCTGGTTATGTCACACCTTCTGTGAATGCAGATAAAAATGAACTTTGTGTTTGGGATAGCTAACTTAGGCTGCTGGTTTTATTTCTTTGCCATCTCACTGAATGATTATGAGAGGCTAGAAAGATGTGGGGATTGCTCCAGAGATTTGCCCAACATTTATCCACACCTGACTCTTAACCTGTAGGAGTCACTTGAAAAAATGATTATACAAAAACTGTTGTGAAGCCGTCCCACATTGAGCTTATTCTGAGCGATCCCATCTTTAGGAAGAGGTGATCTCTTGAGGGTCTTAGACTCATTTCTAAAAGCAGCTTCGATTTTTTGCTTTCCATAGGTGCTTGTGTGTGAATGCTACCTGATAGTCCTTGACTATGTGGTAGGTGAGGGAGTGGGGTGGGGAAGGTTTGGAAGTGAAGTATAGTTTTCAAAGCATACCAGAAATGGTGAGCTCAGTAGAGATACACTAAAAGTGATGGTGCTGAACTTTGTAAATACTTGGTTCCTAAAACAATATGTCCAGGTTGTGAGGCTTGGCTGCATTAAAAATGGAGCCCCAGTTAAATGCTTTTCCAGCTTGGAATGTGGAAGGAGATCCTGAAAATGAGATCGGTGGTTCAGCATCCTTGTCTCAACCAGCTGTCTGCAAGAAGCCCGCAAACAAGACCTGACTGCAACAGCACTTGCCCCTCGAGCTGTTTCCAGCAACTGGCATCCAATGGCATTTTGCTTCTTGACAGTGGAGCATGGCTATCACAACTAGTAAACACTGATAGCCTTACGTTTCCGAGCACAATTCAAAGTGTTGGTGCTGACCTTTAAAGCCCTAAATGGCCTTGGTCCAGTATATCTCAAGGAGCGTCTCCACCCCCATCGTTCTACCTGAACACTGAGGTCCAGCGCTGAGGGCCTTCTGGCGGTTCCCTCACTGCAAGAAGGCAAGTTACAGGGAACCAGGCAGAGGGCCTTCTCAGTAGTGGCGCCTTCCCTGTGGAACACCCTCCCACCAGATGTCAAAGAGAACAACAACTACCAGGCTTTTAGAAGACATCTGAAGGCAGCCCTGTTTCGGGAAGCTTTTAATGTTTGATGTATTATAGTATTTTAGTATTCTTTTGGAAGCCGCCCAGAGTGGCCGGGGAAGCCCAGCCAGATGGGCGGGGTATAAATAATAAATTATTATTATTATTATTATTATTATTATTATTATTATTATTATTATTATTATTACTGATAGCCTTAGAATTTGTCTAAGTCCCTCTCAAAACCAAGCTGGTGGCCATCACAGACTGTTGCCCTCCAACTCGCGAAGGTGAAGGGGATAGAAAGGCAGAACTAGTGTACTCTTCTCTATCGGGGGGGGGGGTACTGGTGGTGGTGGGACGCGGGTGGCGCTGTGGGTTAAACCAGAGACTAGGACTTGCCGATCAGAAGGTCGACGGTTTGAATCCCTATGACGGGGTGAGCTCCCATTGCTCAGTCCCAGCTCCTGCCAACCTAGCAGTTCGAAAGCACGTCAAAGTGCAAGTAGATAAATAGGTACCGTTCTGGCGGGAAGGTAAATGGCGTTTCCGTGCGTTGCTCTGGTTCTCCAGAAGCTGGCCACATGACCCAGAAGCTGTACGCCGGCTCCCTCGGCCAATAAAGCAAGATGAGCGCCACAACCCCAGAGTCGGCCACGACTGGACCTAATGGTCAGGGGTCCCTTTACCTTTACCTACTGGTGGTGGTAAGTAACTACCCTTTTGGGGAACTGCTTTTGATAGTTTCTTGCCAATTGTTTTGTATGGTCTAGAACACATCCTTGTTCCTGGATTATGGAGCTTCCGTGTGGCAATCCGCTATGGCTGGTGCTGGGAACTACAGTTCCCAGGGTGCTATGCAGCAAAGGATTTTTGTCCAGTGCCATCACTGCATATGCCAACATTATGAGCCATAAGAAAGCTCTGAAACAGATTTCCCTCCCTGAATGTTCACAGAGAAAGCTCATAATTACTATGCTGGTTGAATCGAGTGAAAATAAATTCACCCATCACCATTTTTAAAATCAATTTGAAGCCATGTCTATTATGTGACCGAAGGATAAAATATGGCAACATTTGTGTTCATGCTGCCAGTATTGTGCTTATGAATCATTTTAATAAAGATTTATAATGTGTTAAAAAGGCAACTTCAGAGTTTCCTAGTGACTTCAGACACTGCTTTCCATATGCCTAAAAATGCCTCATTCGCTGTCATGATTTGTGACTTATATTAAAACATTTAGCATGTATTATAGACATTTCCCTGCCAAAAGGACACAGTTAGGTGATGTCTAGAAGGAACCTGAAGCTTAGCCTATTGCATTTTCATTGTGGATTTAAAGGATAAGAATATAATGGAATTCCTTGCAGGTGTTTGAGACCTTTACAGTAAAAACCTACAGGGTCCATGGAAACACTTGCACGAAGCTTAGCAGTTCGAATCCGTTAATTCCATTACGTTTGACTGTGTAACTAGTCATGGTCCATTCTGAAATCATGATTTCTCAGTTCTAAGGTAAGCAGCGTTGGCTAAAGGGTGGCAGCATGCATTTGTTGTTCATTCTGTGCCTCTGTTTTCCAAGTGATGTCATCCAACATGCAGGATCTCCTGCCCCCATATAAACCTGCTTGGATCTTCACTGCTGCAGGTTCTCTTGCCTAATGAGGTGAGGCCAGTGGTTACTGCAAGTGGCCTTCTCAGTGGTGGCACCCCATTTATGGAATGTCCTCAGAGAGGGTCACCCAAATGCATATGGGAGGAACTTTTGGGCACCAGACAAAAACCTTTGTGTTCTTCAGGGCCTTAAAATTAGAACGATTATGTCTTTGCCCTTACTGTTCCCTCCTACCCCCCCCAAAAAAATGACTTCCCCAGAATGACAAAAGTTGCTTCATATTATATCACACCAACCTTTATCCTAGTGCAGCTATTGTTTTAATTGTATTTATGCTCTATTGATTTTAACTTGTGAACTGCTCAGTGGACATGGCTAACTTGGGCAGTATATAAATTGTTGTTGTCGTTTAGTTGTGTCCGACTCTTCGTGACCCCATGGACCAGAGCACACCAAACACTCCTGTCCTCCACAGTTTCCCGCAGTTTGGTCAAACTCATGCTGGTAGCTTCGAGAACTCTATCCAACCATCTCGTCCTCTGTCGTCCCCTTCTCCTTGTGCCCTCCATCTTTCCCAACATCAGGGTCTTTTCCTGGGAGTCTTCTCTTCTCATGAGGTTGCTAAAGTATTGGAGCCTCAGCTTCAGGATCTGTCCTTCCAGTGAGCACTCAGGGCTGATTTCCTTAAGAATGGATAGGTTTGATAGTATATAAATAGCCAAACCTAAATAAATGAGGATTCCCCCCCCCCAACAAGCTTGTGCCACAATCCCAAACAGAATTATGGAATTATGATTGAGATCCAGCTGCAACACACTCCAAGTAGGTCCACTGAAATCAATGGACTTAAGCACAGTTGGGTTTCTCAGTTTGCTTCTTTTGAACAGCAAACCCCAGGTACAGGCAGGGAGTGGAAGATAGTGGGCTTATGAAATTTGGGGCTTTCAAAAGCTTATTGCAGTGCACTGCTATTCAAATAAAAAAGTCTCACATGGCTAAAATACCTTTTTGAACTGCAGCTTTTATACATATATAAAACACACACGCACACATATCACATGAAACACATGTTACACTTCTGATTCTAAACCATTTGAACACTGCAGGATAAAACTAGCTCTTAATGGAGAAGATAGCCAAGAGATGTTAGCATGCTGCAGGAAATGAGTAAAACACGATCAAAGACGTAAAAAAAAAAAGTAGTTAAATGGATTAAAAAAAAGACTAAAAGCCGCAGAAGGTAATCTGAGATCTATGGGAATGATAGGTTTCCAAATGGAAGTGATGTCTGTTCCATTGCTTAAATCGTTTAGGCCCTTAAAAAAAAAGCTGTTAAAGGTACAGCCCACAGCTCTTGAAGTCAGTGGCAAAGTTCCCATTGATATTAATAAACTTCAAAACTGCATCCCAAGTAACCCTTTGCTACTCAGCAGAACTCTTGCATTACTGTGGAGAACACAAGAGTATATGTGCCTTTTCTAGACCCAGTCAAAATGCAGGCATCTTAGTTAAGAGCTGTAAAAGAGAAAATCCATTGCTTATTTTTAAAATTATACTTGCTTCTTAAAACTGAGGCTCATAAGTTTTCACTGAATCATAAAATTGTAGAGTTGGAAGGGACCCCAAGGGTCATCTAGCTCAACATCCTGCAATGCAGGAATCTCAGCTAAAGCATCCATGACAGATGGCCATCTAACCTCTGCTTAAAGACCCATGCCAGAGCTCCTGGAAATGCCATTTACCTTTCCGCCGCAGCAGTACCTATTTATCTACTTGCACAACTGCTAGGTTGGCAGTTGTGGTCAACCACTGAGCCTCTTGGGCTTGCCGATCATTAGATTGGCAGTTTGAATCTGCACGATGGGGTGAGCTCCTGTTGCTCCCATCCCAGCTTCTGCCTCAGAAAGTAAAAGGTCTTGAACTACCCTGATTGGAGATGACAAGATGGAAGCTGGTATCTTCTGTATGTGAAGCTTTTACTTCCATGTGGTTTGGTTAAATTTCTCTGGCTTTCTATTATTTGTTTAAACAAAACAAAATAATAAAATAAAACATAAAAAAAATTCCTTCCAGTAGCACCTTAGAGACCAAGTTAGTTAGTTATTGGTATGAGCTTTCATGTGCATGCTTAAATTGGAAATGTGATGGAGATATCAATCTATCCTCTATACATTTTTATCAGAAGATGTTTCCACAGGAAGAAAAGCTACCCTGGTCTCTAATCTAGTGTTTTTAAAGAACGTAACACTTGTGACTTCTGTTGCTGAAGCTTTCTAAAACACTGCTTTGTTTTTGCAAAATGCCACATGGCGGAGTATTGCTTTACATATAGATCGGCCATTCCATGCTAAAAGTAATCAAAAGGTTTCGGACACAAACTTTGGGGAATTTCTCCATTGAAATAAACAGGCTATGTGTGTGCATGCATGGGAGAAAAATTACTAGAGGATTTCACAAGCATTCCCATGTATTAATAAAATTTCCAAAGCAAGCAATTGCAATACTGTAGAAAGATACTATCTAGTTGTGGCCAAATAGGGGCACCCTAAATATTATACCTTATTCTTTGCATTATACCTTAGAACTCTAACAGTTGAAAGCACTGCTTGTTAATAAGTGTTTTATTTATCTGATCAAATCAATTTTCTTCTATTTACTCATATGTATGACATTTTCACCATCCCTTAAATTTCTTTTAATTGCAGCACAATCTTACGCATGCCAACTCAGAATAAGTCTGAATTCAATGGGGGTCTTACTCCCAAGTAGGTGCATATAAAAGCCTTTCCCAAAATGGTGCCCCAGCCAGCATGGTCAATGGTCAATGATGACGTGAATGTCCAAAACATGTGAAAGGCACCAGGTTGAGGTAGACAGGTATGTAGTATTGCTGTTTTTCAGTAGTTACTGGAACCTTCCTGAAGAGCAGTGAATTTTTTCTAGGAAAAAGAGGTACTGGAACTCACCACGAACACCTCCCTCTTTCTCTTAAAATGGCAAGAGATGCATTTGGGGGGCCAAAAGTGCCTTGGCCCATAGGAGCCGGAGCTGATGGTTAAAGCATTGGCCTTAGTGGCAGGAGGGAGTCAATTTGGGATCTGCTTTCAGCAACAAAATGTATTCAGCCAGCCCTGACCCTTCCTCCTCTCTCCACCATATGTACATCAACCCATTGACTTGCATTCCATCTTCTGGTGGATTTTTAATTGCAATCCGCTTAGGCATCCAATCTTGGCTGGAAGCAAGTTTCTAAATACAAATAAATAAATAAAAATGCAGGATGCATATGTAGACTGCCCTGTAAATCCATCAGTCAGCAGTTTATGAGTTTGGGCTGGAAGAACGGCAGAAGAGGAAGGGGTGTGGTGTGTGTGTGTTGCATAGACCTAATGTATTGTCCGATGAGTGCCAACCCAAATAGGAACGAACTTTGATCCCTTTCGAAAAGCTCGTGTTTTCAGCAATGCTCAGAGCAACCCAGTCCCCTTCTTTGCAGTGCTCGGGATCTGAAGCATCTTTTAACTTTGGCTGCCTGCATTTCAGCACACTGATTTGACAGCTTGGCTTTGATCAAATGCTCTTTTCTGCTCTGGTTCTTCTCATGACCTTTTGAAAATGATAGGCTCTTCCTCTCCTCCTCCTCCCCCCCCCCCGGCACATCTTTTAGAATCCCCCTATGGGAAATCAATCATCGTGTCTAGCATATTTTAAAATGATGCCTAGCTTTTTTTTCCAAGTGTGCCTTCTGTCTGTCTATCTCTCTTGCTCAGATTTATAATTTTGCATGCCACTCTGCTCTCCGCGCCTCCCCAGCATGCCTGCTCTTTCTTAGGAACGACCAAGGGTGAATTATTCTGTGTTAAATTAATTCACGCTTTCACGATACCGCCTGATGCCTCTTTCCTTGGAAGTAAGATCCGCTGCATTCATCGATGCTTACTCCCTAGGATAGAAGCCTCAGTAGCCTTTCCTTTAGTTGTATGGGGTTAGAGTTTGCAAATTCCCTTGATACATTCCGTTAAAAAGTTCCATATGATTCCTTTAGCTTAACACATTTTTTAAAGTATTCCTGCCTCCTTCGCTTGACTTTTACAAGTTTCGAGATTGATGGCAGCTAGTCTTGATTAATGACTTCCCCAAACATTTAAGCAAACATTAAGATGTTTTTTTTTTAAAAAAAAATTGGTTGCAACCATTCCTCTGAAGGCCATATATATAATTAATTCAAGGTTCTCTCCCCACCCCCACATGCCAAATGCCACCTAACAAAGCAAGGCTTGGAGACATTTGAACCATCTGGGATCTGATGCTGGAGATCGCTGCCTACTTGCAGACCCCCCCTCAATTAATTAGTCCTATTTTTATCCTTCTTTCTGTGGGTGTATAAGCTGTTGATGTGGTTAAACTTTCCTAAAGTAAATAAAAAATGGCTAGACTTTCAGCAGGTGAGAACAAACACTTGTAAAAGATTTATGCATTCAGATATAAAAAGATCTAAAAAGATCCTCATATGGAACTGGGATGTTAAGCGTTGCCTTTTGGAACCATCTTGTAGCGTGATAATTATCATAAATTTATCCCACCTTTTATCTAAGGAACATAGAATGACATTCATTGGAATCATTACAATACAATTAGGGATGAACAGCCATGAGTGGTTCTTGTTGGGTTTTTTTGCATAAAAAACCCCAAATTTTATTTTATTTGTATGCACTTCCCTTAAACTTCACATTCTGTATGCATTCTTCCCCTAAAATATGCATTTGCATACACATCTTTATGTGCATTTTTTGAACTGTATTCCAAAATCCAGAGAATGTCAGCCAACTGATAGCTGTGCTCTGATCTACGTATATGCCTGGGACTAGTAAGTCATGTTGGTTTGCCCTAAAATACAGACCATATGAATTTTTCCTCCATCACTAAATATGTTACATTTAGGCTGGATCTAGACACATCAAAGAAGAGTTTCAGTTAAACGTGTTGTAAACTTCCTAAAGGGAAATCACCTTGAGGAAAAACGAGACTCCACAGCGCCATCTGGTGTCACAGTGTTATAACACATATAAAACGGTTTTTCGTTACTAATGTAGCTGAGTCCTTATATAGTAGAACCTTGGTTGTTGAATGCTTCAGAAGCTGAACAATTCGGAACCCAAATGCCGACAACCCAGAAGTGAATGCCTCCATTTTTGAATGATTTTCGGAGGTCAAGTGGCTTCCGAGGCGCGTTTCTCCATTTTTTCAATGGATTTTACTGACCGGCAATTGTGCTTTGGTTGTCAAACGTCTTTGGTTGTCAAATGGTCTCCCAGAATGGATTACGTTCAACAACCGAGGTTCCACTGTACTCTGCACTTCAGTGCAGATTGACTCCCAAAGTGGTTTGTAATTGCAATCCATAGAATGGTGCCTTGTGAGGGACAGGGCCGGGTGTGTGGAGGTGGGGTGACAGTCTCTTCCAGGCCCTGATGTCGCAGTCCAATTTCTATGCTCTTCCTTCCAGAGAAGTTACAAAAAGCAGGCCTAGCATCAGGAAACACCATCCTTGGGTAGATGCCAGGAGTCCTTGACACTCCAGGAAGACCACTGATGATACCTGCTACAATCACTGCTGGGTGCCACTACTTAAATTTCCCACAGTCCCCCTGATCTGACACCTAAGACTGATTTAGATGGCTGCTGCCACCTCCCAGGCCCCCAAAGATAGAAGGGAGCCCATGAGAGGTCATTTTGCTGGAGGCTCCTCAGAGCCGGAGCCAGCCTTAAAGCTCCACCAAACAATATCATTTTATAATTGTAAATATGTTAAAATGATAGCCATGAACAACAGAAATGGGACTATGGAAGTGTAACAGGACGTCGGTATTTCCTATTCAGCTGCTCAACTTTTCTCCACGCCCCCAATGTGTTTTATTGATTTTCAAAGCTTTATAGAAGTCATTACCACACGAAGAACAAGAATATGTTTTTTTTTAAAGAGGTAAACAAAATACACCTCATAGTCCACCCCACCTTTCAACTGCTCGGTTGTCAATGTACCGTATTTTTCGCTCTATAACACGCACCAGACCATAACTCGCACGAAGTTTTTAGAGGAGGAAAACAAGAAAAAAATATTCTAAATGAAACAGTGGATGTATGATTTTTGTGGTTCATGCTGTGGCCACAGACATGTGATCTGACAGTGAGTTTGGAGTAGCCCAATGCAAAAATCCCGAGGATCCATGTGGATCCATGCTTTGTAACCTCGGAGGAGGGAAGGAAGGGGAACCATGGATCCTCTGCTCACGACTGCAGCAGATCCCCCCCGCCACCCATAGGCATTCCCTCCATAACACGCACAGACATTTCCCCTTACTTTCTAGGAGGAAAAAGGTGAGTGTTATGGTGCAAAAAATACGGTATATGGGATACGTATTCAACAACGCTAAGCAGGCAAAGTTGCTGCCTCGCTTCCCCTGCCACTATTTTCAGGGCTCAGACATTAGATTTGTAGGAGGGGGGCAATGGGCCAAATGGAGATTTACATGCATCTCATATTGTGATTTGTCACTTTTGATTTCACCCATTTTGTAACCCAGGCTGGATCTATACACATGAAAAAAATATTGCTACAGAAAAACACATCAGAAAAGCTTTTAATGGAAAACCCCATTGGTGATGAATCATAGCTTTACAGTGCTATCTGGTGTCGTATGTTTATACCACAATTCTAACAATATAGTTGACCAGTGTAGCTAAGTCTCCGGTCTCCTTGCTCACCACCTAGAGATCTAGTTGCTGCACCCTCAGAGGTGGCCCAGGACATTAGCTGCATGAGTTGGACCATCAGAATCATGGTCGGAGTCCCATGAAGCTGGTCAGATAATTTTGGCACCCGAGGCAGGAAATCCTGCATGCACCTTTTTCTGGCAGTAAAAATACAATGAAATAAATAATTTGTTGCTTGTTCATGATACTCAAAATTAGGTTCCTGGTGGGCAGCTACCTCACTCTGCCTAACAGAGTGTACAATACACTTGTTGAGTTTCATACGCCTTAGCTGGAAATTGACCCCAATGGACATGTATTGTTCTAGATCACAACAATAGTGGCCTGGTTTGCATGCCACCCGAAAGCAAACCATGGTTTAGCAAAATTGCATAGACTCCTGGAGAGGAGATCACGGCCACTCTGCTCTTCCTTGGCTATTTTGCTGCTATGCTGTGCTGAGCCACGGTTTGGCTTAGCACACCATCTAAACCTGGGCTTGGAGTTTGGCTGTCTCCAGAAAAGAAAAGAAAAACAACCACCATGAGCTGTAACCAAGGTTTGTGCTATGGCTTATGGCTTGTGGTTTGTCTGGGAGAGTTAAACCAGGAGCCCAGGTGTGGATGACATGCTAAGCCAAATCATGGTTCAGTAGAAAGAGCAGGGAAGAGCAAAGGAGCTCTGACCTTTTCTCTGGCAAGCCTGCCTGTTAGTGAATTCTTGTTAAGTCATGGTTTGACTTAATGTGATCTGTGAAGCAGGCCAGTGTCTGGAAACCTTAATCAAATTTTTTGAAGCACATAGTGGTAAGGAACCTTTAGACCCCCCCCCCTACATTGCTTTCATGTCCATCTGAAGTTTTCCTGCTGTGGATCAAAAGGGGGGGGGGAAGCTTTTAATGAGATCTCCTTAATAGGGAAGCAAATTCACAAAGCATCTAACCAAATAGTTATGAAATGGAATATTGCTGAGACTTCCTGAGCAAGAAGGCGGGGGGACGGGGGACAGGACACCAAGTCTCCCCCACCCCCAACCTCTGCATTGTAAATCTTTAGAAACTGGAACCAGTAATAAATGTGAAAGAATTCTATATCAATGGAATTTGGGGCTTTTGAGAATGATAAACTGTAGAAAACAACATGAAACAGCATCAAACGTGGGCAATATTTATTTGACATGATCCTGGCTCTTTCTGCTGATCACTGGATGCATCTCATTTAATTTGTTGGGGTCTGAAAGAGGCAGAAGAGACCTCTCAGTGCTGCACTTCGTAAAACTGCAGCCAGAAACTGATAAATCTCTGTTTATTTGTCTCAAAAAATGTGCCCTGGTTTTTTTTTTAAACACAGACATCTTGCATTTGTGCTGATGGCAACAACATCCCTCTCCCCACTCCTTCCAGATCACAAACTTTTTGAGACACGTTGCCAAGAATTCTTTAACACAACCTTCCCCAACCTGGTACTAACCAGATGTTTTGCACCGCAACTTCCATCCGCCCATAGCTGGCAGGTTGGGGGAAAGGCTGCTTTAAGGTGGGCCCTTTGCCTATGCAGCACCTGAAAGCTTGCAGCTAGCTTAGCTCAAAGTCTGCCTTGGCGATTTCAGTACAGCACTTGCTCTGGTAGCTAAGAATTGACCTTGAAGAATGATTGATACTGTGTGGGGGCTGATGACATAAATCTGCTAAAGTGTGCCTGATGTACAGCTTCCCAGGCCTGGAAGCTGGAGCCACGTTGCTGTTCGAACACAGTGACACTGAACAGACTGTAGCAAATAAAAAAGAAAAAGAAAAAAACCAATCTGACAAGTCCTTTAAAAAAACCAACCCTCTCTATGCAGAGGATATGAAGGTTTATTGCCTTGTAACCAGCAAACCACTCAAGTAATAGTAAACAAGAATTATGATTAAGTGATTTTTTTTTAAGGGTTTAAAATGTCTTAAAAGTGTTTTCTACAGAAATAGTTGTTGGGAAGTTTAGTCATGGGGATAACCAGTGTTAATCATACTCAAGAGTAGACTCGCCCAGTGAAATAAATATACATTAATTTTCTTGGGTCTACTCTAAGTAGGATGGATGTCACTATAACAGAGGAATCATGCTAAGTGATCCTACAGCTGTGATCTTATAAGTAACCCCATCAAGGTGGTTTATTCCTGGGGAAACAGGTATAAGACTGCAACCTTAAGGTTACTTGGGAGTAAATCTCATTGAACTGAATGAGACTTACATGTGTGAACATGAATAGGACTACTATGCAAGTCTGCAATTTTGTGCTCTCCAAGATAGCTATTTCCTAGTAAATATGAATGTAGTCAGGATCTATGCAACTAAGCACCAGTTCACATGACCAAACGGAAGTGTTTTGACTGCAGTTTGAAGGCACCATCTTGAAATGGTCTGTGATTGCTTCTTTTCCAGTTATTCTATATGTGGTGGATGTGGATGGAAGTGCCAGCTAGTTGTGCTATGAAGCAATCTGTGCTCTATCCATATTCCCAACATGCCCTCATGGTTGTGTGAACAGATGCAAAGCCTAACCTAAACCTGTACTCAACACTTTGCCCTTCTGCAATATAGATCAGACCCCCGTGGCCATGATGTAGCCACAACATTGGTGTAAACCAACTCCCCCATTGTGAAGGCATTTAGATCTCAATCTTTAAGTCCTGTTAACTAAGGTTATGTGACATGCCTTCTTCATAGTTCGGTTAGTCAGTTGATTTATACGCCACATTTTCCACAGATTTGTGCTCAAATCTTAGCATATAGTGGTACATTGCAATACTGTGTTCATGAAGTGAAGATCTTCACTGAAACTTCAGTGTGGCCAAAGTATGACCCTGCAAACTTGCTGACTGCCAGAGAGGAATTTACACCCACTTTGCTTCTCCTTGGTTTTTTTTCCGGTAAATGCAGGATGCCAGCTAAGCCAAGGTTTGGCTTGGGATGTCATCCAAACCTGGGATTGTGGTTTAAACCCGTCTTCATGAACGACAACCTGTTGGGCAAACCTTGGCTGAAGATTGTGGTTGATGTTAGAATTCCTGCTGCATGGTTGCAGTCATGGGATTGTTGTTTTTCACGTGATGGTAGATGTTTTGACTCCACAGAGTGGGAAGTGACGGAGACAGCATGGATTTAATTGTACTGCTTGCTGACCCAACTTCTTAGCCCTGGCAGTCACAGAAATTGTCCTCAGATGTTTTTTTAACACACACACACACACACACACACACACACACACACACACACCTTCCTTTTGCTCTGCCTTCCACATTTGCACCAATGGGCACATTATGTATTTGTTATAATTATTATAATTTGTATTGCACCCTTCATCTGTAGATCCCAGGGCAGTTCACAGCACAAAAATGCGAGATAAAAACCCAGGAAATACCCAATAAGAACAAGAATAAACCAATAACACACATACCCTAAGACATTTAAAAGGCTATTGGATGTTAATCAGACAAAGACCTGGTTGAAGAAAAACGTTTTTGCCTGGTGCCTAAAGGTGTATAATGAAGGCACCAGCTTAATCACCCTGGGGGGAGCATTACACAAATAGGGAGCCACTACAGAAAAAGCCAATTCTTGTATACTATAGCAAAACATCCCATGGTTGTAATTTTGGTTCATAATATAAGAACATTCCAAAAGAAGAGCCCCACTGGATCAGACTAAAGCCCTATCTTGCGCAGGATTCAGTTCCTACCATGGACAACCAGGTGTCTATGGGAAGCCCAAAGCAGGATACCATTACTGCTCTCCTGTTTATACCCTGCTTCATCTGGTATTCTGAGGCTTACTGCCTCTGGTTCTGAATACATAGACATAAGGACTAGTAACCCTTGATAACCTTATCCTCCTTGAATATGTCTAGCCCCCTCTAAAGCCATCCATCTTGATAGCATTGCTACTTCTTGGGGGAGCAAATTCCATTGTTCAACTGTGCGCTGTGGGAAGAAGTGCTTTCTTTTGTCTCTTCTAAGCATGGATCTACACACAGGGAAAAAAACAGTGCTATAAATAAGTCAGAAATTAAATTGTTATGACAAAAGAAAAAAAACCGCTATAGAAAATTGCTTAGAATTTCTTTGCTCTCTGGCGCCATGTGGTGTTGCATGTTTATAATGCATTCAAAATGGAGTTTCTTGCCTAATGAGTCACTAATCTACCTACAGTAATCAGCTTAATTGGAGTACCCTGGGTTCTAGTATTATGCAGCAGAGAATAAGGTTTCCCTGTCTATGCTTTCTGCACCATGCACAATTTTACAAACCCCTGTCATTTATGTCCACACTGGTTTCTTGCCTCTATTCCAGGCCAAAAAGTCCTCAGACTTTGCAACATTTCCTCATACTTGCAGCAATCCCAAGGAAGAACTGCTGTTTGTCTTTTATAGATGGGGAAAGGTGGCTGAGAAGTAATCTCCCACCCAAGGCATCTAACCAACCCAGGGTCAACCCTTTGTTCAGTGAACCACGGTGGTCTCCCATGTCTATAGTCTTTAGCCATACTTCCTCCGCACCTGAAAACTCTCTCTAAACGTGCAAGATTTGTGCCAGAGTCAGCTAATTTACACTCCATTAAATCAGCCAGCCAAGGAGGATCTTTGAAAATACTTCATATTTCAGAGCATATTTTAGGTGTGTGTTTCTGCTCATGCTCTTCCATCAAACGTTTGAGTAGCATTACCATCTGCAGTTAGTACAATAGCCAGATGTCAGAGAAGGTTTGTGTGTGTGTGTGCGTGCACACATGTGGGCATGCACATACCTAACATCTTGCAGAAAGCATTTACTTTTGCATGTTCAAGTTGGAGATTTATCCCCCTGTTGTTTAAAAATATTGTTTGTACTGTTGGCTTTCTCAATAGCACCCTGCTTCCAGTGAAAAGAGCTTTGCCATTCGGTCACTTACAGAAGCAAGCAGTTAAAAGGGCTAAGATAAAACGACAGTGGCAACAATTTCCGGACGAGCCCCCAGACAGAATTTTGATCCTAAGAGACACAGATGGAAAGTTCTATCAGCCAGCCACTGCTGCTTTGTATTTTGTGATAGGTGTCAAGCTGGCTACACTGTTGACAAGGAAAGGAAGAGCTACACTTATTGTTATGTACTGAGCTTGGGTCCTAGAGCAATAGGCAGGTAGGATCCTAGAAGGCTGCATCCAATTGGCCTGCAGGAGCAGCCCAATCAGGCTCCAGGAGGGGAGCAGAATCAACCAATCACATGGGACCAGTGGCATAGCGTGGGGGGTGCAGGGGGGGCCAGCCGCACTGGGCGCAACATCGGGGGGGCGTGCTCGCACTCGCAGCTCTCTGCCCCTACCTGGCTCACTCACTCTCCACGGGTTAGGGGGCGCAAATTACTTGCCTTGCCCCGGGTGCTGACAACCCACGCTACGCCACTGCATGGGACCCACTGTGTAAATAATGTATATAAAGCCAGAGGGGTTTTTTGGGGGGGGGCATTCAATCACTGGTCCTATGAGCTGAAATAAAGAGCATGAAATCACTACTTGACTCTAAGTATATTTCATTTATAGATGCAAAAGATTTGGAATATCAGCAAGTTGCCTATCATCCTCACCCCAATACTTTTATTACTTTTATACCAAAGAACATCTCACTGTGATTGTTTTTTATCTGATTAATAATTGAAAATGAAAATCCAGATTATCACAATAGCCCGAAACCAATTTGATTCCTGTGGAATTTGTCTTCATTAATCCAAAAGTTGGTAGAAATGTGTATTCAGCTCTGTGGTTCAAGAAGTCTCCTACTTCCTATCAAATCAGATTGAGCTTTGGTGCTTTAAATAGTGTGAATTGATTATGCTTTAGTTCTATTTTCTGTTCCTAATATTGAATTTTTAACAGGTTTTTTTTACTATATTCCCATGTGTTTTTATGTGAGCCGCTTTGGGAAAGTGGCAAACAAATAACTGTATAAAATAAACATACACAAATAAATACGTTCTGAATAGATACAGTGTCTTCTTAAATGGAGTTTTATATACACAAAGGAGTTTTCACACCCTGTGATCAATGAGTTAAAGACCAGATGTGGTGTTGTTCACTTTGTTAGCCTTCTAAAAATAAGGCAGGCATGGGGGGGCGGGGCGGAGATTGGGGACAGGGAAGAGGGGCCTTTACGTCTTTGTCATCGCTGCAGTCTCAGTCAGAATTGGGCCCCTATGGGTTTGTATCTGGAATAGGAGAAGGACCTTCAATGCAAATATCATGAGGAAAACACAATGCCATATCCTCCGACATTTCTCTGATGAAAATAGGGCAGTTATATCCCATCACAATCATTGTTTTGTTATTTAGGTAAAGGTAAAGGACCCCTGGATGGTTAAGTCCAGTCAAAGGTGGCTATGGGGTTGCGGCGCTCATCTTGCTTTCAGGCCGAGGGAGCTGGCGTTTGTCCACAGACAGCTTTCCAGGTCATGTAGCCAGCATGACTAAACCACTTCTTGTACAATGGGACACTGTGACGGAAACCAGAGAGTACAGAAATGCTGTTTGCCTTCCCGCCATAGTGGTACCTATTAATCTACTTGCACTGACGTGCTTTCGAACTGCTAGGTTGGCAGGAGCTGGGACAGAGCAACGGGAGCTCACCCCATCACGGGGATTCAAACTGCTGACCTTCTGATCGGCAAGCCCAAGACGCTCAGTGGTTTAGACCACCTGCCCATCTGACTGGGTTGTCCCAGCCACTCTGGGTGGCTTCTAACATATATAAAAACATAATAAAACATTAAAAATTAACAAAAACCACCCCTTCCCTATGCCTTCAGATGTGTTCTAAAGGTTGTATAGTTACTTATCTCCTTGGCTCAAGAGTTGCATAACTCTGTACCCTCCAACATTTCTCCGATGAAAATAGGGACGTCCAGCAGCGAACCGGGACAGCTTCTGTAAATCCAGAACTTTCTCTGGAAAATAGAGACACTTGAAGAGTCTGCAATACCCATTGGGACGGGACCAAAGTCAGAAAACCACCCTGCCTCCCCCATTAGGGTCCTGATCAGGATTAGGTCCCTCCATGTCTGATACATAAATTTAAAAAATCATCCAAGGGATAATGGCATGAATAATGCCATATCTAGTTTGGTGCTAGGGACGCAGGTGGCACTGTGAGTTAAACCACAGAGCCTAGGACTAGAATCCCCGCAACGGGGTGAGTTCCCATTGCTCGGTCCCTGTTCCTGCTAACCATAGCAGTTCGAAAGCACATCAAAGTGCAAGTAGATAAATAGGTACCGTTCCGGTGGGAAACGGCGTTTCTGTGCGCTGCTCTGGTTCGCCAGAAGCGACTTAGTCATGCTGGCCACATGACCCGGAAGCTGTACGCCAACTCCCTCGGCCAATAAACCGAGATGAGTGCCGCAACCCCAGAGTCGGTCGTGACTGGACCTAATGGTCAGGGGTCCCTTTACCTTTAGTTTGGTGCTGACCCATATGGGTTTAGCATTTTGATGGCGGATGCTTTTTAGAAACAGTTCACTGTCGTCCATAGACTCTGGTTTTGTTCTGGGGTGTTTTGCAACATTTCTCAAATGTGGAGGATGAAAAAAGAATTCCAATTGTTTTGAAAATAAGAAACTGCAATTTGGGGGACAATGCAAGTTTCGTAAAACCTGATTGCTAAAACATATGTACTTCTGATCAATGTCACTGACAAACAGGCTTACAAATAAGCATATAACAAAGTCATCACTTTTTAAGTTTGAATAAAGTGAGAAAAACTAATTGGTGGAAGGGTATGCTTAATAAATTGTTGGGATTCCCCCCCCCCTTTTTAGCCAATCTCCCCATAAACCAAGAAGAATGAGAATGTGATACATAATAAACCAAGTGTTACTGTTTTCTACAATCACCCAGGCCTTACAATTTGATTAATTGCAGATCCTGAATCACTGAAAATAAATGGCAGTTAATTATCCCTAACACCTCTGCAAGAACAGATTGGGGAGGACTGTGAAATTAGCACACTGTGGTCTGAGCTAAATATATCATTTTAGCTTAACGAAATGCAATAATATTGTAATTCAAACTTATGTTCAACAAAATTAATAGCTTTTAATACCGAAATACCTCCATTTGATCTATCCCATATTTTATATGCACTGACATTTATATGGATGGTTGTTCTGAAATAACCATCACTTCCAGAAACTGGTTTTGAAGTTTGGATTTCAGACTGCTATTCTTAAGCGAGAGTTTTAAATGGGAGAGGACTTTGTTTATCTTAATATTTTAGGTGACTTTTTGCCCTCCGTTTTATTTTTCCACATTTAACTATAGCCAGTTCTGTAATGTGTCCGAGGAAATAGTTTGTAACTAAACTGCCATCTACAATGGCCATAAAAGAGCTCCCCACTTTAACAGAAGTTATGATATACAGTGTTCAAAGTTTCATATCTGCCCTAGAATTTATATACGGGCATCCATCTGTCTTAGGAGAGAATGGAGGATTCCGTCTTCAGCGATGAAGTCAAAGGGTTGTGTCTGTAAAGAATAATACACTAGATACAATCAGGGAAATATCTGGGCCAGGATAATTCCACAATTAATTCCACAGATGTACCTAAGGCTTTTTCAGAGTTAGTCTTTCAAATCCCCCAAACTGCAGTGACCTGGTTCCTGTAATTCACCTTCCAGGTCCTTTTCTAGAGGTGAGTGAGTATACATTCACATGCTGTGCTCTGTGTGCATTTATGTACTTCAACCAAACAGGACACAGGTTTTCATGAAGTTTGCATATGCCAACACACACACACAGCACTTAGGCCCTCTTAAGATCATGGAGAGTTAGGTTGATCGGGTTGAACTTTTCATCCTAATTTCAATGAAATTTACATTGGATCCATTCCTATATTACTTTGCATAAGAGTGTGTTGTAGGGTTATAAGTGCATCGTCCATATAACCTGGGCTACACTACTTGGCTACATACTCTGAAACAGGTGCAATGGAATCATCTGAATGAGGCACAAGAAACATTGCGAGATGCAAAATCTAGAGTGATTTGCCAGGACAGACTAGGCACCCATCTTTACTTTGTATTTGAAGCACAATTCTCAGGGTTCAACCACTCTGAAACTTGTAGCTCTGTGAGGGAAAAGGGTTCTCCTAACAACAACAAGCTTGTTCCCTCTTCCATGTGACATCCCCTGAGAGATTTGAAGATGGCTGTCATATCTCCTCTCAGTGTCTTCTTAGTCTCCTTGGTCTGTTCAATGGGGCTTCCTCCCTAGACTGTGATTTTAGCACTGTACTATGATACCACTCCAAACAGTAATGGCTTCCTTCAAATAATTCTGGGTTCTGTAGTTGGTTCAGGGTGCTGGGAGTTGTTAGGAGATCCCCATTCTCCTCACAGAGCTACAATTCTCAGAGATCCTAGGGAAGAGACATTGATTGCAAAAAAACGAAACAAAAACAAACAAACAGACTTTGGATTGGGAATAGAGATCACCTAACAACTCTCAGCACTCTTAACAAACTACAGCTCCCAGAAATCTTTGGGGGAAGCCATGACAGTTTGAAGTGGTATCGTAGTGCTTTATACGTGTGGTGTGAATGGGGCCTTAATCTGGTAGAATTTGCATATGCTTGATGAAAATATCTGTTTGATTCAAGACTTCAGCAACAAAACGCTGGACCAGTGAAGGATATAATTTCACTTCAAGGGCTGGCAGATTATTTGCCAGACACAAAACTGCGTAGGCCTATATCTATGGAGCTATCTTGCTGTTGAAAGCTGAGGACATACATATGCTTTTGAAATTAGGCCCATATGTACAGATACCCAATTTGCGTGAGCCAATGATGAGATGTGTTTTTCCATGACTACTTCAGCTTTTCCTTATTAAAATATTTATTTGTAATGCAGTAGCAATAACAATATTTTGTGGTCAAACACAATATGATCCCTTCATTTCAAATGTAATGGAATTTTTTTCCACCAGGCATGCAGCAATGCCATGCTTAAAACAATAAACCAATAAAACAAATTTATATTTATATAAAAGTATCAGAAATCACAGATAGGGTCTATAAGGATATGGTTAAACTAGAACACCCCAGACCACAGTGTTTCTGACTTTAATCTTCCAAAATAGTTTTTCATCCAAATCTGACAAAAAAAGTGTTTAAAAAATGGCATAGCATTTTTATATGACATACTTCAAATATTGTTGCTTATGATCTCACCCTCTGACAGTAAATATTGGGTTAGCAATTTTCTGGAATTTAGAAAGAGGATTTTCTCTCTCCTCTCTTCAGCTGAGTTTCTCTGTAATAGATCTTTTGCTGACTTTGCCCTTTCCTTAGACATGAGAAGTTCCATCAATATTTGAGGAAGAGTGTAGTGGGGACAGTGGATTGAAGAAATCTATTTATTATAGACTGAAAGTATGTCTTAGGTCTGTAATGGCATCCAGTTGATTGAGGTTGGTGGGACAGTGCCCCATTTCCCCAAATGGACCACCCTCCATTGCTAGGCAGTCTAAACGTGATAGTTCCGTACCAGAACAATGCTTTCTATGCAGAAGGTTCTACATTCAATTATTGATATTTCAGTCTGAAGTTGCTGAGACCCTAGACATCTATTGTTAGCCATTACAGACAACACAGGCAGGGTACACAAGTAGGGCATTTACACATTGCCAGAAAAAAAGAAGAAGAAAAGGAAAACTACCACCAAAAAAAGATTGACATTAAATTTGTATGTGCTAATTTATAGTATCGGTTCAAACTCAGAAAGAATCACTGTAATTTGAATAGAAATACAATGCATCCCATCATAGTGAAGAGGTTGCCTGTGTGCCTCCTTAGTCTGCTGCTGAGGTCCTAACTGTGGTGGGTAATTTCAGGGCCTCTGCCTTCCCTTCTTATGGTTCATATGGGTACCCTAAACACCGGAGGAGACGGATCAATGGTCTAATTCAGTGTAAGGCAGCTTCATATGGTCACCTGAGCCCCCTCCAGGCATCCTACTAACATGCCAAGCTTTGTCCCTGTTGCCATCATCCTTCCTAATCTGGAGGGCAAACTCCAGGGAGCCTCTGATAGTTGTGAACTCTGCAGGGTTGTATTTCACATAAGTAAATACACAGGAGGCTTCCTGTGTCGGATCTTCCCCTTCCAACTCACAGAGGATGAGAGAGACAGTGAAATCGGGGAGCTTGGTGCTCATCCCCACCTTTCCCATTCACATGCTTGTTTTACCCAAGAGTAGAACTCAAGAAGCGGGGAAGGGGGTGGGGTGTTGGAAGAGATGTTTATCAACAACAAGTATTCCCCTCAAATGCCATTTGCTGAATTTTCTCTCATCAACCTTTCCTGGGCCCCCAAAACCTCAATCTCTCCCTCAGTCCAAAGGTCGGCATCCCCCTTCTTTAGACCACCTGTGAATATTCCGCATTTTTATGGTCATTATTACGAGATATACATTGTATCCATAAAAAAATGCTATTGGATACACTGAAGGGTTTTTCTCTTTTTTTGCAGCTTGCTCTTTTAGATATCACACCTCTTGCCAGCATCTGAAATCGCCCAGTCCTCTCTCAAGAGCCTTTCCCCTCTTGAGATATAACTCGCCTCCGTCTTCAGATATTACTTTCCACTGCATTCTCATTCAACACTCTGTCAGCTCCATAACTTCCTCTTCTTTCCCGCCTGACACGTGGATGCAGACACAAAACAGTAAATGGAATTAAGGGCCATTAAATTAAATCTGCAATGAGCAAATGACAACATGTGAAGCAATGCAGGCTGAAGTATTCAGTTGGTGTTGAAACTCACCTTTGAGTTTCATTTAGGGCAATGTCACCTGGGTCAAGTTATGGATCAGCCAACTGATGTCCCCTAATGCCCTAGAGTTATGCTATGTTGAGAACTAATGATCTGGGGAATTGTGAGGAATTTAAAATGGTGGTCACAAGTTTCTGGTCAAAAGAGTGCCACCATTGAGTAAGTCCACCAGATGGGGATTCCACAAACAACAAGTCCAGGATTTAGTCATTTACATATCTAGGGATGGCTGTGAAGAACTCCTACCAGAAGCACTGGAGATCCACTTCCAGTGGGTGGAATTGATACCGAGCTAGATGGACCAGCGTTCTCATTCACTTTCCATGTTTTTATGTTGCTGATATAAGCTACCTTTGTTCATTTGGCTTGCTTGCAAGGTTAATTTACAGGTATTGGCCTTCTGAAACATTTGACTTTGGGTTTGTGAGCTACAGTTCCCAGAGTGGTTTATCAATCAATTCCTCTTCACAGGGCATTCTGGGAACTGTAGTTCTGGGAGGGGAAATGGGGCCTCTTAACAACTTGCAGTAGCCTTAACAAACTATGGTTCTTTGGGTCAAACCATGGCTGTTTAAAGTGGGATCACAGTGGTTTAAATGTATGGTGGAAAGCCTGTAGTCCTGTACACATTTACCAGGGACACGGGTGGCGCTGTGGTCTAAACCACCGAGCCTCTTGGGCTTGCCGATCGGAAGGTGGGGAGTTCGAATCCCCGCAATAACGTGAGCTTCCATTGCTCTGTCCCAACTCCTGCCACCCTAGCAGTTCGAAAGCACGCCAGTGCAAGTAGATAAATAGGTACAACTGTGGCAGGAAGGTAAACAGCATTTCTGTGTGCTCTGGTTTCTGTCAGGGCCATTGTGCCAGCAGCAGTTTAGTCATGCTGGGCACATGACCCAGAAAGCTGTCTGTGGACAAACACTGGCTCCCTCGGCCTGAAAGCGAGATGAGCGTGGCAACCCCATAGTTGACTTTGACTGGATTTAACCATCCAGGGATCCTTTACCTTTACCTTTTTTTATCTCACAATAAGTCCCATCTAGTTTTTCTTCTCTCTTCCTTGCCTCTCCCCCTGGCCCCTGGTCTTGTTCCTGGCACTTTTATTTTATATTTAATTGGGCATTCTTCTTTAATTTGCTGCTGTGCTGGAGGTGAGCATGAAGAAGTGGGACTGAGAAACGGGTGGCTGTGAAAAGTGTTCCTTTCCCCGGGTCTACAAAAACAAGCCAAATGAGCAGTTGGTAAAGCCATCAGCTTCTCTCCCTGAAACATACAGCAAACATGTGCTGTGACCTTCGCCTCTCCCCTTTGATTTACAGCTGCATTGGAAAGCAACTTAATGAGGTGGCATGGAGCTTCAAGAGCCGCTGAAGTCAATTTATTGTCTAAGTGTTATGGATGTTAATTAGATTAGGAATATGCTGAGGCTGTTACACTTCCTGTATGGAGAGAAGGGTGGAGGGCACTTGTTTGAAACTCCGCTTTCTGTGGCATGGAAATGCAGGAAAAGGAGAAACCCTACACCCGGGGAAATTGTAGGGTTCCACTGGATTCCACAGAATTGTAAAATGTCCAATAATAATAGCATTTATGAAAGAGCCAAGAAAGTACCAGACACGGGCTTTTAGAAATAATAAAAATAAAATAAAATAGCCCTGTTATTCTTGCATTGTTTTCACTATGATAGTGACAACCAAGAATGGGTTAGTGAGAAAATGCAAGTAGCATTCTAAGACATAAATGTGAATTAAATTGTGGGGAAAAGCAAAGTAGTTGAAGACAAGGGGTAGCTTTTCAAATGGTTCTCTGGGGTTTCTATCTGCAAATCTAAAATAAAACCATTCTAAAACAAAGTAGAGCTGTGCTGGTGATTTTTTTTAAAAAAAAGATAATTAAAAAATCAAATATATGTAATATTGCTGATACTTTGGGGACTGTGGGGTGTTATTCCCAGCTACTTTGCTTGAAGATGTGCCTGCCTTTCAGGTATGGAGACAAATAATCCAGATGAAGGGAAGAATTTTTAAGTATTCAATATCTGAGGCTCTTTTAGGGTATCATGCCTTAAGGAAAAGGAATTAAGAAATGGTTAGTAATTTGTTAACAGCTGCTAAAATAGAGATTGCTAAGAAATGGAAAACTTCTGTTACACTTTCGATGACACACTGTAGAGTTTGCTGTCTGTTGGGTGACAGAGATTCCCCAGAAACAGGGGTGCCAACTTGAATAAAATATGGGGGGCAGGTAAGCCCCACCCTGCATAGTCAATCACAAGATGTGGTGCAAGCACAGCATTTGAATGACAATGCCTTCAACTTTTTGGGGGGGGGGTGCAGTCCCCTCGAGCATTTTATTTGGGGACCCAAAGGGACCTCAGCCCCTAGGAGGTTGCTCCTATGCCCAGAAAAGAACCATCTGTATCATTTTTGGCAGAATTGGATGAAATTTGTAGGCTTCTTAGTTCATTCTTTTCAAAAAAAGAAAAATATCAAAAAGCATATTTCAGTTACCCTTATGGCTAAGATGAGTAATTGTTTTTGCCCTTACCTTACTTTTGAGGTCACCAAGGGGTGTGTGAGAGTGTCTTTTCTTTCATTCTACAAATCACCTTTCAGCCTCCTCAGATTGTTGAGTAATCATTGTGCAATAGAACAGGACACTTGTTCACACACCCCTCAGCCACCTTGTAAGTAGAGTAAGTGCGAATGCTATTAAAATTAAAATCTAAAGGAATTTATCAAGCTCTGGGAAAGAGAAACGGGGCGGGGGTACACCTCCTTTTGCACAAGGCAAATATTACAGCTCCCTTGACCAACTATATTCTTTCTGTGGTACCTGTGTGGGGCTCAGGAGCCCAGTTATATCACCCCTTGCCTGCAGAGCTGGCAGATTCTCACCCTTTGAGGAGTGTTCCCTCAGCCTCCTCCCCTTTCCCCTTTCCTTGAGAGTCCTCTGGGCAGCCACAGCTGCTGCCTCTGGTCTCTGAGCTGCTCCCCCGTGCCCCAAAGAGAGGTGCCTCCTCACACAGCCCCATAGGGGCCTGGGAAGCACCCCATGGCCAGCCCCAGAGGAACCATTCACCTGGAGAGTTTGTAGCCAGGGCTGCCGCAACAAACAGCTGTGCAAGACTTTGGGAGGCAGAGATGCAAGGGGGCATCAGAGGAGGGAGGGAATTACAGAGGGACTGAGGCAGGTGTTGCCTGTGGCACCCCGACCATCTTTTAAGGCACCCCAGGGTGCTACGGCACACTGGTTATAATAATAATAATAATAATAATAATAATAATAATAATAATAATAATAATAATAATAACAACAACAACAACAATAATAATATCCTTGTTTATACCCCGCCCATCTGGCTGGTTTCCCCAGCAACTCTGGGCAGCTTCCAGCAAAATATAAAAAATAATAACATGTTAGACATTAAAAACTTCCCTGAACAGGGCTGCTTTCAGACGTTTTCTAAAAGTGTACTGTAATTCTTTATCTCCTTGACATCTGATGGGAGGACGTTCCACAGAGCGGGTGCCACTGCCAAGAAAACCCTCTGCCTGGTTCCCTGTAACTTTACTTTCCGCATTGAGGGAACCACCAGAAGACCCTCAGAAGTGCACCTCAGTGTCTGGGCTGAACAATGGGGGTGGAGATGCTCTTTCAGGTATACTGGGCCGAGGCCATTTAGGGCTTTAAAGGTCAGCACCAACACTTTGAATTGTGCTTGGAAACTTACCGGGAGCCAGTGAAGATCCTTTAGGGCTGGTCTCAGCGGCCACTCCCAGTCACCAGTCTAGCTGCCGCATTCTGGATTAGTTGTAGTTTCCGGGTCACCTTCAAAGGTAGCCCCACGCAGAGTGCATTGCAATAATCCAAGCGGGAGATAATCAGAGCATGCACCACTCTGGCGAGACAGTCTGTGGGCAGGTAGGGTCTCAGCCTGCATACCAGATGGAGCCCTGGACACATAATTGACCTGCACCTCCATGGACAGCTGTGAGTCCAAAATGACTCCCATGCTCCGCACCTGGTCCTAGAAATTTGAGGGCAGGATTTGGTACAGCACTACCTATCACTATAAGGGACACGGGTGGCACTGTGGGTTAAACCACAGAGCCTAGGACTTGCCAATCAGAAGATTGACGGTTCGAATCCCCGCAACGGGGTGAGCTCCCATTGCTCAGTTCCTGCTCCTGCCAACCTAGCAGTTCGAAAGCATGTCAAAGTGCAAGTAGATAAATAGGTTCCACTCCAGCGGGAAGGTAAATGGCGTTTCCGTGCACTGCTCTGGTTCGCCAGAAGTGGCTTAGTCATGCTGGCCACATGACCCGGAAGCTGTATGCCGGCTCCCTTGGCCAATAAAGCGAGATGAGCGCCGCAACCCCAGAGTCGGCCACGACTGGACCTAATGATGAGGAGTCCCTTTACCTTTACCTATCACTATAAACTTGGCATGTTCAGAACTCAACTTGCAGTGACTTCTCCAATTCTTTGGGCACCCAATGTCTAACTTTCCGATATAAAGAAATCAAATCAAAGTTTTGATTATCGGTTTGCCATGGATGACATGAGTCAGCTGAAGTTGGGTGCCATCAAGGCTTCCATCTCATAAAGAAGCTTCCATTCACAAAGGAAGGAATGGAATGTGAACAGTGAATACTGTGACAGAGGCAAATAAGCCACAATACAGAACTGAAAAAGAACAGTTTGTGAACAGAATGAGTCTTCTCCTTCTATGGAAGGACACTCCTTTCATTCATGGATCAGAACCTATGAAGCATCTAGCTAAGAGACCCCTGGAACTGCTCACTAGAATAGCTCCATTTTCCGATGTTCATGCTTGTTGAACTGAAATCCACATTCACTACTTGTGTGGCATTTAAGATACAAAGGATTCTATGGTCTGAAATAATTGCAAAGCCCTTTCAGGATCTCTGTTATGGTCATTTTGTTTCATTTGTTTAGAAAAGTTAATACATTTCCTATTTCAGCGAAGTTGCTGGCTTCATGGGGGGAAAGGCTATTAATGGAACATTAAAAAAGAAAGAAAGAAAACTATGCAAGTATGATTACAGATCCTGTATATCACTTGCATCTGTGTGGTTTCCAAATGAAACTTGTGACTCCTGGGAGAAAGAGAGAAAATCAACAGGGAAGTAGTTGCCCTGTTTAAAAAATATAATTTGTTTTCAGCTTTCAGAGCCATGTGTGTGGGACCATTCTATACATTTTTTTTATTTAGAGGGTCCCATTTTCTTAAGCTTGGTTGCTTAACAACAACAAAATTTAATCAGCGAGGTTGTAGCTGTAAGTTAACCGCTCATATATCACGCAAAAGATGCAGGTATTTCATTTATGGCACACCCACATATAAATATCCAAAGTGGAAATGGTTCTTAAGCTACTGACTTCACAGGCTCCATCTGGCATTTCAAGTACTCCATCAGCAAAAGAGAATGCCCGGTTTTGACTCGACTACAAAATGTCCCATTGACTGAGCAATTTGTCATTTCCTGAGAGAGAAGGCAATGGCTAAAGGATGCGGACATGCAGGGAATGTTCAGTTAGGCATATCTGCTACGTGACAGCCCAGAGATGAAACAGTGTAGTGGTTAGTGGGTTGGACTAGGACCTGGGAGACCAGGGTTCAAATCCCGACTTAGGCACAAAGATCACTGAGTGAGCAGGGGTCAGTCACTATCTTTTGGCTTAACCTGCCTCATCGGATTGTTGTAAGGATAAAATGAGAGAACTATGCATGCCATATTGAACTCCTTGGAGGGAAGGTGGTATACAAATGGGATAATGATAATAATGATTATAATTATAAAAACCGTCACTAGTGTGGATGTCCCCTACTTGCTTTCTTGGTCAACCTGGAGCATCCAATTGTGTTCATTAAAAACAAAAGAGTCAAGGGCTCAGATAGAGAACATTTTAATTAATTTATTTTTTTACAAAATTTATATGATGCTCAATAGTAGTGTTCTCTGGGTAGTTTACAGGCAATCAAAGCATTCCGATCTCTCTCTCTCTCACACACACGAAGAATACAAATTTCAACATGAAAATCCTGCATGCACATTTCAACACCAGCAAGAAAAACAGCGTAGAAAAATACCCAGTGCTGCTAATATATATATATAGCAGATCAGTGGATTCAAAAATTTATCATTTTAAAAGCCTGTGAAAATAAAAAAAGGATCTTCACTTGTCACTGAAAAGAGCACTAAGAAGGTGCCAAGGGAATTTTTCCAGGGACATGACTGAAGATTTCCTTTCTCTTGAATCCATCCATTACAATTCAGATTAGATGAAGGAGAAGAGCCATGGCTCAGTGGAAGAGTCCTCCATGCAGATGGTCCCAGGTTCAACCCCCAACATCTCCAGGTAGGACTGGGAGAGAGCTCTGAAATCCTGGAGGTGCAGTCAGATGGCAGGTTCCTACATCCCAAGAAGTGGCAATGACCTCTGAGGACCATCTCTCTCTCTCTCTCTCTCTCTCTCTCTCTCTCTCTCTCTCTCTCTCTCTCTCTCTCATACACACACACACACACACACACATTCAATTTTGCAATAATATTTTGACATAAATACAATCCAATGTTTTCCAACAAATATATATATATATTTAATCCCCCCTTTTGCGGTTACTTATATTTTTAAATTTATAACACTGCATCTCCTTCAATACTCCAATTAATAATTACTCCGTAGTTATCTTTTAGTATTAATTTTAATTGTTTGGTTTAAGTTAATCCTGCTAATGAACTTACATGTGTACAATAACATTTCACGTAATACCCAAATTTTCCCCAGCCTTTTATTAAGCCCCGCCCCAGTTCCTTATTGCTCCCATAAGTTTTGCCATTTCGGCATAGTCCATTAATTTAGTTTGCCACTCCTCCTTGGGCAGTTCAGAATCTTCTTTCCATTTCTGAGCATAGGCTGCAATTGTAGCATACATAAACAGGTTTGTTGTTGTTGTTTTTGGTATCTCTGTACCAATTATCCCTAAAAGAAAAGCTTCTATTTTTTTTAAAGTAAATTTATTTTAAACATTTTCTTCAATTCATTATAAATTATTCCCAGAAAGCTTTTACCCTCTGACAAGACCACCACATATGGTTACAAAGTACCTTCTTTCTCTTTACATTTCCAGCACGTATTTGATTTTGATTCATACATTTTTGCTAACTTTCTTGGTGTTGAATACCATCTGTACATCATGTTCAAATAGTTTTCTTTCAATGTATAACATACTATGGATTTCATATCTGCATTCCACATAGTCCATCTCTGATTCCAGGTAGGTAAATATAGAGGATGTACATTATTTCCTCATTCTATCCCTGTCAGATTCTCAATAAAGTATGGGGGAAATCATCTCATTTGTGTTGGGAATTCCATTCCACCCTTTGCTGCAGATATGTGGGATTGTTACATGTCACATGTCTGTTTACATTCCAGCACAGATTGCTGTAGTCCCGTGAGCGGAACATCCGCTCTGTCTTGCTTTTGTTTTCTCTCTCTCCGAGAAGAATGGCAAGGAGAGAGGCCATGTTTTTCTTTGTCCTGATTTATGTGTAATAAATGCGTAGTTTAGTATAGTATCCACGCCTCGAGCCTGATCTGTTGTGTGTTTACTCTGCTGAGGAAATGTGTGCTCCTGCTAAATAGCTCAAGTCGTAGATGCACGTCAGAGGAGGATGGCTGATGGATCTCCGCAGCGGCAAGGCTGAGAAGGGAGACACTCCGGCTGGGGCCAAGCCAGCATGCTTTCCACCCCACAGTTCCGACAATTTGAAGACTGGGAGGCATACCTCTACTTAACCATAGCACAAATTAAGATAGAGGTTCTGGTATTAACCTCACAGTGGCTGTAAGTAGCTGGTTGGGTGTTGCAGATCACCAACTGCACCTCACCACAATACCTCCTTCTCTTATCAAGTGTTTTCCCCCAGGGATGTTACGGTGCTGCAAAAGCTGAAGAACCCACTTGTCAGAGAAAGGCTTCATTGTGGCTGTTACAATAGGGAAAGTTAAGCCCTGTTGCTAGAGATTTGTCAAACATTTCAGAATGTGCTTCTCAGTTTGCAATCAGTTTGGCACTGGACTCTCATAACTAAACAGAGATCTCTCTTAAGAGGGACCTCTGTAGGCCTGAACAGAAAGCATTTTGTCTTCTCTAACAGGAAACCTAAGGCACTACTTAGGCAGCCCCATATATTCAGCTGTGCCTGTCAGGACAATCAACATGTATCTTTTGATCTGTGGGGCAACAAATATATGAGTTGTCGTTTTGTGCTGGAATGGAATGAGACACAAATCTGCCAGAGGTGAGCCCATGCCCCTGGAAGACTTCTCCACATCCTAAATTTTGCCAAGCTGAGACTGGGGGATTTCCAATAAATATGTCTAACAAACCCATAAAAAAATCCAACTAGCATGATGACTTAAGTCCTAATGTCAAAATAGAGAACCACATAGGCTGTGCTGGATGATTTTTTGGCTCCTGCACTGCAAATTAAATCTCAGTAGAACCACTGCTTTTTCAAACAACAAAAATGAAGTCTACCCCCTTCCCCCCTCCTTCCGACGAGGGGAGGAAAAAAATGCAGAATAAGCTGTCCTGAGACCTTGGGGCCAAATGTAGCAAGACTGAAGGGAAAAAAAAATACTTGTTCTTATATTTAGGTAATCAAATCAGGGCAGTAGCTTCCTAGTCCTGGATAAGGCCAAGCCTTTGGACCTCGTTGTCTTATAATTTCCTCTTGCCATCCACAGAGAGAGACAGTATTTCACATAGCACTTCTGTTTACAAAGCAAAGGGCCTCACTTAAGCACCGTTTGCTGAAAAAGAGTGCTGTTCTGAGGAAATGTGAGTGGGCTGGAGCGGGGATCCCTGTTGAGCAAACTTGGCAGGACCCAAGATCCTGGCTCGGTCTGATATTAAAAGTGAGTCATCAGTTTACCCACACAGCAGGGCTTCTCTCCGGCCTTTGCGTACTGAGCAACTTGACAGAGCTCCAGAAGATCTAAGCCCGGTTTCTATAATTAATAATAACTGTCTGAAAGAAGCTCCTTGTTAAGAAACACTTGCTTTTGTATTGTGCGACTACTCTCAAGAGCATTTCTTTTTAAATCTATTAAAACATTGCAGATCAAATCTAGTACTTTGAAAGGATAGTTCAGGCCACCATCTTATACACTGTCACCAAGGTTTCATTTATTAATAAAATGTATTAAATTTGTATACCGCCCTTCATCCGTAGATCTCAGGCTAAAATACAGTATAGAAACACAAAATACATAATAAAAACAAGAACATAAATACAGCTCAATGGAACTTACTTCTGAGTAGACATGCCTAGGATTGTACTGCTTGAATGTTATTTAGGTCACATCCACACCATACATTTAAAGTTTTATCTTACTATAACAGTCATGGCTCCCCCCTCCTAAGAATCCTGCAAAATGTAGCTTATTAAGGGGACTGGGAACTGTGACTCTCTAAGAAGCCTCCTAAGAACTCTTAGCAGGCATGACAAGCTGCAGTTGTCTGGATTATTTTTGGAGGAAAGACATTGCTTTTAAAGTGGGGTAAGAGTGCTTTCAATGTATGCATATGAACTTAGTCCTTACTTGAAGGCTCTTTCCAGAAAGATGAGGGGAATTGGCAGTGCTCCAGGAGTTGTTGAACTTTGACTCCCATCATCCCTGATCCCTAGCCATGCTGGCTGGGACAATTGAGTACAGTGGTACCTCGGGTTACATACGATTCAGGTTACATACGATTCAGGTTACATACGATTCAGGTTACAGACTCAGCTAACCCAGAAATATTACCTTGGGTTAAGAACTTTGCTTCAGGATGCAAACAGAAATCATGCTCTGGTGGCGCAGCAGCAGCAGAAAGCCCCATTAGCTAAAGTGGTGCTTCAGGTTAAGAACAGTTAAGAACAGACCTCCAGAATGAATTAAGTTCTTAACCCGAGGTACCACTGTATAATAATGTCTGCATACCTTGAAAATGTCCCACAAAAACTGGGACATCCCATTCCCAGTTGGGAATGACCCAGTTGGTCATTTTGGGTGCTGTGATCTCACACGATTTTACACCAAGATCTCGCTCTGGGGGAACCCCCCCCCCACGTTTTTCAAGGGCCACAATTTTGTGTGGCGCCCCCAAACAGGCATTTTTGGGTGCTGTGCTCTCAAGCCAGGGCACAAAGAAACCTGGGAAACGTACAATTGGCGGCTGCCCAGTGCCAGTAAGAGGAACACTACCACTTCCAGGTAAGATAAGGTGGGGAATTGGCCTTGGAGGAAGCCCAGCAGTGGGTAATCTGTGAAGGGGGCCCTCAAGCTTTGTGCTGACCTGGGTCAGCAAAGATGCTGCTGCTCTCCCACCATGTGTTGGGGAGCTCCATGGCATAGTGGTCCCAGTTTCAATCACTGGCACCTCCAGGTAGGACTGGGAATGCCCCCTGTTGGAATCCTGAAGAGCTGCGTCCATGGCAATATTGAGCTAGATCAGGGGTCAGCAACCTTTTTCAGCCGTGGGCCGGTCCACTGTCCCTCAGACCATGTGGTGGGCCGAACTATATTTTGGGAGGGGGGAAATGAACGAATTCCTATGCCCCCAAAATAATCCAGAGATGCGTTTTAAATAAAAGCACACATTCTAATGTAAAGACATGCTGATTCCCAGACTGTCCGTGGGCCAGACTGAGAAGGCAATTGGGCCGCATCCGGCCCACGGACCTTAGGTTGCCTACCCCTGAGCTAGATGGACCACTGGTCTGATTCTGCATAAGTCAGTTTATGATATGAGAATGAAGGTGAGAAGGCCTTGGAGCATAAACTAAGATGTGGAAGTCCCTAGTACAGTGGTACCTCCAGTTACAAACTTAATTCATTCCGGAGGTCCATTCTTAAGCTGAAACCATTCTTAACATGAGGTGTGCTTTCGCTAATGGGGCCTCCCGCTGCTACTGCACTTCCAGCGCATGACAACTCTCTGGGTAACTGTGAGCAAGCTTTCATCTCTTGGCCTCCGAACTGTCTCCATCTGTATGCAATGTGTGGGTAATAACACTTATTTGCTATCTTTCTTTATGTATGTATCAGTCAGTCCCTGCCTTTCTACAACATACCATAAGATATTGCCTGGCATATGCCAGGTGAGATGAGTGATGCATACATTTGAACCACCAACTAAGGTCTTTCTGTAAACTGGAATCCGAGCACCATGAAGCCACTCTGAAATCCATAGGGGTCACAAAGAGTTTCATTGGATAATCATAAGCAAGGCATAGGGGAGACAAAGTAAGTGAAACAAAGCTGACAAGCAAACTCACTTAAATGCCTGGCTGTGATAGGACAAAAACCAGAGCCCTTTCCTACTTCTGAACTAGTATTTCTGTTTCTTACATGGAGGGACATAAAGTGTGTGTGTGTGTGTGTGTGTGTGTGTGTGAGAGAGAGAGAGAGAGAGAGAGAATATAAACAGATGGATAACCGCTTTAACAATCAAAATGCATGCTTTCTGAGTACGCAAGTGCATACTATAATGTTATTCCCCACACCTGTTAGTTCAAAATACTTCAGGCATTTTAGCAATGGTGAAGAAAACAAACATCAGAACAACCTGCTAGATGTATATTTAATATACACCTCTCTCCCTCTCTCATTGGCTGCTGGATAATATTTTACCTTCTTTGGGGATTTTACCCTAAGATGCTTCTCTCTCCTTCCTAGTTTTTCAGACGGAGCATCTACTTTTATGTTAGAAGGCTGGTGGTGTAAAGTTTGGAAATTGGTTCCGAAAGAGAAACTGACCTAGAAAAAGGCTTAGCAAGGGTGCAATAAAAAAGGATGAATTTGAGAAAACTTGGTGGCCTTTTCTAACCCTTTTAATCCAGCCTGGATATACTACGTAAATGTCCACCAAACGACCATGTTACTTTTGGGGCAGACTGTATTCCCAGATACAGTGGAACCTCAGTTTTCGAGCATCTCGGAAGCTGAACATTTCAGAACCTGAACGCTTAAAACCCAGAAGTACCGGTTAATTGCTTCCGTTTTCCAATACATCTTGGAAGTCAAACAGCTTCTGCGGCATGTTTTTCCATTTTCACCATTGAAATTGCCGGCAGCCCTTTGCGCCTCGGTTGTTGAACATTTCAGAAGTCGAATGGTCTTCTGGAATGGATTACATTCAACAACCAAGGTTCCACTGTATTAAGTTTTTATTATCCTCATGCACCCTGTCCTATCATTGTATTATTTTGTCCAGTGGGTGTTTCTTTCCATTTTGCTCCTGCTCTGAAATGTAATCCCTGTGTTCATGGGTATTTGTAATTTTTGTTGTCTTTTCCTTTGTTTATTTCTTTTGATTATTGTGATGTTAATGTTGAAAATTATCTATAAAAACAATGAGAATTAATGTATGCTGCAATCCTATATCAATTAATCTGGGACTTACTTTTGAGTAGACATATATAGGATTGGACTATTAATTGAAGGCATAGTTTTATAGCCAAAGGTTAAAAGTAGGTATTGTACTCTCTCTCTCCATCTTTTTTTTGTCCTCATGTGTACAACTTTACGCAACAAAAACTTGCAGATGAATTTCCTTCCTTCTACAATACCTCTGATGATTGATTAAAAACCTTGTTGGTTGGACGCCAAGATTATGAATGAATTCCCTCCTCCATTTTACTCTCTCACCTAGGTTTTCTGAGGAAAGGACAATGCCACATTATCTGGCTGCTACGTCGCAGGTTCGGCACATAGTAAAATCTTTTGTCTGTAGCCTTTGCATGGTGAAGTTATCATCTTCTGCAGGGTGTTTGAGCACATATTTCACAAGCCACGAGCTAAGATGTGTCTTAATTAATTGAATCTGGCTTGCCCTCAGTCCTCCATCAAGCTTTCCAGACCTGCAAAGCTTTGAACCTTGAACATGAAAGGAAGAGGTATTTATTGGAATCTGTAGCGGGCAATGCTTTGCTGCTCATCTGAAAGTATTGCTTGTATTTCACTTCATAAAATAATGGACGTTGGAGCTGTCTTTTGTGAACTGGGCCGGCAGTCTTGTCTAATTTTAGTGGTAAAGGCAATAAAAGTTAAGTATTCCAGCAGCGAAGCTAGCTCCATGGTTGCCTTCAAAAGCTTTGCTTCTGTCTTGGCCTGTACATTAGGATATAATAATATCAAAGGCCTAGCATGGAATGAGACCTAATTCTTACAGCATTCCCATGTCACAGAAGTCAGCTCTTTATTAAGAATTTAGGATGCCGCAACTTCTTTAGTGTGATAGGAACAATGTGTAGAAGGAACGATTTCTCAAGGAGTTATTGGGTATTTCTTTTTGTTCTTTTTTAAAGTTTCATTCTCATTCATTTCCCTCTTTTTCCTGCTTGTGGTTTCCTTTCCACAAAGTCTTTTAAGTCTTTGGGGTACCTTTATCAGGAATATAAACTCAACTTCTTTTTGAAGCATGAAAGCTTCCCAGGAAAGTTTTTTTGTTTAAACAAAATGATTTTTTTTTAAAAAAAAACCTCTACAGAAGTGGCTGTTTCCAGACCGCTTCTTGTCACTTGGGATAGGCACGTGATGGACTCGTTTGAGATTCATATTGCATTTGATTTTATTTGGTCTGGTATATATTTTTTGGCTTGTTTCAATCCCTGCTCTCTGCTTGTGTGAGATCTTGGAAACAAAAGAAGATCTAATCTTGGCACAGCATAAGATGGCTGGAAGTCCCTTTGCAAAATTGTTGAAAGCAGCATATATCATCTTAGCTTCACACGCTTGACGCAGTAGCACTAACAGAGAGTCCTTGTCAATTGGAAATTATTTCCAGTTGCTGCCATTTCTTATTTTATAATAATTTTTGTGTGCATCAGGGGCAACGTTCCCCAGATTTCTGATAGCTGATTCTCAATTCAAATTGGAGAAACACTTTATTCTTACTCCTGGGCTATTTTTTAGCGTGTGCAAAACAAGTCACGATGGAAGCTGCCTTAAATGGAGCCAGACCATTGGGCCATCTAGCTCAGTATCGCCTTCACTGATTGGCCACAGCTCTCCAGCATTTCAAGCAGAAGACATCACAAGCCCTGGCTGGAGATGCTGATGGTCGAACCAGGGACCTTCTGCATTCAGAGTAGAGGCTCTTTCACTGAACTTCATTTTGTTAGGATTGCCATACGTCTGGAATTTCCCAGACATACCCAGAATACTGCGGTCAGAAATCGGCAAAGTGTCCGGGAAATGTCCGGATACATGGTATCCCAATTTTGTGTTCTCATTTTGTATATATTTTTATTGTGAGTCACCCTGCAATCTTCAGATAAAGGGTAGTATGCCAATTTAATAAACAACGCTAGAAAAAGGCAACCTGTGCCATTGATAAAGATAGTTGATAAGGACTGCTAGGGCGAAATGGGGATAGAACGCAGGCACCCTGTGTTCTCATAACTTCATTTGCTGGTTCAGCAGCACCTCAAAGCTACGCTGAACTTACCTTTTTCTTGAATTTTCTTGAACTTATGTAAAAAACAAGAAAAAATGAAAAACTGAGTTCAGAGTGGTGCTGTGGGTTAAACCACAGAGCCTAGGACTTGCCAATCAGAAGGTCGGTGGTTCGAATCCCCGTGACGGGGTGAGCTCCTGTTGCTCGGTCCCTGCTCCTGCCAACCTAGCAGTTTGAAAGCACATCAATTACAAGTAGATAAATAGGTACCACTCTGGCAGAAAGGTAAACGGCGTTTCCATGCACTGCTCTGGTTTGCCAGAAGCGGCTTAGTCATGCTGGCCACATGACCCAGAACCTGTACGCCGGCTCCCTCGGCCAATAAAGCGAGATGAGTGCTGCAACCCCAGAGTCGGTCATGACTGGACCTAATGGTCAGGGGTCCCTTTACCTTTACCTTTAAGAATCTAGTAAAATCTGCTATTGCAAGTTCACTTTATTTTAGGTAGTTTGGAAGTTTTCATGGCACTTTGCAAGTAATTGTCTCTTTCTCACATATTTGATAAAGGATGCAAAATTACTCTTGAACAACTGTGTGAATATTTGTCGCCATCGTGCTGTGCAAATTTAATAAACAACAGCAGCAACGGCAGCAATGTCTCAGCAGAATTCTCTGATTACACCCACATCAAGAGATTAGGGGAAAATCTCAAGATTCTGGCTGGAAGGCAGTAGTGTGATGGGGGGGAGGAGCTGAGGGTCCCCACAAAATTTTAAAGGGGAGGCCAGGCCCCCTCAATATTCTGCAGCCTGCTGCAGGCTCTGGAGGACCTTTCTGCAGCTATGGCAGGCCCCACGGGGCCTACCCACAGCTGTGATGGACCCTGCCAAGCCTCCTCCCACTGCGTGACTATCCTGGAAGGAGATAAGACCAGAGCAGAGAGCCTTGTGTGTGGATACTTTGGCCTCACAAGAGCCTTCAGTTAATTAATTGAGTACACTTCTCAAGCCTGACTTCCTGCTAATGTGGAGATGTCAGTATTCCCAGGATATGAGAGTTAGAAGATAATGAGCTGTATCAAACTTAGTCAGAGTAGACCCACTGAAATCAACAGACTTCAGTTAGTCATTTCCATTCCATTCATTGGACCTCCTCGGAGTATGACTTATGGTAGTTGCAGACCCTCCAAGTGTCCCTATTTTCCAGGGACATCCCTGATTTAGAGAAGCTGTCCCAGTTTCTGATTTGATCTTGGAATGTCCCACTTTTCCTTAGGATGTCGCTATTTTCATTGGAGAAATGTTGGAGGATATGGAGTTATCTAACCCCTGAGCTGCCGGAAGGCAATCCTATTAAATGTCTAATGTTTTACTATGTTTTTATATATGCTGAAAGCTGCCCAGAGTGTTTGGGCAACCCAAAAAAATGTGTGGGGTATAAATAGTAACATTATCATTATGGAATGGGACATCCCTATTTTCATTGGGGAAATGTTGGAGGGTATGTAGTTGCTTTCTACCACTTAGTTTCCATTTGATTAGGAAGCTGACACAATGGGCATGGCTTCTTATGTGCTGAACAATGCTGTGACATCATGCACTGACTCTTGCTATGCAATAACAAGCCATCAGCTTACCATTACGTGCAAGCGAGGAATGCTCTTTGGTGTTTGTGGTGCAGAGTTCCAAGATCAGAGAGATAGTTTGGAAACCTGGGTCAAAATGCTGTAAAACAAGTTACCATTTCAAACCTAACCACTGGCACCTACTTATTTAAAGATTGTTATATATATATATATATATATATATATATATATATATATATATATATATGCTTTCGTAGATTTTCACGGGTACAGGAATGTAGGTTTTGGTGTCTTCGGGTGTCTTCCCGTGTAAGAGTTGGGGTGTCTAGGCGACGTTTCGACGAGGTCTCACTCGTCATCTTCAGGCTGGTGCTTTCGGCTTCTTGTTACTAGAACAGAGCAGGATCTCAGTGTTTGAGTTCCTATAAATACTGTTGAGGGGGTGTGGTGTATAGCCTCCAACGTTCTGGGCAGAGAGGAAGTTCCTAGGTTAATGTGCCTTTTCTTCTTTTGTTCATTAATTACTTGAGGGATATCTTGAGTGATTACTTGAGTGATATTCTGAGTACCACTTAGGAGGGTCATTAGGTGTGGATTAGTTGCTAAAGCTTTCGTGTCTTGACCTCTTGACCTTGTAAAGAGTTTTTCTGAGAAGATGGCTGTACTGCACTTAGTTGTGCTCTGGCTTGGCTTCGTGTATAGGGGCGAGCTGTGGTTTTGTGCCCTGTGCCAGCCAGATCTGTGTAGGGATTGCAGGGGGGTGCAGCATCCGGAGGTGCCACTATGGTTTGGCTACTGGATGGTGTCTGTAATTTATCTGTGGAGAGGGTCTGGGTTTGGGTCTGGTGTGGTTGATTGGAGATGGCGTTCTGTGTGCCTCTGGTTCTGGTGTCGGTTTTTGTGGGGAGGGCTAATTTCCAGATGTCTGGCAGGCGGGACGTGTCGTCACGCTTGTTCATGTTGTGAGGGTGTTTCTCTATCTCGATGGCTTCCATGATTATTCTCTTGTGGTGATGTTCCATGTTAAAGAGCAATTTGGAAACTTCCTCTCTTTACCAACACATGAAAGAAACAGGACACGAAATTAATTTTGCAGATTCCAAATTGCTCTTTAACATGGAACATCACCACAAGAGAATAATCATGGAAGCCATCGAGATAGAGAAACACCCTCACAACATGAACAAGCGTGACGACACGTCCCGCCTGCCAGACATCTGGAAATTAGCCCTCCCCACAAAAACCGACACCAGAACCAGAGGCACACAGAACGCCATCTCCAATCAACCACACCAGACCCAAACCCAGACCCTCTCCACAGATAAATTACAGACACCATCCAGTAGCCAAACCATAGTGGCACCTCCGGATGCTGCACCCCCCTGCAATCCCTACACAGATCTGGCTGGCACAGGGCACAAAACCACAGCTCGCCCCTATACACGAAGCCAAGCCAGAGCACAACTAAGTGCAGTACAGCCATCTTCTCAGAAAAACTCTTTACAAGGTCAAGAGGTCAAGACACGAAAGCTTTAGCAACTAATCCACACCTAATGACCCTCCTAAGTGGTACTCAGAATATCACTCAAGTAATCACTCAAGATATCCCTCAAGTAATTAATGAACAAAAGAAGAAAAGGCACATTAACCTAGGAACTTCCTCTCTGCCCAGAACGTTGGAGGCTATACACCACACCCCCTCAACAGTATTTATAGGAACTCAAACACTGAGATCCTGCTCTGTTCTAGTAACAAGAAGCCGAAAGCACCAGCCTGAAGATGACGAGTGAGACCTCGTCGAAACGTCGCCTAGACACCCCAACTCTTACACGGGAAGACACCCGAAGACACCAAAACCTACATATATATATATATATATATATATATTCTTTTTTGGTAAGCTTAGAATGCTTATTACCAGCAAAAAGTTTGAAGCTCAGTACACTGTGCTGAGGTCACAATTACTTTGATGGCTCAGCGACATGGCGGTTTTCTCCCTGAGCTGAGATTTCCTTGGTAGCTATTTTAAATATTGCTCCTTTGGCTTTTCTGCCAGGAGAGAGAAAAGGCACCTGCAAACTCATCCACATCAATCAGCCCACAACTCTCAAATATGTCAGGGTTACTGCACAAGGCAAGCTGGAGAAAATTGGCAGTCTGGATATGAAAGCTGTGGACTGGACACAGGGTGTGTGTGTGTGTGTGTGTGTGTGTGTGTGTGTGTAGCTTCAAGAGATGATTGACTATGAGCAGAGGTGATGAAGCCAGCATTTTCCTAAGGCAAAACTCCCAGAATCCTCTGGAGCCTCTAACCAACCCTCGTTTTTATACCTGAAGAGACTGCACTGTAATTGTGCATCCAGATGTTCGCCTTCCCCACAAAAGCCAGTAGCAAAACAGGAAGACTTGTTATCATTGAAGTTTGGAGCTACCGGTTCAGCTTTGACTTACTAGGGGTGGGGGAGAAATTTGATTCAGTTTGCTTCAGTTGGCAAGGGAGATACCTTGGTCATGAAGGAGGTTTTCCCAGGGTGAGGTCCGTCCGCTGCATTCCAAAGTGTGTTGACCCCTGAGATTTCCCCAAATGTGGGACACCTGACTGCATAATTTGTGGTACAAAACTTACCTAATTCACACTTTCTGAAACAAGAGGCAAAGCAAAACTCTCTCCCCCCACTTCTCTGAATTCAGCAAGGCATTTCTCCAGCCAAGTAATGTGCACCAAAATGCATAAATTAGTGTAAACTATGCATATATTAGTGAAAATGACTGTGTTTATTGAACAAATCCCCCACAAAATCCTATGTAAAGGGTGAGTAGAAGTAGTGCTTTTTTTTCCTGGGGGGACGCAGGGATACGCTACACCTAAACATTTTGTGAATCTAAGTTTGGCCTCATTGAGGGGCAGTATTTCAATGAGTAGGAAAATGAGAGTACCCCCTAAACATTTTTTTTAAGAAAAAAAGTACTGGGTAGAAGTAACACTGGTTATATAACACAGGTGCAAGTAAAAGGTAAAGGTAAAGGACCCCTGACAGTTAAGTTCATTCGTGAACGACTCTGGAGTTGCGGCGCTCATCTCGATTTACTGGCTGAGGGAGCTGACGTTTGTTCACAGACAGTTTTTCCGGGTCATGTGGCCAGCATGACTAAGCCGCTTCTGACGAAACCAGAGCAGCGCTTGGAAATGCTGTTTACCTTCCCGCCGGAGTGGTACCTATTTATCTATTTGCACTTTGACATGCTTTTGAACTGCTAGGTTGGCAGGAGCAGGAACTGAGCAATGGGAGCTCACCCCGTTGTGGGGATTTGAACCGCCGACCTTCCGATTGGCAAGCCCTAGGCTCAGTGGTTTAGACCACAGTGTAACACAGGTTAAATAAAACATATGAGTAAAAGAGGTCATGCAACCAAAGACAGGAAGAAAATAGCTTGCTCCATTTGTTTCCCTGGCTAAGTGAACATTGGTCTGTTTGGTTTAATGGCTGACTCTTGACTCCACTAGTTGGGGGTAGCAAAAAGACTCTTTCATGGGCAGCTTCCAAATGCTACAACTTATCATTAGCATCAGCATGCACTTGAGGGAATTAATGAATTAATCAATATATTGCAGAATGGCAAAATAGGCTATCAACCACAGATTTGCTATGATCTCCCTGGGACTCCATCATATATATTCAGTGGTACCTCGGTTGTCGAACGTAATCCGTTCTGGAAGACTGTTCAACTTCCAAAATTTTTGACAACCAAGGTGCAATGGGTGGTCGACAAATTCCATTTAATCTGTTCGACTTCTGAGGTGCGTTCGAAAATGGAAGCATTCACTTCTGGGTTTTCAGCGTTCGGAAACCGAAACGTTTGGCTTCCGAAGCGTTTGACAACCAAGGTACCACTGTATTGTGTTTTTACATCTGTTAGTACAGCTACAAACTGGTGAATCGTTTCTATATAACTTGGAATGTGTTAACTTGTTGCCTAGCATTCAAAGTAGATGTATCACCAGGATGAAAGCAATAGTAGACATTAGGTAAAGAAGGGTGACTTTAAAAAAAATGACATAAAAACTCATGTTAATGCTGTAAAATACATATAAGACAAACAACAACATTTTTTTTACGCTAGCCGTTCTTCAAAGAGCACTATAGAAAGGAAAATGGAAAACCTGATATTATGGTGTGTGCATTTTAAAATCTCCATCTTCCATCAAGGCTGCTCACTACTTATAGAACTTTTGCTTGATTAATAATCTCATTTGAACAGGCTAATAATTAATTTGGTTAATATTCTTTAATTTATTTAATCAACTACACCAATTAATCAATTAAAGGTTGATCCCTCACCATATGCTGTGTGTGCCTGTGTATCCTGGACAATTTGTTTTCCCCTTTGCTCTGAAAAATTAGAAACCCAATTACTATGCAGTAGACTTATTACTGAGGTTTCAAGTGCAGGTTTACTGCCCCATACACTTAAGTCTACATTGCAAAGGGGGAAACACTCAAATATCAGGGGGAAAGCGCTTCTGAAAGTTGGTGGCTAGATGGCGCTCTATTTCCTCTTTGAAATTCAGGGAAGTTGGTTCTTTGCTGAGAAGATCAAACGCGAAAAGGGAAGATAACAGAGGATCTCTTGTAAGATGATGTTGCACAGCTGAGAGGTTGCCAGAAAATGGCCCAAAGCTTGCATGTTTATAATGCAACAGTAGCCATGCGTGAATATGCAGCCTAACCTGCCGTTTTTCTGTGGCTCATCTGGCATTTTACTTGCACTGGGTTGTTTTGACCCCACAAAGGACTTCGTATCTGCCTATTTTCTGGATTTTCCCCAAATGCATGTTTCAAAAAGTTTGCCAGAGCAACCTAAAGTATAGGCACTTGGGGAGGTTGCCCTGCTCTGCCCACATATTTTCTTTCAACACATTTTGAAATGCATTTTGATAATATTTTGGAGCTGCAAACTCTGTCAGAACATTCGGGAAGTTCAAAAGCCAGTGGATAGCTAAGTTCTGATCCACATATATAAGTCCAGGAGCTGCAGATAACAGGCAATTGGTATTGGAATTCATGACAACAGAATTGGATTATTTTTTTCAAAAAAATATATGTTTGATGCTCCTCTAAGCGCAGCATTTTTGAGTGGCAAGTGTTGAAATGGTCTCTTGGAAGGAAGCTCACTGAGAATTGATACGAGACATGGGGATTGTTTTAAATGTCATGTATCTCTGCCTCTCCTCCATACATCAATGCCAAGGCATATTCCCCCACTCCCCAGTGAACTCCAGGTCTATATATAATCTAGAAACTTGTGCTGAAGGAAGAAGGCAGAAATTTCCATTCTGACATTTATTTCTAGGATAGCTCAGTCAGTACAGCATAAGACTCTTAATCTCAGCTGCATGGAGCCCCGCGCTGGGCAAAACTTCCCTGCTTTGCAAGGGGTTAGACTAGATTACCGCTGCGGGCTCTACAATTCTATGATTCTCTGTATTCGTCACAACCAGCACAGTTTCCATTCCGCTGCAGTTTGCTTTCCAGCAAATACTTCAATATTCATCTTGCCGTGTGCAATTAATACAAGTTACCTAACGGATGAAACTATTTACATAGCTTACTTAACTGGCATTCATTTCAATGTAAAAGAAACATCAAAACGATATTTAAAAGTCGTTAATTATGTTTGCAGACTTAACCCTACGAATCCAGAAGTTCAGATGACATGTTGTTGTTGTTGTTTAGTCATTTAGTCGTGTCTGACTCTTCGTGACCCCATGGACCAGAGCACGCCAGGCACTCCTGTCTTCCACTGCCTCCCACAGTTTGGTCAAACTCATGTTGGTAGCTTCAACAACACTGTCCAACCATCTCGTCCTCTCTCGTCCCCTTCTCCTTGTGCCCTCCATCTTTCCCAACATTAGGGTCTTTTCCAGGGAGTCTTCTCTTCTCATGAGGTGGCCAAAGTATTGGAGCCTCAGCTTCAGGATCTGTCCTTCCAGCAAGCACTCAGGGCTGATTTCCTTCAGAATGGATAGGTTTGATCTTATTGCAGTCCATGGGACTGTCAAGAGTCTCCTCCAGCACCAGAATTCAAAAGCATCAATTCTTCGGCGATCAGCTTTCTTTATGGTCCAGCTCTCACTTCCATACATCACAACTGGGAAAACCATGGCTTTAACTATACGGACCTTTGCTGGCAAGGTGATGTCTCTGCTTTTTTAAAAAGACATCAGATGACATAGACTGTGATATTCCTGCATTCTCTCACTCCACACTGAAGTTAGGACTCATCTGCAGGCAGCAGGGGGGTCTTCCCCGAACTGATGCCCCAAAGTGGTTTAGCCTGGATTCTCAGCTCAGAGACATATTGAGCAGAAAAGTTTCCATTTAGCCTGGAGGACAACTTGTCTTCATTTCATTTGTTTATTTACAATACTTAGTTTCTGGGCTACAGAAAATTCTCTGGGTGGTTTTACAGTGGTGCTTACCTGTATGTTAAAATCTTCAGCAGAGGGTTTTCTGCAGGTGAGATGAGTGGGCGCCAATGGGTGGCACCCCAATTGTGGAATGCTCCCCCGTACGGCTGTTCCCAAATGTTCAACTGTGCTCCCCTCTCCCAACCATTCTCCATTCATTTCATTTAGAAGAAAAGAGATTACGTTTGAAAAGGAAATGGAAGATAATTTTTGGCAAAATTCTTGTGGGTGGAGTGCAGTGCTTTTGGTTGTGATTACCTTACATTCAAGGCGGAAGCTGCCTTCGGCTAAGAAAACACCACACGTTTAAAGCACGTTAAATGGGGATGCAAGTGCCGCTGTGGTCTAAACCACTGAGCCTCTTGGGCTTGCTGATCTTAAGGCTGGAAGTTCAAATTTGTGTGATGGGGTGAGCTCCTGTTGCTTTGTCCCAGCTCCTGCCAACCTAGCAGTTCAAAAGCACAAGTATATAAATAGGTACCACTGTGGTGGGAAGGTAAATGGCATTTCCATGCACTCTGGCACTCGTCATGGTGTTCTGTGTGCCAAAAGCAATTTAGTCATGTTGACCACGTGACCCGGAAAGCTGTCTGTGGACAAACGCCGGCTCCCTCAGCCTGAAAGAGGAGATGAGTGCCGCACCCCATAATTGAATTTGACCGGACTTAACTGTCCAGGGGTCATTTACCGCTTTACCTTTTACCTTCAAAGACATTTAAAGCCCTTTAAATGGGAATCCTTTAGTTTGGTTAGGATGCTGGAACTTTTAGCTCAGTGAGGGGTAAACTATACTTCCTTGGATTTGGAGGAGAGAGATCAGGTGTTTTAGATTTATGGTCTGTATGCAGTCCTATACTAAGTCAGATGGTGTGAAGGTGGAGACGTTTATATTTTCCACATGCTCTCAACAAAGGGAAGATGTCAGTCTCAGGAACCTGGTCAATGCAGTGTAATGTTGGGTAGTTAAGTCAGTAAACTCAAAACACTACTGTGCCCTCTGTTTTGTTTAATCCCCATATACAACTGCCTTACGAAGCAGGACAATACAAACACAAAATTTTGGTGATGGGGGATTGAGCCCTGGTTTTTTGGGGGTTGGGTAGCTAACCATGTTCCTGCTGCTGTGTCTGTAGGCCAGAAGTTGGAGTGGCAATGGAGCAGAGTCTCTCACCAGTTTTCTTAGTGGAGTGACTTCTGACAATCTCCGAAAAGAATTACTTCCATGGATTCCCAAGCACAGGGATAGACAACCTTTCACCCTCAAGATGTTGCTGTGCTATGGTTTCCATTGCCTTTGACCACTAGCTGAGGTTGATTGGGGGTGGGGTGGGGGGAGTCTAGCAACATCTGCAGGGTCACCATTTCCTCCCTCTGGTTCTAGTACCTCAAGCCGTGCAGAACATGATCGTTGCCCGAGGATGTGAATTTCAATGCAAATGCATTTTACACAACGACAACAGCACAATTCCCCAAAGAAGAGTTGTGTGTGGAACTGTCGATTGAAAGAGACCACTGTTTTTTTCCCAGGATGCAATTGATTTTGCTACATGGAAGGCACTCAAATTTATTGCCTATTAATTTATTTATTTTATTGCAAAGTTTTGCTAACTTTGAACTGCATTTCTTCCGCAGGTATCGTTTTTAAAAAGTATTTTGTTAGTCGCCACCACTCACCACTCTCCTTGTGCCTGTGTGTTCTTTTACCCATCACTGCCAATTAATCATAGTCGCTTTTAAATTGCAACAGCTATTATTTTAAGTCGTGCTGAATCATAAAATTTAGGAAATTTAAATCCGGCTCAAATACTGGTTTTACAGAGAAGCGGGTTATTGAACCAGACAACCCGTGTTATTTAAGTACTGGGAAAGTCAGATGATATATGTGTGAACAGATCTTGATTGCAGCCAAACTACTTATAAGGACAAATTCCAATACTTTTTAAGGGGTTAGAACTGAATCAGGAAACACTCGGGGTTTATTTTTCAGTCATCAAGATGGAGGAAAATATGTTATTTAGCAAATACGCTGCATTTCACAAAGTTCTCCGTTGCATGACTAACTTCTTTTTAAATTAAATGGCAAGCATTCTTAAAGTGTAATTTACTAGCACAGCTGAATTCCCAAAGGTTGTATAAGCAAACTGTAATGCTGTGCAGTGGAATGCACAGCAACCTTCCAACTATGGATAGCATCAAGTCAACAATTTTGGACTAGTATATATTTGCAAGCTCCAAAAATATAAAACAGAGGTAGAGAACCTTTTTCTGCCTAAGGGCCACATTCCCTTCAAGGCAGCCTTCCAGGGGCCACATTGGTGGGTGGCATTAGAGGTAAATATAGATGGAGCAATAGATTTAGATTTTATACAGCAGGCAAGTTTCTACATACACTCACAACTCAGGAGGAGCATGTGAAGCAAGGCTGGAGAGGAATGGGGTCTTGGGATAGATCAGGCCGAGAGGCCTGGAGGCCCACATTCGGCCCTCAGGGCTGAAACTGCTCACTCTGGACACAGGATGTTTTCTTTAGATTCATGAACAGAAGAGCAGACCCTCCAAATGTCCCTATTTTCCAGGGACAGTCCTGGATTTACAAAAGCCATTCCGGTTTCTGATTTGACCCTGAAATGTCCCGCTCTTCCTTAGGACGTCCCTATTTTCATTGGAGAAATGTTGGGGGATATGGAGTTACAGTGGTGCCTTGCAAGACGAAAAGAATCCGTTCTGTGATTCTCTTCGTCTAGCGGTTTTTTCGTCTTGCAAAGCAAGCCCATTGAAGGATTAGCGGATTAGCGCTATTAGCGCTATTAGCGGCTTTTAGCGGCTTTTAGCAGCTTTTAGCGGCTTATCTGCTGATCAGATCAGCTGATAAGCGGCTTAGCGGCTTAGAAAAAGGGGGGGGAGGGAAAAAACCCAGCAGGAACTCGCAAGACATTGTCGTCTTGCGAAGCAAGCCCATAGGAAATTCGTTTTGTGAAGCACCTCCAAAACGGAAAACTCTTTCATCTAGCAAGTTTTCCGTCTTGCGAGGCATTCGTCTTGCGGGGCACCACTGTATGTGATCCCCGAACCAAGGAGATAAGTAACTGTTTGACCTTTAGAAGACATCTGAAGGCAACCCTGTATAGCAGACATAGGCAAACTCGGCTCTCCAGATGTTTTGGGACTACAATTCTCATCGTCCCTGACCACTGGTCCTGTTAGCTAGGGATCATGGAAGTTGTAGTCCCAAAACATTTAGTGGGCCACGTTTGCCTATGCTTGCTGTGTAGGAAGGTTTTTGAATGTTTAATGTTTTATCGTGTTTTTATATATGTTGGAAGCTGCCCAGAGTGGCTGGGGCAACCCAGTCAGATGGGCAGGGTATAATAATAATAATAAAACAATGTCTCTGTTTTCACAGGATAAATGTTGGAGGGTATGGAAGAGCACATCTCAGCTTGAATGACTTTTTAGCCTACAGTGGTACCTTGGGTTACATACACTTCAGGTTACATGCGCTTCAGGTTACAGACTCCGCTAACCCGGAAGTAGTACCTCAGGTTAAGAACTTTGCTTCATGATGAGAACAGAAATTGTGTGGCGGTGGCGCGGCAGCAGCAGGAGGCCCCATTAGCTAAAGTGGTGCTTCAGGTTAAGAACAGTTTCATATTAAGAACGAACCTCCAGAACGAATTAAGTATGTAACCAGAGGTACCACTGTATGCTTAAAATCAACAGGCATTAAGGCTGCCATCCTATGTGTACAGTTTCTTGGAGATGAGCCCCACTGAACAGAGTGGGACTTTCTTCTAAGTAAACACCCATAAGATTGGGTTGTAAAAATACTTATCTCTGGCTGGACTGTGCCCTAAATTCCTCCCCGTCTTTTCCAACCTCTGCTTGGTGAGGTCACTTGAGATTTCCACTGACCTTTTGAACACAGTATAATTTTGTTACCGGTGCTGCTGAAACAAAAATTATTTGACTTGCAGAAAGGGGAGCTGGCCTTTGTTGTCGAGCTGAGCCTCTTTTTGTGGGTTCTGCAAACTGTCCTCAGCACTGATTAGCTTAATCCCTGCCTCATAAAAAATATTTTTTAAGAGCACTTTCATTTTTGCTTTGAAATACCCTTCCTTGCATTTAATAGCAGATATTTATAAAGAGGTTTCTGCCATGTATCTGCATCTCCACAACTGGGTTCCCAGGGCTTATTTACGTTTCATTGTGCATGACCCTGGTTAGTTCCAATAAATATAATTTTTAGCTGTAAACAGCTGAGGGTGTAACACTCATCCCTTGGAACTCCCACTCCCAACCCCCCCTCTAATTCTTGATTTAAATTGAGTTCAGCTGCACCTGATAACCCAAAGTTGTATTTCAATAAAACAACAACCAAGAAGTCTCAGAACTCATTTCTTTGGAAATTATGAGCAAAATGCGACTGCATAAACCCGAAACACATTTGCCTTTGACAGACTTGCCTTTTTGAAAATGTGTGTTTAGGAACACGTAGAAACATAGAATTGTAAAGTTGGAAGAGACCCTAAGGATCATCCAGCCAGATGGGCGGGGTATTAATAATAATAATAATAATAATAATAATAATAATAATAATAATAATGATAATAATCTCAAAAATATGCAGCAATCCCATATGAGGATTGAACTTGCAACCTTGGCATTATCAACACCAAGTTCTAACCAACTGAGCTATCCAGGCTGACTGGAATTGGGGATGACCTTTGCAATTAGTGACACCATCTAACCCTAAGCAAAGGAGTCTCAGCCTTTTCACAATCTTTAAAATAAGACCTGCAAGGGAAGAGGGAGTGCAGGAGTCAGTCGAGGGGGTCAAAGCAGACAAAGTGGAAGTGCCTCGAATAAGCGCTTGTTTCCAAGCTTGATTTCATCAAGTGTTGCAAGCCCCCAAAGACCATTTGCAAATACGTCGTTTTCTTCATTGCCTCTAATTAACGTTTTCCTTGGCTCTCGTGCTCAGTGAACTTGGGAGGATTTCACTGGGAGGATTTTGAAGAAGAAGGAAAGTCTGTTTCCCCACTTCCCTCTAGCAGGTGGACTTTTCCCTGTTCGACCAGTAGTGACATTGTGTGATCCTTCCACTATATTTTATTGGAATATATATATATATATATATATATATATATATATAGTCTTCAGCTCTGACAGAAGATGGAACATTCCACAAATCCCAGCACGGAGCTTATTTGATGAACTAAGTTTGTGCAGTGTGTCCAGGAGTTATGGAGTTGTTTGCAAAGAACTTTATTGTCCAAAAATTTATGGCAGCAATATAAACTCACAACCCCCCCTCTCTCTCGCAAGAAGTTGGCTTCAGGAGCCAAATGACGGATGATGTGACAAAGTGTGATAGCAAGCACAACTGCAGGGGAAACAGCAATAAATAAATAATAATAATTAGAAAAGATAAAACGGGAGATAAAATGGTTTTCAGTCAAAGTGCTAATGAATGCCTATGCTTTATTTTTTCATAATGTAATCGCCCCCTACCAAAGTTCTCCCTTTGATCATATTTGTGGTTCTGTGAAATATACTTAAAGTTGTTTTTAAAAACGGGTTGGCAGTTACAGTATTTCAGCCTTGGAAGATTTGACAAGTCCCCCCCAATGCCTCTGAAGTAAAACATCTTTACTGTTAAGCCTTTGCTTTATTTGTTTTTCCTTTCCTTTCATTTTGAAAGATATTAAGCATCTCACACAAAACTAGGGTAATAATAATAATAATAATTAATAATAATAATAATAATAATAATAATAATAATAATAATAATATTTATACACCACCCCTTTTACTGGGTTACCCCTGCCACTCTGGGCAGCTTCCAGCAAATTAAAACTCAGTACGGCATCAAACTTTACAAACTTCCCTGAACAGGGCTGCCTTTAAATGTCTTCTAAAAGTCAGATAGTTGCTCATTTCCATGACATCTGATAGGAGGGCGTTCCACTACCGAGAAGGCCCTCTGCCTGGTTCCCTATAACTTCGCTTCTCACAGTGAGGGAACCGCCGGAAGGCCTTTGGAGCTGGACCTCAGTGTCTGGGCTGAACGATGGGGGTGGAGACGCTCCTTCAGGTATACTGGGCCAAAGCCATTTAGGGTTTAAGTAAATGACAAGGTGTAGTCTTTGCAGCAGCAATAAGTTCCCTCTTCCTCCAAAACAGGCTTCATCCTGAAGCTATGAAGAGATGAGGCCAAATGTTCCCCAGTAGGAAGAGAGTCACATGTGCAAGACATTTCCACTGGGGGAAAAAATCCCTTCTCCGACTCGCGGCATACCTAAGGGTTGGTGAAGCCAGACGCAGCCAGGGGTGCAGGCCCAACTCCCCCACACAAAAAATCACCCCGGAAATTTGTAATCCATTATCTGTATAAGGTCATGAGCTTCAACAAGAGCTGGGAGCTGGGCAGCTGGAGAAATGAAGAAAGACTGCTGGAGACTATGGAGTGTATGGTGCTTATGTGTCCGGCAATGCGCTGCCACTATTATGGTGAGATTCAACATGGGAGAAGTTTCCCATCCTTCTAGCACCACGGCAGAAAGATGTGCACTTTCTTTTCACTCTTTCTTCTCTCCTTGCCCTCACTCAGATGCTTCAAGTACATGGTTCACATAAAATGTATTAATTTCTAATGTAGCTATTGCAGTAAAGTGGGTTATTCATGGGGAGGGGTGCCGACACAGCCCCTTGCCAAGGGTGTTGAAAATTCCCCCCTAACAATTTGGCGCCCGGGGCAATCGCCCCTGTACTACTACCACTGGCACATTTGGGGGTACATTTTTTATTTAATGGATGCCCAGAAAGATAGGTTACAGTTTTGTTTTTAAATTCAAACATGAAACCACCATAACACCACAAAATAAGAATCAACGTTAAAAACCAGAAATAGTCACACTTTCCCAGCCCTGCAGATCAGCGTTCGAAACAAGCAGTCACATTTTGCGACAGGAAACATCCTTACTTAAGGTTACCAGGTGTTTTTCAATGAATCTGGGGACACTTTTCAACTTCAATGGATTTTGTGTGGGGCATGATTTGTAAATCCGGGGACTGTCCTCGGGAAACAGGGACGTCTGGTAACCTTATCCTTACTGTGATTGGTTGAGGAAGCCTTATTGCAATGACGGGACTTCAAAGAGAGGTTCCCCTCACCCCAATCCTCTCGTTCTGATTCGCCAGCTTCAGCAGCTCCTGCATTAGGGTGGATGTCCTCCATGGACGGGACCTATCTATAGTTTGGTGGTAGAGCTTTGAATACAGAAGGTCCAGGATGAACCTCAGGCATCTTTGATGGTGCCGGGAGGGACCCTTTCCAGAAGCCCAGGAGATGTTGCTCTCCCCCTGACCATGGGGATTAATTCTGAGAAACCTCTTGCAAAGGAGCACCCTACACCAGGCAGGATTGGTGCCTCCAGCTGTTCAGTGGAGACAACAATCCTAGTTAATTGCAAGTGGCTTCCCTATGAGGGACACCATGCAGCAGTCAGGATCAGTGCTTCTTCTGCAGCATGCCTGTGGGATATTGATGAAGAAGCTTTTAATGTTTGATGTATCATAGTATTTTAATATTCTTTTGGAAGCCGCCCAGAGTGGCTGGGGAAACCCAGCCAGATGGGCGGGGTATAAATAATAAATTATTATTATTATTTATTATTATTATACAGGTGGCAGTGTCGATGTCGGGGTTCTCCTGTACCACCTGAGGCCCATCATTTGATATTGTCACCTTGGAGAACTGTTGACCATTTAAGTGCCAAACTAGAGCCAGGGAAAATTTCCAAGCTGGTGCTCACCAGATTGGTAATTGTAAATCACTAGCAGCAATGCAGTGGAGGCTGATGGTACCTAGACCTGGTGGAGCACCTAGGAGGTCCCATGGGTGGAGTGGTGCCTCCTTGTGAGATACCTTTGCAACAGCAGCACAGCTGAACAAATTATTGGCACCTGAAAGTGTCCGAGCTTAGTTTAGAATGGGCCCTTGCTGTCACACTTGCTTGTCTGGAGGATCCCACTTCTCTTATCCTTGATATTATTATGACAGGAGAAATACTGGATCAGGGGTCAGCAAACTTACTGTGCCTCGGGCCGGTGTCTCCAGCGCCGGTGTCTCCAGTGCCAGAGGGTGGGGGAGTGTGTGCCCATACGCATGTGCACACGCTATTTCCAGCGTACTTCCGGGTCGGAGGAGCACTGGAAAGAGCTTGTGTGCATGTGCACGGGCCTCTTCCGACCCAGATGTGCACCGGAAATAACGCTTGCGCTTGCGCCCAAGCTATTTCTGGTGCTCCACCGACTTGGAAGTGGGCAGCCGCGCCTTAGTTTGGGGACCCCTGTACTGGATCATGGTATTTGGATGTTTTGGAGGGTTCAGAATTTTGGCAAGGTTGTGCCCCGCTTTGCCCCAAAGAGATGCCTCCCCTGCGAAGGGCCCTACAGACTGCAGTTGTTTTTCCAAGGCTCAGGTAGCTTGCCTTCCAAAATCCAGGACTCTTGACTCCCTTTCTCTCACCAAGTAGTCAACACATGCTCACAAAGAAAATACAACGGAGGTCAAAATGGGGGGTTTTCATTGGGCAAAGTGTTGATACTAGAGCAAAGTAAAACAAGAAGCTGTTTTACAAGAGCTGTCAGTAATTAGCCCCGCTTTTGAATTACATATTGGTTTCTAAATGTTGCTTCAAGCGGGTTTATTGGATTCCCTCTGAGTTCAGTCATTTAATATTGGCTTAATATAGGCATACACTATGCTGGAAAGAAACTATGCTCCTGTTTGTTTATTTAAAACTTTTATATGCCACTTCTTTCTTAAAATACCCAAAGCTGTTTGTGATATGAGAAATCGTAAATTGATAAAAACACAGCAAATGCAGTTTAAACAGCAGCAGCCAGAGGAAACGATCTAAGATCCAAGAAAACAATATGCAGTTAAGTGCAATATCCCTCTATCCAGAAGATACAAATTCAAACATGCCCACTGCACTCAGAAGAAAAGGGCCTTTAAGAGATGTCTTCCAGGCACTGGCAGTGGTAACATTTTGATCTGGTAGTTTTTAACCATGCCGTTTTCGTCACAATAGGACTTGTGCAACACTTATTTAGGAAAGTGCGCCATTGCACATGTGCAGAGTGCCGTCATCTCCTTTGTTCTCTAAAGAAAGAAAGAAATTATTCTGTGCCTATCTATGAACAGGAAAAGGCTTCCATGTAAGAGGACCAATACTTCTTATTTGGAAATTAAGCCATACCACACAAGTTTTTGAAACTCTTTGGAATGCAATGCAATTCCATAAAAAAGTAATGGTTAAATATGATCAATGAGTTTTGAAAAATAGAACATAGATATCCACATCTACCCCATAGGGTGTAATTTAAAATAAATCCAATATACCTTACCATATTGAGAACCTAGTGACCCAAATACTTGCTATTAAGACGTTTTTATTTTTATTATTATTTGTTTGCTGCCTTGGGCTCCTTTGGAGGAAAGGTGGGATATAAAGTTAATAAATAAACTAGAGGACACCTTCAAATAGAGAACTGTTGTCTGTAAAGTAGGATGCATGCACATGCCTACCATAATATCCAACTGCTGCTATTCTAGAATATCTCCCCAATACCAAAGTCAATAAATTCAGTCATGCTCAAGCCCAGCATACTAAATAATAGCAGTTACAGCTTTTAATAATGGCTCTGCTAAATGAAATTCTGGTTGCTTAGTCACGACTTTATTGATGGAAACCAAGGCTTGAGAGATATTCTGATTGACTTGTCTAAGATCTAGGACAAAGCGCTCTACTATAGGCATACTAGTCAAGCAGGCTTTTGGACACTTGATTACTTGCCCGTTCTAAATATTATCCCTTATTTCATGGGTGTTTATAAAGTTCTCCCAATTGTAGAGGAAAACTGTAGCCAGCTTTTTAGCATGCATGGAACGACAGTATTTTCCATAGACAAAGAATGGAAGCCATTAAGCTGGTGTGTGCTCTGTTGTATATATAATGTGTGTACATTTTGACCCAAGGACCCAATTATGTGAAACGTGAGAACATTATCAATGGCTTGGAAAGTCTTTTAAAAATTAATTTTCAAGGAAACACTAAAGCGTAACCTCTGTGGAAATTTTATCACATCTTCATAAAAATACTTCGCTTGGAACAGTGGTGGTTCATGATTACATTGTCAAAGTATTATTTTAAGAATTTGTTCGGTAAACCCTGAAAACATCTGGACAATTCCTAATGTTACTGACCAGGAGAGCATTCTTTATATTATGAAACTGCTGTAGAACAGGAACAGGTAAAAAATAGGGAGGGAGAAAAATAAGAGTAGAGAGACCCACCATTTTTACAATTTGTCCATAAAGGGGGTTCCTGAAAACTTATAACAGAGGTGGTGATGAACCTACAGACTTCTAGATGTTGCTAGACTACAACTCTAACCATTCCTGAGAGCATTAGCCATACTGGCTGGTGTAAATGGGAGTCGGAGCTTCTTACATTCTTAAGCTTAGGACTTAAGCATTTCTTCCTTCCCAGTTTAGCCCATTGCATTTGCCATAAGTATTAATGCATTGTGCGATACCTTTCAGTATGTATGCAATGGATAGGATCTTGGAACTTGGATTTAAGAAATGGAAGTATATGGGGATTTAGAAAAGACCAGAGCTCACCTGGAAAACATCTGAGTAGGCTTTTAAAAACATAATATTATACTACATTTCACAGCCAGTTTGTGATTGCATGAACTAGCTGTATTCTCTAGGCAAGGATTATTCATTTCATACATCATTTAGAACTGTAGAGATCCTACAAAGGAATGTTGTCTTGAACATTAAATTAGGAGAAGCAGCATGGCTTTTAAAGCCCTCTGATGTCTCTTATTTGAATTATTTTATTTTTCTTGACTGCAAGAAAGATATGCACAGTTTTCTCTTTTTTACTTGGAGCATTTAAGTGGCAAAAAATAAGGTTCTTCTCTTTGTTGGGGTACGTAAAGCCAAAACCATGATATTTGGGGCCATAACCCACATTCCTCAAAACCTCCACCACCACTAGGGAAACTAGGTAGAATATAAACCTAATCAGTAAACATCAAGACAAATTGAAAATAATCTCTCAACCTGGTGGGGGGCAGGGGGGCGGGGAGGGAGTTCATCGTCACATACTAGGAGTATTATTTCAGATTTTTGGGATGGGCCAGTGTTCTCAATAAAGGTTTAGAGACCTGTTTCCAGATAAATTCAAATTGCAGATAATAAATTAATATACAGTGGTGCCTCGCAAGACGAAATTAATCCGTTCCGCGAGTCTCTTCGTCTTGCGGTTTTTTCGTCTTGCAAAGCACGGCTATTAGTGGCTTAGCGGCTATTAGCGCCTTAGCGGCTTTAAGAAAAAGGAAACAAACTCGCAAGAACTCGCAAGATGTTTCGTCTTGCGAAGCAAGCCCATAGGGAAATTCGTCTTGCGGAACGACTCAAAAAACGGAAAACTCTTTTGTCTTGCGCGTTTTTCGTCTTGCGAGGCATTCGTCTTGCGAGGTACCACTGTATTTTAAAGAACATTTGTTTTGGCTAATTTTTAAAATCTCACCCTAAGCATTGGGTGTTAACGTTAGACAGGCATCCACATTACAGTTGTACCTCTGGTTAAGAACTTAATTCGTTCCGGAGGTCCGTTCTCAACCTGAAACTGTTCTTAACCTGAAGCACCACTTTAGCTAATGGGGCCTCCCACTGCCGCTGTGTCGTGGTAGTGTGATTTCTGTTCTCATCCTGAAGAGAACCTGATTTACTATTTCTGGGTTAGTGGAGTCTGTAACCTGAAGTGTCTGTAACCCGAGGCACCACTGTATATGTTTTAAAAGATGCCTACTCTTTTTATTTAAACAAAACTCTCCAGTTATATAAGTTAGTATTTGCTTCTAAATTTTGCTGATTTTATCCATATATTATTTATATATTTTATATTGTTGTTTATATTAACACTTATATTTTTTTTTGGGTGGGGGGGGTATGTGAAGCAGCTTATATATATTTTTCTAAATAAATAAATTTCCCTATGCAGTCTTCCCCTTTGCAAGTCAATGGTAAGCTCTCCTTTGTATACCCCCTAAAACTCCAAACAGAGGCTCACCCTTACTGATTACCCTTGGAGTAACAGGTCTCATAGCAATTAACAAGTTTTCGCTTTTAAAAATTAGTTTGGTGGCATTTCCTTTTTTAAAAAGAAAGTTCTTGACTTCCTTTTACATCAATTTATATATAATTGCCGCCTCCTCATTAGTGCAGTAGAGAAAGATTTTGTATTTCATCAGCTCCTGCTTGAACTTGTGTGATCCTGCTCTTTCCATTTAGCTCTCAACACTTTGCAGACTTAAGGAAATTTCATATCTCATTATGCTATTTGTGGAGGTTCTAGTACAATCATGCAAGATCTCATTACATTAATTTTCCATTTGTTTCTGGCATGCCCTGATCTTGTAATTGGAAATACTAACAAATGGGGAGTTCTCCAAATATGGTGCACGCATCGTATTTCATTCCTCAAAATGTTCCAATCGGGATATTTTGATACCCTTTGGTTATATCGGGGCCACTGGAAGATGATGTGGAAATTGTGAAATAACGTCAAAAATATCAGGAGACGGGCAGAATTTTGCCAGTATGATTTTGGAAGATCTTTCCATTTTCACAATTCTAAAGCTTACAGTAACCTTTCCCAATGTGAATTGAGTTCAGCCTTGGAATATAGAGCAAAACCCCTTGTTAGGAGAATGTCTCTGTGCTTGGACAAATATGAAAGTGAACAACATGGGCCAGAAATGGAGAGCCAGGTTTATGGGACTGGAGAAGCCTCCAGATGTTGCATGGCATGGCCCTGAGCACCACCCCATTTCTTAGATAATGAATCACATGGACACCTATATTTGGGGTTAATGGGATAAATAAGGCCACAACTTTATTGGTTACAGATGTGAGCGGTATTGGCTTAGGCATTGGAACTGAACCGACTATACTGATTCCTGACCGTCATGTAGGTAGTCTTCTAAGAGTCAACCACCAGTAGGGGGAGCCCTGTTGATGTACATCAGGGGTCAGCAAACTTTTTCAGCAGGGGGCCGGTCCACTGTCCCTCAGACCTTGTGGAGGGCCGGACTATATTTTTAGGGGGAGACATGAATGAATTCCTATGCCCCACAAATAACCCAGAGATGCATTTTAAATAAATGGACACATTCTACTCATGTAAAAACATGCTAATTCCCATGGGCCGTCCATGGGCCGGATTTAGAAGGCGATTGGGCCAGATTCAGCCCCCGGGCCTTAGTTTGCCTAGCCATGATATACATCAACTGCGAGCTCCCCCAGGGTCCCGGATGGGGTTGTGGCATGGTCCTAGCCCATACCCAGTCTTCAGACTGGATCCACACCCCCGGATCCCTTTAATGGAATACCCTTAAAGAGGAGGGGGAGGTGAAGGCCACAACCTCCCCTCCCATAAACTAGGTTTACCAATGCCTAACCACCAAGCCTTACAAAGTTGTGATGATTGCTAGAAGGCAGGTGAAAACCACATGGCTGGTGCCAATTTGCCGAGTGGGAAAATTCCTACTTGGGCCCCTCAACAGGCGACCAACCATAGTCCATAGCAAGGCCAAGATGATGAATGCATGAAAATAGGGCGGGAGATCCAATACAGGAGGAGAAAAAGGAGAACGGGCCCCGGCCGCGCGGAGGTTTAAATCTGGCAAGCCACGCCCCACGGTTGACCTGATTGGTCGGCCATAGGGTGTGATGCAGCCGGGACTCCCAATGATACAGATGGCATCACCACGCCTCCCGCTGTACCTGGGGAGTGCTCATGACGAGCCTGCAACTCCGCCCTCCCGGGAAGGTGAGCAGTTTACCCAGGCAAAGGATAAAGCAGAGGTTGCTGGCCATAGGAGCCAATTCTTAGGGGCCAAGGGGGCTCTGCTCCCCAATAAAATATTTAAGCCCCCCCCCAAGTTGATGGGCATTGCTATTCAATTGTACCACGTCATGTGATTTGGTTATGCAAGGCGGTGTTTACCTGGGCCCCTCCCAATATTTTATTCAAGCTGGTACCCTTGCTGCTGGCACACTAGGGTTCTCTATTTGGGCCTTGGAATTTTCCCAGGCCACGCCCCCTCTCCCCAGGCCACACCCCTCATTTGCCCTGCTTCGAATCCCGAGTATTTCTGCCTGGTTCAGATGTGGCCTTGAACTCGGATGATGCATCTTCATTGTATTTATGGAAAACTGAGAGGATGTGTAGAAAGTAGTCCACTGGGCAAATGCAGGCATTTGATGCTCTGTCTGTTTTTGCCTCTGGCCCCCACCATCACAGGTATATGGCCTATGGAAGGTTGTCCAGAAGGAAATGGGACCCTGGAGTTGAAAATGGCTCTAAATTAGTGAAATTCTGCACCATGCAGTCAGTTTCCATTCATTCCTTCAGTGTGCAAACTATCGTTCTGGATTTTGTAGTGCTTTACTGCAGCAACATGTTGGGAGAATACATCAATTAAACCCTGAATATATGTATATTGCAGCTGGGCACCAAATGCAGTTCATTTATGTCACCCGTCTAGAAAGTCACATTTGCAAAATGACATGTAAGAAAATAATTAAAATCAAGCCTGAAGTAGTTTTTTATTTTACTTTCCCTTTCCAAAATTAATGTGACCGAGGATGGGGGAGGGGGAAAATCATATTTACACTACTTAATATTGGTAGGCAATCTGCTTTCTTTTGTGTCACTTGAACTAAAACCAAACGAATGAGGCCAAGTGGATGTTTATAAGCCCAAATCAAATTAATTAGCAGTTTCATTCCCTGTCCAGTGTCAGCGGCCAACTATTGCTATACTCATGAGACTGAAAGATGAATGTCACTTATTTATATTGTAATTAAGAAGGGGTTTAATTTCCCAGTGGCAGAATTGAAGACCGTTCCACTTTCTCGGGAACCATATGATGAAAATGACCTATATTTACCCTGTTGTAATATAACACAGATTTCATCGGCTTGGAGCCCTCTGGGTTTTCTGAACTGCAACTCCCATTAGCACCCGGCACCACAGCCAATGGTCACAGATGATGAGAGTAGTAGTCAAAAATGTCTGCACCACAACAAGTGGGGGGGGGGGGAGAGAAGGCTGATATAACAATACTGCCGACATAATGCTAATATCGGGAAACTGCTGCAATATAAACACTTGTGCCATATCTTTTAAGTAGAAGCAGGTTATAATAGGCTGGTTTTGCCTTCTTTGCAAAGCAACAATGTACAGATTCCAGTTCTGCTTTTCTAGTAGTAAATATTCTTACAGGATTGTTGGGGGTGGGGGAAATCAATGTGCTTTTTTTTTTTTTTTGCTAGTTTGTTTCCTGATTAAAGAGTTTTAAAATGTGGTTTTACTCTGCTCTATTATCTTCTAACAGGTGCTGGCTTTCATTCAAATAGAAATGCACACTGAAAGCTTTTGGCCAAGACCAAAGCTTAATCAGGACCAGAACCCCTTCTGATTCTACCATTGCTAATTTATACAGTAGTACTGTAATGAATACTGCCTTGGTTAACCATAATCTTCATTTACCTCATACATCTTTCAATTGAGTTAAGTCATTAGGGGAAAAAATAGATTAAAGAATGAAATCTGCAGTGGTATAATCTCTTCCCTTGCTGAAAGCAGCAAGACATAATGATGCCAAAACACAGGGTGCAGGCTAATCCGAGGTCTGCTACTCAGTGAGGTGGTAAAGCTCTGTCTGGACTGTACCACTTCAGACTGCGGGGCGGGTGGGCAGGAATCGCACGATGGAATACCCTTCCATATCCCTCAAAAGCCCCTCTGCATAAGGCACTAGGTAAGCCTTCCCCAACCTGCTGCCCTCCTGATGTTTGGGACTGCAACTCACATCCGCCCCAACCAGCACAGCTGTATTGGTATTAGAGAGGAGCGCCTAGCCGTCTCCTTGACATGCTGACATACACTTTGTGTGGAGGCACGTTCAGTCGTGTGAGAAGTAGACCCCACAGGGAGAGATCCACTGGGATGTTTTTCTGTGCATGCCCCATTACACCGAAAAGTGGTGTTCCCATTCATTTAAATTAGGCCCCCACAGGAGAGTTTGTTGGTGGACTGTGTCAAAACAGTTCATTATGCAGGGAAAGAGATGTTTCTCCCCACCCTCTAGTCTTGTAATTGCTGTTTCTGAGACCTTTCAGCTGTCCGCATGTCAAAACCTCAGTGGCTTATTGTTACTGCTCCCTTGCACTGCCCAAAGAGAATGTGACTATTCAAGGTTTTCCTTTTTTTAATGCAACTTCTTTTCGTTGGTAATGTTGTTGTGAACAGTTGGGGGGGGGGGGAGAGAAAGTACTTCCGTGTCCCCTTTCTGCTGAAGGATCCCTTTGCCTTAGTTTTCAGTAGAGAAATCCTTAGCCCTGCCCAGATATCCATATGTGTTGAAAGGGAGGAATCCCATTCCTGACTTCCATGTGTCCTGGGGTGCCATTGGTATACAGCAGGGGTCAGCAAACTTTTTCAGCAGGGGGGCAGTCCACCGTCCCTCAGACCATGTGGTGGGCTGGACTATATTTTGAAGGAAAAAAATTAACAAATTCCTGTGCCTCACAAATAATCCAGAGATACGTTTTAAATAAAAGGACACATTCTACTCATGTAAAAACACCAGGCAGGCCCCACAAATAACCCAGAGGTGCATTTTAAATAAAAAGACACATTCATGTAAAAACACGCTGATTCCCGGGCTGTCCATGGGCCGGTTTGAGAAGGTGATTGGGCCGCATCCAGCCCCCGGACCTTAGTTTGCCTACCCCTGGTATACACCCTCCCTCCATGCATTCACTTCAATGCATATAGGTTCTTCTATGCACATCTAGTGCTGTACAGAAATGCAGGGCATGGGTCCTGCATGTGTGCTGTGCATTCAGGCATGGTTCAGATCGAACCCTGGGCAATCTGGAAGACCTGAGGCCCCTGGGACCAGCAGGCAGCACCCTTATCTACATGTGCATTTACTCACATAAATGACTGAACTATTAATATAGTTACTATGTTATTATTGCTATGCTTCGTTTCACCATTAAATGAAGATTCATTTCATGTCCTAATTAGGTGAGCTGCTTATTGGTGGGCACAATGAGGCTGGGATGAACACGGTGAACCAGGAATGACATCCCAATGAAATGCAAGGGACTTGTGAACTACACAAAGAGTTCTAGTTACAAGTAGGTAGCCATGTTGGTCTGCCATAGTTAAAACAAAATAAAAAAAATTCCTTCTAGTAGCACCTTAAAGGTAAAGGTAAAGGGACCCCTGACCATTAGTTCCAGTCCCCTGACCATTAGGACCATTAGGTCCAGTCGTGGCCGACTCTGGGGTTGCGGCACTCATCTCACTTTATTGGCTGAGGGAACCGGCGTACAGCTTCTGGGTCATGAGGCCAGCATGACAAAGCTGCTTCTGGCGAACCAGAACAGCGCACGGAAACGCTGTTTACCTTCCTGCCGGAATACCTATCTATCTACTTGCACTTTGACGTGCTTTTGAACTGCTAGGTTGGCAGGAGCAGGGACTGAGCAACGGGAGCTCACCCCATCACAGGGATTGGAACCGCCGACCTTCTGATCAGCAAGTCCTAGGCTTAACCCAAAGCTCCACCCGCGTCCAGCTAAGTTTGTTATTGGTATGAGCTTTCGTGTGCATGCACATTTCTTCAGATACACTGAAACAGAAGTCACCAGACCCTTATATATAGTGAGAGGGTGGCGAGGGGTATTACTCAGAAGTGTGGTGGGAATGGGTGATTGGCTGATAGGTGTGGTAAACCTGTTGACAACTGTTAATGACTGCAATTGGTCTTACACGAAAAAGCAAGGGGTGAGATGGCTAAAAATAGCTTTATCATGTATAATGAGATAAGAATCCAATGTCTCTATTCAGACCAGGTCTCTCCATGGTTTTAAGTTTGGTAATAAGTTGCAATTCAGCAACTTCTCTTTCCAGTCTATTTCTGAAATTCTTTTGTAATATGACAGCTATTTTGAGATCTTGTATAAAATGTCCTAGGAGAATGAAGTGTTCTCCAAATGGTTTCTCTGTCTTGTGATTCCTGATGTCAGATTTTTGTTCATTTATCCTTTCGCACAAAGAGGTTGTCTCAGTGGAGACTTCATAGAAAACAATCCTTGTGAATTAAAGAACATTGACATGCTGACATATGATTCAACCAGATCGTAGCTGGTTCTTCTCTCCACCCCACCTCCCTGTTTTTGGGGTTAGGTCTCCTCTTCTTGCTTTGAAAACACTGTAGTTGGCCACCCTCTTTTCAATCCTGTTACCTGCAGGCAACATGCTTGTGAAGCATGTTTCCATCATCCCTGTAGGTAAGGACCCCTGACCATTAGGTCCAGTCGTGACCGACTCTGGGGGTGTGGCGCTCATCTCGCTTTATTGGCCAAGGGAGCCGGTATTCAGCTTCTGGGTCATGTGGCCAGCATGACTAAGCCACTTCTGGCGAACCAGAGCAGCGCACAGAAATGCCGTTTTCCTTCCTGCCAGAGCGGTGGTACCTAATAATCTACGTGCTTTCGAACTGCTAGGTTGGCAGGAGCAGGGACCGAACAACGGGAGCTCATCCCATTGTGGGGATTTGAACTGCCGACCTTCTGATCGGCAAGTCCTAGGCTCTGTGGTTTAACCCACAGCGCCACCCACGTCCCTGTAGGTACTGCTACACTAAAGGCCTGAGTCTGACAATGTGAGGTCACTGTTGCCCTCTCCTGCAGAGTGCAGTGATTGGCTGTGTCTTTTATGCAGGTCTTTTAGGTCTCCTGTTCACTGAGGTCACATGGACCTCTAGCAACAGAGATGGATACAGGACCACTCCAGACTATGGACTGTCTTCTTCCGGGGGAATATGACCCCATCCAAAGCAGGCAAGTCACCAATTAATTGAACTCAGGAACTGCCCATCTATATCACCTCCATAATGCCCGGATCCAGACTCAGTGTTTTGGTCCTCATCCAGCCCACCACCAAGTCCAGGACTTGCATGACCTCTTGATTCAGATGTTAAAGAAAAATAGAGCTGGATGTCATCAGTGTACTGGTGGCACCACATACCAAATCTCAAAAAAAAATATCCCAAATAATCCAAAGCTCCCTTGCAGCTATCAGGATTGCACCTTCTGCTCACTAGCTGGTGAATGGAAGACTCAAGCCCGTTCAGCTTGACAGTGTGTGTGTGTGTGTGTGTGTTCCTGAGAATAGGGCCAACACAGCTATCTGTGGGAGTTGTAGTCCAACAATATCTGAAGGACCAGAGGATCCCCACCTATGCTTTGGGGTGGTAATTTATAGAAAGGGGGTACCCATTACAATTCAATCTACATAGTAAAGGATTTTAGTAGCGTGTCTTTAGCTCAGCCTTCATCAACCATCAACCTAGTGCCTTCAAATATCTGCTCCCAACAGCTTCATGTAGATGTGATACCCTGCGGCACCCCACAGCACAGCTGCTAGAGGGTTGAGAAATAATCACCTGGTGCTATTCTCTGAAACCAGCCCTGGGGGTGGGTCCAGAACCATGGAAGAACTGTGTACTTCCCCACCAATGTTCAGAGCCAATTCAGAAGGATGCCATGGTCAGCGGTATCAAACTTGTTGAGACACCAAGTAAGAATAAGAAGGTAACACTCCCGATGCATTGTGTAGAGAGCTAGATTTGTGGAAGTTCTCCATTTATTCTATGAGCCTGCTGGTTCTGTTTTGACTTTTGTCCCTTCAACCGTTAAGAGCAATGCAAAGCTTAATCATAAGACAAATTGTTCTTGTTTTGTGATGGTAGGGGAATCCCATTGACAGTGGAGGCAAGCTAGGGTTATATGCTCTGTGTGAGTATGTCTTCTGCTATTAGTATGCAAGGACACCCAGAGTAATAGTTTTCTTCCCATCTAGAAAATTCACATTGAAATGCTCCCATTTCCCCCCAAAAGTGCCTGTATTCCTTTCTGGTGAAGTCAAATGCCTGCCTTGGCATTTTATACATCTGAGCCATTTGATCTATCAATTAATAAGACTTTAACCAAACACTGTAAAGTAGGGGACCATCAGAGAGGCCTCAGCCCTTGGCTGGGATTGCTAAGACTCACTGTGAACAGCTGGCCTCTTTACAGTCCTTGTGATGCAGATTAAATGAAAATAATACATGGCAGAGAGAGAAAAAGGCAAAATCATTTGAACTTCACAAGTTATAGCCCTGAGCCATTTCACTACAGCTCATTAGGGAGTTTATGTTTATACTGTAATGCCTTTAAATATATCTGATTTTTCTAAACAGGGTTTTGTAAATTAGAACTTTCCCAAGGGGCTAACCCGGTGCAAGCTGTTCTACTTGGACTGTAGCCGGAACGAAAAGGCTACAGGGGAGCAGGAACGGATCAGAGTATGAGGGCTGGGGCTGAGATGGTACCCGACTTGGACAAGTTCAACTGTCTCTCAGCCATGAAGCTTGCTGGGTGGCCTTGAGAAGTTCCCCCTCTCTTTCTTAGCCTAGTCGGCCTCTCAGGGTCATCCCAAAGCTAGTGGAAATCCAAGTAAGAATGATAAAAATGGGTTGCTTAATAGATTCACATTTTCACATTGTGATTTATGCAAGAAGTTGTTGTTTGTCTGTCGTTAGTTGGCTCCAAAATGCACAAGTAACTGATTACGTGGGAAATAACTTGCATGAGCAGCATTACACCAGCCAGTTGTGACGTTGCTCTGGATTTATGACTTAGGACAGGCTTCCTCACTCAGCCCTCCAGATGTTTTTGGCCTACAACTCCCATGATCCCTAACTAGTAGGACCAGTGGTCAGGGATGATGGGAATTGTAGTCTCAAAACATCTGGAGGGCTGAGTTTGAGGAAGCCTGACTTAGGAAATCAAGCCAAGACCACAGTATCTGTAGGCAGCTGCATCCAACACTGTCATTGTCACCAGATGTTGATACCAAACACCACAAACATATTTGCCATGGAGTTTGTGCAGATGGGCGATGGCAAAGACAAGACAAGGGAAGCTGCATCTCTGCACCAACCCATGGGCTTTCTCGATGTCAACAACCCATCGGGAAGCTACATGCTGTAATGTAGCCATAAGCTGTTACAATCACGCGCAGCATAGTTGGGCAAGTTGGGCTCGGTTGTCTCACGTAACCATGAACACTATCATGGCTACTACACTAATCTGTGTTCTGTTCCAGCTTCACATGTCCACAGGATTAGGGTGAGCTTCAGTTGCTGTTGCTTCCCATTTATATACTGGTGGCTCCCCACTTGTGTGTGCTCAATTTACACGCAGCCGTGGATGTGCATGGTGCCAGAAAAAAAATTAATAAATTGACTAAAATTGCAAAAAGGCTAAAAACAGACTGAAAAGAGTGGGGGAAACTGCAAAAACCGCATAAAAAGAGTTAGAAAACAGATAGTAGTCCCAGGAGCCTTTACAGCTGCAATCCCAGGAGCCTTAGTTAATGACCTTTGAGGCCTGTGGATACTTTGAATTTGAGAAAGGAGGTTTGGAGGAAGGAATTGTGGTGGAGTTTGACTTATTTTTGGTGTAGTTTAGCACTTCAGGGAATTGCTCCACCTGTCTTGTTGTTGTTTTCACATCATCCTCCAGTGAAGAGGAAGACTGAGAGCCACCATTGCCACCAGTCATGCCATTCTGGTAAGTGCTGCTGGTTTTTTAAGGGGTTTTCAAGGGTTTTCCCAAAGTTTAGAGGGTGTTCATAGTCTTTTTAGATGGCGTTTGTTCCCTACTATACATGATTTCATGTATGCGGGCGGTACCCGGAAACATAACCCCCACGTAAGTGAGGAGATGCCTGTACAACATTTTCACCCATGCATAGTTTGTGGGACTAATTTTAACAGTGGGGTATGACAGTAAGGGGTGTGTCATATATCTACTTACTACTGTCCTGTGTAAAGCTATCTGGCAACAAGACACAATGAGATATGTATGATTAACTCATCCAATCTTTTTGAGGGAAGTCACTTGGTGCTCTGAAATTATATCTCCTGGCCCTGGGGAATGGTCTAAGAAGATGTGAAACTTTTCCATGGCTAAATCTCACCTGATCTCTGCTCAGTCAGTGCCAGATTGGAGCTCCATTTAAGCTGCTCTGAGCTTCAGTGTGATATGGAAGGACTTCAGCTCAGTGGCAAAGCACTTGCTTTTCATGCAAAGGGTCCCAGGCTCAATCCTTGACCTCTCCAGCTTGGACTGGGAGAGGTCCCCATCCAAAAGCCTAGATAACCAATCAGCACAGACAATACTGAGCTAGATGGACCAATGGTCTGACTCAGTATAAGGTAGCTTCCTCTGTTTGTAACTAAATAATTGACTCCTTTTTTGAGAGAGCCAGACTAGGTAGAAAGTTGGACTGAGAACAAGGAGATACTTAAATTGGAATGTTTTATTGCATATTTTAATTTTGGCTGATTCCATTTTAATGTTTTATTAGGATTTCTTTATTCCCTATTTTCTTTTTGGGCAATTTTATTTTAATGGGAATGCCTTATTCTATTGTGGATGGCTTGCGGAATTGGTTTTTATACTTGTAAACTGCTTAGAAGCTTATTTTGACATTAAGTGGTAGATAAATAAGTAATGCATCTTTTTTTAAAGAAAAAAAATCACTACTCAGCTGTAGATGGCCTTGGACTCATCACACTCTTCCCACCATTGTTTTTCAATCTAACCAGGCATGCTGTGAGGATAAAATTAGACAACCCATGCAAAGCCACCATAGACTCCTCACAGGAGATTCAAATCTGACAGCTACAAATAAGCCATGGATTGAATATATTTCATGCACATATGGTAATCAGCTACATTTCAGGCTACCAGTGGCTCACCGTTGGCTAATTTAAAGTCAAGGATTTTTATTATATTTTAAGTTCTGTATGCCTGTACAGATAATTCACAATCCACACACCCCCTTCCTCCATAAATTCCACTTCATTGGGTACATTTCTGCTTCCTTTTGTGTATTTCAACAACGATAAGAGCTAATAAAATATGGTTATTTTCCTAAAACCTAATGAGCATAGGAACTTATTCTGCATATCTCACACTGCCTTAAAGATGCTGGAGATAGGCCCCAAAACCAGGCTAAAGTTAGCACATACTATATACTATCATTCAAAATTGTTTAGACTTTTTCTTTTGATTCATGCCGTTGCTGTATTTTGCACATCCTCCTGGCCACTCTGAGCAGCTGTAACAACACTTGCGGTATTACCAGTAATTTGCAACTTATCAAACATGATTGAACCTTGTTCTTTTGTGTAAATGAAACAGAACTCTCTGGTTAGCTTTCTTTATACTTTGGAAATAGTGCAAAGGAAACCAAAGCTATATTTGCATGCCAGACAATGAAACATAACACACAGTGTATACATGCCTTTGACATTGTAATTACTAGCTGTTGTTTAGATTCCATGTATGGTCACTGGCTTTGGCTGTGTCGAAATCAGCTGTATCAACATTTAATCAAAGTCTTATAGATTTGGGGTGTATATTTTTCTAATGTCAAAATGGAAATGCTAAGACTAAAAAATAAGTTTGAGTGGGATGAAGATGCGTGCCTGATAGGCTGCAAAAATAATGAATGTTTGCGCCATAACGAGCAAGGCCCTTCTCTGAGGTTTCGCCCCCTTAATGAAACAAAACAGAGCGAGCAATTTTCTGTTGGAATGGCTTTCCTCAGAGTCTTGGCAACTTTTAATTAGTTCTGCTGGGATTCAAATGTAAAATTGGAGCGCAGTGCTCTCCCATTCAGCAGGCTGCATAGCTTACCTATCCTGCAGAACTCTTTCCAGCTAGAGATTGAGAGTTGATCCTATCGTTGCCTGAGTTAAATCATATCCAAGCCTCTGGCACATAGCATTTGGAGTGCAGTGACTTGTACCTAATGCCGTCCAATGTCAAATATGCATCACATGAAACAAAGGCTGAAGAGATTAAGACTAGAGCTTCATTCATCTAAATGCATATGGACAGATCCTGTCTATATCTTCTCTAAGCGATGGTATGTATCTCCTTGAATGCCAGTATATATATATGTATATATGTGTGTGTGTGTGTGTGTGTGTGTGTGTGTGTGTATGTATATATATATATATATATATATATATATATATATATATATATATATGTAAAGGGACCCCTGACCATTAGGTCCAGTCGTGACCGACTCTGGGGTTGCGGCACTCATCTCGCTTTATTGGCCGAGGGAGCTTCCGGGTCATGTGGCCAGCATGACTAAGCCACTTCTGGCAAACCAAAGCAGCACACAGAAACTCCATTTATCTTTCTGCTGGAGCGGTACCCATTTATCTATTTGCACTTTGATGTGCTTTCGAACTGCTAGGTTGGCAGGAGCAGGGACCAAGCAATGGGAGCTCACCCTGTCGTGGGGATTCGAACCACTGACTTTCTGATCAGCAAGTCCTAGGTTCTGTGGTTTAACCCACAGCGCCATCCGCATCCCTTGACTAGGAACAACTTAGGAACCCACATAATACTGACCCAGATCATTTGTCCACCTAGCTCAATATTGTCTACATTGACTGCTCCCCAGGGTTTCAGAGATGGGGCTCTCATGTTTTTATCTTTCAGCATCCAAAGTAAATGTTCTACCAATGCCACTTAGCTATAACACTTTGCATATAATCCTTTATACTAGTGACCAAAAATTACAAGTAATCACCTTGGCCTGAAAAAAATCAAAGAGACCTAATGCTTTAGATTCAGACAATAATTGTTCATAACATAAATTATCATTTGGCTATAATTTGGCTATAATCAACTGTATATGTGGTTTTTTTCTGTGTCAGCTGAAGCGCCACATTTTCCCTTCCACATGTAGGATCGATGTGTAGAATGTGGAGCTGCAAACTCTGTTGTGTGTTGATTTCATTAACTTAGGTAAAATATTTATACCCCATTCCTTAATCTCCAGAGCACACACAGCATCTGACAAACATAAAATTCCAATAAAACTTAAAAATCATGCAGATAAACCAATTGAGGGTGGGGGTGGGGAGATTAAACACAGCAGCAGCAAACTACTTTAAGGGGAAGGGGCGAGACACAGCAGCATCTTCAAAGTCTTTCAGAAATTTGGCAGAGAAGGAACCTGATGAATTGATGGTGGAAGATCATTCTAGATTTGAGGGGCCACAATTGAAAAGTCCATGCTGCTCTGTCGTCACCCAACTCACTTCAGAATAAAAAAGGTACTCTGAGCTGTTCTAGAGTGCATGTGGAGTCTGACATGAGAAGTGCATACATTTTGAGCCCCCATTGTTGAACTAATGAGAGAGTTTTCGGCACAGTTTTTTTTTAAAAAAATTGCAGGAATGGTTTTCACATATGGTTTCATGGAAAGGCACAGTGACTCGGTAATGTTTCCTTTCATATGAGAATTGGGTTTCCATTGCTTTCTCAATACCTGAATGGTTAGTGATGAAGACCGAATTGAAATGCATCATGCTATCTGTAAAACAATTATAGCCAACATGTGAATTTATAAGCATTTTGTAAAGTGGGTATAAATGATCAGCATTATTGTGTATATGTTATTTGATTATTTTTAGAACATTGTACAATATGTTATTATGCACTGTTACTTTTTCATCATTATTTGTGACCTTTTCAATTATATATTACAATTCCAAGTGCCCTTTCTTTGTTTTGTTTTCTGTTTTTCATCCACAAGAGGCCTTTTTTTTTGTTTTGTTATCCTAGTGAAAACCAAGAGAGAATACAATAATGCATCTTTTCTCCTTGGCCTTTGGGTTCAGCTGCCTACTGATGCTTGCTTGTTCTATGTTTTGCTAGTTTGTCGAATTTGTTTTTGTAACCAACAAGTAAGTGCTCTCAACTGAGATGTGCTGCTTTAATAAAATAATCAACCATCACAACCATCTCTGTGCTCTCTTTGACTTTGAAGCCCGAGGCATTTTAGAGAGCTAAAGGATTTCCTGAGAGCAGGGGGGAGGACATTGTGGAGATCATGAGAGATAAGAAGCACAAGGCTATCAATGACTACTAGCCCCAACTGCCACTGTTGGAGGCAAACTACTTTTGAATGCCACCAGTGGGAAGAGGGCTTCCGATAAGTATCTGTTTGGCCACTGTGAAAACAGGATGCTGGACTAGATGGTTTATTGATTTGATCCAGCGGGGTTATTCTTATATATATATAGGAAAGTACTGCTAGCGAGCTCTCTAATCTGGCCCAACCAGGGGTCTGATCCCTGCCTCTTTCTCCTTAAAGTATTATAGGACAGATGAGTGACTAGGCAAACAAGTGTGGCCATCATGAGCTAGCAAGATACTGAATGTCCTTCAGTGTTCATCTTCAAGCCTTTCTTTAAATTTTGAAATTAAGTGAACAGGGGAGAAATTTGATTTTGTTCACATTTAAAGTCAAATCTTTCATATCTGCATTTTCCAAAACAACATGAGAAATGAAGCACAGCCATCCTTCCAAATTCACGGTTATCTGAATTTTGCAATGCAGTTAGCCAACCAAATAATATTAATAAAAATGCATGTATTAGGAAAAATTGTGCATAAAAATGGATATATTAGTGGTAAAAAAAAGCATCATGTTAGATGGCATTGCTTGTGAAAAGGCGTACAGTGCTAATAACTGCATAAAATGTGTTTATTTGGATAAATTTTCACAAAAATGCTGTAGAATTTTCATGCTGTAGAATTTTCATGCAGCAGAATTTTCATGCTGTAGAATTTTCAGATTGTTGCAGAAATGTGGAGAACTGAATTTAAGATATGAAAAATATTAAGGTGAGAGAAGCGAAATTGATAGACCTTTCTATCCCTAAAAGTGAATGAGAGACAATGGGAGGTTAGTCAGAGTAGAACCACTGAAATCAATGAGACTTCCTTCCATCGTAAATGCATGAGTTATTTAATATTTTTTATTTAAATATTATACCAGCCTCCGGGCAAATCTCAAGGCAGTTTAGAACAGTCAATGGTAACTTTTAAAGAAGACATTAAATAAGCAGAGTAAGATACAACAGAAGAAGAGGCCTGCTGGATAAGGCCACAGGCCCAACATCCTCACAGTTGTGGACAAGATGTCCTTGACCAGCACATGAGCACTCCAGCACTCTCCCCTCTTGTGATTCCCAGCAATTTGTATTCAAACGCATAAACAACCACAGAGGCAACAATAACCATAACAGCCAGGCAATCTCTCAAGGCTTGGTATCAATAACCCATAAAGTCTAGAGGAATAAATATATTTTCAGGAGTTACTGCAAACTAAACCTTCATTCAGGGAGAGATGGCTCTGCAGACCCACAAAAATCTCTCCCTTGGTTACACCAGATGTCCTTCAGTGGTTTGCAATACAAAAAAGGGTCCTCATCCTGAGATCTTAATAGCTGGTCTCCTCATCATATAGGTGAAAGCTTTCTTTCAGTGAACCAGATCCCAGGTTGTTCAGACCCTTATAAGTCAATAGCATAACCTTAAATTTGGCCTGGTAGCAAACAGGCTGGACTTTCAAGAGTGGATGTTAATTGATCATGATAGACTGCTCCAGTTAGCAGTCTCACCACTACATTTTGTAGACCATTCAGGGCAGCTTACGTTGTGTTCCTAAGGCAGCAATTGTTGTGCATGTTTTGCTTATAAAACTAAACTATGTTTGGACTTTAGTTGCAGCTCAGGTGCATGACTCAACTTGATGGTCATTCCTAGGGATCTGGGTTCTGAGAACCATGTGGAGTCACTATAAATACTTGGGAAGCAGAACTGCTTAGAGAGAGAGAGGAGGAAACCAAGGCGGAGATCGATGACAAAAGAGGGCTGAGCTCAGCTGGGTGGGAAAGACCATTAAGAGGACAAAGTCAAATTGTTTTTCAAGGCCTCAAAGGCTATGCCTGCTGGAGTGTAACATTGCTGAAGCCACTGGAGAACTGTGGATGTATCACTGGCTGAGAGAGAAGAATGAGGTCCATAGAATTTTCCAAGAGGTGTGTGCAGTGGCTCTGGGCCAATGGCTGAGCACAGTGGAAAAATGTTATTGATGCCAGTGACTGGAGAGATTTCTGTCCCTCTGCAAGATTTGTGAATGATCCACACAAAGATTTGGCAGCGGATACTGAAATACCTGCATGTCACATGTGCACAGCTGTGTATATGAGCCATGCCTTATTGACCCCTGAGGTCAACCATAGGGCAATCCATAGGGATAAACACTGTACACTAATGAACCATTTATCCCTTCCTTTCTCTAACTTAATTAATTTATTCTCTCACCCATTCTTGGGGGACTTCAATTAAGACAGAGAAATCTGTCAAACCTGCAGGCTCCCTTCCTTACTAAAACATTTGCTGGTTAGGCGGCGATCCCAAAATTCACCAAGCGATGCCATAACTCTGGTCGTGTCTTCCAGCAAATCAAAACGGTTGACATGAAGGAGCAATCAATCAGACCTATTCCTTGGGATGTATAAAATATGTACACGGCGAGGTGCTTAAGCCACAGCATTAAAGCAGCTGCGAGTTAGTATTTAAACGGCAAATATGCTAAATATATTTTAAAATTTGCAGCATTTGCAATTCCCATCATCAAATGAAGTTTGCAGGTGTTCAAATGCGTTGTTAATCCTGGAGGTTTTTCAGAAAACTATTAGCAATATTAAATTGAAACTATGGAACACAGGCAAGCTATTTGGTTGGAGGAAAAAGTACAGCAATAAATAATGTCTCTTGATGACTGATACAATAATTCAAGACCTTTTAAGGTGGTCCTGCTTTCGCCCCATTTCAAGCACAGTAGAGCGACCATTTTAATATTACTATAATGCAGATAAAAACAGTTGCATTGGGGTGGGGGTGAGGAACAGTGCTCCTTTGTTTAAGACAAAAAAAGGGAGGAAAACGACCCCATAACTTTATTTAGCCCATCAGAGTAAAAGGTCAATGCCGTGATGAATGTAAATGTTCCTTACTCTGCACCAAACCAAGGAAGTATATTTGTGGCACCATATCCCCAGCCCAAGCCCGCCTTGCTCTAACCAGACCTAACAAATCAAGTATGACGGGATGTGCTGGCATTTCCTGCAGTGGGAAAGGAGAGCTGAAAAGAATGTCAATATTTCTCACATCTGGCAACCAATGCGCCCATTTGATTTCAGATAGTACATGCACGACTCTGGGGTTGCAGTGCTCATCTCGCTTTACTGGCCGAGGGAGCCGGCGTTTGTCCGCAGACAGCTTCCAGGTCATGTGGCCAGCATGACTAAGCCACTTCTGACGAACCAGAGCAGCGCACGGAAATGCCATTTACCTTCCTGCTGGAGTGGTACCTATTTATCTACTTGCACTTTGAGGTGCTTTCGAACTGCTAGGTTGGCAGGAGCTGGGACCGAGCAATGGGAGCTCACCATGTCACAGGGATTCGAACCACCGACCTTCTGATTGGCAAGCTCTAGGCTCAGTGGTTTAGACCACAGCGCCACCCGCATCCCATTACATGGGTAAATGAGTCTAAAACCCCCAAGACACAAAAATTCATGCCCCCCCCCAGCAGCTATGGTGGCTCATTTATTGATTCTGACCAAACTAAGCCTCCTGATGTATATTTTGCTCTAGGAGGCTTAGTTTGGTCATAAATGAGTACAGTGGTATCTCGGGTTACATACACTTCAGGTTACATACACTTCAGGTTACAGACTCCGCTAACCCAGAAATAGTACCTTGGGTTAAGAACTTTGCTTCAGGATGAGAACAGAAATCGTACAGCGGCAGCACAGGGGCAGCAGGAGGCCCCATTAGCTAAAGTGGTGCTTCAGATTAAGAACAGTTTCAGGTTAAGAACGGACCTCTGAAACGAATTAAGTACTTAACCCGAGGTACAACTGTATAAACTTCCAGAGTTAACACTAAATACATTAATTCTGGTAAATGAGCCACCATAGCCACTATAGGGCCATTAAAATTTGTCTCCTGGCCTTTTTAGACTCGTCTACCCATGTACTATCTAAAACCAAAGGAGTGCACTGTTTGCCAGATGTGAATTTTCTTTTTCCAGCTCTCCCACCCCACTCCCTCCTTTTCCAGGGCATGACGACTTCCCACAAGTAGCAAGTGGTATTGTCACAATTTGACTACAGAGAAAGGTTTTCTCCATATCTTATTATTCATCGCACGCAGTGCTGTGTTTCTTCTGCTGTAGTTCAACCTCCAACAAAAACAGCATCATTTAAATGTGTCATTAATTACATTAGTACAGTGGTACCTCGCAAGACGAATGCCTCGCAAGACAAAAAACTCGCTAGACGAAAGGTTTTTCCGTTTTCGATTTGCCGCGTAAGACGAATTTCCCTATGGGCTTGTTTCGCAAGACGAAAACGTCTCGCGACTTTGTTTCCTTTGTCTAAAAACAAAGACATGTTTTGTTTATAAAGTTAATTTATTTTCCCTTCAATTTTTGAACTGCTCTTTACAGTATGTGTGACTTTAAAGAGCAGTTAATAAACTGTTGCTGTACCAAATTTGGCTTTGTTTGGACTTTTTTTGACCATAGGAACGCATTAATTGATTTTCAATGCATTCCTATGGGATTTCGTGATTCGCAAGACGAAAAATTCGCTAGACGACAAAACTTGCGGAACGAATTAATTTCGTCTTGCGGGGCACCACTGTATTACATTATTCCACACCAGTCATCTCCATAGATTTGGAGAGCTGGAAAAGGTTCAGAAATGCACAACCACAATGATTGGGGTGTGTGTGTGTGGAGCAAATAAAGGTTGCAGCAATGGGAACATTTTAGTTCAGAAAAAAGGGGAGCAAGAGGTGAATCGATAGTCATTTATAAAATTATCCATGTCATGGAGAAGGTGGATAGATAGCACTTGGAGCATCTAGGGATAAGAAGAAGAAGAAGAAGAAGAAGAAGAAGAAGAAGAAGAAGAAGAAGAAGAAGAAGAAGAAGAAGAAGAAGAATTTGTAATTTATACCCCACCCATCTGGCTGGGTTTCCCCAGCCACTCTGGGCAGCAATAATAATAATAATAATAATAATAATAATAATAATAATAATAATAATAATAATGTGATAAAACATCAAACATTGAAAACTTCCCTAAACAGGGCTGCCTTCAGATATTTTCTAAAAGTCAGATCATTGTTTATTTCCTTGACATCTGATGGGAGGACATTCTACAGGGCGGGTGCCACTACCGAGAAGGCCCACTGCCTGGTTCCCTGTAGCTTAATTCTCGCATTGAGGGAACCGCCAGAAGACCCTCAGAAGTGGACCTCAGTGTCTGGGCTGAATGATGGGGGTGGAGACGCTCCTTCAGGTATACTGGGCCAAGGCTGTTTAGGGCTTTAAAGGTCAGCACCAACACTTTGAATTGTGCTTGGAAACATACTGGGAGACAGTGAAGATCCTTTAGGACTGGTCTCAGAGGCCACTCCCAGTCACCAGTCTAGCTGCCGCATTCTGGATTAGTTGCAGTTTCCGGGTCACCTTCAAAGGTAGCCCCACATGGAGCGCATTGCAGGGATGTTCTTTAATATATGCGGGGTTCACACTGTATAGTTTATAGATAAGAAGGTGAACTTGTCACGCTCTAAATGTTGGGGGACTACAGTTTCCATTCTCCCTGTCCATTGGGCATGCTAGCTGGGGCTGATGGGAGTCATAATCCAATAACATTTGGAGGACCTCGGGTTCCCCTGACCGTGACTGGCTGGAATAAACAGCAGCTGGTAGAATCCATATTACTGTTCCTTCCTTTCTATTCTTCTAGCATGAATAGCAGAACAGTACCACAGAACTGGAATTTCAAAAAGCTGTGTCTTTATTCCTGCCCCATTGCTTTAATCTTAAAATGGATACCAAATGAAAGTCGTTCGAAAACTGTATACAGCAGCTGTGACTTGTTGAGTCAATCACAATACAGGATATTTTTAAACCTGTTTTAAAATAGTATATAAAAGAGCCATCTGAAGAATATTGAGTTTCATAACAGGCAGGAATTATTCAATAACCTTCTCCCAAATAGGAGTAACAGCTTCTGGATCTTCAAAGAAGAATCCTGAGCTTAAGAAAAGAGATCTTATGCTGTTTAAAATCAGGAAACATGTAGAATAAGGAACTCTTTTTGGTCTACCTTAATAGCTTGTGGGCTAAGGAAATGACCTCCACAGCTGTCAAAGTTTAGCTTATATAGGGGTGGAGATGAATTTTTCTCCCTGTAAATATAAAAACTTTGAGAAATCTAAACTCTTGTGATCTGTATTGCTAGTGTGACTAGGTTATTCATACTTAGAGTGCAATTCAGTTAGGATCAGTTAGCCAACTTGGTGGCTTCCAGCTTTTGTGAATCTGCTTCTCTTAACTGTGACTGGCAGGGCTTGGTGGGAGTTGGAGCCCAACAACATCTAGAGGACCACATGATAGTCAAACACACACCCGCACATTCAGGTTGTGCAATGACAACTGATTAATGCTCTTTTGCAGTAACCCCCTTCCCCTAACTGCCCAGCCCAAAAGATAAAGGGATGACAAAATGCGCCAGAAAGTGCGGAATAACAATTACTTAACACAACACCATCTAATCTCTCTGCAAACTAAATCAGAACGAATGCTCGATAAATAACTGACGTTGTCTAACCTTCCTGCAAGGTTTGTGCAAGCAAATCAGGATGGATGCTCTATACAGTTCATCTGGTCCGAATAGAACTGGAGCTTCTTTTCTTCTGCCTGTGGCTGGCTTCATTACGGAGGAATAAGCCTAGCACTTAGAAATAGGAATGGTTTGCACTGCTGAACTCGGTTAGCAAAGCATTACCTAATGCTAAAAGAGCATCAGTGGTGTAGTAAAGCTACTTGGAAGAAATGGAAAACATTAAAACAAAAATATAACTCCCTTTTAAGAAATCAAGCTCCTGAGCATGTGGGGGAGCTCAGATTTCTTGCACAGCTTTCTGAAAATAAAATAAAATGAGCTGGTTTTGAATATAGCTTGCTATTCTGCTTTGCCATTGTGAATGTGTGTGTTTTTTCTTCTCCCTTTTAAAAAAATATTATTCGTCTATTAGAAGACAACAGCTTCTCTCGTCATTAGGAATGCCTTTGGGGGAAAAGCAACTCTAAAACAACCTCATTTGGAACACCCCTGGTGCATGAACTCTTTATAGAAATGACATGTTATCAGTTTGAAAGGATACTAGCACTTTGAGTAAACACTGATCTGTAAAAATAGAGATTATGCAGTTAATAACATTTAATATTTTGGTATCTCAACCTCCTCCTGTGTAGATCGGCCTGGGATAGATATGTTTGTTTACTTGCTGCATGTGAAAGTTCATTCTCAGTATCAAGTTTGTTTGGTCCACTAACTTTGTTAACCTTTGCATTCACTTGTATTATTTGGTGTCGTTCCATGAGTAGCCCGGATAGAAATGGTTACATTGGGGTTAAAGGTCATAACCATTACGGGATTTCAAGTTAAAATACACGGTGCTTTTTTGAGGATCAGAGTCTGTTTATTTTCTTTGTGAGAATTTCTATGAAGAAGATTATTATAATATATAAACCATCTGGTTGAGCTTTAATACCTACCTCATTTCTTAATGAAATAACAATCCAAAACTTTACCGAGAAGCAGCTAAATTCCAACGAGAACGGCAGGGCTTGATATTCCGCAGTCACCGCTTCTTATGGAAATTCAATTAACCAGAAGTGGGAAGAAATCAGTGCATGGTGCCAATATATTTATTAAAAGTGCTGCCACTCTTCATATTGCACCGCAAATTGAGAGTTTTACAATATTTCAAAAGGATTATTTTATGTTGCATTAACATAGCCTTCAAACACACATGACCGTGAAATTCCCTTGTGTCATACGTTGCTGTCGAATGTAATTTTTTTTCTTTTTTAGTCAAAACACCAAATAACATTTTTAAGGTCTCATAAAATGATATTTATATCTTTAAAACATTGCATTCCTAATCACCAAGCCGAGATTCATAGCGCTCAAGAGACACTGAAATCACTGCTTAGAAACAGTATTTGCTGACTTCACCAGGGTAACAGTTTAATCCTTAAAGTAATCAACTTTCACCCTCGTCTTTGGGTCTCCTTGACTTTTAAGTTCTCCCTCGCTTTTTCAGAGGGGGGAAAGAGGCCTGGTGCTAGGCGACAGCTATTATTCTCCTCCATGGGATAGTCCACTTCATTCAGACAAGTAATATCATCTTCTATTTACACTCATTTGAAGCAAGTGCACAGAGGTCAGCCGCCGGTACACTCTGAAGTTACACCAAAGCAAAAGGGAAAGCCAGGGCAGCAGGAGACAGCAGGGTTTTGAAACCAGAATAACCTGGGAAGCAGATACTGCATGCTTATTTATTTCTTTTATTTGATCCTTCAGGGGAAAAAGAAACAGACGCACACACGGAAACATCCAAATCCCAGTGCCATGTCGTCAAAGGATTTCACACAAACTTAAGCAGGGTAAATGGAAGATGCAGCCCTGGGCATTATTCCTTTCTTGCCCATCCATAATGCCTTAGGGCTAATCTTGGCAAGCATATCCCAGATAAGGAATGTTCAAAATATAATGCAAAAAAAAAAAGTATCATCCGTGTGTGGGTTGGTGGAAACTAACAAAGATAACTTGGAATGACAAGAAGCGGGGCTATCCACCCAAAAGGAGGAGTGATTTTTTAAAAAATAAAAAAAATATATGCAACATGGAAGTCTGTGTAGCAAAATTTCCACCCAAGATCACCATTGTAAGTTGCTTTATACTGGTTTTAATATTGTGACTCATCTAGAGACCTTACAGGGTGAAGAGCAGGCAATAAAATATTATCATCCTGGCTGGCCAAGGAGCATTTTTTAAGTCTTGGTAAGGTGACAATAACTTTGGATAACACATGCCTCTGTAGCAATGTGCACAATGGAAGGATTTAACACTGAGCAACAACTTTATTGCACGATCGAGTGAAATTTCATTTATATGCTGCTTTTTCTCTGAGAACAACACACATGGGATTATACCTTCTTTTCTCCTATGAACCAGAGGGATAGCTCAGTCAGTAGAGCATGAGACTCTTACCCTCAGGGTCATGGGTTGGAGCACCAATGTGGGGTGAAAGATTTCTGCATTGCAGGGGGTTGAACTAGATGACCCTTGTGGGCCCTTCCAACTCTACAAGTCTGTGATTCTGAGATAGATGGGGTCCACCCTGAGATCAGCCAGTGAACATCACAGCTGAGCAGCAACTTAAACCCAGAACTTTCTGTTTCAAAGCCACCACTCTGATCGCTACAAAACAGTGGTTAACACAAAATCTCTAGCATTGAATGATGCACTTAGTCAGCACTATGTGGAAAAAAAGTCTGACATTGTGGGCATTGTTCAGAAAACATGGCTAGCCAATTCCCATCTAATTCCCATCAGCCCAAGCCGGCATGGTCAATGATCACAGATGGTGGAAGTTGTCATCTAACAGCGCTACATTGGCTACACACCAATGACAACTCTATACAGTTCTAGATTCAGGTAGGTAGTTGTGTTGGTCAGACACAGTTGAAATAAATTAAAATAGTAAAAAAAAAAAAAAAAAAATGCCCAGTAGCACTTTAGAGACCAACTAAGTTTGTTCTGGGTATAAGATTTCGTGTGCATGCACACTTCTTCAGATACACTGAAACAGAAGTCACCAGACCCTTATATATAGTGGGAGGGTGGGATGGGGTTTTTCTCAGAAGTAGGAGACGGGTGATTGACTCATTGGGTATGGTAAACCTCTTGACGACTGTTAACGACTGCAATTAGTCCTACAGGAGAAAGCAAGTGATAGCATGCAGATGACCAAAAATAGCTTTAGCATATGTAATGAGACAAGAATGCAGTACCTCTGTACAGACCAGGTCTCTCCATAGTTTTCGGTTTAGTAATAAGTTGTAATTCAGCAACTTCTCTTTCAAGTCTATTTCTGAAATTCTTTTGTACTAAGACAGCTGCTTTGAGATCCTGTATTGAATGCCCTGGGAGATTGCAAGTGTTCTCCTACTGGCTTCTCTGCCTTGTGGTTCCTGATGTCAGATTCATGTCCATTTATCCTTTGGCGTGGGGTTTGGCCTGTTTGTCCAATATAGAGAGCTGAAGGACAGTAGGAGAACACTTGCATACTATCTCGTCATCTGCATACCATCCCTTGCTTTTTTCTGTAGGACTAATTGCCATCGTTAACAGTCGTCAACAGGTTTACCATACCCATTGAGTCAATTACCCATCTCCCATTACCCCACTCCACCCTCCCACTGTATATAAGGGTCTGGTGACTTCTGTTTCAGTGTATCTGAGAAAGTGTGCATGCACACGAAAGCTTATACCCAGAACAAACTTAGTTGGTGTCTAAGGTGCTACTGGACTTTTTTTAAAAAAAGAAAAAAAAATCTATACAGTTCTGTTCATTAACCTGATTTTACTAGCTACTCTATTCTGTTCAGTCATTGTTGAATAATATGGCCAGTATCCACAAACTGTAATGGGAGCTCTTGGTAATTTAACCACACCAGCTAAATGTGTGTATGGTTGTTTAAAGAAAAGTTGCTAATATTTATGTTTAGCATGCCAGTTTCCAAACGGCATTCACCGTTTCCAGTGGAACAGGTGTCTTTTCTTTCATTCATAAATTCATTCAGAACTGCAAGTGCATATCGGTAGCAGCTACTACTATATAGGTGAACTGCAATGGATCGGCAGCACTCACTAACCAAAGCTCCAATTCTATTCATAGTTACTTGGGAGTGTTGCATAGAAATTATTGGGACTCGCTTCTGAGCAAATATGGACCAGATCAGTGCTGTGAGCCATTTAGTGCTTTGCAATGTCAGTCGTCTGCACAAAATCCTTTCATGCAGGCTAAATATTATTTAAAAGATATCAGAAGGCAATTTCCTTTCCTAAATCATAGGCAGACAAATCTTCTGACTTATATGCTACATTGCCATATATTCAAAGCAGTCTCTATCACACACATGATAAAACATGGCCAATACCATCTGCCAATTTGCTGTATCACCAACCCTCAGATTACTCTCAGGATTGACAATCTGGATCTGCTCTGTTCAATCAGCACTGTAATGAGAATCCAACCTTATTATCTCCACTGACAACATTAGGGAATGCTGTAAGTGTGGTGCAGTAAGAGGCCATTTTCTTTCTTTCTGTCCTGCAACAGAAATTTCAGCCATAGCTCAGCGATAGAGCACATGTCTTGTATGCTCTGCAGAACGGTCCAGCTTCCGTCCTGATCAGCTTCAGCTAGAAGACCATTGGTATATCTGGAAAGGTTCCAGGAGGCCTGAAAAGCCACCACAAGTTAAAATAGACATTGCTAGCTTAGATAGACCAACAGTCTAACTCATTGTATAGGTAAGAGAATCTAAGAGCCACGTGCCACTTTAAAGACAAACATGTGTAAGCATAATCTTTAAAGGACCATGGTCCACTTTGGCAGATCAAGGAAGGCATATGCAACAATAAATAGATAGTCTTGAAGGTGTTATAAGACTTTTTGTTCTTCTTGTTGCAACAAACTAACACAGTTATTGTTCTAGAAATCAGTATAGGGCCATCATCATCATCTGCCCATCTGACTGGGTTGCTTATCAGGACAAAAACTGTGTGTGTGATAGAGAGACAGAGTAGCAGGGAGAGGGAGAGAGAGGAATTAGCTTCATATTAGTGCCAACAGGGCTGGCCCAAGACATTTTGCTGCCTGAAGCAAAGGACATGATGGTGCCTCTACTCCACTTTATGTGCGCAACACCTATTAGACTGACAGCCAGGTGTTACTTGAACTCTGTTGGTGTCCTCCACTGTATCAGAGGGCAAGAGACTAGTTTAGGTGGCACAGGGCAGGGTGTCTGGCAAACATAGACGTGTCCTCCAACATCTGAGGCAGTTACCTCACTCTGCTCAATGGCAGGGGCAGTTCTGACTACAGAAAAATGTGGAATTGACTTGAGCACCACAAGTTACTCATATTGGCCTACAGACACATAGGCTGCAAGGCTGCAATCCTATGCACACTTCTCTGGAGAAAAGTCCCATTGAACTCAGTGTGGCTTGCTTCTGATTAGAGTCATGTCTAGGATTGCACTGTAAGTTAATAATGCTCTCTCCTTGTATTGCCACACTATTCCTTTCCAAAGTTAAGGCTCAAAGTAGAGAGTACTAACTGATACATCTATGTAAATTCTGCACATGACTTCTGTGGGTTTACATAGTTGATTTTGAACACAAAACATTTCTTTTTGGGGACAGAATATGGATCTTTTACAGTTTTGGATGTATAGTGTGAAGAATTTTGCCTATTGGCTTCAGATGGGCTAGACTAGTATTAAATGGATTATTTATTGCTCCCTTGGTTAAATAATGCAGAACACAGAAGCAAGTTATACAATACCCTTCTTAGTCAGGCATGGGATGTAAAGTTATAGTATAATGGTTGTCACACAATTCTTTGGAACTCCACCCAAAAAGGAGATTCCTCTGGTGTGTTAATAAAGTTTGATTTAATGAGCCCATCATTCTCTTTCTACTTCTTGAAACCAGTAGCAACCATCGGATGCCAAATCAATAACTGAGCAGAGCGGGTTGCAAAATGGAAACTCTCGTCTATAAAGTACTACAGTGTTTTGAGATTTATTTTCATTCCTAGTTAGGGTGAAAAGTTCACCAAGCAGAGAATTTTTAGGCAGGAGAAAATTTTCAGGGAAAAATCAGTTTAGTTGTGAGTTAAAGCAAACATAACCCTAAGTGTGCTGCTTCAAGTCAACTCAGAAAAAGTGAAATGAAAAAGGCACTTCCTGATACATCATAGGTTTACTGCAGTGTCTGCAACAGAAACCAGCATGTTGAAAACCAATGAATGAAAATATATATTTTTTGGAGGGGGGGTGTCATTTACCATTATGGAATTCATTGACCTGTGGTTGTTGGAAGGTTATCAATTGCTCAAAAACAGTTAATAGAGATCATCCAGATTTTCATAGTTCTCTACAAGATGGAAGCATAAGTGGGTAATAAAATAATGTATCTTTCTTAGACATTTCTTTTAATTCTAGAATACCAAATTATAGAGTCTTGTGCTAGCTAGCTAAATGATTTTGTCCACTGAGAGTTGGATCAATGCTGACCAAAGCTGGAAACAGGCAATAGTTTTTAAGAGAGCTGAAAGCAAATTCCCCTTGTTTTATTCTTCTGTCTGGTGAAATATATTTTGCAGAGAGGAGACTACAGAAATGGATGTGACCAAAGATGATAGTGGAACAGAAATTCTGAAAAAGCCTTAGTCTTCAGAAAATTGCTGGGTGTAGTTTTCAATATAAGAAAGGGAGGAGGATGGGATAAGTATAACGTATTGATCTTATTAGATCTTTCTTTAGCATGAATTGGTGGTGCAGAGCTGTGCCTTTAAATATTTTTCGGCAGCTGCAACTGTACTTGATGAAAAGCGACAGCAGCCCTGTTCGTGCATAAGGAAAATATTGGAGAATACCTTTTTTTTACTAGATGTAGCAAGAAGCTCACCTTGTGACAAGCGTGAACTACCAAAAGCAAACAATTTTGGTGCTGAACTATTTCCATTGCCCTCTAGGCACAATGCAAAAATGGCTGGCTTTAATTTGAAACTCATTTGTGCCTTTACTTCACTGGTTTGGTCTACAGCAATACTCGCTCCATAGTAAATTACAAGAAGTACCAAAGCAGCCTTAAAAGGTGAGAAAGTGTCACAGAGCTGTTAAATTTTGTATTTTTCGACGAGGGTTCTTACCTAGGATTTGCGTAACAATATGACTTGCATGCTTAAGTGATTACAAAGGCTTGAACTCCCCGTCTCCATTTTGAGCATATTATTTTTAGGTCTACCAAGAGATTTAAGTAAACATTACTGCATTCACCTGTACAATCTGCACAGTTCTTCCAGTAAATTAATCCGTTTGCACTTCAGTCCTTGTTCGTAGAAATTGTTCCACTGATTTTAAGGGTGAATATATCCAAGTAAAGGATATATTCCAGACATTACTTTTGGCCATTTTCCTCATTCAGCGGAGAAAAGGAGACTCAAACGAACAACAAAGCAGGCGATCTGGGACCTCGTGGTTTTCAGTTATGGCAACATCTATGATTTCAAAGGAAGCTTAATGCTTAGGATTGCAATCTGTCCTTAAGCAAAAGTTTAATTCTGGAAGTATTTATTTACTTGGAGATTACACACACACACACACACACACACACACACACACACCCCTTTCATCCAGGGCTGCACCAAGACTTTTTGCTGCCTGAGACAAAGTTCCCATCCAAGTTGAGTGTCCAGGTTATTTTGGCACCCCAGGTAGAAAAACTGACAAATGCCTCTCCCCCGTCTGGCAGTCAAAATACAACCGCCATAACAAAATATCAAACCCATTCCTGTCCTTTCATAAGGGCTAGTCTAGTTCTGACCTAAAGCACAAGATTATCGGGGTTGCCAACAGTGCCCATGGATATTAGTGTGCCCGCTGGTACTTCCTGTGGCACGTGAAAATCTCAGTAAAACATTCCCTCAAAAATCCACAAGGCATGAGTGACTGTACCTGCTCAGTCCTGTTTACATTGGCTCCTCCTCTCCTACAGTTACAACATATAGAGCGCAACAGGCTGAATGGTAATGTTTGTAACAAATTTCTTTACAGTACTAGTTACTTCCTAACGTACGAATCAAGTCCAGGATGTACACCATATACAATCCTTAAACAAGGTATATAACCTATTTAATTATATCCAATGCAGATATATTTCTTCCTTTCTTAATACTTTCTTGTTTGAGTTCATATATTACACAGTCCTCAAATGTGGTTAAGGAAAGGTCCCTGGAATGTCACGGACAATACAGTCAATGAGGTCGGCTAGCATAGGTAGCAAACACAGGCAGGCTGGCTCAGTGTCTTGTAACTTGTAACTATTGCATCTGCGTAACAAGGTATTGTATTTGTTTTGACCCTCCTCTCCTACATGCTGCCATAGCAGCCATTTTGTGCTATGTTGCATCCCACCGCAGGCATTTTGTGACAGATGCACACAGCACTTTGTCAACATTCCAGGTATGCCCATTGGCCCAATCCCTGCACAAGAAGAACTTGGTGGATCTGACCATGGGTCTATCTGATCCAGAATTTTGTTGTCACTGTTGTCAAGCAGGTGCCTATGGGGAAAATACCAACAGGACACGAATGCAACAAGCCTGTCTTGCTGATTATTCCCAGCAACTGGTGTGCACTTAATATTGGAGGTAATTTAGTTATCATGACGAGTATCCATGTCTAGTAATCTATTGTCCTATCCTCTGTGAATTTGTCTAATGCTTTTGAATGAATTTCTCAGGGGAGGGTGTGTGGAGAGAAGAGGTGATTTTTTTAAATCTATATACAGTGATACCTTGGGTTAAGAACTTAATTCATTCTAGAGGTCCGTTCTTAACCTGAAACTGTTCTTAACCTGAGGTACCACTTTAGCTAATGGGGCCTCCCACTGCCGCTGCGTGATTTGGGTTCTCATCCTGAAGCAAAGTTCTTAACCCAAGGTACTATTTCTGGGTTAGCGGAGTCTGTAACCTGAAGCGTCTGTAACCTGAGGTACCACTGTATTATACTGTACCCCCGCACACACCTTTGGTGCTATGGTGGAGATCCGAAAATGCAGTTTGTGGTAGGAATTGCCAGGAAGTGAAGACCCCACTAATTTTAGCCTATAAACTTCAATGTCTTGCAAGAAGGAACTAGAAATATATCTGTCACACAAAGCAGCAGGTCCTTTCCAGCCTCTCCCCGCTCCCCTGCCTTCTATCTGAGTTCCTTCCAGTCAGTTCACTATTATCCCTCACACAAACAGCATCAAAAGTTACATTCAAAGAAAGGAAGTAGCACAAGATAAATGTCTGAAAATAAAGCTTGCTACTGGAAAATGTACTTTAAAAGTTTCCACATGGCTGTAAAAATCTTTCTCCTGGGAAAAAAGAGGCACTTGATCATGAAATAAGCAATATGAATACGTTTGTCTCAAGATAAAACTTCTATGGCTTTTGCGTCGGTGTATTACTGTTATTTAACTCACCACCCCATATGTGCCTATAAAACTCACTGCAGTTTTTATTATATTTTACTGAGCAGTGTTCAGCTTTGGGTATTGGAAGGAGTACTTTTATTTTTATTTTAAATGTCAACTTTTGTACAATATCTAGACCTGTTGTGTAAATGGTAAGTGCCGTATTCTTAGAAAACAAGCAGGTAGACCATTGGGGGCGTATTTTATCCATTTATTAAATTTGTATTCCATTTTGTAATACTGCCTCCACCTTTTGCTTTCTAACTTTGAAGGTGCCCCACTGACTTACTTTAAAAATAATAATCATGAAAGCTTAGAGTTCAGTCCTGCTTTGGGGGAAGTAATGAATGTGAAGATGAATCAGAAATCATTCACAGCTCTACCCCAAAGTGAACTTAATTCACCTTTAGTTCAGTCAGCAACTATAGGAACTCCTTTCAGGTGTAGTACAGCAATTCCCCCCACCCCTTTCAACTGGACTAGTTAATTCTAATATTGGTTTTGCCTGGGGGTGCCTGAGTTTGTTTGTTTACCTAAACTTCCTACACATGGTGAATTGGGGCTGTGGCGCAGGGTGGCTGGGTAGATTTAACCCTTTGCCCCATCACAGTTCAGATCCTGCTTCCCTTGCTGCTGCAGCAATTTTTGTTTAAAATCATGCACGTCAGGTCACACCATGTGAATAACATCACATGTAGGTTGCCCATGAATAAACATGCATTGGATTGTGCTGTAAAGTGGGGAGGAAAGGGGAGGAGGATTGCCAGGCCAAGACTGTAGAAATAAAAGGCCAAACAGATGTTACATAGCTCATCTCATTGGTCTGAAATGATAACTAAAATCAGCCCAACTTTTGTACTGAAAAGAATAATCAGGGATTGGTTCAAGCAATCTCTTCTGTCTTCAGGATACTTCCACCATTTGTAAACAGCCCCACCAACCTCTTCACTCTTTATGAAACCACACACATGGCATATGTGTCTTGTGCTATGTTATTATTTGGGCTTGATACTAGGAGGCAGGGACTGGTGAGTCATCATGGGCAATGGGATCCATTTCTGACTCTGGGAGATAAATTGATTCACTACAAGGGTCATTTGTAGTATCTTCGTAGGCTTTCTTCCTTTCACTTAGCAATCGCTGTTCCATCAGGTTGAAGAACAGAGTTGCCCCCTCTCACTGAGTGGCAACCATTCCATCAGACTGCCTGAGTCATTTCTGTTCCAGTGGGGCCTTTTATCAGCTGTAACTTGAAGAACTGTTGCCTGAGCTTGCCTTTCCCTTCTCCTTTCACATCCTTTTTTCCTTGTGTGCCATGCCTTTTAGTGCAGCGACTATCCTGCTGCCTTTTGTAAGCCACTCTGGGAGCTTTTCTGGCTCAAGAATGGGATGGAAATCTTGAAGTAAATAATAATTTATAGACAATGCGGTAGAAAATGAATTTGATGACCAATAGTCCCTTTCTTCTCCATGCTGGAATGCACATTTTTGCAAGACTTAAAGTGAACTTCCCCTCTTGTTTTCCCCTCATTTTGCCCCTTGTATTGTATAGTTTAGTTTTAAGAGAGACTGTTTACTTCCAAAAGCCTGTCCTGGCACTTTTCTCACAACGTGCTAATTACAATGTCTTTGGTACTCCTTTTGCCGGCTGCATCTGTGTTTACATATCTTCTGTGATCAGTCAGAGGCCTGCTCTGGGGCCTTTCAGCTCCTTTCAAAGCTAGTCCTCCAGGAGTTTAACCAAACTCTGCATCGCTAAGATCAGTTACTCCCAGGAGTCTTCCCTGGTCAATTTCTACCATCCACTGACATTTTGACATAAATAGGCAGGCAAGCGCTCCCTAGTCTGGAGATATGAGACTTGGGAAAGTGTGAATTCAAATGACTGTTGATAAATTGCTCTATAAGGCCTTCACTATTAATTTCTGTCAGTAGACAGTAAAATGGCAATGGCTGCTCAATATGGTTCCAAAAACAACACTTTCTGCTGCGGAGCAGAGCATACAACACTGACAGATTGGAATTAATCTCGCTCAATTGGATATTGAGTGCTATCTAAAATTACACAGCTGGTGTTGAACAGAGGTATTGTTCCCTCTCCAGTTTATGAAATATAAACACAGGCAGGATCATGCCCCTCTGATTGGCTTGCAGAGGGGACGTTGGCTTTCTCCGGACATTGCAGGGAAAGGTCATTGCACACTATGGAAACTTGCAAAGGAATGGGACCAGAGTGGCTCAGTAAGGATGTCAAGACTTTGGGAGGGGGAAATAGGTCCATTTCTCATTTGCACACGCTGACTCATTCAAATAACTCAAAATCTGAAGTTTCCCACTGACTAGCAATGAAGTAAAAACAAAGGTTGCCATAGCCTTTTTTTTAAAAAAAAACACCACCAACATGATTCATTGTATGGGTTGGGTTTTCTTCTTTAAAACACTATACAAAATTCACAAATTGTGGCATGGCCTTAAAGCCATGCTTAGAAAAACTTAGCAAGTTGCTAGCATGTTGTGCAAGCTTATGGCTGAGCTGTAATGGTAAGAAATGCCATTAACAACAGCTGGTGAGAGCAAATGATCATTTGGGACTTGAGCACACAGAGACAGGCGGACCTTACCTGGCATAATTGGGAAAGAAATATTTAACTCTGAACACAAGCTCTGGAGTTTAAGTATCTCTTTCTTCCCACCACCTTTGTCACATGTCTGTCATTAAAAAAATGGTCCTCACATACCAAAGAAGGGGAGATTATTTGAATGAAAAATCTTTTTACTCTCTCTTCTCACAACTGCCATTTTCAACATAGCTTGAAAAGAGTGCTTCTAATGTGATGGGCATTCGGTGGTTTTGTTTGCACAGCCATGGTGTTTTTTTTAACAAATCATGAGTTTTCCCACAGATGATCAAACAAAAGCATGGTTTGTTTCTTCAAAGTTTGGTAAGTCATGCAGCTGCTCTTGCCTCATGCATTTGTGCAGAGGGTGGTCGAACAAACAAAACCATGGCTAAAGACTGGTGCCAGATTTGCACATTACACCAAGGCATAGTTAAAACAAACCGAGGTTTGTAAGCAAATCGTAAGCCATGGCTTCAAATCATAGTTTGCTGTTAGTAAATAAGCCATAGCTATGCCACCGGGCACAGTTCAGATGATCAAACAAGCCATGGTTTATTAGTATTATGTGAGAACCAGGTCAATGAAATATTGAGGAGATGGCTGGAGTAACAGCATACAGTGGTACCTCGCAAGACGAATGCCTCGCAAGACAAAAAACTCGCTAGATGAAAGGTTTTTCCGTTTTCGATTTGCCTCGCAAGACGAATTTCTCTATGGGCTTGTTTCGCAAGACGAAAACGTCTCGCGACTTTGTTTCCTTTGTCTAAAAACAAAGACATGTTTTGTTTATAAAGTTAATTTATTTTCCCTTCAATTTTTGAACTGCTCTTTACAGTATGTGTGACTTTAAAGAGCAGTTAATAAACTGTTGTTGTACCAAATTTGGCTTTGTTTGGACTTTTTTTGACCATAGGAACGCATTAATTGATTTTCAATGCATTCCTATGGGATTTCGTGATTCGCAAGACGAAAAATTCGCTAGATGACAAAACTTGCGGAACGAATTAATTTCGTCTTGCGGGGCACCACTGTAGTTCCACTAGTGGTCATCTGCTTAGAATTGCCATAGACACTTGTATTCTCTCACAGATTGCAGAGATAGGCTTTATCCATAAAGGATAGCTTAGAGCCTAACTACGCTTAACTTTCCTGTGATTTCCTGTGATGTAACTGTGATTCCCTCCCCCACCCCACCCCTGAGAATTATAATAATTACAAGCTTGAAGGTAGTGATAGTTAAAGGGTGGAAATGAAGTGTGAAATCTCTATGAAATACAGATTCCTAAACATGCAAAAATATTTCTTTCCCATAATTGTGCTAATTTGGAACAATGCCTCATATTTGTGATAGTGTTAATTTGGCACAGTTAATAGAAAAGGTACAAATGGAGAGTAGGCATAAAGTTACACACAGACAAAAAATAAATCAGAAAGATCACTTTGTTCTGAACTTTTTCATCAAAGTATGGAGTCCTTTTTAATTACCTCACTTTTTGTTAACAGGCTGAACAATTATCCTGCATGTATTTGTGAAGTTCTGTCTATTACAATTAACTTATGTTGAAGAACACTTATATATGATGTTTTACTTTTTGTCCCTCTCAAACATTGCATCTTCTACCATGTACCATTTTTCTAACAGTCAAACCATTTTCTTCTAGTTATGAGGGAGGACTCTGGCAGATTTCTTCCAAACCTTGCTACAGCATTTCCAAGTGAAACTGCTTGCTTTGCAGCAGGGGAATTTATTGCCATTTCCCCAAAACTGAATTAAGCTTTCTTTGTGACAGCAGAAGAGTGTGAAATGACCATAACCAAGCCATTAACTCCATGCTTGTAAATAGATGTCACTAGAAGTTTGTACTTGTTTGAGTTTCTTTTTAACTACATGTAAGTAATAAGCAACAATAACATGAAATTTCTTATAAATAAATATGCCAGTACTTAACAGAAATACAGAAAAAATTCAATTTAGCATTACTGTAAAGAACGGTGTCTAAGTAGGATATCTGAAGAGATGCCATCTTTTTTTCCTAGTCCAGGTTATATGATGGAATCTAGCTTTGAAAACAAGATAAACGACTCAGCCTCCCTGCATCTTATCCCTCCCCTATAGCATCCTTGCACCTGCAAGAGTCCCTTGAGGCTCTTTCAACTGCCCCAGAGGTCAGCTGTAGATTCTACATCAAATCCAAAACTTTGATGGGACAGCTGAAAAGAGCTCTGTGCTCAAGAATTTCACCCAACAGTTTCTACCAAGAAATCTACAGTGCAGTCATATATATTTACTCAGAAATGAGCCCCATTGAGTTCAATGGTTATTGGAACATGGCTTACTTGCATTGTTGATGGTATCAACATGTGGAGATGAGCCTTTGGCTGCCTTGCTGACAAATCGTGTTGGTTTTTGAGGCACAGAGTAGAAAAAAAGAGAATGGGGGAGGCTTGACATGAATCTGTAATGAATGCATACATTCCACTGTTTATTTTTGCATGCTGAAGCTGTGAGAGAAGGGTACGGCTCACATTTCAATCCTACTCTCTTGTCAGGTCCCTGGGTATATTTTTCTACCCGTCAGCGTATCTGCAAAAACAGAAGAAATTTTGAGAATAGAAAAACTTTGGTATCAATTGAGGGCTCAGAAGCTGCAATGCAAACAGACTTGGTTCCAGAATTGCCACACAAGAAAAACCCAATTTCCAGGAGGAAAAGATCTGAAAATTAATGTGGCCCTAATGTTAAAGGATCACAAGTATAAATTTGCCACCACGGTCTGGATTCTGGAGCAATAAAAGCAGATGCAATAACAGAATACTGCATTTGGAAAGCACTTCATTTAAGGTGCATCCTATGTATGCTGTTGCAATTGTTTGCAACTTCCTGTAAGGCAGATCAGTATTGTTCTCCTCATATTGCAGCAGAAAGACAATTCTCATTTTCTGGCCACTCTTTAAAAGGGCAGACTTTGCACCATGTCCCATGTCCTCTTACCCTTAAAATCTTGCTGAGTACTTTGCGGTACTAACAAGAAGCATTATTGTACTGTTTGTTTGCTTGCTTGTTTCATAATATTTATACACCACTTGGTTGTGTTGTTGTTGCTTTTTTAAAAAAACAACCTCAATGCAGTTTATTTAAAAAACTCTTTAATATTAACAACAATAATTTAAGACTTTTGAAAAGTTAACATAACAATAGTCCAAAAGCAAATGAAAACTTGCACCAGTTTTCTAAACGTCATATTCTGAGTACAGTGGTGCCTCGCAAGACAAAATTAATTCGTTCCGTGAATTTTTTCATCTAGTGAATTTTTCGTCTTGCGAAGCACGGTTTCCCATAGGAATGCATTGAAAATCAATTAATGCGTTCCTATGGTCAAAAAAAGTCCAAACAAAGCCAAATTTGGTACAACAAGAGTTTATTAAGTGCTCTTATAGTCACACATACTGTAAAGAGCATTTCAAAATTCAAACCCAGAATTTTTTTAAAAAAGCAGCAGAGTGGCCCAATGGTCACAGAAAATCATAAAAATGCAGAAAAAAACCACAAGCTTCCAGATTCTTGCAAACCCCTCCCCAACTGTTCCCCCAGCCACCCAGCACACAGAAATTCAAATCCAGATTTTTTTTAAAAAAACAGCAGAGTGGCCCAATGGTCACAGAAAATCATAAAAATGCAGAAAAAAAACACACAAGCTTCCAGATTCTTGCAAACCCCTTCCCAACACCAAGTCCTTGAATTCCAAACACCCCAACCCAAAATCCAAAACCCCCCAAAAAAGTTTTAAAAGCTTAACTTACCAAATGGCTGCAAAGGAAGTTTTGGAAAAGCTTCAAAAATCACCAAAGTCTTTAAAAACCTCAAAAAAGGCTACTATGTACACTGCGTTCTATGAGTTGCTCCTCGAAGTCAAGTCGCAACTGTATTAACGATGTTAAGAAAAAGGAAACAAACTTGCAAGACGTTTTCGTCTTGCGAAGCAAGCCCATAGGGAAATTCGTCTTGCGAAGCAGCTCAAAAACGGAAAACCCTTTCGTCTAGCGAGTTTTCCGTCTTGCGAGGCATTCGTCTTGCGGGGCACCATTGTACAACAGTTCAACTTCTTCAGCTCAGGGAAATGGGATTCTAGTGCACTGAGGCTTCTGGGGATGTGGGCTTTCCCAAGGTTGCTTCTAAGGGGATTCCTCTCCCATTCCAGCACCTCCTCAGAGTTCCTGGCCTTATCCCTTGGGACCACAACACCAACATACTCCACACAGAACTTATCCCTTCTGACCATCTTGTCTCTATGCAGGGGATGTTACAAGACAGAATCCACCATTATCTTTTAGATCCCTGATTATTGGAGCCACTTCAGCTTGGGATGCTTCCGCCTACCAAAATGGTGTGTGTGTGTGTGTGTAGAGAACCGGAACTTTTGGAAGTGATTTCATCTTGCAGGATACCACATAACAACTGTGAAACAACTATAGATTCCCTACGCAATGAAATCATCTTCTAGAGCAGGGGTCAGAAATCTAAGGCCCATGGGCCACAAGCAGTCCATGGGGGTTGTTTAACCGGCCCACAAGCCGCCCCCGAACCAAGACACCCGCTCGGTGAGTCCCCATCTGCTGCGCTAAACCAGTGAAGCACAGAACGGGGACTCACTTCCGCAGCACCAAAAATTGTGTCTGTGCAGACGCAGATGCCGAAAATTGTGGGCGCGTGTGTGATCTGGCCTACAAAGGGGTCATCTCCTTCCAGCCGTCCCACTGTGAACACCCATTGGGCTCTGCTCCGATGTAAATCAGCGACCTGGGCTTCAAAGCCAGGGCACACTATATCAGCAGAGCAAACTACACACACAGAATAGGCGTGAGGCTTGTGGAAGCATACTACAACTATGGATTTATTATTCATAAATCAGGACAAAGAAACATGTTATATTTCTCTTTTTCTTCTTGTCAAGAGAGAGAAAAGCAATAGCTATACACACAATGGAAGTTCCCAGCAGACTGTGCTGGTATGTAAACAGACATGTGACATGTAACAATCCCATGTCTGCTCCTTAAGGTGGAATGGAAATTCTCAACACTCCGCTGGAGTGAACCGGCCCAGGCGAAGTAAACCTTGCCGACCCCTGTTCTAGAGTGCCCCTACAGTTGCTACCAAGCTGAGCTGGATGCAAACCATCAATCCGAGCACAAAGGCTAAATATATGAGCCATTCTGTTTCCCCAAATAATAGCTAATTTCCAAAGAAGTCTTACTTAGTGAACTCAGTTCTTAGCCTAGGAAAGATCTGAGAGAGGGAAAACTTGTAATGGGCATATTGGCACACATCTATTGCTTCTGCTGTAATCAAGCCAATTTCAATAAATAATTGTTGAGGTTTGTTTTAGACAAATCACTCAATGGGACATTTTTTTTGTTATTTTTTAGAATTTGCCATGATTAAAGAAATGAAGACTGGAAACAGACGGTTTCGGCAAAAGCCAGTCATGCTTTCAGAGTAAAAGGAAAGGAACAATGCAAGAGCCAACTGCACACCTACATAAATACTCCCATGACAAACCATCCTTGAAATATTTCACCTACTGTTTATTCTAGGGCAGTGAAAAGCGACAAAACAATTAATTTGCCCTGAAGTCTTTCGGCATCCAAAGATATTATTTTGCTGGCAACTTTTAAAAAATATATATGAGCCGCAAGGGTCACATGAAACTACGTTGCTGCGGAACGTTAATTTCCATGCATTTAAACAAAGTAATGTCAAAATCAGGATAATTGAAAGTGTGCCCATTTTTGCAAGTTGCTTCCCAGCATGTTCCCTTTGCAACAGCTGCTGGGTGAGCTGAAATAAAATAATAGTGTTGGGTCAGGTGGCATTAGTATATTCATGACACACCCAGAAGCTTCATATAGATGTTTTATGATTGCACAAAATGCTCAGTAAAGGTGGAGGCATATCCTCCATGCCTCATTGGTACTCATTTTTACCCCATTGGTCAGGAAACACAGAATCCATTCCAGGGCAAGTCCCTTAATACCTATTAGGTCCTACATACAATCTATTGGAATCAGCTGCTCAGTGGTTACATCAAGCGTCTTTGAAGTTCTGCACCAAGCAGAATACTGCACCTAGCAGAATATCTGAATACCACCCCCATTATTCAGCCAGGACACTGAGGTCCAGCGCCGAGGGTCTTGTGGCAGTTCCCTCCCTGCGAGAAGTGAGGTTACAGGGAACCAGGCAGAGGGCCTTCTCGGTAGTGGCGCCTGCGCTGTGGAACGCCCTCCCATCAGATGTCAAGGAAATAAATAACTATCTGACTTTTAGAAGACATCTGAAGGCAGCCCTATTTAGGGAAGTTTTTAAATGTCTGATGTTTTATCGTGTTTTGAATATTCTGTTGGGAGCCACCCAGAGTGGTTGAGGAAACCCAGCTAGATGGCCGGGGTATGTATGTATGTATGTATGTATGTATGTATGTATAAATAAAATTGTTTCATCATCATCATCATCATTAGACTTCCTTCCAACACTGATCAGCTGATTGATGCTGACAAGAAGACTTTGGAGGTCTTTAAGCAGAGGCTTGACAACCATATGTCAGGAGTGCTCTGATGGTGTTTCCTGCTTGGCAGGGGGTTGGACTCGATGGCCCTTGTGGTCTCTTCCAACTCTATGATTCTATGATTCTATGATTCTAAGCCCTGTTTGCAAAGGAAGAATTAGAAAGTCACCTTAGGCTTCCAATTGTTCCTTCATAGCTATCTTCATACCTGCTCCACAGCTGATGTCACACGTGACATCAAGTATAGGCCATGTGGGTGTACTTTGTGGGCAAAAGCCTTGAAGGTCAAACTGAGACCTGTGCTCTGCTTAATTAGGCTCACGGGTCGGTGAACACCACAAGAAGATTGGGTACCAGGATCTAGGATGCTGACTACCCATTCCAATAAGCCACAAGAAGATGCATGGTCTGTAATAAACAGGGACCGTGTTCGAGAGCAGAAATCAAGGATCAGAAGGAGACAGAGGAAGGGGCATGGAAAGAGACAACTAATTTTTTAGGGCTCTTTGGAAAAGCACCTACTTGGCATGCAACCAGTCCCAGGTTCAATCCTCATCATTTGCAGGTTGGTTTTGAACCCTGGGGAATTGCTGCTGCACTAGATGAATGAGTGGACTGATGCAGTGTAGTCTGTTCCAATGCAGTCTGTTCCAATGAAAATAAGCATACAGTATATAAATGAAGATGACATTAAGGAACTTAAGAAAACAGTTTTAAAATTAAAAGTAAAAGTAAAAACAAACAAACCACAAACATAAGTTGAATCAATTCAGACACTCTAAATATGAGATGGAAAACTGACAGTTAAGTCCAGTCAAATTTGACTATGGGGTGCGATGCTCATCTCTGCTTTCAGGCCAAGGGAGCTGGAATTTGTCTGCAGTCAGCTTTCCAGGTCATGGGGCCAGCATGAAATAACCACTTCTGGTGCACAGAACACTGTGATGAGTGCCAGAGCACATGGAAACTTGGTTTACCTTCCTGCTGCAGTGGTACCTATTTATCTACTCACCCTGGTATGCTTTCAAACTGCTAGGTTGGCAGGAGATGGGACAGAGCAACGGGAGCTCACCCCGTCATGTGATTCGAACTGCTAAACCTCTGATCAGCAAGCCCAAGAGGCTCAGTGGTTTGGACCACAGCGCCCCCTGAGTCCCTCTTGTCTACATATAAAACCACCTCCATAGTGAAGCATTTCCATTGGCCTCTGGTTGCCAGTCAGCACGTTTGACTGGTCCTGAAAGTAGATTTTGCAATATCAGCTTATGATTGGCCATACCTATTGCTGTAATTAGACAGTGCTCCAGACCATAGTGTCATGCTAGGGTTGGAGATATGTAACCCCATGGCAAAATATTTAGAAGCAGACAGGTATCAGCTCGAAGCACCTACAACACCCATTAAATTGAGACCTCTTCTTTCAGTAAGCTATGATATACTGTAGATTGACCACACACTCACTAGCATACTATGTTGGAAAGGAAATCACAAATTTCCTCTTAATGACATCATGATTTGGCAGGAGCTAGGGCAGAGCAATGAGAGCTCACCCCATCGTGCAGATTGGAACTGCCAACTTTATGATTGGCAAGCCCAAAAGGCTTGGTGGTTTAGACCACAGAGCTACCCACACTGAGACCACATTCATGTCACACATTTAAAGCACTATGATACTACTTTCAACAGCCATAGCTTCCCCAAATAATTCTGGGAGCAGTGGTTCATGTAGGGTGTTCAGAGTTGTTAGGGGGCCTCTTTTCCCCTCTCAGAGCTAGTTTCCAGCATGGTTTAACAGTCAATGCCTCTTCACAGGGACCTCTTGAGAATTGTAGCTCTGTGAGGGGAAACCTCCTTACAACTCTCAGCACCCTTAACAAACTACAGCTCCGAGAATTATTTGGAGCAAGCCATGACAGGGCCAGTTCCACTTGGAGGTTCTGCTTCAGATGGCTGATGGAAATCATCTCCTCCCTTTCCCTATCACAGGCTCAAAGAATTACAACTAGCTATTAAACAGTGACATTGCTGCAATGTGTATGAAAGAGCGCTACAGAGGCAAAAAAAAGATGCTATGATGTATTACCACTTCCTTCAAGCAGTTGCAGAATGATTAAGGGTTGCCCTCAGTTATGTGGTTAACTTCTGAACATCTCCAGATGCGATGTTCATGGAAAATATTAAGTGCTGACATGCCCCAATTCAGATTGCAGTGAGTTATGTGTCTGTAAAGGAAGTGTGAGATTAATTGCAATTATGATGAAGATGAAGAAGGTGAACATATATTGTGCATAGTTTTGTCTGTGAGAAGGATAAATTTATTATGAGGAAGTAGTTATCTTGGTTGCTCATTTACCCTTGTTGTCCTCAGTAGAGTGGTACCTCGGGTTACAAACGCTTCGGGTTACAAACGCTTCGGGTTACAGACTCCGCTAACCCAGTAGTAGTGCCTCGGGTTAAGAACTTTACCTCAGGATAAGAACAGAAATTGTGCGGCGGCGGTGCGGTGGCAGCAGGAGGCCCCATTAACTAAAGTGGTGCCTCAGGTTAAGAACTGTTTCAGGTTAAGAACGGACCTCTGGAACGAATTAAGTTCTTAACCAGGGGTACCACTGTACTACAAACCTTGTACCAGAATACTACATGGTAACACCTCTCTCTCTTAACTTAATTGCCTCATCAAAAGTAAACCTGTGATTTCTATCAAGACTTTGGGTTAATCTCAGGGATCCACATATTCAAACTGGCCTTATTTGTGGTCGCTCTTGACCTCTCATCTCCCTGACAAAATGTGAGACAAAATGCTTTTTTGAAACTGCATCCCTCTGAGAAAGTTGTTTTCACGATGCCCCAGAGTAAAACACATGAAAGTTCTTTGCTCCTGAAGATGGTCACCATATCATATAATTGCTCCGTTCAAATGCCTGACTCCCTTCTTTCTTTGAAAGTGAGTGAACACTTTGTCAGTCTCAAGTTATTCTTTCACTAGAGACGGCAAAGAAATTTGATTCAGTTTCCATTGAAAGGCAAACCCATCTAATTCACACTTTCTGAAAAAACGTGCAAACTGAAACACAGCCATTCTTCACAATTCATGCTTCTCTGCATTTTGCAATACATAGGTACAAAAATGCATACATTAAAGTATGCGTATATTCATGGCTACAACACACAAAAATGCATGTAAAATGTGTGTATTAAAACAAATACACACAAAAATGTTGATAAATTTTCATGAGGAATTAAAAAAATCGAAATTGCAAAACCATGTGGAAAGAGAGAGAACTGAACTTAAAATTGGAAAAATGAGAAACTGAGATTTGCATATTTGTCCATCCCTTTCTCTCACTTTGCAGTGAGATCTGCAGAGCGATCAGAACCCCATTCTCTTCTCCCAAGCACAGGGTGAAGTGAGTGGTTAAACTATATGCTGCAATTTAAAGGCATCTGAATCCTGGGGGTGGGATTCTTACCTCATTCTCCTGTCTGCAAAGTCCAGCAGAAAGTGAGAGAATTGGTTGACATCTGCCCCAAGCCCATTTGTACACTGGACACAGGGCTTGGAGGAGGGGAGGGGGCCTCCTCCTTCCCTCTACATATGTATTTGTGAAATTAAAGTACAAATAATTGGTGGGTGCATTTGTAAATATCATACTGGGATTTGGTTGGTGCTGGTCGGGAAGAAATTCATTTGGAGCACCCCCTTTGCTGATCTGTTTGGGATATAGCTATTTGAATAAATAAATGTGGCCCAGTTAACCCAACCCTTTGTGTCTTGCTTCTTTATTTCTCTGTGCGGCCGCAAATCACATACTGATGTGGTAATATAGCAAATGGAACCTAAAACTGGAGGTCGAGAAACTGAAAGCAATGGATTCGTCTACCCTTAGTGCATTGTGACTTTATGCGATCAGGATTCTGGTGTGACCAGAGGAGCCTGATTTTTAGGAAAATAATTATCATGTATTGAAAGATGGAAACAGAGGGAGCCTGGTAAATCTGCATCAGAAGGGAGTTCTACAACTGTGGCATGCAGTGGCGTAGCGTGGGTTGTCAGCGCCCGGGGCAAGGCAAGTAATTTGCGCCCTCTAACCCGTGGATTTGCGCCCCCTAACCCTAACCCCCAGATGTTGCGCCCGGTGCAACTGGCCCCCTCTGCACCCCCCACGCTACACCACTGGTGGCATGACTACCAAGAAGACCCTAACATCTTGTACTCATCCACCAGATATTATACATGGACTGGATTGAGACTTGTTCCTCTTGCTTCCTTTTTCTTTTCTCCCTGCTGCTCCACTTTCCACCTTATCAGACCAAGTCGTGCACTGTAAATAAGAGAGTTAGGACTGCAGTCAGGGACAGAAGTTTTTACAGACAGAATTAAGGGAAACAGCTACTAGGAAGTGACTCAGTATGGAGACAGAGAGCGTTAGGAGTTGAATGCAAGTTAGTTTAAATGAACTTCTTTCTTTTCTATTACTTCTGCTCAGTGATGAATTTAATTAACCCTACCTGAAACATGAAAGAATCCAAACTTCCCCCAAAGCAGAGATGGATTTAGTGCAATGCAACCGGTTCCTCCACACTGGGTGCCAAGCCTAGGGGGTGCCGCAGGGCACCAAAACTATGATGTAGTGAATTGAGCAGAATGGAAGGCAGTAGGCAGGGGGCGCTGAATTTGAGCCTCACATAGGGCGCCACTGAAATCTGAAAGACCAAGGTGTGCCACCACCGAAAGAAAGCAGGATTAATACAGTGGTACCTTGGGTTACAGACACTTCAGGTTACAGACGCTTTAGGTTACAGACTCCGCTAACCCAGAAATAGTACCTCGGGTTAAGAACTTTGCTTCAGGATGAGAACAGAAAGTGCACGGCAGTGGCGCAGCAGCAGTGGGAGGCCCCATTAGCTAAAGTGGTGCTTAAGGTTAAGAACAGTTTCAGGTTAAGAATGGACCTCCGGAACGAATTAAGTTCTTAACCCGAGATACCACTGTAATACTGAATGAGCACTTCCCTGCTTGAGAATAATTTCCGACTCTGGTGTTCAACTCGCGATGAACGCTTTTTTAAAAAACAAAAAGCTGCCCTGTTCGTTGCCTTTGTTGTTCATCCTGAAACAAACACAGAGCCCTACTTATTCGTCTTGCCTACACATTTATTGCTTCTCTCGACTGCTCCCCTCTTTCCTTTTCCGTTTGGTGACATAGATTCTTTTGCGTGATGTTGCTCGTGCGTGAAGTTTAGAATTCCATCAAAGGGCCTCTAGGTTCTGCAGTAGCAGATCTCAGAAAGTGTCTTCGCATGAGCTTTGTGAAGAATAAGGGGAGGAGGGTGTTTTGGTTTTTTTAACCTTGGGTACTTAACTTTTGTGTCTTGAACAAAGAGCCCTTTAATGTTTCTTCCCCCTCTTGCATGTTTGTTTAGTTCTGCCGGCATTTGCTCTTTCTCCCATTCCGTGCCCACTTCAAAGCCAGGCCTTTGCCATAATCTTTCCTTTTAGCGAGATTACTACTGTTCATGCAACTCAATGTGCCTGTATTGTTTTGATTAACATAGGAGGCGGCATCTTCTGTCACACCAGAGGAATTTGTATTATACCCATGTCTTATTTCAGGGCTTCAGTACGACACAAACCAAATACATGGAAAACTGAAAGGGGGGGGGAGAGAAGATTCTATTCAATATACCTACAGATCTTCTTCCAAATGTCATTTAATGTGTGGGTTGTAATAGGGCTGCCCCTCCAACTTCTACTATTCATAGCCTTTTCTTTAGGCTGTTTCATATCGGCAAATCATCATCATTCTTCCTTATCTACAATAGAAAAAAATGAAAAATAGAAAAAAAATTCTCCATACCTCCAGGAAACATTTGTAGCTTACCCTAGCTACAATTCTTTTCATATTGCTTGCATTGTTGTTTTGCTGTTGTTGATGCTTCCAGAAACACACAGTATCTATTCATTTATCTTTTTTATCTTTATATTTTTATCCTTCATCTAAAGCATTCCAACATGGTGTACAAAGGTGGTGGTGGTGGAAACTATTCATGCAACATATAAATACAATATCAAAAATCAAGAAAAAAGCAGAACAATCTGCAGCTGAAACAGGAAGCAAACTAAAAAGATTAAAGAGTAGAGCAGGGCTGAGGAACCTGTGATCCTCCAGATGTTTTCAAGCACCAATTCTTATCAGCCACAACAACCCTCTGGTCAATGATCAGGACTGATGGGAGTTGTAGTCCAGCAACATGCAGAGGTCCACAGGTTTCCCAGCCCTGAACTAGAGGAAACTTCTTCCCAATTACAACTCTCATGCTCAATAGTGACACCTATAAGTAGAATCAAGCACTACACGCCTATGAAGTCCATAGAATCATAGAGCTGGAGGGCCATCTAGTTCAAACTGATGTTTGATGCTGGAAATCCAGTACTAGAGTGTCCCCAACCGACTCTGCTTAAAGAACTCCAACAAGGGAGAGTCCACCACTCATCTAGGTCATTGTTTCCCACTGTTGTTGTTGTTTTTTAAAAAAACCCATGATTCCCCCAGTTTGGGTGCTATGATGAACTGGGGTTTGTTAAAAGTCAGAATCAAAAGTGTCTGATCTCATCCTCTGATGTGTATGGGGCAGGGGAAGAATGGAAGCCTTAGACCTGCCATAGCTCATTCTCATAACCAGAAACCATGAATGAATCAGGCTACTGAATTCTACTCATACATTTGGCATTACATGTGTCAAGCACAGCGGTGCAGTTTTAGCACAACTGGAAATCAGCACAGATGGACTGAAGTCTAATGCTGCCACACATTGATAGGATCAGAAATTTACATCAGAAATTGATAGGATCAGAAAATTACATCATAGCATCATGGACACTACTTTCAGAGAACAATTTCAGAAGTTATAAGCCATTCATATTTCTAAAAGCTCATTTGAAAATCCAAATTTCTTCCTCGGTGCAAGATACTTAGGATAAGTTACAAAACTTTATTATTCAGTGGTGAGTTTTGGGTGGCCATTTTCTGTTTTGATGATAGGCCAGGAAGAACCTCTGGCACATATTGGTGACGTGGTTTTGCCATATGCATATTGCCATTGGAATGGCTTTTCATGACAGTTCTGGAGGCATTATATAAATACCAAGGGAAATGCTCATAAATGGGGGGAAAGTCATCATTAAGTTCCCAGTCGATCAGTTTTCTAATTAGAATAGCCTGCAAACAGTTAATTAATGATACCCTTATTTGAAAACTATAACATTTCAGATCACTGTGATGAATGTTTTTCTGATTTTCCTTTTAAGAAACAGAGTTCTGCCTCTGAGGATACTGCATGAAAGGTAAATAAGACCTCTTCTGAAATCACTCACTATGCCAAATTAATTTTAATACTAATATGCCTGGCCTTTGCTAGTTTAACAGATTAATAATGTTGCGAGGGGGAGAGTTTCTTTCACCATTTGAAAAAATGGGGAGGAAAATGAACAAAAGATCGTCTGGAATTGGTGTGTGCACTTTAAAGCTGTGTGTCTTGATTCCTTCATTCCATAAAATTTCAAATGCAGTGCCTCCCCAGATGTTAAGCTTTGTAATTCATGGCAGTGATTCAAAAGGAATATGAGCTGCTATTCTGCCACTGAGTAACATGTATTTATTGGTCTTCTTGGCTTTCATATTAATTCAAAAGAACCTCTCTCCCTCTGTGTGAAGTCACAGTAGATCTACCTGCGTCGATGGCCAGTCTCTTTCCTCTCCCCACTTGTGAAATAAAAAAAAAATTCAGAAAATCCTAGAGCAAAAAACCAGAAAACCTAGATCTGAACATAAACAGCGGAGGCTCCTTGAAGTCATAGAAAAGATGCTGAAACGGATGGCTTCTTCCATTCTCATCCAGACAGTGGAATTGCAAAATCAGTAGAAAAGGTGAAAAATGCCATTTACTTACTGTAGCAGCAGGAAATCGAGGGAAGAAAATAAACAGGGTTTGGATTCTCGGGCCTTTTAACCTGCTAGTCAGGCAGCTTTTCTATAGTTTCAGATCTGTGCACGCCAGTGTGCTGGTAAGCAGCAGAGGGGAGGCAGAGGGACTGAAAGCATGCGAGATCGGTGGAACTCCCACCACTATAAGCACAGCTGTACAAACACAGGGAAGGTCTTTGTTAAAGTCGGGTGGGCAACGGAGGCTGAAGCTATTGAGCCTATCTGACCTATTAAACCCCTTGCAAAAGCCGTACCTGAGCAAAAGCCAGGAGTTATGCGCAAATGTTTTAAGCTCAGCCAATGCCCCATACGTTTCCTCCTCTTACAAAAAGAGAGAGAGAGAGAAATTAAAAGGAAAAGGAGAAAGGGAGAGGGTGTCTTATTAGCCAGATAATTTCTGAAGTTAATATATGTAGGTGCTTGCAATGACTCAGTGGCGAAGGCTTGATTACCTGCCAGTGGAAGGGGAGGAGAAGGGGAGAGGAACTAATAACTCAGTGAGTCCTTCAAATGAATTTTGGAGGTTTTAAAGGCTACACCATAAATTAAACGGACTGGGGAGGGCAGAGCTGGATTAACAATTATGGTACTTGGTAGGGATCCAGCAATATGAGGCATGGCAGGTGAAAGCAGCTCTGTGCAAAAGGGCAGATGCATATCGTAGATGGTGAGTAAGTTAATTTCTACGAAGGCAGTCCTGGGACACCTCAAGCCTGCCTTAAAACCAGTGATCTTTGCCATGGTTGCTTGTGCTCACTGTAAGAATGGGAGAGGATTTCAGTTTGCATTGAAAAGTGAACCGATGCGATTTGCACTTTCTGAAACAAACCGAGATGCAGTCATCTCTCAGTTTTGCACATCTCTGAATTTTGCAAGGCAGTCCTCTAAATGAGCATAAAAATACTTATGCTAGGGTAAAGTGTGCATATAAACACATACATAATGTACAAAACCCAAATTATTTTAGGGGACATTGCAAAAAAAAAGTGTATATTAGGCAAAATCACACACAAAAATGTGTGTATTAGGAGAAATTCTTAATCAAACGCTGACGAATTTTCACGAGGACTTGTCAGAGGGAAGCATTGCACACTGATGTGGAAAGGTGGAACACTGAACTTAAGATTGTAAAATTGAGAGAACATGAAATTGACATATTCCGTCCTTCCTAATTCACTGATTTGTTTTGTACCATATACAAAGGCAGCACTTGTTTCTGGGGACTGAAGGCAACTTACCTTTCTTTTCTCATCTACATTTTCTAGCACTTATTTATTGGAACACAGAAAAGATTCAACTCCCAACTCAGCAGTGAAGCTCATGCAATCACGGACTCTCAGCCGAACCCACCTCCCAGGCCTGGAAGGAGAAAAACATGCAGGATGCCTTGAGCTCCCTGGAGGAAAGGTGGAATATAACTGTCACCATCAAAGCTGCTTATGGTCAAAATAAAACAGTACATACCCTGGAGAGCCGCAGCCAGTCAGTGTAGGTTATACTGAGTTAGATGGACAAATGGTCTGATTCAGTATAAGACTGTTTCCTGTGTTGCTGTGTTCTGCAGATGAAGACTCAATTTGTGTGATGTATCCATGGTTTAAAAGGAGTGCGGGCAGAGAATTTTCCTGAATAGGAACTCTATTTTAGTGGGTGTTCTTGTGGAGACCCTGGTTGTGCATGCTTAGTGGGGCCATTCTTTTTTCGTGGCTGGTTTGAGTTCTGCACACCTTGTGAGTTGAGCTGCAGGCCAGTTTCCCAACAGACAACTCAGAGGGCAAGAGGGATATTCTAATAGTCTCTTGGAAGAGTGCTACTAAATATGCTGAATGTCAGGAACTGGGCAGAGGAGAAATGGTGGAGACCGCCTCCCCATCCTGACCCTTCCTGGGAGGAAGAAGAGGAAGACAGTATAGAATTACAACAGGGGTTTGAGGGAGGTGGCAGCTCAGAGGCAGATGAGGGGGGAAGTTGGGAAATCATAGGAGAGCTGGGACAACACCAAGCTGACATGTTGTCATTAGAAAGCATTCCAGACCCTCCATCTCTCAGAACCTGGCAAGTCTTAAAAGTAGGGAATCAAAGAGCTCAAAGACAGAGGGCACGTAGCAGCACCCATAGAAGTGATGAATGAGGAAGTGGAAGATGCTGGGAGTGGAGATTCACTCAGGACAACACCATTATCCAAAAGGCTGGGTTCTATAGCCTCTCTCTGTAAAGACTGAAATAAAAAAGGAAGGTAAGAAACTTTTCCTTGTTTTTATACTTTCTTGGGCAAACCAGCCGGCAGCTGCTGACAGCATCCTGACACACTGAACAGCTTGACCCAGTGAATATAAGGGCACTTCCAGAACACCTGTTTATTGAACTTTCATCCTGAATTGCCTGCAGGGAAATTAGATGGTGTTGGCTACCTAATGGGCATTTGGTCTGATTTGTTTGTGGAGAGGTTAGATGATGTCATGTCAAAGCAAGTGTTATCTCCCACTTTCCATACATTAATTTCAGTGGGTCTGCTCTAAGTACGGTTAATATTGGATGCAACCCAATGGCTGGTATTCAATTAAGTTTTACTCACAGTAGGACCATCTCACTTAATGTACCTTAGTCATACTCCTTAATTTGAATGGATCTGCTCTTTGGAGAACTTAAATACCACAAGATGTCTCTAACCCAAAATTTGCATAGGGTGCTCTACCGATAACGAACCTTAAAATAGTAAACATAACAAAATGATCAAAGATAGATTAAATCACCAGATTTTAAAAACATGATGTGGCCCAATGAAAATCACCTCCCTCCAAAAAAACTAAAAAATCACCCTGGAAGCGAAGTTGCCACTGGAACCTTCCGATCTTGTAACAACACTTTCAGACCTTAAAATGAACATGTGGAGGTGGGGCACACTCAATCATGGGGGCCCCCCATGTTCAAATAATGTCTGAAAGCAAGAGGGGTGAATTGAAAAGAGCCCAATAATTATGGAGCTCCATTAGGAAACCCATTAGCACCAGAACTACAGATTTTCCACATAAACTTAAATATCTTTTGTTTACAAAGGCTTTCATTGAGGAGGACAACGTTGGTTTTGAATGAACTGCTTTTTTTAAAGGCCAGTTTTAAGGCCTTTGATTTAGGGGTGTTTTTAAGTTGTTGGTTATTTTACTATATACTTTTTTAAAAAAGCTTTAACCTAGAACAGTTACAGTTGTTGGAAGGAGATCCTTGCAGCAGCTGATGTGGAATGTTCCTGCAGGAGACTACTAGTTTTCCATTGTACTCTAGCATTGTGGAAAGGCATCTTCATTAGTCACAGGGGAAGTATCAGAAAGGCTCAGCTGAGTGTCCTGAAAGAGCATCCTTTGAACATCAGCTATTCTGGAGATCGCAGAGCTGCCATCAGAATCCCCTTCAAAAAAGAACTTTCTCAGATTCCTCCCCTCCCCTACTTTCCACCTCTTTCCCAAACATTTCTGAACTCTGTGTGACCTCTTTTAAAACCGAATCCCAGCACCTCCAAACACACGGTGGAGTTATAGCTTAGAAAGCAGAGCAACACGGTAAAAAACAATAGAAGTGAAACAAAGTAATGGGACATGAAACATGCCGGGCTTAAAATGAAAGTCAGGTGGCTTAAGGCCCGAAGAGCACTAAAATAAAACACATGGATCGGAGCATGAAACACCAAGCGAAGCATGTCGTCTTTGTTGCCTGCGCCCTCTCTTGCACCCCGTAACAAGCCTTCCAAATACATGAGGGTAATTTCACACCTGGGATTTATGAAACAAAGTCGATGAGAGCAAAGGGAGCAACGTCACTCCCGTAAATGATCAAAACCCACCAATTACGGGGAGGTGCTAATCCCCTTCTGACCCTGCTGCTGCCGTCGCAGCTTGTGGAGAACAAGCCAGCCTAGTGGTGCTTAAAGATGATTTGTTCCAAAAGCATTTTAAGAAAGGGAGGTACCTCGTCTGAGCCAACTCCAGATCTGGTCATTGCCTGTAGCAGAGGTAGGAGTAGTTGGGGAATCTATAACAACACTGTTGCATTTCTTTCCTTTGTACAGATGTGAATCCAAAAGATGGTTAAGTCAGAATACCAAGAATATACATTCAGTGAGTAGCAGAGGTCGCTCCACAAGGCTATGCTTCATACATGCTCTGTGAGAATATTCAAGGGTTCGGAATCAGAACAAGGCTCCATTGGAAGGTATGTGAAGTTGATTCAACAGCTCTGATCAGAGCTTAAATAGATGATCTACAGATACCAGCATATGTTAAGCTTGGTGATGGCATAATTTTCTTTTGTTAGCATGTGTTACACTTATATCACACCTTTCTTTCAAGGCACTCTACATGCTTCTCCCACACACACACACACCACCCTTCTTAAACTCAATCAAGAATTTAACCTATGCCAAAACTTGTCTAGGGTGTTTGAACAATCTGTGTCATGAGTATCCAATGTGGTGCTCTCTAGATGTCATTGCACTCCAGTTCCCATCATTCCTGAACCCTTGGCCATGTTTGCTCGGCTCATAAGAGTTGATCCAGCAACATTGGCTACCATTGATCTGTTCCATTAGCTGAAGCACAATAATGTTGCTCACTTTCGTTTCCCATAATGATAGAAAGAGGTTGGCACCATTTCTAAATGCTTACCCTGTGGTCTAATGGACCAATCCATTCATAACTTTGACATGGATTTGTTTTTTAGATCTGAGTGGGGACATATCCATTCCATTTAGAAACTGAAGCCACTGGAATGCTCCATGGGAAATGTTCATGGAAATGTTTGAAGTTGCATCAATGAATATTTCACAATCCTGGTGAGAGCTTTTCATATCACCCTTCCGTAAGTTTGGATTACTTTCAATTTGACATTTTTAAAAAACCAACCCTGCTTGGGTTGATATTGTCTGTTTCAAATGAATGACAAAGCACGGCAGCTTCATTTCCTAATGACTTGACAAAAGAACAAATTTATCTCCAAGTGACTGTTCCTCATTCCACAGACATTAACAAATATTGCTTCGTCCTCGAACCAATGAACTCAAGACAGGAAGCTAGTATGTTTATAGAAATGACAAGTAAACCTCTAGAAGTGCTATAGGACAACAGAACATGAAGTGATTGTGTTAAATATATATTAACATTTTTTCCAAGGGTCAAGTTTCATAAAAGAAGCAATGTTTTTCTTGGGGAACTTTAGCTTGACTCCAAGTGTTTGAAGTTCTGCCTGAGATCTGTGTGCCTGTCTGCACTGTTAATCTCCTGTCTTCTTTGATGTTTCTGTATGGCCAGGCTACCTGAGACCATTCAGAATTCTCATAAAAAGATGAGAACCTAAAGCAGTACTTTTGATTGGAAAGGTTGGCAATATGGTGGTATAGTAAGCAGATTATCTGGATAAACAATGCTTTATTTGCACATGTGAATTCAGTTAATTCCTATGTATGTGTGTGCATTTATATATGCTGCTAGCTAATGAATAATATTTCTTAAGCATATGTTTTTACCTTCCAAGCACATCATACTGTCATTTTTTTAAAGCAAAGCAAAAGATAACAATTCATGAAATTTCTACCACAAGATATTGTGAAGGCTAATAGCACAGAGAGCCTGAAAAGAGGGATCAGAAACCTCAGACCTGGGGGCCAAAAACGGCCCTCTGGAGTCTCTCTCTCCAGCCGCACACATGCCTCCCTAGCTATACTCCTCTCCCAAGGCCACATCCCTGCTTTACACTGTCTTGGGTATCTTTGCCTGGGTGGATGTATCAAACTCTGATAACGCCTAGGAAGAGGCTATAGAGGGTGGGTGTAAAAACTAGCCTAGTACAAAGGTGAAATCTGCTTCCATTGCTCCACCCACTTTTGCTTCTAGCCAATCACTGCTGTGTGGCCCACGGAAGGTTGCTTGGAAGGGAATGTGTCCCTCAGGCTGAAAAAGGTTCCCTATCCCTGCTTTAAGAGGAGATTTCACAAATCCAAAGAGGTTAGGACTGTTCGATGGCTGTTTCTCAGGAGCACTGCATGGAATGCTTGGGTTCAGAGTGTATAGGCCTCAGTGGCTGGGAAGGAATAGCAGCAGAAGACTGTGTCCTTTTGCCTTCATGCTCAGCTAGTGAGATTCGCAGAGGCAGTTGACTGTGAAAAAGGGGGTGCTGGATTTGGTGGACTGATCCAGCAGAGTTTTTCATATCTTCCAATTTTGGAATTTCTATTGATGCTTTACAGATTTTCTTCCTCGGTGCTGAGAAATATATATTTTTAATGACTGTATAAAACAAAATATCCAGATTCATAGAGATGCAATGAAATCTGTTTTTGGATAAACTAAATCAAAGTGGTAATGGTCCCTTCTAAAGCTTCCACAGTCCGGATTATATGGACTCCCATTCAAATCAGCTGCTTTTCTGCCATAAAACTTAGTTACTCTTTGATTTTCCAGAAGAAAGTAAGATTTCTGGAACAGAATTGGCCGTTTTGTACTCTCTGAAAGCCCTAAGTACTCACTGAAAGTGGAATTAAGCTGAGAACATTAATCAGATATCACAGATAGATAATGGCTATTTTTTTCAGAAGATGGATTGTACCCATGATTCAATCTGCAGTCTTGTTCACATCCTCCCTGTGGTGGTACAGTAGATGCTAAGGTGTAATTTCCCCCTTGAGCAGTCTCCCAAAATTTATCAGTAATCACACAAGGTCAAAAAGCTCTTACACTGAAGCTTTGGTGAAAGTAACCCTGTCCTCCAGGATAGTTTTGTGAGGTTAGCTTCTCTTGCATTATGTAGTTTCAAACGGCTCATCCACATTCTTTTTTCAGTTCATAAAATGAAATTATTCTGAAATGTCTGGTTCCTGGTTCAATGCCTACTAGTGATTTTTCTATCTGGATAAATTTAGGATACGTAGTCATCTAGGGCTGAAGAACATGATGCTCCTATGCTAGATAGCATGTGTTTTGTTTGTTTTCTTGTGCCCTGGACACAGGAAATTTAAATAATTACGATATGTTTAGATTCCAGTTCCCATCAGACTCAGACAGAATGGCCAATGGTCAGGGTCAGGGATGATGGGAGTTGTAGTCCAACAACATGAAAGGCCACAGACTCATCACTTGTGCCTCCAACCTTGCCTAGAAGTTCCTTTTTCTTCTTTCAGCTTACTGCTATTTTGTAAAAGGCGATTCTGCAAAACTACTTTTGTGTGGAGATGTTTAAATAAATACTACAGAGCGACACAGTCATTTTTAGAATTTCACAAGGTATGTGGGGGGGGGGGTGAAATAAAAGTGTGCAACAACAAGATGATAGTGCTTTTTACCCAAAACCAGATAGACAGAAGTAGACGATTCCTGTGGTACCTCACATTTATGTATTACACTCTAGGCTCTGGCTCCCATCAGATGCCCTCCCAAAGATGGTTGAGTGCAATGAAAAATTTGTTTTAATTGGTTCCATGTGGAATCAATTACTGTAGATGGAGACAAATTGAGGAGGTGGTTACAGATCTGGTATTGAGAATGCTTTGGTAAGCTTTGTCAAGGAAACACAGATTAATGGCATCAGAATTAATGAGAAATAAAATCTACTTCTTTACTGATGGAATTTTGCTTGGCAGCAGTAAACTAAATATTAATTAATTTACAATGATTTAAGGAAAGCAGCCTTCAATCAATCAGTGTCCAGTACAGTTTCAATAGCTTAAAACGGTGAAATGAAGATCTGCCTTTCCTATTTCAGAATGATCTGCCATTTTTCAAAATTTGCTTGGAACTTTCAGATAAACGCTGCAGACATAACTAACGCTTCTGGCCTAATGTGGTCTGTAGCTCTGGCCTTTAGATGGTCATTGAAACAGTATGCTGCTTATGTCAGTTACACTGTTGACAGTGTACACTTCTTTTTTTAAAAACCCCCAATGTTCATCTGTAGACCCACTTCAAAAGTTGAGTATATTTCATCCCTTAGAAGCTTGACAAATCGGTGACTAATGCTTTCAGTTCTTTAGACCGCAGACTTTAGACCGCAAAGTTCTGTAGGATTCTTCCCTATAGGGTATGTATGCATCAGAAGATCCAAAACAGCTAGATAAAAGAGATGAACAATTGGAAACCCTGAGTTCATAGAAGTGCGGAAACCAGAAAGCCAATGCCTGGTTTTAACATCTGGAAAGGGCATTGCGGCAGCATTTTTCTGATGCTGACATTTGTAGAGTATACTTCACTAGCTCTGTAATCCTGTGAGTGCTGTATAAAATGTACCAATGCAAACTAATGGATGATACATGCACAATACATTTGATAGATCCCTGTCAACTGTATTTCTTCAGGGCCATTAATTGTGGGCCCAACCACAATCTGTGATCAATGCTACCAAGCAATGGTCACAGTTCTAAGTCCATATTATATTTAAAATGGCTATGTTCCTAGTCATTTCATAATTCCTAGAGAAAAACGGGTTTTTTTTGGAATATTTTTGGAGGGCACACCATTTGCAAAGTAAATAAATAGTAAGTGAGGAAAGGATTGAACCTCTTTCACTCAGCATTGCTTTGCTTTCAATTGCCTTCTGTATGGTTGCTTTTCCTTTTTAGAAAGACAAACAATTTTGAGGTTCAAGTTACATGTATCTAAGTGTAGGATTTACCCTTTCACAACCTCTGACTCTCTTCTTTTCTTCCATCTTCTAATTTTCTATGCTTATTTTATTTCTTTTTACAGTATTTATTTCCATTAATGCTTATTTTGGAGATTATTCAAAGTGGCTAACGGGAAGAACCAACATCAACAAATGCATTATTACTAAAATATAAGTATAAAAAGAATCAATATATTGATTAGCAGTCAGAATCACAAATCACAATTCCATATTTTAAGTTACATAGTTCAACAGCAAGTAATATTTCTAAACTGTGGACATAAGTAAAACAACTAAGAATCTGAAAAGCAAGTCATGTATCAATCAATCAGTCATCAATCAGTCTCCTTTATTGACATAGAAAAAGTGTATTGCATACATGGATCAGAACACAACAAAGTTAATGAAACATAGTAAGAGATACTTTAGGATAAAACTTTCCAGGTAAGTCATATATAAAACATTACCAAAATACATCAAAATACACCAAATTACAGCATCAGAATGCAACACACTTGCTGTATATATCATCATGAAAATCTCATGAAAGCAACAGATATAGTTATCCGATAATCCAAATCATTCATATACACGTTCACATTACACATAACTAATCTAAACACCCCCACCCACATACACAATCACTCGACAGTCATAATCTCCTTATACCCACCACATCTCTCCTTCCTTCAATGAAGCACTCATTTGTTCATCTAACCAATAATCATGTACAGAAAAGTATCTTTTCCAAATAAGAAAAATCAATAACATCAGAAAAAGCCAACATCTGCCACCCCCATTTCTCTCACCTGGAGCAATGCAGATACCCTCTCCCCCCTTTCCCCTAAGGAGATGGAGCCCTTCTCAACCAACAGAATCTCATCCTGTAGGCTGTTGGATGCAATTACCAGCACACCTGATGCTCACTAATTCCCAGAAGATCTCCCAGAGGTACATCAAAGCATCATGTGAACTAAAAAGCTTCAGACTGCAATGTACAATGGTCTACCATTGTCCAAATGTTTTGAAGCAGAACCCATAGTAGTGGTAATCCTGGACAAGGAAGTGGGACAATGGATTGTCCCATACACGGTGGGTAAATGTTTTAACACACTGCATGTCCCCTCAGACTCATGTCCTGAGCTACAGCCTAAAGAGTTATTCATTTGTTGGGTGGAAAAGATTTATCCCTATCACTCTTGTGCAGATGAATGCTGCTTGTTCTAATGAGATCAACCTGTTAGTTCATCGAAAACAGGATAGGGGAACCTTTTCTAAGTTGAGGGCTACATTGCTTCCTGGGCCACCTCCTGAGGGCCACAAGCTGTTGGTGGGTGGAACCAGAGGCACAGTTATAGGTACAGTTATGAAGGTAAATTGCACCCAGGTACATTAGGCTAGTTTCTACGCACTCCTCTCTGTCTTCCATCCAGATAAGCAAGAGGCATTGTGTTCAAGGACACATTTGAGTGTAGGCAATAACACTCAAGAAGGTGAAGGATCTGGGTTGGGATGAGGGGAATATAGCTTGGAGAGATTTCCAAGAGTCAGGTAGAGAAGCCTGAAGGGTTGCATTGACCTCCAGGCCTGAGGTTTCCCAACCCCTGATCTAAAATGTAGTGAAGATGACTTCTACAACCCACGACTGCCATCACTTGACCCTCCTTAGCAATACCCTTCATTCCCTTTCCCCCCAGCCTCACCACCATGGAACTGGCACACGTATTGCTATAGCAGTTTTACATTCTCCAGGAATATATTCAACTAGGAGAACTCCCAGCTTTGTGCTGATGGTGGCATATAAACTGTCTGGAGAAGAGCTGAGAATATGCCTCACAACAGTCTGGCTGTAAATATTTCCCAGCCATAATCTGACAGAACAGACACAAGTAGGAATGTAACGGCTGCACATAAAAATGCTGAATCAGGAAACAATATGAGAATTCCTTTTTTTGTCTTTAAAGCAAGTCCAACTCCCCCCACCACCACCACCACTCCACCGCTGAAATTTTAATCCGGACCATTTGGAAGGGGTGTATATAGACATATTTTTTTATCAGCTTTTTGTGTCGAGAATGAGCAACGCAGTAACTATAAAAGCAACTTTTCGATGCAGCTGAGGCCAAACTCAAGCTGCAGATGACGACGATTACATTTATGATCTACCTTTCCTACAAGGAGTTCAAGGTGAGGCACATGGTTTTCCCCATTTCCTTTTTATCTTCACAACAACCCTGTGAGTTTGGTTGGGCTGAGAGATAGTGACTACGGTAGCCCAAGGTCATCTAGGGAGCTTCGTGACTGATTGCAGATTTGAACCCTGGTCTCCCAGGTTCTAGTCCAATGCTCTAACCACTACACCACACTGGCTAATTTGGGGCAATGGGCAGACAGGTCAGTACAGCTCAAAACTGTTATTACTAATATTAACCCATAACACAGTCCAGTTTAGCATCTACATCAATGCAAGGCCCTGGGTCAATGATTTATGCAGTGCTTTTTTCTTTAAAAAAATGTTTAGGGATACTCTCATTTTCCTACTCATACTGAAATACTGCCCCTCAATGAGGCCAAACTTAGATTTACAAAATGTTTAGGGGATGTGTACCCCTGCCCCCCCCCCCAGAAAAAAGCACTGGGTTTATGTAACTGTCAATGTAATGAACTGCTATTACACTAAAGTTCACTTTTTAAAAAGACTTGATATTCATGTCTATTTGGAATTAAGATATTCTTTTTGGTAAAAAATTAAAAAGTTCAGAGGTAGTGACGATACCGTGTTCACATGACACTTATAGAAAAGAGAGCAGTGGGTTAGATCATGTAAAGCACTAATTCCCATAATGTGTTTCAAGACCACCAATGGACTGAAATGACTCGTTAGGCCAGAAGAGAATTTGAGAACATTTTGAGCAGACCTAAAACAAAAAGTTCTTATTATTAATGTGTTTCTCCTAGTATAGCATTGTTGCAAGTATTAATGGTGAATTTGAAGTCTTAGCCAAGACTAAACTAAGGTAATACTGAGACATTACAGTATACAAATGTCTTTGGCTCCCAGATCTTCATTGGCTCCCAGTACATTTCCGGGCACAATTCAAAGTGTTGGTGCTGACCTTTAAAGCCCTAAATGGCCTCGGTCCTGTATACCTGAAGGAGTGTCTCCACCCCCATCGTCCAGCTGAGGTCCAGCGTCAAGGGCCTTCTGGCAATTCCCTCCCTGCGAGAAGTGTGGTTACAGGGAACCAGGCAGAGGGCTTTCTCAGTAGTGGTACCTGCCCTGTGGAACACCCTCCCAGCAGATGTCAAGGCAATAAACAACTATTTTACTTTTAAAAGACAACTGAAGGGGGCTCTGTTTAGGGAAGTTTTTAATGTCTGGTGCTGTATTGTTTTTAATATTCAGTTGGAAGCCGCCCAGAGTGGCTGCGGAAACCCAGTCAGGTGGGCAGGGTATAAATAATAAATTGTTGTTGATGTTGTTATTTCTTTAAAAAAATCTTTGGGGAGTTTTTTGACGGAAGCATCCTCAGAAGGAGTTAACCATATTATCAAACAGAAATATCATATGAACCAGACTCTTTCCATTCAAAGAAGAGATCATAGGATAGATTTGGGTCCAACAGTATATGGGCCCAACAGTATGCTTGGCAGGGGGTTGGACTCGATGGCCCTTGTGGTCTATTCCAACTCTATGATTCTATATCCAGTTTCTGCACACATGTTCAGAGATTATCAAGACTTTAGCATAGAAGTGCTTTTCCTAGTTGCATCTGGAATTAAGCACGGCCGCAATTTGAAAGGTCACTCTCAACGTGCTGAAAGACTGAAGACTGAAGAACTCAGCAATGTTCAAGACATGCTTGATCTCAGAAGAGAGATCCAAATTTTAAATCAAAGATAAACAGGTGAGTTTGGGTATCAGTCCTCTAATCCTTTGGGGTTTCATCTCTCTCTCTTTTAAGTATGATACCTTCTTTTTCTCCCCCCCCTCCCTTTTCGGATGAAACATCCTAGTGAGCCATTACATCATTCAGCAACCCCTTTATTTTCTTCCCACATGTGTTCCTTATGTTGGCCACCCCACCCCACTCCTCACACGCATACATAAAAGGACTGTTGAAGGATGAATCAGCTCGCTAGGATTCTCCATCAAGTGAATAAAATACTACTGCTGTAACTCACAAACTAGTTAAAGCATAGAAGTCTCTAACTCAAGAAAATGACATCAGTAACCCTCCATTGATGTAAATCAGTGGGACTGGTTTACTGGATAAGGTTGTAAGCATTTGGAATGTATAGAATGCATTTTTGTTTGATGTTGACTAAAAGTTCATTAAATAGATGTCGGTGGCTAAAATACCGAAATCTGTTACCTATAACAGAGTATCATGGGACTTTTAAAAGAAATTGAACGGGGGATTATTTTTGATGGCTTAAAGATTCTAACCACAGTTTGTGTAAGCCCAGCAGTGGCCTGCATATCCACTGCTGTTTATAAATATATCCACATGTCTACTCACCAGTGCTGATCAAAACTGACAATGGAAGGTGGGCAGGAGAGAAGACTTGGGCAATGCCCTCCCTACATGAACAGATGCCAACCATCTGATTAGCACTAATTGTACAGTCCAGCCTAAATAACCAGAGCCACATGCTCAGTCTGTGTGTGACAATTCAGCCATGTGGGCTGTGCACGTGACACTCACTAATCCACGTGGCAGATGCTTCTTCATACGATCAAGGCAAATTTTTGCAACTTGTTGGTAACAGTGCTTGGCAGAGTTGATGTAGAGCAAAACACAGTCCGAATTTAATTTCCCTGATTCAGCAAATATGATATCTCTACAAGGAAACCTATTTCTCTGCATACAGATCATTTGTTGGGAGCTGATCCCACCTGCACAATCTAATACAACATGTCAACATGTCAATACTGTAGGTTCTGAAACGCTGGAACTTCCTTTTTCCTCCTTCAGTAGATGCTCAGTGGACATCTTTGCATGTAACTGATGTTTCAAATGACCTCTGGAATGAGATATAACCAGAATTCCCCCCCCCCGGTATTATATTACAGTGGTACCTCAGTTGAAAGAACAGCCCTGTTTACGAAATATTTGGTATAAGAACGCCACAAAACCGGAAGTAGTGTTCTGATTAGTGAACTTTGCCTCAGTCTATGAATGGAAGCCAACGGTGGAAAGGCATCGTCGGAGGGAGGCCTCATTAGGGAAAGCATACCTCAGTTTACGAATGGCTTTGGTTTAAGAACGGACTTCCGGAACGGATTAAGTTTGTAAACCAAGGTGCCGCTGTATAATGTTATAGCTATAAGAAACCCAGCCAATGTTCATGTACCGGGCATGATCTGAGACTGCATGATGCAGTCAGCTTGCAGAAGCTAAGAAGGGGCGTGCTTAGTCAGCGCCTAGATGGGAATCCATTTGAGTAACTCATTTACACCCCCTTGAGTTCCATAACAGAAGAAAGCAAGACAATACACTAAGGCCAAGTGAAAATTTTCCCGTCACCTTTGGTCATCTCTATCATCATCTAATGATTGTGTTGTTGATGTTGATAGTACTTTTTTATTAAACAAAATCAGTTCATGTTATTTAGCTAAGAATTATATTCTGTGAATATCTGGATGCCGAATAGTCTGCCAATTTAATATTAAATAGTCTGTCACAAGAATGTGATGACATGCCATCTCTCACTGGCCCACTCCATATTTCACTGTGAATCCAGGGAGTGAAGACTGGGACTATCACTACTTGGCTGCGATGTGTCAGAAAACCACTTGAAAATGCAAGAAGAGGTATGCGTGTAGGTGTTAAAGGGGGCATCTTCAGAGACTAGAAAAAGAAAACAAAGAAGCCTTCTTCTCAAAAAGAATGCATAAATCTAGAATTTTAAGTGTATTAGTTCATAGCCCCATGCCCAAGTATAAAAATAAAAGGGGAGGTGGAAGGGCACAACTACCAGAAAGAAAGACTGTGATGAAAAATAAATACAAAATGTAGAAGCACAAATGCACAACCACCACCTAATTATTTGAAGGTAAGTAAGAAACAAACATCTCAGGGATTATGGAGGCAAGTTTTACTTCCCACACAGAAAGCCCCAAGACCGATCTGTCTGCAATTCAGTGCTCTTCATGTCTGTTTTGCTGTTTATTGATTACATGTTTTTGCTGCTGCTTTGTTGGGCTTGGTTTATGGGTTATTGTATGGGCTTTAGTTTACTATTGTTTTAAAATTTTATGTTATGCTTCACAGTCATAAAATTTTGCAAGTTGTTCCAAGGCTCCTTATATGGCAAGTCACTAACAAGTTGAATAAATGATCATCCAACAGAAACAATCCAGCCATGGCCTTTATTTGAAGATTTTCCATAAAAGATGACTCCACCAAGTCAACAAGAAACTTACCAACACACACACACACCCCTCCAACCTGCTGCAAGAATTACATTTGCATTGGTTCTGGGCTACATCAGCGTTGCTGTGTCAAAATACTTCCCTGTTGTTTGGTCATTTGCACAAATTATTCCGTTTGGCTGGCTTGGGTTATTTTACTGCTGCTTTTGCTTGAAGGCATTCAGTTACTGGTAAAATTAGAATGAGGCTTAGTATCAGGAGATTCATAAACCTGTACAGTGGTACCTCGGGTTACAGACATTTCAAGTTACAGACGCTTCAGGTTACAGACTCCGCTAACCCAGAAATAGTACCTCGGGTTAAGAACTTTGCTTCACGATGAGAACAGAAATCGCACGGCAGCAGCGGGAGGCCCCATTAGCTAAAGTGGTACCTCAGGTTAAGAACAGTTTCAAGTTAAGAACAGACCTACAGAATGAATTAAGTACTTAACCCGAGGTACCACTGTAATTCTGTTAATTCTAAGACACTTTGAGAGAACTGTACATGTTGCAATGTAAAGGAATTCGATATGCATTGTTGCCAGAGGTGTCGCAGAACTGGGAAATACACGCATCGTGCAAATTCCTAATTTCAAAGCTCTAACCAATACCAACATGGGAGGCAGTTATATATATATATATATATATATATATATATATATATATATATATGCTTTCGTAGATTTTCACGGGTACAGGAATGTAGGTTTTGGTGTCTTCGGGTGTCTTCCCGTGTAAGAGTTGGGGTGTCTAGGCGACGTTTCGACGAGGTCTCACTCGTCATCTTCAGGCTGGTGCTTTCGGCTTCTTGTTACTAGAACAGAGCAGGATCTCAGTGTTTGAGTTCCTATAAATACTGTTGAGGGGGTGTGGTGTATAGCCTCCAACGTTCTGGGCAGAGAGGAAGTTCCTAGGTTAATGTGCCTTTTCCTCACCTCTACGGGGAGGAAACCTTCCAGCTGACAAGAACCTACGAGAAACTAGAAATCCGAAGAGCCACCATCTTATGTGATCTCTTGTTCCTACGCAACTGCCGAGACAACAACTTAATTCCCACATGCTTCCAACTTAAATTCCACTCTAAAACCCCAGCTACCGAAAGGATCCTGAAACGAACTGAACTATCCCTAATCAGAAACGAACTACATAAGAAAAGATACCTACTAAACCAAACCAACAAAGATCTGCTCACTCTTCACCTCAAACTCTGTAACAAAATCCACCCTGCACTCTGGGACAAATGCAAACAACTAGCCGTTTGGAGAGCTGAAACAGAGTCCTCACATAAGACAGACATACACACCAACAAACTCCACAAACTAGAGAAACGCCAGAAGCCCAGCCACCCTCCACAACAACCCATGAAACAAACAGTTCATAACATATCAGACAGGATCCTCACCTCAACTGAAACCAAAGTACTCTCCAAAGGTTTCAACTTTGCAGTCGCCCCGAGACGCATCCCCACGGAAAACATCATATGCGGAGTCGAAGCTAGCCTAACCAAAATCAACCCAGATGAAGCCAATAAAATCAGACTTGAAGTCACCAACATCCTCTGCTCCAGCAAACCACCCAGAAGCAATTTACACAAAGAAGAACAGAAAGCACTCACCAACCTGAGGAAAGACAACAACATAATCATTCTCCCAGCAGACAAAGGTAATGCCACTGTTGTGATGAACACATCGGACTACCAAGCAAAACTATCAAATCTACTCCAAGACCCTACCTACCAACCTATAAAAACAGATCCCACCACCTATCTGGAAAAAACCACCAAATCCAAAATAAAAGCCTCTCCTATCAGTGAAGAAATCCAGCTAAGAATCATCCCCAGAGAAAAATCATCCAGATGCCCCAAACTCTACGGTCTCCCCCAGGATACACAAAGAAGGAACACCACTCAGACCAATAGTCAGCTCCATAGGCTCACCTCTACAAAATCTCGCTAAATTTCTCGCTAAGCAACTTCAGCCCTATGCAGAATCTATCGCTTCACACGTTACAAACTCCTTCCAGTTCATAGAAACAATAAAGAAGCAAAACCTACATCCCGATGACCTACTTGTGAGCTTCGATGTTGTATCTCTCTTCACACAAGTGCCCATTAATGAAGCCTTGACAGCCATTCAAAACAAATACAATCCCCCCGAATACATCCTGGACCTGACCAACCACTGCCTAACCAACACGTACTTCATCCACAATGGACAAAGATACAAACAGATAGAAGGAGCACCTATGGGATCACCCCTCTCACCGGTCATCGCAAATCTGTACATGGAACACTTTGAAACCAATGCTTTAGACAAGTCAGAACACAAACCCAAACTTTGGCTCAGATATGTTGACGACACCTTTGTAATTTGGCCACACGGGAAGGAAAAACTAGATAGCTTCCTCACACATCTCAACAGCCTACACCCCAAAATACAATTCACTATGGAAATAGAAGCCAACAACCAACTTCCCTTCCTTGACGTCCTAATCTACAAAAAACCTGATGGCTCCCTAGGACACACTATCTACCGGAAAAAAACACACACCAACCGCTACTTACATGCACAATCACACCACCATCCTGCACAAATAAACTCCGTAGCCAAGACTCTCATCTCCAGAACCAAACGCCTGGCTGACAAAGACCACTTGACAACTGAGTTACAGAATCTCTCAAATGTGTTAATCGCCAACGGATACCAGCAAAACAGGGTTACGAAGCTAATCCAAAAAGAAACACCCCCCAAAAACCAAGACACAGAAGAAAACAATGGCATGGCCCTCCTTCCTTATATCAAGGGCACTACAGATAAAATTAGCAAAATCCTCCATAAACACAATATCAAAACAGCCTTTTGCACCAACCAAAAAATAGCCAATATCCTCAGAAACCCAAAAGATAAAATCCAGTTAGAAAACCAAGGGGTCTATGAAATACCCTGCAAAGTCTGCCCAGCCACGTACATTGGACAAACAAACAGACGAATAAATGCACGTATCGCAGAACACAAGAATGCCGTCAAAAAAGAAGAAAAAACTTCCTCTCTTTACCAACACATGAAAGAAACAGGACACGAAATTAATTTTGCAGATTCCAAATTGCTCTTTAACATGGAACATCACCACAAGAGAATAATCATGGAAGCCATCGAGATAGAGAAACACCCTCACAACATGAACAAGCGTGACGACACGTCCCGCCTGCCAGACATCTGGAAATTAGCCCTCCCCACAAAAACCGACACCAGAACCAGAGGCACACAGAACGCCATCTCCAATCAACCACACCAGACCCAAACCCAGACCCTCTCCACAGATAAATTACAGACACCATCCAGTAGCCAAACCATAGTGGCACCTCCGGATGCTGCACCCCCCTGCAATCCCTACACAGATCTGGCTGGCACAGGGCACAAAACCACAGCTCGCCCCTATACACGAAGCCAAGCCAGAGCACAACTAAGTGCAGTACAGCCATCTTCTCAGAAAAACTCTTTACAAGGTCAAGAGGTCAAGACACGAAAGCTTTAGCAACTAATCCACACCTAATGACCCTCCTAAGTGGTACTCAGAATATCACTCAAGTAATCACTCAAGATATCCCTCAAGTAATTAATGAACAAAAGAAGAAAAGGCACATTAACCTAGGAACTTCCCCCAACGTTGGAGGAGTATTTATAGGAACTCAAACACTGAGATCGCTCTGTTCTAGTAACAAGAAGGAAGCACCAGCCTGAAGATGACGAGTGAGACTCGTCGAAACGTCGCCTAGACACCCCAACTCTTACACGGAGACACCGAAGACACCAAACCCATTAATATATATATATATATATATATATATATATATATATATATATATATATAATGTGTGTGTGTGTGTGTGTGTGTGTGTGTGTTGGGGGGGGGTATAAATCCACTTTCCATCAAATTGGTAGAATGTAGAAGCAGAAAATCCACTTTCCATCAAATTGGTAGAATGTAGAAGCAGATTCAAGCACTGCCTTCAGTGGAATTGTTTAATTTAACATTCTGAAGACATGATATCATTTTTAACAAACTGTGAAGGAATGAGCTTTGAAGAAAGATTTCAAATATACTGACTCATTTCCTGATTCAGATATGAATGGGCTTTCAAAGCTGTCATTACCTATGGGCGCCATGGGTGCAAACACATTGCAAGAGCGACCCTCTGTAGAACAGATGCACTCGGAAAGTCGATACAGCCATAGTGAGGACATTTCTTTTATAGTACACTATTTTGAGCCTAGGGAGATGCAAATCATTATCCTGATCTGGTTATTTCCCCTCCCCTTTCCTGCCAAGGCGGAAGGAAGGGCCTGTTCTTCTAAACACTTCCAAGAGAACTGTCTCCCAAAGCAGAGCTGAGAGTATGCTCTCTGTGATGGCCTAAAACAAATGTGCAATCTGGACTGCTTAATGAAAAGAATTCCCCCTACTGCAGTCACTTGAATGTGCAGTGGGGATAATTAGTGCACTGCAATGTATTTGGATTAACACCAGACTTTCCCTCAATGGAGTCTTATCTCCACACTCCTGGTGGGTCAAATCTGACAAATGGGTGGAACCGGCCACCTGTCATTCACCTGACATTATTGTTTGAAAGCCATGTTGCAAACAGCCCTGCAATGCTCTTTAAGCCTCTTTAAATTGTAAACTTCTGATTCTAAAACTGAAGTGCAGCAGGGCTGTTTGCAAAAGGGCTTTCAAACAGCCCAGCACTACTGTCTGAACATCCAGTTTTCAGAGGTTTCAGGTGTTAACAGAAAGAAAACACTAGAAAGTTGTGTTGTTACCATCTCATTGTTTGAGCAAAGTATATTTCATGCAATAGTTGCTGAAGATACATAGAATCTTTTAGAAGAAATATAAGGTATTGTAGCTAAGGGTGAACAGAGACAACAAGTCTCTAGACCTCATTGTCATGAAGCAATGTGTTGCACAGCCTTTGTGCCACTTCCATGCAATGCATTTTAAACCGACTTCATTTAAAATGAAAGAGTTTGAATTAACACATTGTGGCATAATATGGATTTTATAATGTACTTACTTCCCCATCTTGTTCTTAAATGCTCTGCCACTCTGATCATAAAAATTAACACAGATATTCCTGTTAGTTTTGTAAGAGTAATGTGTTTACTGTGCTTACAGGATGATTATTCTAATATACCTTTTGGAGATCTCTCTCCCTCAAAGATCTCAGTTGCTTTTCCCCCTCCCCAACCCTGGGGTATGTAAAAAACATTTATTTCAAAGACATCAGGAAAGAATAGAATTGTGTGCTGACTTATTTCACAGGATAGCAACACCAGGAAGGACAGGAAATAGAAAACCAATTATATGCTGATTTTGGTAATGTTATTTTTCCAGATTAAATGCCACTTGGAGTTACAAAAACTAGCACTTGAAGCTGTCAGTTTTCTGAATGCCTTCACATGAAACTCTGTCATAGCAAACAGAATGTTGGATAGTTCAGCTCTATAGGGGGCCTGCAAAACGTTGACAGAGGTTTAACGGCCCTTGAAATTATATCCCCAAATCTTAGAGAGCCTGCTGATTCAATGGGAAAAGACATAAGCTAAGCAAGTTATAAATAAACTCTTTTTATCACAGGCAATACTGTCTTGGTGACTTCAAAGGCCATGCTAAGGATATACCAATTTCTCTGAAGTTCCGTAGACAGTAGGAACATTATTATGCTGGATAAGCAGGTTTCACATCAGAGTTGCAATGTGATAAAGACGTCCTCTCCTCACTACTCTTTGCCCTGCTTTCAGATTGCCATGGGCAAAAGTTTGATAAAATGAGATAATTTCAACGTAATACGCATCGCCAAATTTGGTCATGTTACTTTAACAGCTTGCATGCCCTTGCTCAAATTTGGACTGAAAAGGCGATGAATGAAAACGTCAAGGTTGTGAGCTGCCCATCTTGGTTACTGCAACCCTATCTGCTGTGAATGGGCCCAAGAGAACTAGCAGGAGCTTGACAAAAACAACAGCACTACAAACAGAGAAAACATCTATCATTCACCATAAATGCAAATTCTAGTTGCTAGTAGCTATTGCATGAGAAATCTTCCAACCCTGGGCTCCTTCTGCACTCTACATGTAAAGCTGTTTCATACTACAGTGGTACCTCAGGTTAAGAACTTAATTTGTTCCGGAGGTTCGTTCTTAACCTGAAACTGTTCTTAACCTGAGGCACCACTTTAGCTAATGGGGCGTCCCGCTGCCACCGTGCCACCACCATGCGATTTCTATTCTCATCCTGAAGCAAAGTTCTTAACCTGAGGTACTATTTCTGGGTTAGCAGAATCTGTAACCTGAAGTGTCTGTAACCTGAAGCATCTGTAACCCGAGGTACCACTGTACTTTAAACAGGCATGGCTTCCCTCAAGGAATCCTGGAAACAGTAGGTTTTTTAGCATGTTGGGAGTTGTTAGGAGACCCCTATAATTAATCCCTCTTCCCAAGGAACTATGGGAATTATAGCTCTCTGAGGAGAATAGGAACACTCCTAGCAACACTGGTAGCCATTTTGCACCCACAGGCTTATCCCGTGCTGAGTTAATGACCCCCATGTTTCCATGGTTTCCTTCTGAGCTGGGTCCCACTTTCGCACGGAGCCAACTCCACAATGTATGTGGGCAACCTTTGCCTTTTTAAAAAAGCACCGCTGGTCAGGCATGCTGAATGGACTTTTTAGTAAGCCACTGATCACCATGATGTCTGGCAACCCTTTAAAATAGAGGACTGACTTCTGAAAGCAGAACACATGGCCACCCTATAAGAAAGAGACAGAAGAAGGTTGCAGAAAGAGAAAGAGAGAGGGAGGGAGAAGAAGGGAGAGGGACAGAGGCAAGAAATTGATAGGGGGACACTTTTTGCACTGGGGTGCCCTCCTGTTCACAATCAGCATGTACCCCTGACAGATTACCCCCAAGTGGGGGGAAGGTTGCCCAACCCTGCCCCACCAGGGCGAGGTTTGTATGTATTGTCGTGTGTGGGATTGAGGCAGAAGATTGGCCTACCTGGTCCATTTACAACTGCTATTCAACATTTTTCAGCATAATCAGTGATCCCCAGATCCCTTGCCTTGTAATTTATTTTATGATTCTTGTGTAATAGGTGTAAGGTAAAAAGTAACAGTATGGGATACAAAATTATTGGCATAAAGGGAATGAAGGATAGGTTGGATACAGTATGCGGTGAATGGCCTGCACATGGCTTTTGTTAACAATTCATTAACAATTATCTTAATGGTACCATAAATGTACAGGGAATATAATCAAACTGCAGGATAGGGTAAGCGGCAGGCCACCAGGAGCTGAGAGAAGCGAGCAGATAACACTGGACCTTCCCAGCTCCTAACTCTTAACAGTTGGGATGTAGAAACTGTGGTCCTCCATGTAATAATTGGACTACAGTACCCATCACCTTTGACCATTGGGCACACTGGCTGGGACTGGTGGAAGCTGGACTCCAGAGGGCAACAGTTTTAATGCCAGTTCTCCCATTGCTATCCTTCTAGTTTTCAATACAGGGTCAAAGTATAAAATGTCCAAATCTGAAGATAGACCTAAGCAGAATGGGGAGCTTAGCCACAATGGGAGAATGAGATTTCTTTATAGTAAAAACATGTCAGTTCTGCATACCACAGGTGGGTTGCCTTCAATCTTGCATAGTCGGTTTCCTCCTTTTTCTTTCATTACCAGAATCACCACAGCCCATTCAATGTGTTTCAAATGTACAAAACAGGAAAGCATACTTGGGGTATCTTAAGGCATAACTAATCTGGGTTAAGGGGTTACAGGAATCCCAACAAAGAGATGCTCCACCAGATATTAGCCAGGGACCTCCAGTGGTCCATGACTGAGCTTCTCTTACCACTGCCACACACAATTGTTGGCAAATGCAGCATGCACAACCAATCGTTCATGATGGACAGGAAGGGATTGCTCTTATTATTGGGATTCAGGTTGTTGGAACCCCTTTGCCTCTTCAGTCCCAAGGCAAAAAATAATAATATGCCCCCCCTCTTTTATTCATAAATAGCTCAAGTTTTGACAGTGAGGAAAGTTGCTTGTGGCACAAGGACTTTTTGACACACATATGAGCCGTCCTTCATGCAACACTCTCTTTCTCATGCGACTCCTTTGATGTTCAACAATATATTTTATTCGGTGGGTCGCATTTCACCTCTAATATATTTCAGTTTTTGTACTCGGTTCAAGTATCACTATTAGGGTTGTTGCTTTTTTCAATATTTTGGTCTTAGAAGCCTAACAAATCTGCAGCCAATAAAAACTCATTCTTTTTTTCTTTTTCTTTTCTTTTTTTTTTGTTCCGTGCCCAAAATATATCATCATGTAACTAATAAATATCATATTTTGGTTTCGATATCAGATGGGCAGAACTCGTTACCTCCCAGAAGATTAACCTTTGAGGCTGTACCGATTCATTAACTATGCACATCAGTCACCAGACTGTGGGGAAATTTATTGCAATTAAGGGTTGCTACACTCTTGTGCCTGAAAAGGATTCGCCATTATCAGTGCCGTTAATGGCTTTCTGAACAGCTGCCAGTTCATTCATTCACCCCACCCAGTCTTCAATAATACAATAATTTTGACAGAGAGCCCATGTTTCAACGTTTTTAATAAAAACAAAATAAAAAAATAATATCGGTAACAGAGCAGTAAAGTCCCCCCCCCTCTCCTCCTTGCCAAAACTAACAGAAAGGAAAATGTCAGCCTGGCCCTGTTCCCAAAAGGGAGGAAATTGAACAGTCTTAGTTCTTACTCTTTGACTGGTAGCATTGTGTACACAGAAGACTTGACTCGTTTTGACGAATCTGAAGCACAGATAAGAATGTCGAGGACTAGATCCTCTAATTTATAGCCAATGATTCTGTTTAAGATCTTTCAGTACCACATAACAAATCAATGTGATTTAGAAAATAACATGGTTTCTGCCATTGACATAAGCCATATGTGAGCTGCTGGGCTACTAGGTAAGCCGCAGCTGTAAATTTGAAATTGTTAGGAAGGGATCTTTTTTATATAAAAAAAATATATGTGCTCCATACAATTATCATAATTCTGAAAATCAAGTAATGAACTTGAGGTACTCCCTTGCACTGTGGGAAGGCACAAGGCTCTTGACAAATCTGTTCCATCCGCAGCTCACTCAAAGTACAGAGTGCATCTCACCAACATCCGCTTTTCTAGAACAAAACCAGCAATATGGCTTGTTGTCCTGCAGTCATAAAATAGCAATACAATCATGGGATTAAGATGCACATGTCCCGTTAACTGGCTTGGGCGTCTTTGTATCACTTCCAGTTTTTATTTTCTAATTAGAGGTTTAAACTCAGCCTGAACTGCTTGCTGAGAAGCTCCTTAAATGCTTGTCAAAGCCTGAGAAATGTCAAATTTTGTGTTAGCTTAAAGAACAAAGCCATAACTGAAGTACCAAAAAAAAAAAAGCACAGGGCTTAAAGCATATGAAGTCAAGACATGACCAATCAGAACCTGGCATTTGTCGAGTTGTCCATTTAGCCCAGTATTGCTAACTCTGGCCATTTTCACGCCATACATTTAAAGCACTGTGATACCACTTTACACAGTTATGGCTTGCTCCAAAAAATTCTGGGAGCTGTAGTCTGTTCAGTGCTGAGAGTTGTTAGGAGACCCCTCTTCCCCTCACAGAGCTACAATTCTCAGAATTCCCTATGGAGAGGTATTGGTTGTTACATCACTCTGGGAATTGCACCTCTCTGAGGGGAATAGGGGTCTCCTGACAATTATCAGGACCCTTAACAAACTGCAGCTCCCAGAATTCTTTGGGAGAAGCCATGACTGTTTAAAGTGGTGTCATCATGCTTTGTTCTCATGGGTCACATAATGTGCCTGCCTGGGCAAGGGTATAGCATGAATGTGGCCTCTGACTGGCATGAATAATTTCTGCTACCAGATACTTATGTAACCTGGAAATTAATCCTGGGAGTTTCTGCATATGGTACTTGTAGAGATTTTTTCAGAATTCATTTAGTTTCTGATGATTACCTGATGATTCCACATATCCCAGAACAGGTTTTCTTTTGCAGTTGACGCTTGAACCCATTTTACAAGGTGGTTCAAGAGCTCCCTCTTGATGATTTATTCAAAATCCTTTTTATTTTTATTCTACAGGTAATAGCCAACCAAGTGGCCAAGCAACTGCCAGTTCTGCTGCCATGCACATTCAAAATGTGACTGCAAATACCTCTGGGAGCAATGAGATGTGATAGTGATGATGATGATGATGATAATTTTATTTATACCCCGCCCTCCCTGGCCAAGACCGGGCTCAGGGCGGCTAACACTGAATATAAATACAGTAAAAACAGTAAAAACATTTTTTAAACTGGTTGATTAAAATATAAGTTAGAATACAGTTTAAAATGCAGCTTAAAATGCAGCCTCATTTTAGTGGTAGCCTATAGATCAAAGCCGTAAGGGGAGAAAACGTCAATGTGATGACATGTTGTCCCTTCCCAAGGACATGAGAGGTGGCCTGTGTGGGCCCATTTCCTTATAATGTCCCTTGGATGGTACCATTTAGAATTCAGCTACAGTGACAGAGATTTCACAACAGAACATCTTCACACATCACCTGCATCACATATTATCTTGTACACCAGTAAGAAAACATATGCTCCCAACGCCTGTTTTCACACATGCAGAATTCCTGGACAGTTTCCCTGTGCCTATGAAGGTTATAGTTTCCAGACCACAAATACAATATTAATTCCATGGAAGAACAATCATGGCTCTTTAACGCAGCATGTTTTCATATCAAAGCTTACCCTGTGCTTTCAATGATCAAGGTAGATTTATCTGACTGATTTGAATGAGCACCAGACTTCATGTCAATATACAAACAGAACCTGTTTATGTGGAAAACTCACAGTATTTGCACTTTCATAGGAATTTGTGGTTAACGACCCTAACTTTTCTTTCAGAATTTTGTCGATTTGATCTTGATCAACATGTAATTGGCAGTTGAATGACCAGCGGACATGTGTGTTCCTTTTCTCAACCACTTCAGAGGAATAGGTGTGGGTTTGTATCCATCTAAGTTCTACTCAGATTCCCTCCTTTCACACCAATGTATCTATATTAGCCGTCCCCATTAATTTCAATGAGACTACTCTGAATATGACTAATGCTGGATGCAAGGAGAGAGGGCGTAGCAATGGACTCCAACAGTCATTCCCAACATAATAAACTATTGTTTGTGATCACCCAGTCAGGCCACTGGAAATGAATGTTCATAGAAGGCAGCTGGGCATACACCACAGTTTGGAGCAAAAGTTAGATCTGATAAGAAGCACAAAGTCAACAAACTCTATGGTTTTAATCAATGGCCATTAACAAGAGCTCTTATCCATCTGTCATCAAAGGTCTAGTGTCCAATTCAAAGCAACTAATGCATTAACAACAGAAAGCTTTCAACCAGGAGGCAAATCATTTCACTCCTAACTTAATTTTATCCATCTTAATCTATGCCACGCTATTTCTAATTGCAGTTCACTTTTTGAAATAACTTAATGATTTATTGTAGTAAGTATTTCCTGGTATACATATGAAGTAAAACCTGTCAAGGGGCATTTATTTATTTATTATTTATCTTTTTTACTTTGGTCTCAGACTTTAAAACAACTAAAAAGGGAGCCTTATTTGACTACAGCTACACCATACAACTGTTTTGGTATTTTTGGTTTTCTCTCCTGTAGTGACATTTTACAATGGTTACTCTGTTTAAGACTTTTTTTAGGATTGCTGACATTAATGCAATTATTTTTGACAAGTTAAAAATCTTCCTGTAATTGAATTCCTATTTGACTTTCATGTTTACCCCATTTAGGAGCCCTCGTTAAAAGATTTTGAGCAGTGATAATAATATTTCCTTCCTATATTATCAAAAAATCTAATCTGTTTTTCTTTTTTCAATCAGTACTGCTCTGAATGGGTAAAAGGCATTTATAAAGGTGAAAGTGCTCTTGAAAGCGGCCTGCTGTTTTTTGACAGGTAACTGACTGATATAGGCAATGGAATAAGAAAACCAGCAGCTAAATCAAGGACATCTGAAGTGCTTGAACATTTTAAGTTCTGGAAAAACACACTGTACTCTCCGGCTCAGGCTGCATACAAACCACTATCCCTCAAAGAATTCTGGGCACTGTAGTTTGTAAAGGATTGCTGGGAACTGCAACTCTTTGAGAGGTAAACTACAAGGCCCATGATTCTTGGGGGGGGGGGATGTGCTTCCAATGTGATTTAAAGGTATAGTGTGTACACACTCTCACTCTGTGCACTAAGGAAGCCTATAATGCAAGATTGGGAAACTTATGAGCCGTCTGATGTTGTTGGACTCCAGCTCGCATGAGCCCCCAGCTAGCATGGCCAACAGGATTGATGGGAGTTATAGTCCAGCAACATCTGGGGCCAAGGCTGGCCCTTGACATTTTGGCATCTGAGGTGAACCATAAAATGGTGCCCCCTCAGCCATGAATGCAGTGGTGAGTGAAGACCTACATCAGGAACGAGGAGGGGGAGGAAACCAGCGACGTCTCCTATTCACCAAGAGGCCACTGTAACTTGAGTTCAACACCTTCTGAAACGGTGTTGGGATATTGAGAGGTTATACAGTGGTACCTCGGGTTACATATGCTTCAAGTTACAGACTCCACTAACCCAAAAATAGTACCTCGGGTTAAGAACTTTGCTTCAGGATAAGAACAGAAATTGTGCGGTGGTGGTGCAGTGGCAGCAGGAGGCCCCATTAGCTAAAGTGGTGCTTCAGGTTAAGAACAGTTTCAGATTAAGAATGGACCTCCAAAACAAATTAAGTACTTAACCCGAGGTACCACTGTACTTTAAAATGGAGACCTCAGAAGCCCCAGCAGAAGCACATTTCCAGTTCTTTAGATCCCACCTCTCCGTTATTACGCACTGCTTTAAACAAGATCACTTCAAGGACATATACATCAAGGACAAAAATAGAGGCATTCTCAAGCATAATTCTAGAGCCACATCAAACACTGTGAATCTTACTTTGAAGTGTACAATTCAGAAACCCTCCATTCCACAAAAAGGGGGTGGTATCCTTGCAGGGGGTTATGAAAGAATGCATTGCTGGTACAGAATCTGATTGGAGCATTTGCCAGATTCCCAGCCAGGGGCTCAGCTAATATCTTGAGTACCAAAACTGGGACGCATGTCTTGCTGCCCGTGTTCCCGTGTGAATCCCATTACCGGCGTGAGATCACAAAGCCCCAAAGACATACTTTCTTCAGGGCAATGCTTGCACTTATTTTGGGGTGAGATTTCAGCGCAAAATTGTGGCACCCAAAATGGCTGCCATGCTCTCACACAAGAAAACGGGATGTCCTCTTTTTTTTCTAGGACACTTGTGAGATGTGCTAACTTAGGTGGCCCATTAGGGCAAATGGGCCACTGTCCCACAAACCCAGTATCCTATTCTCACAGTGGGCAGTCATAGCCCATGAGGAGCCCTCAAGAAGAACTTGAGCACAACAGCACTCTTCCCACTTGTGATTCCAGCAACTTCTTTAATCCCATTATAAAGCCATAGAAAAGTCATTATAGAGATATTCTCAGCAGGCATTTAAAGGTTGAAACAGAGGGCACCTGCTGAATCTCTGTGGGCAGAACATTCCCCAGGAGTAGGTCAATGTCACTAAAGGCTCTGTTTCTTGTTGCTTTCAGATAAACCTCACCAACTCAGGGGCAACCATTGATGCTCCTGCAGATGATGTTAGGCTGGGATATAAGGATCTAAGCAGAGCTTATATTTGCTATTAACCTAGTAATTCTGCTAGAGAAATTTGGGATTTAGCTTTATTTATTTTCTGAAGTAAAATATTTTTTAAAAAATCAGATTTAAAAAATCATCCATTGTTATCTACCCTGCTACGCAGACCAGTCCAAATCTAGCTGTTGACTGGATCATTCCATAAACAGTACTTTTCCCATACTTGGTTCACGCTATTATATTTCAGTGGGAAATATGTTTAAGACTAGGCTGGCAGTGTGATTTAAATGTTATTGAGGTTACTAGGTTTTTTTTTAATGTCAATACTTGCCCAAAGTCTGTGGGACATTGTAAATTATGCATTTAACTAAATTAGTAAATAATAATAAAAAGTATTTTCTTCCAAAAGAACTGTGTATAATTTTTAAAAGCTTTCTAAATAAGATCAGAAAAGTCCAGAGTATCCCAACTGCAAAAAGAAGTAATACTCCCAACCTGCCATCTTGAATTAAGAGAATTTAATAGGTTTTGGAAAGAAAACAGAAATTCACACCCATTATCTAAAGCACTGGCACTGGGTGGGAAGGATTGAAATATTCTATAATAATAAATCACAGAAGTTCATTGTAGACCCATTCCACTTATATACCGTGATTTCTGCAGCTGGCTCAGACTTAGACCACCCCCAAGTTCAGCTATGCTGCCCACCAGAGATGTTTCTCTACTATGAAAACCACAGTATTAAGATGGATCTTCTTTTCAAACCTGGTTCTGATTGCTTTGTAATGATTTTTCAGGGTGCACTGGTGCTGGACTTCAATCAGAAAGATTTACTAGATTATTGTAGATATGCTCTCACTGCAAGTAATTTCAAGTGATGCTGCAACAAATGATCGTAGCATTGAGTTCTACTGTTCAGGGTCCCAGCCGCTTCATTCCATTTTCTGATGCACCTTTCTCTTCACTATACAGTGGTACCTCGGGTTACATACGCTTCAGGTTACATACGCTTCAGGTTACAGACTCTGCTAACTCAGAAATAGTGCTTCAGGTTAAGAAGTTTGCTTCAGGATGAGAACAGAAATAGTGCGGCAGCGGCACACCGGCAGCGGGAGGCCCCATTAGCTAAAGTGGTGCTTCAGGTTAAGAACAGTTTCAGGTTAAGAAGGGACCTCTGGAACAAATTAAGTACTTAACCCGAGGTACCACTGTATTGCATTTTTGGAATTATAGTGTACATGATGGTTGCTTTTTAATTGCTGTTAGCCATCCTCTGAGGTGCATAAGTGGCACTAGAAAGGTAGAAGCTAAATCTTTGTATGATTAAATGAGAAATAAATGTCCTCCCATGTTGTTTATCCCCTTGGTTAGTCAGGACACAATAGTCATTAAGTACTCAGTTGCCATTGGGTATCACTGAGCTATAGCTCCTATGAGTCCCAGTGAAATAAACACCCAGGAAGCATGGCCAGGAGTGAAGGAAGTTGCAGTTCAGCAACAGACGGAGGGCCAAAAGTTCCTGGGCTACAGTATCCAAAATTTAAACATCAGAAGTGTAATTATTCTCACTTATTTGAAACAATGTTCTGGGTCACATTTTTTATTCCCCATAAGTGACCTTTTCTGGTCTTCAAGATGTGCCCATGGGGAAATGCAAGCCATTCAGGCATTTCATCACCACTGAGTGACCAATGTGTTCCTACAAAGCCCTTACCCCACAAGCGTCCCAGAAAAACCAGGACATCCCATTTTCTCGTGGAAGAGCACGGTGGCCATTTTGGGTGCCATGATCTCATGTGATTTCGAGCTGAGTTCTGCCCTGGAAAAAGTGCTTTTTAAAGGGGTTGTGAGGTGCCCCCAAAAATGCAATTTTTGGCACTGTGCTCTAGTATGAGAGCACGGCCCTCAAAAAGTGTGTCTTTAGGGCACCATGATTTTGTGCAGGTCACATGAGCACAGCCTGGAAGATACACATCCTGGTTTTGGGACTCAGAATGTTGATATGCAAAACCTAGAGGTAAACTGAGACCTTTTCTTCCTCTACCTTCTGTCTGCCTCTTAGTTGTCTCCTTTTTGAGAACTACAATCCTTAAAGGGCTTGCCATCTGGCCTGCAGCCAGGTACTTTTCCTGCACTCTCTGGACTCCCACTTTCTTAGCTGATGGAATGACAAAAGTAAGTTGGGGTACACTTGGCTCCTCCAGCCCAAGGGAGGAAACCCATGTGGGTCTCAGCAATATGGGGCCTGACACTGTGGTATCTAGCCCAGAGAGGTACTGCATTCCAGCCTTGGGATTAGTACCCCCTCCCCAACATCAGTATCAGAGTCAGGAACCCAGTTTGTTTCAGTAGCAGGTAACTCTTCAGCCTCTGACTTGGTGCCTTATTCACTGCTCAATTCTGGTGCCACAGCAATTCAACGACAAGAATCCACCAACAGCATACAAATCAATATGGCTAACCTGATCCAAAACACACCCACACACCCCACTCACACATGAAAACAAAGTTCACCACAGCCAAGCACAAACGAACAACCACACCCTAGGCCAACCCCAACCTCTCTCACCACCAAAGGAACACAAGTGAATAGCAAAGAGAACCTGCGCAAGCGACACTGACACAAAACCCCACACATACATTAAGCAAAATAGAAACATTGCCACTCCACCCCACCCCCACTCACCATTCCCCCCTCCACCTCTTTCCCCCTGTTCTTCCTAATGTAACACTAACAAATGAAACTGATCTGTAGAAAATGTAACTTGAAAAAAGAGACATTGCACATACTTTTGTAAACCAAGAAGTCTTTAATAAAAATACATTAAAGACCAAAAACGAAAGAACAGAACATGTTGCAGTCAAGATTTTAAAAATAAATACCCCTTGCTTATGTTTGCTTCAGGCAAAAGCTTTTCGATGTGATTTGAAAGTATTAATCAAAGATGCATTCACAGTGCAAGCCTATGCTCTACTGAGCCCAGTGAGATTCGTGGAAGCACATATAAGATTGCAGTTCACCAATTCCCCCAGCACTCCTTGGAAAGCTGAGGAAATTCTCTGGAACAGTGTGGAAGGTGCCATAAGAGCTGCCGCAGGTGGGAGGCAGAAATCACCTCCCCTCCCACCCACCCACCAGGGGGAGCCCCTGTCAGATCTCAGTCCCTTCCACAATTTGCAGCAGCCCTTCTGGGCATGTAAGTGACACTCTGTATATCCAGCCTATGGTCTTCTATGTATTGTTATTTTAAGTGGAAAATCATTAAAAAACAGCAACAGTGAATGAAGATGGGCACAATGAAGGATATAAATGAGAGGTTTGCTAATTTTGCCAATATGTAAACATTGTTTCCTGCTTTATGCTGGATTGGTTTAATGTTTATAGATAGAGAATAATTAATTCTTTTACACCACTTTGTCACTGCATTGTGAATCATATCCTCAATGGCTACTTCCCACGTATTGGGATATATTTTAATCTCTGTGTTTAGTCATTGCCCAACGTTATGTCTGTGTTGTAAAACCCAATGAATAAGCTGATTTATGACAACTTTGTGGTGGGGCTATATAAACTAAACTCCACAAACCATTAAAAATGCACACATTGGGTTTACTTTTTTAAAAAATGTGATCACACACAATAGTTGTTGCAGAAGCCAATTCAGGAAAGTCCTCTAGATTTTCTGTTTCATTCAACAAGGCTTCTGCAGATGAATTTTCCGGTAGGTACTGCTCTCCCAGTTTTGTTTGAAGATCACTGCTGGTCAAAAGAATATGAGGCTTAGCTAGATTATGAATATTGATGAATATTTATTGAATGGATTTTTAAACACAAACAGTTGCAGACACACAGTAACAATGTGGACAAACCCTGAAACTTAGACGCAGGTTTTGGTATTGGTAAAATATAATCTTGACCATGTTTTAAAAGGTAAAGGGACCCCTGACCATTAGGTCCAGTTGTGGATGACTCTGGGGTTGCGGTGCTCATCTTGTTTTATTGGCCGAGGGAGCCGGCGTACAGCTGGGTGGCCAGCATGACTAAGCCGTTTCTGGTGAACCAGAGCAGCATACAGAAACACCGTTTAACTTCCCGCTGGAGCAGTATCTATTTATCTACTTGCACTTTGACGTGCTTTCGAACTGCTAGGTTGGCAGGAGCAGGGACTGAGCAACAGGAGCTCACCCCGTCGCGGGGATTTGAACCGCCGACCTTCTGATCGGCAAGTCCTAGGCTCTGTGGTTTAACCCACAGCGCCACCCGCCTCTCTGACCATGTTTACTTGGAGGTAAATACCACTGAGCTCAATAGTCCCACTGAGTTGTATTCAATGTTGCAATATGATGAACTTTACATCAGTTCAAGAATTTTTCATTGCACAATAGAATATTCTCCCCCTCTCCTTCCTAAATCTGTTCTGGTGATACTCCCAACATTCCAGAACAGATTGAGGTGTGGCATGCAGTTGGAAAGAGGAAAATTGTGCTGTGCTCGCACTAGTCTTTGCTGAAGTACAAGAATTCAGTTGAATACTTCCCACTAGTTGAATACTAGTCTCCAGTCTAGTCTAGAATTCAGTCTTTGGCATACAAGCTGATCTGATCTACACCTCTCAAATAAACATGAAGATCAGGGCATTGCTATCCATCAGACTTGGCACTTCCAAAGATATTTGGACGCAGTTTTAGTAATGTGTTTATAAATGCACATTAGCTTATCAATTACATTTAGAAATGCATGTTTTAAGAGAAAACGCATTCATAAATATGCATAGTAATACATGTGAATTTTTGTCTGCTCCACCCACCCACCCACCACCCACAAAGCAAATTAATGCAGAAATGGCAGAGAAGTGGCAGAGAAAATTCATGAACAAACCAGTGCGGAAGTGACATAAACTGGAAACAGACTGATCTGTCCACCCTCATCTCTAGTACAGGGGCAGTGAATACGGTGTCATCTAGATGCTGTGAACTGCAATTCCCATCATCCCTGGCTACACTAGCTGGGGATGATGGGATCTGTAGTCCACAACTTCCCATATGAATAAAAGTATTGGAATACAGTCATACCTCAGAAGTCGAAGAGTCCGTTCGACTTCCAAAACGTTCGGAAACCAAGGCGCAGCTTCCGATTGGCTGCAGGAAGCTCCTGCAGCCAATCAGAAACCATGGAAGCCATGTCAGATGTTCAGATTCCAAAGAACGTTTGCAAACCGGAACACTCACTTCTGGATTTGCGGCGTTAGGGAGCCAAAACATTCAACTTGCAAGGCGTTCGCGAACCAAGGTATGACTGTATTGGAATACAGGTTCTTAAATTATTACACTGGGCACCCTGCTTAACTGTGGCTTGTACTGCAGCCCTAGAATAGAAAGTTGTTAGAATACTTGCCACTGGCTAAGTGCTATGGTTGCATAATGTAAATATTGTGGTATTTTTTAAATAAAAAAATCAATCAATAAAACAAGAATGTTAAAAGTGGATTGAAATGAATTCAAGTTTGCTGGATTTCTTAATTTCAGTTTTATCACTGTTAGTCTAGGCAGGGCTAAGGAGGACATATCAGTGAGTCATCAAGCAGAGAGGAGCACTTTTTTTTTTGCCATGCAGCAGAAAGAAGAACATTGTTCGTATCCCTGCGTTCCCACAGACGCCTTATGCAAGTTCAGAAATGTGTACGGATGTCTCATACCCAGTTGCTGAGGTGGTTTTCCTGTAAAACAAAGCCTGGCTAAAAAACACTGTGCAGATGCTTCCCAATCAAAGGCCTCTGTCTTTACAAGTTAACTTTACTGCCTGATTTTGAAGTTTTCATTTTCAGTGCCAGACAGGTTCAAAAAGAATGTCTGGTTTTATTTCATCAAGCCTAAATCCATACATAACATCCTTTCCCACTATTTACTAGACTGTAGCTATCAAATAAAGATATGATGTCTGTGTTTGGGTTAGTTAGTTTAAATTCTAATGAGCATGATGTAATCACTATAATCAAGCAAAGCTTGTCTATCTTTAGATTTAGCTCTCTTTGCCATCGGCCCAAGATGCAGTCACTTGCCTTGTCATTAAACTAACCACAGTTCTGCCTAATTTTCAATTAGCAGTAAGCCAGCTGTATAAAGCTGTGTGGCCCTAATTTAAAGCTCATTTCATGGCATGCTTTGTTCTTTCGTAAGTTTACTAATATTTACATAAGCATCCTCAATTTTCAGCAAATGCCTTTGTGAATTGAACTTTCCCTATTGCAAGCCATTGTCGTTGTCCCCAGATTCAATGTTACTCCTTAACTTCTTTCCCTGTTTTGAGGAGGCATTTGGACAAGAGTTTCCTGGAAATGCCTAAATTCAGACCGAGGCAGGTAAAAGACTCATTTGGTATCATGTTATCCTGTATACCTCTGTGACCACACACACACACACACACACACACACAGAGAGAGAGAGAGAGAGAGAGAGAGAGAGAGAGAGAGAGAGAGAGAATTGTGGAAGAGATTAAAGCTGAACATCAGACCTGACAGACAAAATAAACACAATTATTCCTGACTTAATAACTATGAAAACTATGGAAGCATTAAAAATTTAGGTTTGTCAGCTAAAACCCATACAATATACATATTATATAATGTCCCTAAAAGTGAAATTATGGCTATCTTTTCTACTCATTACCAATTGTCTCCTTTGGAAAGACTTGGAAAGGTAGCCATAGTTAGGTACTACTACTACTACTACTACTACTACTACTACTACTACTAATAATAATAATAATAATTTATTTATACCCCACCCTCTGGCTAGGTTTCCCCAGCCACCCTGGACGGCTTCCAACAAAAGATTAAAAATACATTAAAACATCAGTCATTAAAAACTTAGGGGAGCAAATGGCAATTGTTTAACTGACAATAATGTGAAAAAAACATATAAGACAAGTGTGAATGACTGGAAGCCAGTTGTGCAATACAGTGGTACCTCTGGTTATGAACTTAATTTGTTCCAGAGGTCTGTTCTTAACTTGAAACAGTTCTTAACCTGAGGTACTACTTTAGCTAATGGGGCCTCCCGCCACTGGTACACAATTTCTGTTCTCATCCTGAGGTAAAGTTCTTAACCCGAGGTACTACTTCCAGGTTAGCAGAGTCTGTAACCCGAAGTGTTTGCAGCCCAAAGTACCACTGTATATAAAATGTGGATTAGGGATTGTATTGTATGCTAATGTAACGTTTGTAGCATAAGGAAATATAAAATGTGGCATTTAATTATCACATTAGCTATGAATTCTTATTATGAAATATTTGGGCAGGAGCTGTTTTTTCCAATATTTGGAGGACCACATGCATGTCCATGTTTGATAGATGGATAGATAGATAGGTAGACAAATAGATACTCTTAAAACATGCTTTTATTTCATTATTGTGTACATTAATTCATGTACATTCTTGTGTACATACTGCAAAGTCATTAATTTCATTTATGAAATTCCTTAAAGCTCTTTTATGTGGGCTATATAAACTTTCTTCTTCTCTCATATAGTTTTTCAGCTCTCTTAATGCTGTGCCTTAGGAGTGAGATCTGCCTGTTGTTGCAGGTCCCATTACTTCAATGGCACTCATGTGGCAGAACATCCTGGTGGATTGTGCCACAGCCGTAGGCTTTTAGTCTCCCAAGCATAAATCAACTGATCACATGTCATTAGTCAATTTCCTATTCTCCTCAGTGCACCTGCACAGTTCACTATTCACGGAAAGATAAATAAATAATTCCGTACCTAAATGTATTTTTCCCTGGACTAAAGCAGAAAGGGGAGGAGAGCTATGCACACCCCACATTTACTTTCTTTTGCATTTTAAAATATTTTGTCGCATTTACCATAAGCTTAGCTGTTGCTTCTAGTTTCCCACCAGCTAAGATCAATTCAAGCTAACAATATTGAAATTTCAGAATAAATAGAAAGCTCTAAAATCTATTTGCATTGAAGCGAATACATTTGTCATCCCGCTCTACCCTACAAGAACGATGTAAACAAATTAAGAGGGTGGCCATAAAAAAAGTGAAATGGGTGAAATCAGTGTGAACAGTTAGTCCTGACCAGGTGGATTTAAATGGGAACTAAGTAAAACTAGTTTACACAAAAGTCTCATTGGCTATCATTTTATCCTGCAGCTGCACACACACATATGGAATTGTGGAAGAGATTAAAACTGAACATCAAACCTGAAAGACATATGCAGGACAGAATCTCCAACAAATATGGCTAGCCTGTTGTGAAGAAACAAACAGGTAAGGATCAAACAGGAAAGGATCAACTACATTTTTTAATGTGAAGCTGAGGCTCCAATACTTTGGCCACCTCATGAGAAGAGAAGACTCCCTGGGAAAGACCCTGATGTTGGGAAAGATGGAGGGCACAAGGAGAAGGGGACGACAGAGGACGAGATGGTTGGATGGTGTTCTCGAAGCTACAAACATGAGTCTGACCAAACTGCGGGAGGCAGTGGAAGACAGGAGTGCCTGGCGTGCTCTGGTCCATGGGGTCACAAAGAGTCGGACACGACTAAATGACTACACAACAACAACATTTTTTTTAAAAAATCTAGAGTACAGAGGGGGGAAAGTCCTCGATGTTAATGTCAAAGGGGTTTGTTTTATTTTTAGCTGTACAAATGCTAAAACAATAACTGTGAGGTTTATGAAGAATAGTGACTGTTGAATGAATGTAAAAATAGAAAAGGGCCATGTTTTAAAACAGTTGTTGGTGCTTATTTTAGAAGATGACTACACAAAGCAAACCTAAGGAACGGGATTGCATTTCGCATTTTATTGGCATTTGGGGGAACTTTATACGCTGTCTCTGGAAAAATCAGAAAGGGAAGTGGTTGTATGAAATCCACATAATAATGTATGGGAACGCCAAGTGGGATTTACAAGGGAGTGGACTATGCTGGCATATCAAAGTGCGGCCAGATCACATGATTCACAATTAATAATAGTGAGGTGCTCTTACTGCAAGCCATAGCTCTGCTTTTCTCTCCTTTATTACCCATTCTGTTCTCGTTTGGCATGAAATCGCTTGTGCTCAGCTACTGATGCAAAATGCATGTTGCTTTTCTGTTGCAAAACCAGGTCTTAGATATTGCTTGTTGCAGCTTTATATGGAAAGGCAAATAAATAGTATTGCCTGAAAAATCTGATTTGTTTTCTTTAGCTGGGAAATAATACTTCATAGCTGACTGTTATAAGACACCAAGTCATCGCTAAAACTTAAGAGTTTCTGTGGCTGAGTTTGGAGGCACATTTTAAGTCTATGGAATGAGCTTACTCGATGTGCTTTTGACTGCGTTCCAATTTTCCAGCTGTGACTCCCAGTAAAGGATGTTTATAGACAACCACTGACAGAAAGGATTTTGTTTGAAAGTCTTTTCTGTTGCATTCCAAAATGCCAGATATCACACGTGTCAGCATAGTGTCGGACCACGTGATTGGGCAGCCTCTGGCTGAATAATATCGCTCAGCAAAACACACATCCTTATAAAGCAAAAAAATAAATAAAAATGCCAACTTTGTCTAGGAAGTCTGAACCTCAAAACAAGCATTGGCCAAACCGAACCATTTTGGGTTGGGTTGGTTTTTTTTTAATACTCTTCCATATTTAATTGCAGCATGGTGATTTTGTACAAGAATGACAAAGAACATTTGTATTCATGTGGAGAAAAGTAGGAAAGGGAATAAAAGTTGTGTAGGAATGAGAAAGAGCACTGGGCTGCCATCACAAATATGTGTCTCCCACTATCATTGAAAAGAAGCAAAATTCTCTATTATGAAACTGGAATTTCAAAACAATCCTACTTCCTTCAATAAGTTAATGTTCCTGGAAGTGATATTCCATTTCATCCTCAGAACAAATTTATGAATAGTTTAGGCTGCAATCCTAATCCCAAACCTAATTACCTGGGAGTAAGGCCCACTGAATGCAGAGGGACTTATTCCTGATTAAGCATAGCTAGGGTTGCAACCTATGTCTTAATACTTGACTCAAAGTTAAGCTGTCAGCTTAAGAATGAAAGAACAGCCTACTGGTTCAGGCCAATGACCCATCTAGTCCAGCAGCTTGTTTCATGGTGCCCAACCAGATGCACGTGGAGAAACTGCAAGCAGACGAAGAAGAAGAAGAGTTTGGATTTGATATCCCGCTTTATCACTGCCCGAAGGAGTCTCAAAATGGCTAACATTCTCCTTTCCCTTCCTCCCCCACAACAAACACTCTGTGAGATGAGTGGGGCTGAGAGACTTCAGAGAAGTGTGACTAGGCCAAGGTCACCCAGCAGCTGCATGTGGAGGAGCGTGGACGCGAGCCCGGTTCCCCAGATTACGAGTCTTCTGCTCTTAACCACTACACCACACTGGCATAGTTGTGCAGGAGCCTAGCACAACTGCAATCTCCCTTCTTGAGGTTTCCAGCAACTGGTATTCAGAAGCACTACTGCCTCCAACCATTATGACTAGTAGCCATCATGACTAGTAACCATCAAAAGCCTTTTCCTACATGATTTTGTCTAATCCTCTTTTAAAGTCATCTCAGTTGGTGGTCACCACTGTTCCCTGTGGGAGTGAGTTCCATGGGCTACATAAGCATAATGAATAACAGTGCAATCCTATCCATTTTTGAAAGGGCTTATTCCCAGGTAAGTCTGTCCAAGTCTTTCCAGGGCAAGTCAAACATTCTATGTACCACAACACACTGATATAAATTACCATCCATTTTAAAGGCGTAGAAGATAAGGTTATCAGATTTTTTTTCAGTGAATCTGGGGACACTTTTCAACTTCAATAGGAATGATAGGATTTTGTATGGGGACTGATTTGTAAATCCGGGGACTGTCCCCAGGAAAGGGGACATCTGGTAACCTTAATAGAAGAGGAGTTTTGGAGACTATTGGATGGTGGGGGAAAGAGTTTGGATGTTTGGAACTAGCCTATGCCTTTTTATGAAATTTTTGCTGGCAGAAACACATTTAGGCTTGGAGAAGGGGAGATGGTAAATTACTATCATTTCATAATGTTATAGGCCCTGGCTTTAGGGCAGTGTTTCCCAACCGGTGTTCCGCGGCACACTAGTGTGCCGCGAGACGTTGCCTGGTGTGCCGCGGGAAAAATTAAAAAACTCGAAAGATAGCTTCATATCCGGAGAGGCGGCCTTCAGGCGAGTTTTAATTTTAATTTTCCTTCTCCCACTTAATGCCCCACGCTCGCCCGAGCAGCTTGCAGTCCTCGGTAACCACGGCGATCCGAGGGAGGGGAGGGAACAGGGAAGTCGAGGGCGGCGGCGAGCCGCGATGACGTCAGTGGGCTGCGCTGCCTCACCCTGGCACGGTGTGAGAGCCCCGGCTAGTGGCGCGAGCTTCGGAATAAGTGGGATCCGCGTGCGCGAGACCGAGATCGCGGGTAAGGAGCTCAGCCCTGGGCAGGAGGAAGCGGGGCCGCGCGTGCGGGCCACATCCCCACAGAGAGTGAGCCTCCCCCGGCCCACCACTCCGGGCAGGTCCACTCGCATGAGGGGGCGGCGATGGCGACGGCCGGCAGCTTGCCTGCAATGCCATCCCTCGAGCAGGCGAGGAGCCCGGAGGCTACCAGATGCGAGTCCTCTTTCCCACCCTGCTCGGGAGTCCAGAGCACTTGGTCGCATTCAGGATCTAGAGTGGGGAAGCGGGGCTTGTGTCTGGGCTGGACACATTGGGCTGCCTGTGCCGCTCGACCTGCGGGGAGAAATCAGGGTGGGAGTCACGACCGTGAGGCAGGGCTGCCAAGTGTGGCAGAAGAGGACACGGCCGTCGCACCTGTCCTTAGGTAGGAGCTTCTTCCGTGTCGACCTGCTGCCCTAAAGTCTTGGCTTTTTTTTGGCGGTTGGCACAGAAGGAAGGCAAGGGGGAGGGGAAAAAATTGAAACTTACACTTTCGTGCGTCCCTCCCGGCGTGACGCTGCGCGCTGACGTCACGGGGCTGTAATGGTGGTGTGCCTCGAGATTTTTTTCATGAAACAAGTGTGCCTTTGCCCAAAAAAGTTTGGGAAACACTGCTTTAGGGGACAATTCTCAATCATCAAAACTATGGAATGTGATGTGAATCAAGAACTCTGTGACATGAAGGCTGCAATCTTATACCCCCTTAGCTGAGAATGCACTCCTTTGAACTCAGTGAGACTTACTTCTTAGTAAACACATATAGGATTGCCCAGTCAGTGACTTTCCTGAGAATCCTCCAAGAACAAAGACAAATGTTAAACACAAGAAAATTGCAACCCAAAAAGGGGGGGATAGGGTTAGAAATATTCAATTCAGAGTCACCAAAATTAAAACCTCCTGCATGAGTCCAGATAGTACAATCCTAATTGTACACGCTTATACATAATTACGTGTGAGCGAGAAACCCAAAGTTTGCTACTGTGCTCTGAATGTCAGGCTTCTTTGTGAAGAAAGTTCAATCATTTGTGCTAGAAATTCAGAATGCAGTGTCAAAATGAATGTGGAGATCCCAAATATTTTAAAGAAACCAGGAAGTAAGAGAATGTGTCTTGTTTTTTTCAGAGAGCCCCAAATTTAGCACCATGGAAACCTGTGGTCCTCTAGATTATGTTGGACACCCATCATCTCTGATCATTGGCCATGGTGGAGCTGGGGCTGATGGGAATTGGAGTCCAACAACATCTGGAGAGTCTCAGGTTTCCCATCCTGGGTCTAGAGCAACTTCCAACCAACAACAAAGTATGGCTGCAGCATTAGGATCTAAGATACTGCTAAGACAGGTGACACAGGCAGTTGTCATCCACATTGGCCTGGTTTGCTCATCACACTAAGCCAAATCATAAATACATGGGTGTGCAGGCTCTGGGAGAGAGGCTTACAACATCTCTGCTCCTTCCTGGTTGCTCTTGCATAGCTCAGTCGGTAGAGCGTGAGACTCTTAATCTCTGGGTTTGGGGTTAGAGCCCCATGTTGGGCAAAAGATTCCTGCATTGCAGGGAGTTGGACTAGATGACCCTTGTGGTCCCTTCCAACTGTGCAATTCTATGATTCTGCTGCTGTGCTTGACACAGGTCCTAGTGGTGTTCTCCTTGCCCCTCTCCTTTCCCAGGGAAAACCCACTCTTTAGCTCTAAATCGGAACAAACAGCAATCCACAGAAAACCCAAATTACTGTTTGTACTGACTGAGCACTTAAGAATGGTTGTCCCCAGGGGGAAAGCAGCGGTGCAAGAGGAAGTGTGAATAAACCCTAATACATGGCTTTGCTTAATATGTTCTCCAAACCCAGCTCTCCTGTACAAGATATGAGCCATAAACCATAGGATAAACCTTGGTTATGGCTTATCGCCAGTATGAATAGAGCTAAACCATGAGTCTAGGGTTTGGATGACACACTAAGCTAGACCATGGTTTCGCTTCACTTACCATTGCAATCTTCTCTCATGGAGCCTGCATGTTTACATGTTTTCTTTAAGTCGTGGTTTGACTTAGCATGGTGTGCCAACCAAACCCTTATTTCCATACGGACAAGGTATGTCCGTATATCCACAGTGTGTTTCCATTATCTGGTAACATGATGTTTGCCCTCATTCAACAATCCCATGATTCCTTGCTGCAATGTCTAAGACACGGCATTTTAATTATTAGCACCCAGTCCTGTAACAGCAAGACACAGCAGCCACTTTGTCTTAGTTCACAGAGTTTAGAAGCACAGCAAGCACAAGCTAGCTGGCATTCTGGAGTCTTTATTTAAGGATATAGGTTTTTGTGGAATCTTCTTTGGCAGTGAAAAATGCTTTAGAGCCAGATCTTCATTGCCATGCCTTAAGAGATGTACCATTTGTGGCAACCAATTTACAGCAGAGAATCTTAAAATGCATTTTCAGCCTCATAAATAAAGCAAAGTACCTCTCATTTGTACGTCTGCTATTTCAGAAGCTGACCACCTGAATGATGATCCAGCCAGCAGTGGCTTCCTAAATAAGATGGCCAGTCCATTATTGTATAGTACGCATATAATTATGGGCAGCAAATTTGTTTTGACAACACTGACGGCTCTGGCCTGGGTAAGCCTTCTCCAGAATCTCTGTGTGCTATGCTTCTGGCAATCTCTAGAATTTACTGTCTGATAGCCTTTCTAGTGCTACACAGTGAGACTGAACAGAAATTGAATTCCTGGTAGGCTGAAGAAAGGTAACAGCTGGATCAGAGTCAAAGGAATCAATGGAGCACACCAAAGAAAATGGTTCTATTTCCCTTCCTTCAGGAAAGAAAATAATGAAAAAGAAAAGAAAAAGCTCTTACATGCAAAGGTGGATCTTAGACTCCAAGATCCAAAGTCTACCAAAATTCTGTTGGACAAATTAAGGCTGCATTCCTATACACACTTACCAGGGATTCTAAATGAAGCTTAAGTAAACTCAGTGGGGCTTCTAAGTAGACATCCATAGGACTGTGCTGCAAAAGGATTTCTTTGTTGCTCTGGACTCTCATGTACTCCTATTAATAAGTTTCCCTGTCACCCAGCCTTCCTCCTTCCAGATGTTTCAGACTACATCTTCCATCACTCCCATCCATGAGCAATGGCAGAGGACAATGGGATTTGTAGTCCAAACCATCTGAAAGCCACCAGGTTGGGGGGGGGGGTTGCAGCAACTTACAAAAATATCTGAATCTTCCACTAAAAGCACCTTGACATGGCTTGACTGGGAGGTGGGTGGCAGGGTTGGATCAGAGGAAAGTCTGTCGATTTGGCCAGCATTGTCACCAGACAGGCAAGCATGACTTCTTTGACGAAAATCAAAGAAGAGGCTTTAGAAAAGCAGCTAACCAAAGGGACTAGAGCCAAGGAGCTCCTCCAAATGTGATGAGCTGTCGACCAGCCATCAAGAAACCTCTTCCTGCTTCCTTTTATAGAAACTGCTGAGTATCTGCAGCCAAAGAAAACAGGGCAGTTCAAGCAAGCTGAAATGTCTCAGGGAAGAATTTTCCGAGAAATTTTGGGAAATTTTCTTAGTCAAGCTCCTCTTGAAATGTTGGGAGAATTTCCGTCTTCCTCTGAAGAATAGTTAGGGGAATGGCCTCTCCAGCTGATATCAGGGTGAAAGCTTGAGAACCTAATGCTGGTGGAAGAAACAAGTTTGGCCCGTTGCTAAGCATTACCTTCTTATGGGAAGATCTGGCCTTTATTGATCCTCACCTGGGAGGAGAGGAAGTCCTGAAAATGAAAGACACATATTTGGGGTTGGCAACCAGTTGCTGCAGCAGGGCTCCTGTGCTTTTGATAGTGGCTTGCCCAACTGCGATGTGGCAGGTGCATTGGTCCTGATGGCACTAGGCTGGAAAACCTCCACCGCTTCCAGAGCTAACTGCAAAAAGAGCTTGAATGGGTGCAGGAGACTGCTGAGAACAGTGAGTTGGTCATACCCCATGGAAGCTCAGCTGGGAGCATCCTAGTTACTGCTGCTTATGGGGTGAACCTCCTTTGCAGTGTATTGTGGGTCCTGTAGCAGCTGCCTTCGGGGAGCAAGTGAAGATACAGAGAGTAAAAAGAAAATCCAGAAGCGAAAACAAATATCACTGGACCTGGATGCATAGAAGGTGTTAAGCTTTTGGGTGGTTTTTGTGTATTTTTTTTCAGGAAAAATCAATCAATTGAATTACATGAGAGGGGAAATCATTGCACCAAGTTTGGGGCCCATTAATGGACGGGTGGAAGATATGGCATAGGTTTGCTCATCCCCTATGCTTGCTGCATCCCACCCATGGCTCCACCCTGTTTTAGCCATTGTGCCATCGGAGAAAGTTCCCATACACACAACTGAGGCACCTAGATTGGCAGCAGATCTTGCATTTCATCACTACTGCACCTCCCCTATCACATGAAGCCACACATCAGCCATGGACAGAAGTCATAGATCAGATTGTGTCATAAATCAACAACAACTTGTAAAGTTAAGCAGTGAAAGCTGTACAAAGAGAGAGATTGCAGCAGACTCCCTTAGATAGGTCTGTAAAAGTTTTGAAAGTGGAAACCTGGCAGAGCTTTTCGTTGTATATAATTATAAGAACACTGTGGATTGTCTTCTCTACTGTGTATCTCCTCGGTGGCACTTTTAACCAGTCCGGTTCATTCAGGTCAGTGAAGCTCAGCTGCATTTAACTGCCAGGAATTGAAAACTCCTCTGGTCCTGTGCCAAGGGAAAAATCATTAGAAGATGACTGGCATGAGCTGGAACAACCTATGACTCAGCTAGTACAGAGGATCAAGGAAACTTTGCGTAGTGCTGCATTGATTGCTTGTTTTCTAGGAGGGTTGAAGGGTATCTCAGGTGAAGTGCAACTGCCAATTTGCTGCTTCTCTGATAAGAGCTCCCAGAGCATCCTCTGCCACACTTAAAACAGGAACAGGACCTGTTAGGAAGCTGTCACAGACTGAGCCAGACCACTGGTCCATCTAGCTTGCTGTTGTGATCCCTGACAGACAGCAATTCTTTCACAAAGGCTCCTTTCCCAGCAGCTACATTCCTCTGCAGGACACATGGAGCCCAAGCAATTGCAGTGTTTGCAATGCATGTGGTATATTTTGCATAAAGAGGACAGTTTTCTTTTGAGAGACAAAAACGGCCAATTGATCACAGCTAACAATGGAGTGATGTGGTTTCGGACTGCGTGCCAAACTACAATTTCATCCCAAGCCATCTTCCAAACAAAATCCCAACCTTTATTGTGCACTACCAGCTTTTCTCTGGTACTTTTCTCTAATTAAAGAGGCCTTTACGAGCTGCTTTTCCAATAACAGAAAAGAGCCAATTTGATATCCAGCATCTCTCTCTCTCTCTCTCTCTCTCTCTCTATATATATATATATACAGAGAGGGGGGGGGAGGGAGAGAATAGGAGTGTAGGTGTGGAAGGCTGCAAGACTTTACTTTAGATTTCCTCCCAATATTTTTTTTTTAATGTCAGAGAACTAATATTAAAAAGTGCTTTTTTGAAATAAAAAAGGAGAAGTATATCATCATTGCCTTCATCATCTTCATGATTGCTATTATTACTATTAGTAATTACCCACCCTTCACCAGCAGGGCAGGTTACAACCCTTTAAAATTTAGATTTAAACATATGACATTCGAAGAATACAGTGGGTCCTTCAAACACACATACTGCAGCTGAACTCCCATCTCCTAGTTCATGTAAAAGTTTTGTCAGAAGAGTGGGGTGGAACCGTGACATTAGTTTCCACCAGGCAGGTTGCTGTTGCTTACCAGGAGGAGGAAGGCTGAAGCTCCAACAAAGCTGGCACAGTGCAAATGCACTGGCAGGAACACTGGATTGGCTCTGCTGGTACAGTCGCACCATGTCAACCTTCCCATCCCCTCCTGTAAGAGGCAATTTTCCTCTGAATACCAATTGCTGGGAATGGCAAGAGGGGAGAGTGTGCTTTGTTCTCAAACCTTGCTTGTAGGCTGGGCAAGATGGGCTATTGGCCTGATCCAGAAAGCTCTTCTTGTGTTCTTAAGAACAACACATGATTAGAGGCTACAGATGCTGAGTTGATGAGACAGAAGAACAAGTGTGGGGTGGAATGGAGTCTCTTGGAGGCGGGCATGGCTAGCTGGCTGGCTGGAGCCCTGGTGTGATGGTCTGGGAATCGGATTCGGATGCTGAACCTGAGGAATCCCAGCCTGCACAGGATTTCCCCACCTCCAGAACCAGCTGAGCCGAGGCTGGGGCATGAGCCTGAAGGGTCCTCACATGTGTTGGATCCTCAGGTGCAGGCACCAGCTGAGTCTGCTCTGGCTCCTGAGGTGATGGAGGACCCATTGCCCGCAGGTGTTCCACCCTCAGCCCCGTCAGAGGAGGCTGAGGTTGCCTTTGGGTCCGGTAACCCTCCAGCCTCTCCTGAGCTGCAGAGGCTCAGGGCAGAGAGGCGGAGGGAACTAAGTTCCCACAGGAGTGCTCACCTCCAGGCCAGGAGGGGCGAGTCACCAGAGGATCGGGGCCGCCCTATGCCTCGGGGGAGATAAAAGCCAGCCAGCCCCAGTCCCAAGTTGCGGGAGCAACATTGGTGGTTGTCAGTTCCAGCCTGATCCCTGACCTGCTTCCCTGCCAGAGCTCCTGACCTCACCCGATGCCCTGCCCTGCATCCAGCTTCAACTTCTACGGACTGCCTTCATATTGCACCATCGACCTCGGACTGGACTCGGACCTCGCCTCTCGGTTAGCCCCCGGGACCAGCACACCTGGAAAGGAGAACTCCACACTCCAGCGTTTTGTTGCAGGATCAACTTTTTAAGTCTTTTTATGACAATGCTTGGCACCTTGGGCTTCCAATATGCTGCCAGACAGAATGCAAGCAAGAGGGAAATTACAAGCAAGATGGGCTTTACAGCTGAGTCCTGAGAAAAGGATTATCATGGCTCTGCTGCCGAGAAGAAGCTTGTCGAGAGGCAGGGTGACACGCACAGCAGTTTGGGGCTTCACCAGGGTAAGAGCTTCTCAAAATTCTCAATATATCACAGTGGCACATAGTGCACTGCACTTTGGGGAGCCTGTTTCTAAAAATCTCCCCCCTCCCTTCTCCCTGGACAGGGGTGTTTCATTACAACAGTGTGGAAATTCATTAAGAAAAAGACCTGGTGGTCCAGAACCTGCACGGGAGGCTGGCTCAGAAGGAGTTACTTTTATGAGGAGCAAAAAATTTCTGTGTAATACAGTATTTCCCAGCCTTGTTATGAAAGGAGAAGATTAGGGCTGAGTGGAAAATCTAACTGCATGCTGTGTATGTGGTTGAAGTGGGGAGTGTGCCCTTGTGTGTGTGTGTGTCTGCGCGCGCGCGCGCACACACACACACACACACATGAAAGAAGGTGAAGGAAGGGTTACTGTGCAACGGCAGCAGAATTGTAAAATTCTATAACGAGGGCCACACCAAACCTGTGGGGAATTTGAGCATTTTTTAAATAGAACTTTCTTTTACTATACAACCAGTTTCAAATTAACCGTTGCAAGTACACTCTCTCTGGGTGTTCACGCTCCCGCCTCAGCATTCAATCTCACTTACATTGAAATAAACAGATTGGGGAAATGTAATGACAACATAACGTGTGTAATTTACGTAATTAATTGCATCAATTGTGCACGTTGCTGAATTTCACCGCAGCAGACAATGAGTTGAGTTATGTAGCCTTTGGTGGAAGGTGAACTGCAGTGGAATGGAAACAGCACTGCCTGTGAGGAATACAGAGCAAAATGGGAAACAATGCCTTCTTACATCCCTAGGGACATCAGCAGAAACCCACCCCCATCCCCAACAAGTCCTCTTGAGGTCCTCAAAAGTTTGAGTCAGCACCTTCAGTGATAGCAAAGCTTGCTTGTTGCTGGTTTTGATGGCTGCCTTGCATGCCCTTATGCTAGCGTGCTGCCCAGAGGTGTGGTGAATTTTGATTCAACTAGGGACGTGGGTGGAACTGTGGGTTAAACCACAGAGCCTAGGACTTGCCGATCAGAAGGTCAGCAGTTCAAATCCTCGTGATGGAGTGAGCTCCCATTGCTCAGTCCCTGCTCCTGCCAACCTAGCAGTTCGAAAGCAAGTCAAAGTGCAAGTACCTTCCGGCAGGAAGGTAAATGGCATTTCTGTGCACTGCTCTGGTTTGCCAGAAGCGGCTTAGTCATGCCAGCCATTTGACCCGGAAGCTGTACACCGGCTCCCTTGGCCAATAAATCCGGATAAGCGCCACAACTCCAGAGTTGGCCACGACTGGACCTAATGGTCAGGGGTCCCTTTACCTTTACCACTCTGTTTGCTGTCTGTACTTGGGATCTGAGTGCAGAAGGGCATCACCTTGTACTTTGCCTCAGGCAGAAAATGTTTTTGGTGGGCTCTGCATTCCACACTTTTCTCGGTGTGGTCATGATCTCTGAGCAGTAGAAATGCTGTTTGACGTAACCTTTCACCAGCAAGGTAGCAATGGTTCATTCCTGCACCTATCAGTGACAGCACATTTGGGCCAATAAAAAAGTCTGCGTTTTCTCCTATGGCTCGTTCACAGATTTCCTTGCTATACTTTTTTTTTTTTTTTTTGGCTTGGTTTTTCTTCTTCTGTTCATTGTATTTAAATCTCCCCCTCTCCCCACCAGTACTCACAGATGAAAACGTGATCAACACTCTGCAATACAGCCCCTTTGGGTCTCACCATCACAAAACTCTACCAGCTGGTCCTTTAACGGGCTTGAACAGCATAGCCCTTTAAAAGTCCCCATTCTCCCTGGCAGCCCCAGAACCCAAGATTTACAGACTCTTGCACCTAGTATTCTTAATGTTGGCAACAGTCCTGTTGCACCACCTGTTCTCTGGAACTGTAGACACCAGCAACCCATTGTTATGGTGGCTTTTTTCAGGTGGTTCTTACACTTCCCTCCCATTTTTTCTAGGATTTGCACTCATCATACATAGTGTGGATTGGGGGGTGGGATTAGATTCTGTTTGCATTTAAAGGTGGATCTATCAAATCCACACTTTCCAAAACAATATGAGAAACAGAGAACCAAAATGGGCAGATCCTTTGATCCCAATCAAGCAATCACACACACACACACACACACACACACACACACACACACATCTGAAAGCATCTCCCAAAAGAAGACATGAAAATCAGCATGGTAGTTTGCTGTAGGGCAACCAGTGTATGAGTAGTTGCTTACAAACTCCAACAAAACAGTGTGACATAGTGGTTAGAGTGTCAGACTAGGACCTGGGAGACCAGGGTTCAAATACCTACTCAGTCATTTATCTCGCCAGGTGACCTTCAGCCAGACCTCCTTGGAAATAGTTCACATTTGACGAAGGAATCATCCATTTGGTACTAGGAGGTATAATAAAAAGTGCAAAACTGCTTGAAAAGAGTGTCCCAGCCATAATTCTTTTGGCTCTGAGGAGAAATCTGAAAGATTGGACTTCCAGCAAAACCAGAGCCGAAGCCAAATATTTGAACACTGGCACACACAAAAAGGCCTGCCATCATGTCAAATTTTGAAACACCCATAAAAATTACTTAAAAGTCACAGCTAATCTCAAGATAGTATTTTTTTCCAGCCCTTAAAAAAACCTGACTCATCAATATTAAGGGAGTATATTTTTGGCTGCTCTTCTTAGCTTTCTTCAACATAGTTAATATTTACTGAGTCTCCAGGGCTCAAAATTACCTCAGTTTTTTTTTGCTTCAGGTCTACAGCTGCACTTTCTTGCTGTCACCATAGCAATGTCTGGAATGTAAGCATTGTGTTTCCCTTTCTGCTAAGAAAATAAGTAAAACCAAAGTCGCCAGCTCCACCAGGAGACGGGCTGCGGGGAATGCCTTTCTGCACTATTGCAATAAAGAGTCTAGCTTTGCATTAACATGGCTATGTTGTGTGAGAGATAAATCTACAAGTGAGAGGCACGTAAGTCACCTACAGTACCCAATCTAACCCAAATGCCATTGAGCTTTGCATATCCAGCTCTGTTTATCAAAGTTATCCTAATTAAGCAATGTTTGCCAGAACTGTATAGGAAACCGCAGAAGCCAAACCTTTGAAAAATGGCTGGAGGCCTTAGGCATAGGAGTGCAAATCAATAAACCTCCCAAGGATTCAAATTTCTGAGGGTGTGTGGTCAAATGAGCCAAAAATCTATTTATATATATGCCCCTTTTTCCAAAGGGGAAAAAATCTGGGGAGAAAGGGGGAAAGCCTATTTGTAGTTGAGTCCATAGTTGCTGCTGGCATCCATCTGTCTCAAGAGACAATGGAGTGTGGCTCTGGGGTGAAAAGAATCATAGGGCCTGCTGTGGCTGCAGAGGCCAGTAACTTGCAATTGCTGCCTCCTGTGTTGTTTTTGCTGCCTTAGCAGCACCAAAGAGACCTCTCCGAGGTGCAAGCCTAGACAGTGTGCATGGAGGTCCTGGGCTGGCCAGACAATAAAACTGTTATGTACTGAGTTGAATAGGATTCAGAATGCAGCAGTCTGATTGGTCCTAGAACAATAGGATTCAGAATGCAGCAATCTGATTGGTCCTAGAACAATAGGGTCCAGAATGCAGCAATCTGATTGGTCCTAGAACAATAGGGTCCAGAATGCAGCAGTCTGATTGGTCCACAGGAGCCACCCAATCCAGCTCTAGGTGGCAGTGAATCCGCAACTTGATTGGCCTACAGGTGAATCCCAGAATTAGCCAATCACGTGGGGCCCGTTGTGTAAATAATGTATATAAAGGAAGTTCTGGGGGAACTTCCATTCCTCCTCACCACTATGAGCTGAATAAAGAGCATGAAATCCACTCTTGACTCCGAGTATATTTCAAATACCTTCCTCTCAGCCTCACTAATATGGTCTAAAGGAAAGCAGAGCAATTCATTTGACACCAACTTGGCTGCAGGAGGGGTACAAGAGACCGTCTAACTGTCTTAGGGACGCCACTCTGAAAATGTGCAGGGCTTACTCCTTAGCCTTTTCTTCTCCTGAAGATGTTCCGCAAGGTAGTGGGTGAGAGTCTATGCTAAGCTGCTGTAGTCAGACCACTGGTCCATCAGCCCTGTCTACTCTGACTGGTAGTGGCCTTTAAGAGTTTCAGACTAGGATGTCTTCCAGCCCCACCAGAGATGCCCAGGGTTAAACCTGGAACCTTCTGTGTCTAAAACAGATATTCTGCCACTAAGCTACCACTCCCAAAATCCTCTCTTTCAGTTATGCCAGGAAACACGTAGGCCAGTAGATTGTTGGAGCAATTTGGCACTGTAATGATCTTCATTCATTTGGCGGGTTTGTTTCTCTGTTAAAAAAATATTTGTAGCCTGCTGCTTTTATATCCTTTAACTGGGGCACCCAAGGGGGATAACACCAACATGATGAAGAACAACCACGTTTTGTTGTTTTTTAAAAAGGGAAAGTAGCAACAGATTAAAAACAGCTTCTAGGAACCATGTACAAAAATCCAGAGAAATTTTAAAACATTCACAGTATTCTTTTTCCTGTAGTTTGCAGATCAGAGGAATAACCAGCTTTTTTGTTTTTACTGTCAACATTGCTCAAATGATATTCTCTTCTTTTCCTCTGGAAAGTGTTGGGAAAACAGTGAATTGTCTTTAAAAACGTGGCTTTCAGTTCTTCTGGTTGCAGACAGTAACTGGATTATACAAACGCCATTGCAACTACAAATTTCAGAGGGGGGTCCCTGTGTTTTGTGGCAGAATCTTCAAAAGACAGGCAGCTATCCTGTTTGCAGTATCCATCACCACTCTTGATGATGCAGAAGAAGAAGAAGAGTTTGGATTTGATATCCCGCCTTTCACTCCCTTTAAGGAGTCTCAAAGCGGCTAACATTCTCCTTTCCCTTCCTCCCCCACAACAAACACTCTGTGAGGTGAGTGGGGCTGAGAGACTTCAGAGAAGTGTGACTGGCCCAAGGTCACCCAGCAGCTGCATGTGGAGGAGCGGAGACGCGAACCCGGTTCCCCAGATTACGAGACTACCGCTCTTAACCACTACACCACACTGCACTACCAGTCCTCAGTGCACTGCCATCTGTGAAGGTAAGTTACATATTATTGCTTGCCCAGTGCCTGTGTGGTTGCATTTAGACAGTATGGGTGGAGCAAAAATTTCAGTAACTGTAACTGAACCTGGCACTGTGGGGCTTTAAAATTTTTCAACATTTACATTCTGAGATTGCAAAGAAATGGTATGGCAAAGAAGGTTCTGTAACCACATAGGCGCCGACTCCAAGGGGCTTGAGGGGGCCCGAGCCCCCTCAAAAATTCGTTTGGGGGGGCTCCACCCCCCCAATAATCTCCGGCACCCCTCCAGCAGAGCGCCATCGCCGCCCCTCCCCCAGCCCAAAATGCACAGGATCGGGCTGCATGCCTCCTGCCCTCCCTCCCGAGCAAAAGCTCCACCCAATTTCCGCTCCGGAGCTGATTAATAGGCGCAGCACGCTCTCCCCTATTCGCTCACGAGGAGGCGGTGCCACTTTATTTGCATATTCATGAGCTTATTTATTATTCATGAGCTTTCCCGGGCCCCCCCAATATTTTTTATAAGTTCGCGTCTGTGTGTAACCACCCTGTTAAACTGGTTTCTTTCTTATTCATGCCAACGAATAAATCTGGGAAACTCTATCAACTACTAAGTTAGGTGGATAAGAAAACTCTGGGTGAATTCTATAATAAACGTATCATGTGTTAGGCTTAACTACCTATGATCCCTATAGCTGTGCCAGAAAGATGCTAGCTCGTAACTGTGCTCTAAGCATATTTGCCAATCTAGTCTGAGAATCAAAGACGGAGCATTCACAAGGAGAGTGCTTTGCTTTCTGATTTGGCAGCACCATTTCCCACTGCCAAAAAGACAAGCAACTTTTAAAACCAAAGAGTGGCTTGCCTCTTTGTCACAATGAGAACGGCTGCAGCTATACCTCTAGTTTGGATCCTGGTGGGATATGCACTAGTTGTTTGCCAGTCAAAGGCTTAACGCAGCCAAACTGTTTCCTTTGCCTTTTGATATAACTTTACTGGATATATGTTGGGCAAAGACCAACTTTACAAATCTTCGTCAGCTAGCCTAAAACAGAGAAACCTGCTTCCTACATTAATTTCAGTACATATTTGGACAGCAAACTGTAATCTGAGAAACCCTTAGTCAGATAGTCAGATAGCGCAATCTGAACACATGTTCACAAAGGATCCAAGATAAGGATCTGGCAAATGAGATATGAAAGCAAACATCACTTATCAAAAAAAAACAGAGGGGATGAGAAGAAGCAAAAGAGAAGAAAATATCAAAAAGAGAGGAAATCTTATCACTGAATTTCCTGATATTTACTCCATTCTACTTCCTGATAACATTGTATCTCTCCCGAGAGCTACTTTTCTTTGTGTATTTCCAAGTTTTCAAAAAAGTAAGGCGTATAAACCTGTTTCACACAAAATGGTACGCTGAACTATAAATTATTGTGACCACGTGAATATGTGAGGTCCCCAAGAGGAGCTCACAAACACTTTGATCCTCCCCAGCCCTTTTTTACTGCCACACATTGCTGAGCTCTCTCCTAACTAACCACAAGTTGTAGCCAAGAAGAAACCTATACAGGTCATGGTTAGTGAGGAGAGAGATTCACCACAGGTCCTGGTTTGAGCAACCCTAAGCCAAACCTTGGTGTAGCTCAAAGTGGCATAATAACTGAAAGCTCCTCTCTGAGATTTCACATGTTTGAGTGGTCATGATAATCCATATTTGCACTTACCATGTCATGTGAACCTGGTCATAGAGCGGCTATGGTTCAGAGTGTGGGATGTAGTCCACTGGGAGCAGTCAAGTACAACACTCCTTGTAATGCTAGAGTGGACATGCGGGGGAATGTTTGGTCCAGCCAGTCAAAACTTCCTGTTCCTCCTGGCTGGAGCATCCTTCCTTTGCATGTGACTGAAGGTGGGCATGATCTTACCTGTCCAGGTAACAAAAGGACAAGTCACACAGCACACCTCTCTCTTTTTCACTTCCTTCTATGTTTGACCAGCTTTCAGCTAGGACTCCTCTGCTAGCTCTCAGCTAGCAGAAGTACTGGGATTACCCCCCCCGCATGGGGTAGATCCGCATGTACATATTTGTAACTAAGTCTGCCTTCAGGAATCCAACTGTGAACTGATGTAAGTAAACTTCTTTTATTGACTTTAAATAAGATTGTGGTGTCTTTATTCTTTTAAGAGGGATTCAAGGGAACTTACCAGGAACGTACATTTCAATCTAAGATAGATTGAGCTGTATAATTGTGAGAGGCTTACACAAGCCTGCAGCCAGCTATCTGCATGTATGTGCATGTAAAAGGGGAATGTAAACTCTGCTAAGTAAAGGAACTTGCTAGTGCAAGTTAGGAAGGATATTAATAATCAATATAGCCTCTCCTGCCACCCTTAACATTCCCATACAGAGGGCTGCTGCTACCAAGATGCAGCCTGCTTGATACAATCATTGGTGCACCCTTGTGGAGAAGAGTACTACGCACTATCTATGATGATGGCAGCATGTCTCCAGGGTTTCAGATGCACTCCCAGCCCAACCTGGAGTTGCTGGGAATTGAACCTGGGGTATTCTGAATGCAAAGCACATGCTCTTCCACCGAGCTATGGTCCACCCGAAGGGTGATAGTAACCAACATCCCTTTCTCCTCCTGAGGTCTTAGACAATTGGTTGGGCAATCAGTCAAGAAGGAGAGTCCCACAGGGGTGTGCATCACCCCAACTCTGCACAAAGATGAGCAAGATAGGGAAGTTATGTCATGTGGTATTGCAACAGCATTTCCTCTCATGCCCATTGCCTCAGATCTGATGGAGATGCCCTTCTCTGCCAGTTGCCTATGCGCAAGTGCAGTTGGTGGTGACCAGAGAGAGGTGGTTCAACTGCCCACCCCTTGCATTATTTTGCTCTGGCTAGCAAAGGCCTGCATAATCCAGCAGGCTTTTTGCCTTACCAAGTAGATAATGTTTTGATTTGGGAAGATTGTTTTGTTTTTTTATGCCATACCCAACTCTATTGTACTTTACTGGTACAGGGTACATTACAAGCCTGTAATTTTGATTGATGTCACCTGCCTTGAGTGACACAGGCAGCAGAAAGGTGGAGGTTTAAATAGCCATTTAGGAATAAAGTAAAGGAACACAACTGGAAAATTGTGGGCTTCTTCAGAAATTATCCTGATTGCATTTTTCATTCCTTGGCACTATGAAACTTAGATTGGAGATCCCCTGTATTGGAAAGGGTGTTCCCCCACGCTTGCTACCATTTACAGCACATACTGAGGCCCTATTTGGGTTTCCTAAATTCCAACTATGAGCTCATTTCTTCAGATTCATTTGTATTAAGACAGATTTACAGTCTCTTCTAATGAATATATATCTTTAATGTGTGTGCATCTCTCCATATTGTTTGTTCCAACTTATGCAAGCCAAAAAGCATGAGAGAGAAATAACCATCCTTGTCTTGTGATATCCTGAAACAGCTTAGATGTTGCTACTGCTGTAAATCCACTTTATGAGCTGTGCCATTGAAAATTGCCTCTTTGGCTGAGGGCTATGAATAGCCACACTTTACGTTCTAGTTGGAAGACTGTGTCTTTGCTGTGGTCTTCCTCCATTCGTGAGCCAGCATCGTTTTTGCCAGCATCCTTTAAAAAACCATTTTTATCTCCACATATATAATGACATAATTGTCATGGCAAACAAGCTAGTCTGAAACACCTTTAAGACCCCTGCAGTACAAGGCATGAGATTTATAGGGCCAGAGTGAGCTCACATAAACACATTTACCAGATGAACTGTCTGACAGGCTGATGGTGCTGCCTTGGACAATTGTCAAGAGGCTCTTTAAAGTCCCCCTTTTTTTTTAATCATGTCCCAAAGTGTATCACGTCTTGCAAATAATGAGACCACAGCAATCCCCACAGAGTCATTGAGACAAGCAGATAATAGAAGTGGAAAGCATTGGTAAAGCTTCGCTGTAAGTTAGAAGGTTTTCTATTTGGCACCAGTTCTACAAGTGATATAATGAAGTCTGTACTTACATGATACATGATCTAAAAGGAAAGTCCAGAAGTTAAGTGTGTGTGTCTTGCAGTGGTTAGGTTTTAATTCCCAGGACTTTCGGGAGATGAAGAGTGAGCACCCTCCCACTTGAAATCTGAAACTTATCATCATGCATATCCATCATTTGGAGGGTGATAATCTTTTTTCAAATGACAGAAATTAGGAGGAGGAGGAGTGATGGTCAGACTCTGGTATTTGCTGTACTTGCCAAAGTTGTAAAAAAAATAAAAATAAAAATCTTAAAGAGATAGTTCTGATGGGCCAGTTAATTTAATTCAGTGTTTCCCAGACTTAGGTCTCCAGCTGTTTTTGAACTACAACTCCCCTCGTCCCCACCCACTGGTCCTGCTAGCTAGGGATGATGGGAGTTGTAATCCCAAAACAGCTGCAGACCCAAGTTTGGAAAACACTAATTTAAATCATTGTTTTTTGTCAGGAATGAGGAAACTGTGGCTCTCCAGAGGTTGCTGGACTACAACTCCCATCTTCCCTGACCATTGGCCATAGTGACTGGAGCTGATGGGAGATGGAGCCCACAACATCTGGAGGGCTACATTTCCCCAACCCTGTTTCAAGTTGTCATCAATGAACTAAATTCAAAGTCTGTGTTGTTGTAAACAAAACGCATGAACTTTTCGCCAATGTTTTTTCTTTTATTATTTCTTTGTTTTATCAGGAAGGCATCTGCGACAAACTTCCTCAGTGAAGATGGGAGCAAGGTAATATGACCAAGACTGGGGAGCTATATCCTTGGTCACTCCCTGTATAGATCAAGTGTGAATTCAGAGATGAAAATGGTTCAGGGACTTCAGCTGGTGCAGAATTCAGTGGCCAGGTTGCTCGTGGGAGCATATTACACCAATCCTGACTTGACAGCACTGGCTGTCAATGAGTTACCGGGCCCGATTCAAAGTGCTGGCTTTGACCTATAAAGCCCTAAACGGCTCAGACCACATTACCTCAAGGACTGCCTCTCCCCATATGAACCGACCCAGACTCTGCAATCATCATCTGAGACCCTTATTCGTGTGCTCCCTCCATAAGAGATTTAGAGGGTGGCAACACAAGGATGGGCATTCTTTGTGGTGGCTCCCCATTTGTGGAATGCTCTCCCCAGGGAGCCTTACCTGGTGCCTTTATTGCATATCTTTAGGTGCCAGGAGAAAACGTTTCTCTATAACCAGGTCTATGGGTGATTAAACATTCCATGGCCTTTTAAATGTGCTTGTGGCTTTGTTTCTGTTTCTGTTTTATTATGTATGTTGTGTTCTCCTTTTCAATCTTTATGTTGTGAGCCATCCTGTGATCTTCAGATGAAAGGCAATACAAGAAGAAGAAGAAGAAGAAGAAGAAGAAGAAGAAGAAGAAGAAGAAGAAGAAGGAGGAGGAGGAGGCTGTATGAGTAGTAGTGTACTCCATGAATCAAGAACTCTTAGTGTTGGAGTTCCTTAGGCAACTTATTTCCAGTTCTGGGTAAAAAATTAAGCTGAGGAACTTTGGGACTGAATCTGTACTTTATTTAACAAGCGACCAATGAGAGATAAGGCATAATGGTAACAGCTCGATACTTAGGGTTAGTCATAAATGCTGTTAACTAGGCTTAAATGAGAACTTCCACAGAACTATTTCAGTATAGCTAATCCACGGTCTCAACCAGAATTCAAAAACTAGCTAGGAAACAGCATAAGAAAATAGTCAGATACATTTCCTTCTCCCCAACCATTCTTACCGAGTTGCCAGCAAACTCCTGTTCAATTGGATTTTTAGTCCAGATTTAGGAGACCCAGGCTTTGTAAACCACTTTAAGCCCAGCAATAATTAATCTGATCTGCCTGAAATAATTCTGGATCTCCTACCCCTGCACCTTTGAACCCTCTGAATTTGTTGAAGCTCTTCTGGAATGCACTAGCCTTTCTAGATATTCCACACAAAATTAATCAAGGGGTAGGGAGGCTCCAATCTACACCAGAGGAAAGCGCTTGCCCAATGATGTCTTCAGGAGCATGCTTGTGGGGCCCATTTTAGATATCTAGTGCCTAAGCATGCATGTTGGAAGGTCCAGGCTCTCTGGACCACCTGAGTTCTCCAGCAACCCTATATAATCATCCATCAGGCTCATTCACAAATAGGTGAAGCCACTCAGGTGCCACAGAAGTGAAATGAGCATCCCAGTGTTTTGGTCCAAAAAGGTTGACTGAAGTGTTATCCACTGAATTTTATCTCCTGCTCATATGTGAATATTTCCTGTGTTATACCATATCTGGATTTCCCTATATGACAATACCACTGAATCTTAGCTGTCCAGAGAAATTCAATTTAGGACCTGAGTTTTTGCAGCAGTGGGTGGGGAGGAGGTCAGGGATGACTTCCTCTCTGCCAAAAAGTCTTCTGCCCCACAAAAGAACCTTATTGCAATAAATAATAAACATACAGTACTCCTTCCTTAACTAGATTCCAAGAATTTTATATGCTGTAACTTAATCCTGAGAGAACTAGAGGATATTAAATGAACTAAACTGTCTTAGCCAGCAATCTCTGATATGGACTGCCCCTTTGATGTTTGCATCTGAAACTCTTTGATGTCTTAACATTGTTTCAGAAATTAGGGGGGAGGGATCCAGATTTGTAAATCATTTTGGGATTACCTACGATGGGACGACAATATGATGATGAATGGCACAGAGTTTTGAAAGAAATTTATATTTTTTTCTGAATATTAAATTAATCACAAACCTAAAATTGTCTAGCATTAGTTTCTGGTGACTTCAGAGATCTTTTGGCATTCCAGATGCACAATGAGTAAAAAATATTTTGACTTTATTAGGTGCACCTTTCCACATCTGCAACCCTGTTATACAATAAAGTCTTGTTCTTTTGTTGCAAGATTGCAATGGTTCTCATATATATATATATATATATATATATATATATATATATATATATAATTTAAAACATGTGGCCAAAGGGTAATCCAGTAAACCATAGGCATTTTATATCAGAGCTTTCATCCAATCACATATAACGTCAACCATCTGGATGTATGGCTAGATACGGAATTTTTGTATTGATAGATTGCAAATGATAGCGAGATGAAGAGAAAGCGGTCCTCGGGTCTATATATATATTATTCTCTTATACCAACTCACCATTATGTCATTATCATTCATTTTGAGACAATGACCTCTTTATACAATGAGTGTCCTGTTTTGTACCAAGACTGGAGTAAAGACCCAACAGAAGGATGACAACCACATCTTTGCACTCTCCCTTTTTACATACACAAACACACATATGGATGATTCTTATCTAACTTTTGGTTGCTTTGCATCATACTGGCAAGCTAAAGGGAATGAAATAGAGCCTCGTGTTTGATTATTTTTTGTTACATAATGTAAAGCAAGAATAGAAATATGCATTCAGAAGAATCACAGATGCATAAATCTTCTCAAAAGGTTATTACAAACCCTTTGAGATAAAGGTACAACAGCACTGTAAAAAATAATTTTAAAATGTGAATGTTTCTCTGCCTTAGGCTATGATCCCGAGTACATTTTCACTGAATTGTGTTTGGACTGAAATCCATTATACCTGGTTCCAAGCAAGTCATCCGAAACTTCTGAGGGAGATCAGCATACAGGTGCAATCAGGAATTGTGCAGACTTAACAACTGATGTGGCCTACATAGGTCCCATGGTGGCAAGCCTCCCCCAAATCTACTCCATGGGACTGGGCACAATTCTGGTTTCTGAACCATATCTGCAGCAATGGGCCAAGAATGAAAACAACAATAAAAACAAAGGGAGGGAAAAACCAGGAACATGAAAATGACTTCCAATAAACTCTGTATTGCAAAAGTACAGTCATAAAATCAGGCGTGCAATTTGTGTGCAAGAAGTGAAGAGTCAAGTGCCTCAATCTTAAATCCTCCTCTTAAAATCAATACTTTCCCAATATAATAGCATCCATGCGCAGGATACAATCTGTCAGCAATCAGGGCCTTGGGCGGCAGAATTCCAGGGGGTGATGCCCCCACAGAGTGGCATAGCATAGGGAAGTTGCCGGGGTGATGACCCCAGGCACATTTCTCGGGCACTACGCAGGAAAGTGATGGTTGATGTTTCATGGAGACACACTTCTGCTTGAAGCTTATGTTTACAACTTGCGTATCTTCCCAGACCCAACCTTGCTGGTTGATACCCTGGTAGGTTTCTTCCTAAATTAATATGTATTCAACTGTAACCTTAGCATCTTTGGACTGGAACCTGAGTATTATTATTGTTGTTGTTGTTGTTGTTGTTGTTGTTTTATTAAAATTTATATACCTCCCTATATCCAGAGGTCTCAGGGCAGTTCACAGAATATCAGGGCGCTTCACAGAGTAGCTTTGAAAATATAGTACAGGAACCTTTAGAATAGGTTTAGAACCTTAGCATCTTTGAAAACACAGCAGAATCTTGATTTTGTTAGGTGACTATGTCTCTGAATGCAGAAAATGAGTTTGAAAACCCTCTGCTGCTACCTAAAAATCTGTAAGAATAATATATATATATATAGCGCCAGTTTTGTTTGCAGTTTAGCTTTGGTGGTTAAATTTAGTTTAAATTTATGTGACATTAGATATGAAAATTAAATGCATTTTGCCCAGAATGTGCATCTATACATACTTAACATTTTTATTTGCTTCCTTGCTTCCAGTTTATTAATTTCACAAAACAAGTGAAATTCATAGTGTTGAATAAAGGGGAGGGAAGCATTTCTCAGCTAAATGTTCCTAAGATCTAATTGCTGCTAATAAACAGCAGCTCAGTACTTAGGCACTGAATGTGCCTGTGTGTTTCATTCTCTCTCTCTCTCTCTCTCTCTCTCTCTCTCTCTCTCTCTCTCTCTCTCTCTCTCTCTCTCTGGATTTATGACAATTAGCGCAGCCACCTAAAGATAAGGCCAAGACGGATGTAGCAGAAATTTTGGCAATAGTACACTGTCAGCTTTCCCAAACAGCATAACTCTTGTGCAGCTGAGAAAAGTTAGCTTGTCGGAGTATTTAAATGCATGTATGATTTTCCCTGTGGGACTTCACCTCTGCTTATTGCAGATTGACACTGAGCTTTGTTCCTGGGCTCTCCATCTAGTGCAACCGGCTGGGAGATGAGGCTACAGTAAGATAAAAGAGCAGCCAAAAATGTGTGACAAATGGCAATGACAAGGTCGCATCTGCAGCCTCTGAAGCAGTGAAATGAAGCCCTTAGCTCAAGACTCCAAGGTTGAGTCCGCTGAGAGTCTCAGCCGTGGACAGGCCTGCACCTGCTCACTCAAGTTTGAAAGCACCGGCTAGAGACGCAGCCTACAGCCCCAGTGTTTACAAAGGGCTAATGCAGTTATGATTGTGGCAACATGATAGACCAGAATGGATCCATGTTGCACCTTATTCATGTCGAAAAGGATGATCTATGGTGCCCTCTGCAACAGATTTCCCCATCTGTCTGCTCTGCAAGATTAATGCAACCAGAAAGACTTTATCTGCTGGACACCAGGGAAGAGGAGTGGTGTGCCAAAATCTTGGCCTACAGTTTCTCAGAAGTTTTCTTCCTCTCAGAAAGAAGCTTCCATTTATTTCATTTCATTATTTTGCCAAATTAAAGTTGCTTTGAAATTTGGGTGAGTGAGTGGCAACTTCTGAGCTTAATTTACCATTGCAAAGTGACCAAGGGGGATGTGTGTGGTCTATGTGATTTTCTTTCTAGCAGACATTTTCTTCCAGCACTCTACAGCCTCCCTGGCTGCCTGAGCTTTCTGGTTTGAAGAAGGCCCATGGAAGAAGTTGCTTCACGTCACAATTAGGGATGTTGTAGAATTCAGATCGAAACAGAAAGGGAGACAGAAATTGCTGCTGTTCACATGTTGACTCGTTGTCAGAACTGGATTAACTTCTTGCAAATGCAAGTGGAAATGGTTGACACCAAATTTCCAACCAAGCTCTGAATAGCAATCACTACTCATGATGTCTTCTGCTAGGCTTTAGTTGAACCATGGACACCCAGGAAGGCTGGGTGCCCAGGCTACTTAAGTTATTCAACAGGACTGAATAAACAAGAAGATACTCACCTGGCCTTCAAGATGGTGCCAGGTGAACCTGTCTAGGAAGCCTGTTTGATAACCAAGAATCCACTAAACTTCATTTTTTAGCCCTGTCCAAAATGGCCCCAGTATTCATTTAGCTGAAGTTAATTAACCTACTTGTGGATGCACTGCCCCACTGTTTGTTGTTCAGAATAGTTACTTCTTACTGGTATGTATTGACATTGTACTTTTACCCAAGAGGGGGGAAAGACCCTTGACTTACCTTGATTCACCTCATTATTTGGCCCACATACAAAGCCAATGCTTGGGATAAAGTGATCACCTTTTAGGGGTAGAGTCACTGCTGGTCAATGCAAACAACACAGATAGAGGGAACCAATGGTCTGTTTTAGTATCAAACAACTTTCCTAAGGAACAATGTGACTAACCCATAGTGAATGGCAGCTTCTCTGGTCTCTATTTCTTACTATAGAGGACAAATTTGGTGTAAGTCATTTGCTGAATACCAGTTGTGACTAACAGCTACGTTTTAGCCCTTAATAACTTTGTAACTGGTGCTATGGTCCTATGCAGACTTTTTTTAGAATTAAGCCCCATTGAACTCAGTGGGACTTACTTCTGATTATACTGTATGTGCATAGCATTGCACGGTTCCTCTTGAAATAAGATTTGAACAACAGTTGCTTGAGATCCCATGCACAGTTTTCTTTCTTTTTCTCTTTTAAATGCAACTAGTAAATACAACCTTATCACTTATCACTGCTTCTGTTCAAAGTGAGTTTCCAGTGAAAGTGAAACTCTTAATGCGCTCTATAACCACTCCTTTATCACAAACTGTTGCTATAGTGTTACAAAGTAAAAACATATTGAGAAATAATTGTGTATGGTCATAAATTCCGTTAGGCCAGTTTACACTTCTATGCTTTTAGGAGTAAAAAAATATTATTATTTTATTTAAAGAGTTCCAAAGCAAATACATGTGAGATAGTTTTAACAAAATATCACCAATTGCTCCACTTTTTCCTAAAATAAAGCAGTCCAGACATTTATAATTCTGTATAGTGGTACCTTGGATTAAGAACTTAATTCATTCTGGAGTTCCGTTCTTAACCTGAAACTGTTCTTAACCTGAGGTACCACTTTAGCTAATGTGGCCTCCCGCTGCCACCGCACCATTTCTGTTCTCATCCTGAAGCAAAGTTCTTAACCTGAGGTACTATTTCTGGGTTAGCGGAGTCTGTAACCTGAAGCGTCTGTTACCTGAAGCGTCTGTAACCTGAGGTAACACTGTATTGTTATTCAACAATTGTTAACAAGCCTTGGTTTTACTCTGTTGCATACCTGTCTAATCCCGCCTCAATATATGGTACTCAAAAATGTCAAAATACTGATCGCTAGAAATTAATCATACAAAATAAATGGCATTAAGGTGTATTTATTTTTGATGAAACACTTAACACTCTCACAAGCAGAATCAAGCTCGAATGCCACCTCAAACAAACAAAAGAAATCCTCTAGTAAACTGATGAAATTCTCTGATGAAATTATTCATGTTTATACCTAGCTTAACAAGATGTTGCCCAAGGACAAACTAACCGTGTCTGTGTCTATATGATTAAGGAATCGTTTGAAGAAGTGGGGAAGGAGAGCAAGATAACCCGACTGTGCGGTAGGCAAATGTTGTTTACCTGTTGCATCCGCCTTGGAAGACGCTGAGTTCCGGGAGCTGTCCAATGTACTTAGCAGGACCTTTGTATCCACAGTCTCCGTCAGAAGGATGTTCTCTCCGAGCTAAACTGTAATATCATTCTCCAGGGATTGCCTGTATCCGAGATGGACCAGATTGCTCATTTTCAAGACGTTAAGGGAAGCGAAGAAGGGCAGATCTGTTTGCCTCGCCTTGAAAAGGAGTCAAGGAGGACTAATCTTTCTCCCCTCGTTTCCCCGCTGCAAAGGCTGGTTTAATCGCGGCAGCTGCTGCCCAGCCTGCAACAAACAGGGTCGATTTTTGTGCTCGGTGGGAATGTTTACTGACCTGGAGTCAAACAAAAGCGATGCTCTTTGTTTGAGGATAGTTGAAAGAAAATCTTCCAACCTAAGGGCTGTTATTGTTATTGTTGTTGTTGTTGTTGTTGTTGTTGTTGTCGTCATCTTCATTCGTCCTGGGCTCAAGGAGAGCCAAAACATTCGTTTAAATTAAAGTACCTGTAGTAGGAGGAACAAATAATAGCCTTTGGGTGAGTTAGGCAATGACATTCCAGCTGAAGAAGGGATTGAGGAGAAAAAATCAGAAGGCCAGTTTAGACATCAGCAGCCAGGTGGTATTGGAAGGGTGAGCGCGCACCTGACTGAGAAGTAAGCTTTCGCTGGTGTAGCATTTAAGATCTAATGCCCCGTTTCATGGGAACGTACTGGGCTGTAGGAGGGCAACAAACTAGTATTTGCTTGCTAATAACCACAGCACCCCGCGGCCGCTGCTAAAAGCAATAAAGCCCAGGTTTTGTTCTGGAATAGGAAATGAAAAGCTCACAGCTCATCAGGGGTGCTATTTCAAGTATCGGGAGGGGTTGGTCGCAGAGGTCACATCCGCCCCATACATATAAAGCTCTCTTAATAGCACTTTAACCATGATGGTTCCATCCCCCCCCAAAAAAAAAGAATACTGGGAACTGTAGTTTGTTAAAGACGCTGGGAATGTAGTTCTGTGAGGAGTCACCTAACAACAGTTGGGAACAATTACTGTTCCCAAGCTTATTTGGGAAAAGCCATGACTATTATAAGTGCTATAAAGATTTTAGGTGTGGAGGGAGAGTCACGTAAGGTACTTACTGCTAGATATTTGCAAAACGAAATGAAGAAGGAGAAACTACAAAAAAAACCATCAAACCCTCCAGTGTCTTTTTAGAGCATTTCCTGCAGTCGAGTTAATATGCTGTAATGGTTAGACAGTCAGACTAAGACCTGGGAGACCAGAGTTCAGGTCTTCCCTGGGTGTCCTTCAGCTCTTCACTCCTTCTCAATCTAACCTTCCTCACAAGGTTGTTGCTCAGGATTAAATGGGGCGGGGCAGAACCATGTCCACCACCGTGAGCTCCTTGGAGGGGAAAGATGGGGTGTAAATACAATACAAACAAATAAAATGCTTCCTCACAAGTAATATGGATGTCCCTGAAGAATAGCCTCCAACAAGCGGAGGGCAGTCCCTATTATGAGTCATTATTATGTTTCAATTTCTCAGCCCAGACTTCTGCTAAGAGGCACCTAAAAAGTGTTCGGAGACCCCTGGAGACTCTCTCCGGTGTCTCCCACCCCCCGCCTCTGCCTTTATAAGCCCTGCTGAGCAGAGAGCTATTTGCACACTTATGCCAGGAGAGGGGTGGGATGTTTGAGGAACGAGTCCCAGAGTTACCACTGGGAATGCAATGGAGGGTCTCTCCCCCCCCTCTCTCCCCTCACCACCACCTCCCCAACTATGCTTACTTAGGCTAATGGAGGCCTTCCCATTCATCTGCCATTGCGCTGGGATACGGGGCAAACATTCCCCCGTGACCCTTGGCAGGCAGGTTCGCTCTTCAGGGCATCATTAAAAGCATCCCTGCGCTTGTCTGTGACATCCATTGAAAAGGCTTCTTCTCCCCACCCCCCTCCCTGGGTGTCACACACACACACACACACACAGGCCCAGTGTCCCTCCCTCCGCCACCCCTCCCCGGCTCTTTCCAGAGTGAAAATCCTTTGGTCGCGGCTGCAGATGGGGATGAAAAGGGTCTCTCCCCAGGTGGCTGAGAGGGGCTGTTGCCAAGAAGGAACTGGCGGCCTCATCTCTGGGGCAAGGGCTGCTTCGTCCCCGGCGGCAACTCGCCTCTGGCAAGGCTCCTGTGTCTCCGACAGCCTCGCCTGTCGCTTCGCATCAGCCTCGCCCCTTTGGCCAGCCTCCTCCAAGCCCTTAATCCGGTGATCCTCCGGGGTTATAAATATTAATGCCCACCACGAGCATCATCACCACCAGCAGCGCCTTCCCGTCAGGGCTATAAGCGTCAGAGGACGGCTCAAGTCACTATGACCTCCGCCACCACTAGTCCCAGCACATCCTCCACCTCCAGCGAATGGCCCCCTCACCACCACCACGAAGGAAGGCTGGGGACCCCATCCATGCTGGACCTGTTGGCCGATCTCAGCACCGAAGGGCTTCCCCGACTGGCGGCGGCCCCTTTGGATCTCTACGCATTCCCCTCCGGCGCTCCCTTTGGCCAAAGGTCTTCTACAGCCTCCGGAGGGCTGCTCCGCATGGGTGAGGAAGACCCCGAGGTGGAAGAAGAAGACGAGGGGGAGGAGGAAAGAGAACGGGGGCCAGATGGAGGGCTGAGGAGGGCCGCTTTCCTGGGCAGACCCAAGCGCAAGCGCCTTATCACGCACACCCAGCGCCAGGCGGCCAACGTGCGGGAGAGGAAGAGGATGTTCAACCTTAACGAAGCCTTCGACCAGCTGCGCAGGAAGGTGCCCACCTTCGCCTACGAGAAGCGCCTCTCCAGGATCGAGACGCTGCGCTTGGCTATCGTCTACATCTCCTTCATGACCGAGCTGCTGGAGGGCCGCGGGACCAGCTAGGGCGAGGCGGGGGCGCCGTCCATCCAAGGATGGAGAGCACTCAGAAGCCCATAGCTGCGCGCTCCCAAGGCAGGCTGGAAGGCGGGAGAGAAGACGCAGGGAGACAATTTCTTCAGGCTGAAGGCAGCTCCTGAGTCGGTCTTCTCTAGAGAAGCTAAGGAGCGGGCGCACGTCGAGGCCATATAACTGGCACTCTTCAGTTATCACGGCTGACTTGCATCGAAGGACTCCTCTGCCGCTTCTTTTGGACGGGAGAGGAGATCTGATGGGATGATGCGGCAACTGACAAGGGAAAGGGGTCGTTTGGACCCCCGGTGGGTGACCTGACACGCTTACTTCCCGAGAGTTGGGATCCCAGGGCCATTTGTTTTCAAAGGAGGGAGCCAGAAAAAAAATATTCTGAGGGGTCTGCGCAGAATGGGCAAAGTATATTTCTAGGTGGGTGAGAAAGGAAAATAGCAGCTTTTTAATTATAGAGGTGCAGAAATGGGGGACAAGTGGGGATTAGCTCCTTGTTTGTGGGGCTTCTCCCCTCTGGCGCCGCCCAGCTGGGAGTGCGGTTCCAGGCAAGGAAGGGCGCACTGGACGAAAGTTGGAAAGACACGGAATAAAATCCAGGCGATGTAGAAGAGGAGAGAGAGGGGAAATGCTACGGGATGTGTGAAATCAGCAGGTAGCTTGGAACATTAAAGGGAAGCTGAAAAGGGGTTTTGATTGAGTTTAGGGGCTGTAATGGCTGTCGGAAGAAGAGAGTGGAGATGAGCAGATGGGGGGGCAAAGACATTTCCAGTCACGGGCGTAGCGGGGGGGGCGAGGAGGGCAACTGCCCCCCTCGATCAAGTAAAACAATACAAATACTTAACTAACTGACCAAACACGTTGGTTCGGCCCCCTTAACAAAAACCCTGCCTCTCTTAACAAAGTCCTGCCCCCCAAAAAAACAGCCCTGGCTACGCCCATGCCTCCCGTGCCTCTCTCTCGCCCTCTTTCAGAATGCGGGTTGCGATGCACCTGTTCCCATCTCGGCAAGGGAAGGAAGGCAAGACAATTCTTGAGGGAAGACTTCTTGGGGGCAAAGTGAGTGTAGCAGCGGAATACAGAGGAATTTGTGGCTCCCCAGAGTGCTGGGTGGCTGTCAGTTGGCCCAGATTTGTTCACAGTTCCGTTTTCCATTTTCTAATTAACGCCCCAATCACCCACCCCTCCTCCCAGAGATGGATTTTTTACTACCACAAAGTGATCAGATGTAATCTTTGTTTTGACAAAAATGAACGCTTATGTTTCAATGATCTTCCTTCTCTCCTTCATACATAGTCATCTGTTCCATCAAGGAACTGAAATGCTGGTGGGGTGGGGAAGCTGTTGAATTTTAAGGAAGGTGGGGGCTAAGAGAGTACAGACGGCGCCCGCACATACACACACACTCTGCTCAATCCACAAGCCATATGGTTTTAAGCACTAAGCAAGGTCAAATACCTTGTAATGTATGAAGACATAGGTGGATGGCTTCTTGCTCCCACCGCCACCATCTTTGGTACATGTGCCAGGGGGCACTTTGGCATCAAATCCACACTCATGTGCCCCCCCACACACACACAAAGAAGGAAAAGATGCTTCCATCGCATGTTCCAAGGTGAACACTTTTCCCCCGACGTAGAGTTTAATTTCTGGATCATATAAGATATCATGTGAAGTGGTATTTGTGCTTCCAAGTACTTTGGCTGAACTGGATTGTCTGTAACTTTAATATATCCATCCAGGTTCAATGTAGTGCTTGTTGCTTCTCTCTTTTCTATTTGACTCCAGTGAAATGTAAAAGCAAACTGTAAGGGCATTCACAATTTGCATTAGATGCCATTGTTGCCTTTGTAAAAGTCTGGAACTGTGCCAGAAAGGCACTCCTTTGTATTTCTGACAATATATCTATCTCAGTTGAAATTTGCCTCCAAATATTCTTTTTATTGATATTATATTGTCTTAGGTGGCTTCCAGGCTCTCACTTTTTTGCAGGTGGGATTCAAGTGCATATCCGCAAATTCAGGCTATCCAATTACAGTGGATTGGGCTCTCTTGTGCAATGAAACCTGCTTGAGAAAGAACAGGATTTTTTGTGGCGATGGGGAAACTGCACTGGAAAGTGTGGGGACAACAATAGCCTGATACAACCTTGTATAACCTCCCCACAAGCATTTCAGAATGCATGTGTTATAAATAGCTGGTGTCGTATAAGCTCCCTACAAACTAATTAGGATAATGCTCAATAAACTGGAAATGATCTAGATTATGATATAGCATTTTGTGTGTTTGTTAATATGGCTCCCTAGACTTCATTATTTATCTCAGAGTTGATTGGATGTCTTTTCCTACAGAGACTGGCCTGGAGCTCATGGTATAACTGGTGGATTTCACATACCAGGATATTTGTGATCAGATTATATTTCACTCTGTCACTGTGGACAATGTCGGACACAGACAAGTTCATTAAGAGTATTCAGAAGTCCCCTGATGTTTTGGTTTCATAAAATAAATACTGTGTTCATTACACAACGCTGCTTTCCACCTAGTGTGCTTTGATAAAATTAAAATGCTATCACTATTTTAAGTGGAATTTTTCATAATTAAGCACATCTCTGCCAAATAATACAAATGTTGTTACTTTCCCCTTCTTGGCTTAATGTTAAAACACTGGAACATGACTAAATTGTGTTTTTATACAATGAAAAAAATAAAAAGCCAGAAAAAAAATTCTGTTCATGCTTCACCCCCAAATTCATGGTCCTTATAGTAGTCAAACAATTAGTTATTATGACTTTACTATATCAAAACTTTATAGTGGAGCAAGGGTGTCATGCCAGGTATCAACCAGTGGCCAGACACACAAAAAATATAAATATCTGTTAAAAGCATGTAAATAGTTTAACCATGTAGCAACTGAGCTTCTGATATCCAATATAATCTTTGGAAGACAGAATTTGATTATCTGACTAGGAGATGTTCTGGATTAAATACAGGCATTGGAGATGTATGTCATCTGTGGTCTGTGCTACACATGCATCATATGGATGTGATGATTTGCTGAATGTTCCCACAGGAATTCCAAGCCTGGAACAGAACCCATATCCACATTAGATCACCCTTCTTTGGATCCTGCTTCTGATAGGAGAGAAAATATAAATAGCTCATTCGTGAAGAGTACAAGTAATTTGTGGTTTTTCCCTTCAAAATACTCAGAAGTGGAGACTTGGTCCTTCTCGGACTGCTGCTGATCACAGGTGTAGCAAAAATGGTGTCTTCCAGATGTTCATAGACTACAGCTCCCATTATCCCTGATCACTGACTTTGCAGGCTGGGACTGATACACACTGAAGCCCAATCTCTAGAGGGCATCACATTGGTTACCTCTGACGTACAAATACAGTGGTACCTCGGGTTATATACGTTTCAGGTTACATACGCTTCAGGTTACACACTCCGCTAACCCAGAAATAGTGCTTCAGGTTAAGAACAGAAATCGGGCTCCGGCGGCGCAGCAGCAACAGGAGGCCCCATTAGCTAAAGTGGTGCTTCAGGTTAAGAACATTTTCAGGTTAAAAATGGACCTCCAGAACAAATTAAGTCCTTAACCTGAGGTACCACTGTATGATGAAGAAGAAACAACAAATTAGGTAAACACACTTTATAACTGAAGTGATTGTGCGTTGGTTGGTTGGTTTTATTTAGCTATCAGAACCAGAGTACAAAACATAGATTAAGAAACCACCCAGGAAATAATTATGACCTTATTTTCTGGTTCAGAATTTCTTGGGAATATTCAGCAGGTACATCTGATTCACCTGCCTTTTTCTTTTTTTAATCAGTTAGGGCAGTGTTTCCCAATCAGTGTGGGACATTTTTAATTTAACTTATATACCATTTTGCATTTCAACAGTAACATCTAAGTGGTTTACACATCCAAATAAAAAAAAAGAAATCGTATTAAAAATGCAATACAAATTCCACATTCCTAGCATAGATTCCTTCAAAGAAACCCGGGAATTGTCCTTTTCTGAGGGCTTTTGAATTTTTTTATTAGAGACTTTTGATTCTAAGACTATAGTCCCAGAGTTCCTTAGCTGGCAGGCTTGAGTTAAACAGATCTGGAACTGGTTTAGATTTTGAATGGAGATATGCCCAATGAGCAGCCAGAAATAAATGCTCCTAACAGATGGTTACTCAATCACTAATGTTGTGCTTAAGAACATAAGGAGAGCCCTCCTGGATCAGGCCAAGGACCCATTGAGTTTAGCCGTCTGTTCTTACAGTGGTGAACCAGATGCCTATGGGAAGCCAAAAGCAGAATCTAAGTGGGGGAGTCTTCTTCCCTCCTGTAATGCCCAGCAAATGGTCTTCAAAGGAATTCTGCCCCCAATAGTTAAATAGTCATCATGGCTAGTATCCATGGAGGGCCTTACACTCCATGAATTTTGCTAGTCCTCTTTTAAAGTCAACCAAGTTGGTGGCCATCGCTACTTCTTGTGGGAGCGATTTCCAAAGTTTAACTATGCACTCTGTAAAGACATACTTTTTTTTTTGATGTCCTGAATCTTCCATTAGTTTTTTGGATGTACTTTGGGTGTATGTGTCACATGGCAAACCTATGTCAAAGTGGAAATTGGGTGACAGATGGGTGTAATTAACCCCTATAGACTGCAATATAATTTTCTCCTTCCCCGTTCCCCACCTACCCTGAGTACATGAGAGTTGTCTTCTGCTTGGTGTTCTGGAAGGTATTTTGGCTACAGAAGACCCAATTTCACGATCTATCACAGGGTTCCCCAAACTCAAGTCTCCAGCTGTTTTTGACTACAATACCCATCATCCCTGACCACTGGTCTCACTAGTTAGGGATTCTGGGAGTTGTAGTCAAAAAACAGCTGGAGACTCGAGTTGGGGAAACCCTGATCTATCACAACAGCTGATTAACAGAGTTGTAAGTGCAAAACTGGGACGTGGGTGGCGCTGTGGGTTAAACCACAGAGCCTAGGACTTGCCGATCAGAAGGTCGGCTGTTGCGGTTCGAATCCCCGTGACGGGGTGAGCTCCCGTTGCTCAGTCCCTGTTCCTGCCAACCTAGCAGTTCGAAAGCACATCAAAGTGCAAGTAGATAAATAGGAGCTGCTCCGTCGGGAAGGTAAACGGCGTTTCCGTGCACTGCTCTGGTTCATCAGAAGTGGCTTAGTCATGCTGGCCACATGACCCGGAAGCTGTACGCCGGCTCCCTCGGCCAATAAAGCGAGATGAGCACTGCAACCCCAGAGTCGGTCACGACTAGATCTAATGGTCAGGCATCCCTTTACCTTTACCTTTAAGTGCTAAACTATACTGCTACTTTCAAGTGCAGAAAATGACCCTCTACCATCACCAGTGTTGAAGATGCAACTACAAGTCCACTTGGGTTTTGTATGTAGCTATCATCATCATCAATGATTTCATTTATTAATTTCTTCTGAGGCCACATTCACACTATACATTTAAAGCACTGTGATATCACTTTAAACAAGCATGGCTTCCATACCCGCACGCTTAATGTACATGAGAAGAGGTCCTATGTACATATCAGGCAGTGAAATGTCTTGGTCTATTCCTGAATAGCTGTATAGACATGGAGATTTCAGCAGGCATAGTATGCCTTGCAAGCTACACCTGCTGAAAACTCATTTTCTACACAGACTTTTAGAGATGTGTCTCCTTTACACCTCACTACCACAGTTAAAAGGGTTGTTGCACTGAGAGCCAGCATGGTGTAGTGGTTAAGAGCGGTGGAGTCATAATCTGGTGAACTGGGTTTGCTTCCCCGCTCCTCCACATGCAGCTGCTGGGTGAACTTGGGCTAGTCACACTTCTCAGAAGCCTCTCAGCCTCACTCACCTCACAGAGTGTTTGTTGTGGGGGAGGAAGGGAAAGGAGAATGTTAGCTGCTTTGAGACTCCTTCGGGTAGTGATAAAGCGGGATATCAAATCCAAACTACTACTACTACTACTACTACTACTATTCTTCTTCTTCTTCTTCTTCTTCTTCTTCTTCGTCTTCGTCTTCGTCTTCGTCTTCGTCTTCGTCTTCGTCTTCTTCTTCCATCATGGATCCTTTTATCTCTTGAAACTGAGCAGTATACTGAGTGTGCTCTCCCTCTCTCTTCCAACTCAATTCTATTTGGGGGGCATTGTGTCTTACATCTTAAAAAGCAGCAGATCTGATTGGATTGTTTGATTTGTTCACTTCTAAAGTCTGAGGAGAATAATCAGATCTGTAAGAAACTGAAGACTAAATGACTTTATAAGGGGGAAGGCAGAAATAATGGTTTGTTTGTTCTTGGTAAAATTCCTTTTGTATGGAATTAATTTTATTCTGCATTGGAGTTGGTGTTGAATTTCCACAAAATCTTATCAGATCTCTGGAAACTTTGCCAAATGATCATTAAGCTGATATTTTAGCTCCTCTTAAGATGGTATCTTCTTCATACACAGAACACAACTGTTAATCATGGGCGGGTGTAGAATTAAACGTTAGCCAAGCAATGTTTCCTTGGCTTCTTACAATCCTATAGGAGGGGGAGAAATTTGTGGGTGAGGTCCAACAGACAGTTCAACGTCTAACACCCTATAGCAGTACTAAGCTATTAAAACAAAATATACGCTATGCTTCCCAAGGCTACAGTGTAGCAACAAACAAGCCTGAAGTACATCACTGGTATATTTTTACACAGTGATATGTTTGACACCCCATTGACACAATGGGATTGTTCATTCAAATGTCGTGTCTTCAGCACTGTAAGTTAATACGAGAGCAAGCTCAGTTCCCATAGCCTACTGTGCTAATAACCTAAACCTCTCCCTGTATGTTGATATAGTACTTTGGTAGTCTGATAAATCTGAATCTATGGTGTTTTGCTAGGAGATCTGGATGACTAAGATATGAACATGGATGGGATCAGAGATCTCTAGCCCTCTAGGCATTGTTGGGGCACATTTCCTATTGTCCCTGGCCATTGGTCACACTGATGGGAGTTGGATTCCAATAATATTGGCACGGCCACGGGTTCCTCATCCCTGGTGGTCCAGCAAACAGCACTATATGCCATTATTCAGAACAGAGCTTTTCTCCTAAGGTGGTAACTGTCCAAAAAGAAGAATGAAACTGGTTTCATCTGCTACACGTTGTGCATACATTGAGCGGCTTTCGTTGAAGGAATCTGTGAAAAGCTAATGCTTCCCACAAAATGCACAAGACATGCTCAATGTTCAATAGGAACAGAACATCAGTGGGGAAAGGAGTCCGGGTATTGTCAGGACCTCAAGGCATGTCCCAATGGCCAAATAGGTATATAGCTATTGAAGCCACATCTTACCAGGGGAGTTCAACTGTGGGCTAACCCTGCCCACAACCACTGGTGCACCTGACAGCCACACACACTAACACTTTCCGTGTGTATGAGAAGGAGTCCTGTGCATGTGTGAACATACACACATAGAGCATCTTCATGCAAGGAGAGATCCTCATTGGCCCTGGACCCCTCCCTGTTCCCATGGAGGTGTTCTACGCATTGATATGTACATAGGGCCTCTTCCCATGTACATCATGCAGGCAGGTAGTGGGCATAGCTAGTGAGGTGGTAGAAGGGGATGCATCTGTGAACATCCCTGCTATAAAAGCCAATAACTGGAGCTGAAGTAATTCATAGGGATTCAGATCATTGGTTCTTCATGCAAAACAAAACACACACAAAAAAAACTCGGGATATAGGTTTTGAAATTAGATCTTGAATGCTGAGCAAATTTGTCATTTGGGGATTAATTCCAACTTAAGTGGAACTTAGGTGTGACAGTAAGAAATTGCTCAGATTTGAGTGAGAAATTGAGTGTTGGGGAAAGCTTATAACTAACTTCAAATCTACACAATCTGAAGCCTAAACCAATGATATTCCAGAAAGAGATATCATCGTTCTCACTTCCCTTTTGATGCATTGTCCCCTTTCAGACATGATCACACAGAAGTCATAGAATCATAGAGTTGGACGGGACCCCCAGGGTCAACCCTCTGCAATGCAGGAATCCTGCCAACAGCTGCCCTTGGGTGGGCTCGAACTTCCAAACTTCTGGTTAATAGCCAGAAAGTACATCCTGGCATGACTTACTGCACTGCCCAGGTCTAGAGAGGAACCATGACAATTGCAGAAGGTATGAAATCAGCCTTCATTTACATGAGCTTTAAATTTCCCTAGGTAGTTGCCATTCCCCAATTCATTAGCCCAAGCTGATCTGCTTGTGTGGTCCTTAGCTGGATTGGGGAGGGAGGAGGAGTTGGAACAGCTCCAGCATTGGCTTCCAATCAGTTAGGCTGGCTGGAAAATATTTCCATATACCCATAAGGGCATATACGTGCATATTGGGACAACAAGCTTCTGTTTCTTTTCACTGACACCAGCCACTGAATGCAGTCTGCTTCTAGTAAGAAAGAAGATTTACTCTGCCCTTTCCTTCTTCAGGTACACACACACCTGTTCACTGTTGTAAGGCAGATGATGGCCACTTTGGTCCTCATGGGTATGAATTCCATTCTTTTAGGGAAGAAGCTTTGTACAGCCAATATGTTCCATCACAGAAAGTTGTGATTCAAACCTGAGCTCACATGCCTATTCAGCCATTAGTTGCCTCGTATAAGTCCTGGTCTAAAGGCCTTTTCAACTCATTTCACATGATAAAGCCACCACATGAGAACAATGCTAAGCACTCACTCTCCAATATCTCATAATGTTGCGCCAAGCCAAGCTTTGACTGTGTTAATTTTCAGGAATGTACTTTAGGAACTCGGGGCACTATATGATGTTCTCACGCCCATTTTTTGTCCTCACAATTCTGTGAAGTAGATTGAGCTAAGAAATACTAGTTAAACATTTCCAAGTGAAGTTTGTGGCTGACCGGGAATACAAACCTGGATTGACTTGGTTCTAACACTCTGCTCATTAAACCACAATGACTATGAAACTCCATCTCACTTAATTTGCTCCTTACATGTCCAAGACTGATATATAGGAAGTCCTTGAAGACCTCCACCATCATTTGATACTGTCTCCAGAGTCAAACCAGCTTCTTGTATCCCGGGCTTTTTTCAGCCAGAACTCACCGGAACTCAATTCCAGCACCTCTCAGGTGGGTGCCATTGCCATTATAAGAGTACAAGAGAGGCGTTCATGGTGCAGGTGCTTTTGTGGGTGCTTGGGCACCCAGGGCCCCAGCAAGTTGGCACCTATGTCACAGTGAGCTCCAGCACCTCTTTTTCAAGGAAAAAATAGCACTGCTACCTGTACATCTGTCTGATGAGACTCTTTCTCTTGCCTTCATACATTGCTCTGTCTAAAAAATGGCTTAAGGTACTTTAAATTGTGGTGGAGAACCTCCATCCCAGGGTGCAGAGACAGTCCTTCAGGCCTCCCTGACCAGCTCTTGAGATTCTCCTCACATCACAACCCTTATCAGCTTTGCTGCACACTTTGCTTGAGTGCTGTTGCCTGGTGGGAATCTGTCCTCTTGCTGGCCTGGAGGGAGACAGAATGTGTTTGTAGATACATTCTGCAGGGATGGAATTTTGCCTACAATAGGTGAGAGTCACATTCATTGTTCTGACACTTTTGCCTCTGACTCTGCCCACTTCTGCCAGGCACACCCTGGATGGTTCCCCAGCAGGAAAGGTGACCTCAGCCTGGAAAGGGCTCTCCAGCCCTGCTTTCAATAAATAATAAAGCTTCCGTGCATTTACTTGACAGCTAATTCCACTGAATTCAGTAGGATTTCTCTTGGGGCAAACATGCATAGGATGGTGCTGCAAGCTAGAAAAGGAAAAGCTGTGATGCTGAGATGGCGCTGGTTCACAGATCCCATCTTCCTTGACCATTGACTATGCTGGCTGAGGCTAATGGGAGTCCAACAACATCTGGAGGGGTTGCTGGTTCCCCTGCCACTGCTGTAAACAGGATTTCATAACTGGCACAGGATTTCAACCAAATATTTCACCTTGTTTACATTTTAAAAGCTCATTATAGTCACCTACACCATATAGTATTTAAATATTGGCACATGACTGAGCTGTAGCAAGTGTGACAGAACTAGTATCCCCCACGGCTACTGCAAGAGCTGCAATACAAAAAATATTTACTGTTATTCTGTTGAAATTCTTCTGTCCCAAAAGCTAATGAAAATATTAATGTTAACGTGCAGGGAACAACTAATTCCACAGGGGTTTAAAGAGTGGTCCTGGATTTTCTACTGAGAACCATGTACGCAATATACTTGTTTATACCAAAGTATTACGTAGAAAATGAGAGTTGAACTGATACAGTTTACTTAGCTGATAGGCTTCTGATCTTCTTCCTGAAGCACTTTTCTTTAATTAAAACAGGGTTCTCTGGGAAATTGCATCCTCTTGTGGCCATTAGTAATACAACACACTCCCTTTCACACCTCCTGAACAAGGATCCAAAGTGCACAGAAGTTAGAATTAAAGAAGATATTGCTGTCATTTGGTTTACATAAAAATAGCATTCTCATTTGAGATTAAAATTTTATTCCCATGTTATTATATACTGATATACTTTCACCTTGCTAATCAATCTTATGATGGAATTTTTTAAAATGTACATTTTTAAAAAATGAATGGGAACAAGTAAAATGATTCTCCATCTTTTACATTTCTATTTGTGGTTCTAAGAACCAGATATGGTTCTTAGAATTTCGAAGTACCAATTTGTCAAGAGGAAGTTTGATTTTAATGTGTAAATATATACAGAATATTGTTATTTGTCTGAATGAGCAACCTTAAGGGTAACCCAGTCTGCATTGACCTGAGACTTCGTGGCATATACATAAAGTTTCTCCAAGCCTGAGCCACATATTTTCTCTGATATGCCTGTGGAGCTACATAACTTTACCATTCAAATATATGTGGAACGCCCTCCCATCAGATGTCAAAGAAATAAACAACTATCTGACATTTAGAAGACATCTGAAGGCAACCCTGTTTAGGGAAGTTTTTAATGACTGGTGTTTTAATCTATTTTTAATCTTTTGTTGGAAGCTGCCCAGAGAGCCTGGGGAAACCCAACCAGATGGACAGGGTAGAAATAATAAATTATTATTATTATTATTATTATTATTATTATTATTATTATTATTATTATTATTACAGCGGTACCTCAGGTTACAGATGCTTCTGGTTACAGACTCTGCTAACCCAGAAATAGTACCTCAGGTTAAGAACATTGCTTCAGGATGAGAACAGAAATCATGTAGTGGCGGCACCAGGAAGCTCCATTAGCTAAAGTGGTGCTTCAGGTTAAGAACAGTTTCAGGTTAAAAACAGACCTCTGGAACGAATTAAGTTCTTAACCTGTGGTACTACAGTATTATTATTATTAGAGGCAGTTAGTCCTCTCACAGAATGTTGGACTTGACTGACAGCTTTATATCCCACATTATCATCATTATTATTCATCCTGTGTGTGTAGAGGTTGGTCTCATTCTCTGAAGGGAAAAAGGATGAAGGCACCCCTTTATGTTTATACCAAAGCCTATATTTTTACAATATACTTCAACAGAAATATATTGTCCAGATCAAGGAAAGTAATAGTATCACTCTATTTTGCTTTGGTCAGGCCACATCTGGAATACTGTGTCCAGTTCTGGCCACCACAATATAAGAAGGATGTTGACAAGATGGAACATGTGCAGAGGAGGGCAACCAAGATGATCATGTAGGGTTGCCATACATCCAGAATTTGCCGGACATACCCAGAAAACTGCAGTCGAAAGCAGTATCCAGGTGGAAATCGGGCAAAAAGAAAATGTCCAGGAAAATCCGGACATATGGCAAGTCTTGTCAGCAGTGTCGTTTTTGCCAATTTTCCTTTAAAAATAGCTCAAGTACAGCAATTTTTTGTGCCCAGTTTTTCACTTTTTGAAATATGGCAACCCTGTGGTCGTGGGTCTGGAAACCAAGAATTAGGAGCAGTTGAAGGAGTTAGCCTGGAAAAGAGGAAACTGATGTGATAGCTTCAAATATCTGAAGGGCTGTCACATGGAAGATGTTTTCTCCTGCTCTGGAGGGTAGGACTCGAACCAGTGGATTCAAGTTACAAGAAACGAGATTCTGACTATCCTATTGTGAATTAGAATCCTTAATATCCAGCTTTTAGTTATCATACCAACCTCTCTTCAGAGCTCTCTCATACCAGCTCTCTCTTCAGAGTCTGGAGTTGAAATCCAATACTTGTCTACTCAGACATGCTCATTGGGACTTACTCCCAGGTAAGTGTGTATCAGATTCACCTCAAAACTGCAATTCTAGGCACTTACAAGAAACCCAATTGATCTCAGACTCTTACTTCTAAGTAAAGATGCATAGGATTTGACCACGCATATGTCAGGGATGGACAACTCCAGATGTTGTTGGACTCCAACTCCCATCAGCCCCAACCAGCAAGGTCAACTGTCACAGGTGATGGGACTTTTAGTCCAGGAATATCTAGAGAGCTATGGGTTCCCCCACCCTGAGACTATCTGTATATCTAGGAACACAACTTTCTTTTTTTTTAAAAAAGTTTGGAATCAGTTGTCTTGTCATTACAAATACTTTTGAAATCCCAGTGATAGTTAATGAAGTCAATCTAACCTACCTTCCCAAGAGCAGAGCAAAAAGGAAGAGGCACCATTTTGCCATCTGGCGAGGTTCCAGTTCCGTTGCCATATATGTGATGCTGGACCTCTGCAGATCCTTTCATTTTCAAGGGCCTCCGTCCAAGTCTTGGCTGAGCCTGGCCTTGGGAGTTAGCAAAGAGAAATTCAACCCAGGTCAAGCTGACCAAGGTCAAAGCTTGCCTCTGTTCATTACAGACAGCTGGTTATTGCCTCTTTTTATTGTCATGGCTGACCAAGCCCCTTCCTACCCACTCCCAAAACAACTCATTTTAATTTTTTTAAAGCATTTGATGTCATGGATGTTTAACTTGCTGATCTTCATTTTATGACTTTGTTAACAAAGATCCAGATAACTATCTACGGAAAGGGTCAGTGATGAGGGGATTCTATGCTGTGCAGGTCTATCTCTCACTCTGGACAAGGTCCAGGGCTCTAAAGGCCTGCCAAAATGACTTCAGTCTCCCTCTCCACTGTGAAAATGAGCCCTTTGTAGGATCAATAGTGTTCACCTGATTCCAGCATGGCTGTTGGAGGATGGAATTGCCACATCTCTAAACTGAAACAACATCCATGATACTGTACGAATACTGGAGCAGTCTCTATACTCTACTGAAAGAAACAGTGTGGTCCACTGATCCCTGATCATACATGGAAATAATTGTGGTTTGTGATTCTCTCAGCCTTGGTTTCCATGTTTTGTAGACCAAGGAGATCTAGGGATTGATGACCCAGGCGTGCTGTATAAATAGCTTCTGTTGATTTGATAGATTTCCATTGATTGGTTCCTACTTGAATTTGATTTCAATGGGACTTCTGTGTTAAGCGGGTGGCACTGTGGGTAAAACCTCAGCGCCTAGGACTTGCCGATTGTCAGGTCGGCGGTTCGAATCCCGGTGGCGGGGTGCACTCCCGTTGCTCGGTCCCAGCGCCTGCCAACCTAGCAGTTGGAAAGCACCCCCAGGTACAAGTAGATAAATAGGGACCGCTTACTAGCGGGAAGGTAAGCGGTGTTTCCGTGTGCTGCGCTGGCTCGCCAGATGCATCTTGTCACGCTGGCCACGTGACCTGGAAGTGTCTTCAGACAGCACTGGCCCCCGGCCTCTTAAGCGAGATGGGCGCGCAACCCCAGAGTCGGACATGACTGGCCTGTACGGGCAGGGGTACCTTTACCTTTACCTTACAGTGTGCCTGGTGTGAGATATATATATGGAAGGAGCCCTTATACTCCTTTTATTGTGCTGCTGATTTCAGGATGTGATCATCCAACCCATGTTTCAAGTTATTAAATAAATATTGATTTGTTTGTTCTTCACTACAATGTATTACTCATGGGTCTGCCTTTGAAGATAGTTCAGAAACTGCAGCTGATGCAGAATTCAGTGGCCATATTGTTGACTGAGACCAAGAGGTCTGAACATGAAACACTGCGCCTGGCCCAACTGAATGAACTGCTGATTAGTTTCCAGGCTCTATTTGGTTTGGAATTCAGCCTGATCAGTTGCAGAGTCCTAATAATTTGGGGAAAACTGCAGTCTTCACTATGGTCATTATATTAAAAGGGACTGTTTCGTGGTGCAGGGTGGAAATGGAAAGCAATATAGAAATCATCTAAATAAGGAAATATACTGGATATTGGGGTGGTAAAGAAGAGAGAGATGACTGTTGCCCTGCTTCAGAGAGGCATCTTGGCAGCTTCTGACAGGGGTTGCTGAACTAGGTGGAGACTAATGGGGCAGAAACGTCAGTTTCCTGGAGGTAAGCACCACTGAATTCCTTCTGGATAGACATTGTTAGGATTGCACCGGTAGAGCAATTTACATGTCCTCCTTTTTCTCACGGCAGCAAAAACCGCAACATCAAATTCATTATTTGGTTTAGGCTTCATTATGGCCCAAGCTTCCCTGGGCCTCAGCAATGAAGTGGACTCTCTGGTCCATGAAAGCTTAGAAATGTGATTGTCTTTAAGGTGCCCTAAGACGTGAGCCTATCTCAACTGCAGCAGCCTAACACATATCTTGTTATCTGTTGCTAATGTTTTTGTTTCAGGTTTGAAAGAACAGAACCCTCTTCAAATGCAGCGCGCAGTCTAGTAAACTGGGCACCATCTAGTAAGCCTAGATATTAAACTCTTATTGCTGACGGATTTAAGAAAAGAAACACACACACACACACAGCCTCCGGTGTGGAAACACCTTTCCTGTCACGTGTGAAAACGCCCCAAGGCCCGTGTAAAGTGGCCCTTCGCTTTCCGTTAACTGCCTGAGAGGATAAACCCTCACTCTTTTTAGTAATTATCCACCAAATTTAAGCTCAAAAGCAGCTGGGAGGGGGTTTAAGGCAGGCCTCGCTTTTTTAAGGTTTTAACTAGAGCCTCTCTTCCAAGACGCTGGCAATTGTATTCGCGTGCAGGAAGAAGGGGGAGAATGGGGGGGGGGTCTGTTAAGTTTCCAAGATTTCTCTCTCTCTCTCTCTCTCTCTTTCGTTGGCAGCACTTGAAGGGGTTCCGTTTATTCCTTTTTTCCAGCAACTGACTTGTGGCTTATTAAAAAAATAAAAAAAGCTCCATCTCGTGCGTTTTTGTTGGGTGGTTATATTAGACTGGAGTGGCAAGTTCCAGATAACGCAATCGCCTTGGCTGCAAAATAATAATAATAATAAAACATTATATCTGGTCTGTTAAGCAAACGGGGCATTTCGACTCGAGATGCGAGAGGGAAATAAATAAACTTGGCACAATCGGGCAACTCTCCTGCTTCGGAAGAATGGTGGGTTTCCTTGAACCCTTTTTTTTGTTTTCGCTGCCAAAGCTGCTTCGGCCGGCCGAAGGTTGCCCCGTGGGTTGCTCCAGCGGAGAAGATAGAGATTAGCCTTGATTTGAGTCAGGACGCTCTCAGGTCGATTTCATGGACCGCCCGGGAAGAAAGGGAAAGTTCGCTTCGAACAACTCTGTTTCCGCTCGATAGCAAAGCGGCCTTTCGATAGCGCCTGGCCAACATTCCTCTGGTGGGTGGGGGACGCGTGGCCTTCGGAATTTTGGTGGCCTCCAGCTCCCATTAGCCGCAGCCATTCAGGATGATGGGGGCTGTAGTCCAGCAATTTCTGGCGCGGGAGGGTCGCAGGTTCCACATCCCAGCATGCTGTAGTGGGAAGAGCTCCGAATTTCGACTATTTCATTTCACTTTTAATCTGTATACCGCCTTTCTATATTACTATACACAAGGAGGTTTACGACATTCAGAGTTCGACACAGGCAGGAAACTCACTGGCTGTTCACACACCAGCACAAGCTATTTCTCGCCAGCTTAAGCTACCTCGCAGGGTTGTTGGGAGGATAAAAAAGGAAATGGGGGTGAAATATGCTTTGTGTTCCTGGAAGAGCGACTGGGTACAAATGCAAATGATTATTGCTTTCTGTTTCAGTGGGGTTTTTTTTGCAAAATTATAAGAGATATAACATCAGCCCTGAGACAACTGAGACAACAAGCTACATTGTAGGCAACCCTTCCGAGCAAAGCATGCGGGTTCTCTTTCCAGGGCCTGCTAGTTCACACATACGTGCTAATCATATGTGCACGTGTGAAGGCCCTGTGAAAAGGACACCGCTTGCCTCTTTCCTAAGACGCAGCGCTGACCTACATTCAGTCTCTAGACATTAAATATTAACTAATCAAGTCGAGCGAAATCAGCGATGTGCCCGAACGTGTGAACCGGCTAACGCGGAAGACTTTTGTAACGCCTAAACGGGAAGAACGCTTGGAATCAGGATACCGCATCCTTATTTTCAAACTTCTTCCTCGGGTGTGCTTGCATAAGACTTCCGAAGGACTGCAGCAACTCGCCTCCAAAGGGACCTGGGTCCCAAACGGTGTGTGCTTCAGATGTCAGGTCGCCACTCCGATCCTAACCTCCTTTTCTTTGAAGCCAGCCTGGTTGAGTTCAGTGGAACGAGGTCAAGTAAGTGCTCCGTGGCCTTCAGCTACAATGGAATGTATTCCCGAACTAAATGTCAAAACCGAAGGAAACAGGCACTCGCAGCAGCGCAATGGGGAATTGGGAGAGACCTAGGGCGGAGGAACGGTGGGCGGGGTGAGGTTGAGAGACATCCTTTCATCTCCGCCCACCCTTCCCCTTCCAGCGGTTCTCAACCTGTGGGTCCTCAGATGTTGTTGGACTACAACTCCCATCATCCCTGAGCTCTGGCCTTGCTAGCTAGGGATGATGGGAGTTGCAGTTCAACAACATCTGGGGACCCACAGGTTGAGAAAGGCTGCTAGGAAAAGCAACGCTTGGGATTTTGCTACGTGTGGCCTGCAGTAAGGCGCTAGTCGGTGGCTTTACAGAATAGCACTGAATACCCAAGCCTGCGCAGCAAAGTCACCAGTGGCAGACTACAAATTATATAGCCGTACATAGAATAGACTATACGCAGAATAGGCTAACGTTTTGTGTTTCTCCCTTCCCCCTCCCACCCTTTTCACCTCACTGTAAAGACCGTACATGTTACTTTCCCCTCCATACTCTGAAAAGCAAAGCACAGAGGACCACGGAAATTCTGATCCGCCGACCTTCAAATGCTGCCCAGGAAACCTTCCAGGCCAAAAGAAACGGTTTCCAATGCAGCTGTTTCTCTTTCTATACCGCTCGCTTGAGCAGCCTGCATACCGCACAGAGTGCTTGGCTTTCGGATCCTTCAGCTCCTAAGAAGGCCACTTTGGAAGTGGCTCCATTTAGGAGATCTTTGGCCCAGGGATGTGGCTCTGCAGATGTTGCTGAACAACAGCTCCTACCAGCCCTGATCATTGACCCTTCTTGGGGTGGGAGCTGAATCCAGCAACATCCGGAGAACCACAGGTTACCCATCCTTGGGTCAAATATCTCCCCTGAATTACCCTCAAGAAAGTCCTTTTCAATGTGGCATTCTTCTTAAGAGCTGAAGGATCCCAAAATCAAGCACTTTGAGGGGTCTGGATACTGCTCACCGAGCTTTAAAGAAAGAGAATCAGCTGCATTGGAAACCATTCACTTGTGAGGTCCAAGGAACTGGACATGTAGAAGGAAAGCCTGGAAGACCAATGTTCCAATGAGACATTAATCCGAGCTGCCCCTGAGGAAAGAACCAGATCAGGATTTCCCAAAACTAGGGTATCCAGCTGTTGTTGGGCTACAACTTCCCTCATCCCTGACCACTGGGTCCTGCTAGCTAGGGTGATGGGAGTTGTAGTCCAACAACAGCTGGATACCCTAGTTTGGGAAACTCTGTAGCAGCTAGATGGAATGAACGTAAGTTACAGGAGGTTTTGGTTGGACATTGGGATTCACTTCCTGTCCTCAGGAACCAGTTTCCTAGAGAAGTGATGGGCTCTTCCTCGCTTGAGGACTTCACGCAGCCACCTAGCTCTGGCTTCCCTACATAGAACAGCGGAGTTGGCCTACAAGATCTTTTCCAGGTCTTAAGAGTCTCTTCATAGGCTTGGGTTCAGGGTGACAGACGATCGAAAAGATAGCAATGAAGGAAACGGACGCATTCTTCTTTCTTTGGCGATCACTAGTAGTCGAGTAAGATTGTCTTCCATGAACACGGTTTCAACAGTGAGTCCTTAAGTGACTGTGGAGGCCAATTCTGGATCCACACGTCCTTCCACAGTGGGGACAAATGTTTCCGGGCGGGAGTTGATTGCGGAGAGGGTTTGCCAACCGTGTCTTCCTCTTAGCACGTTTCTCCCTTTCAGCCTGAGTTCGATCGTCTTCAAAGTCTACGACACCTTTGATAAAGGCTGTTCTCCAGTTGCAGCGCTCTCATGCCAGTTTCTCCCGATTGTGGAGATGTTACTATGCCATGTCATGTGTGGAAAAGGCCAGTTGTTTACCACGGTGAGGATGATGTCTTCGTTTTGCAAGGTGCAGCTGAACCCTCTCCTCGCCTCTTCTGGGGCTCCCATCCTCGCATCCTCGCATCCTGAGATGTCCTCCAGTAATTCGCTCATTCATTATCCTAATTCAAGAAAGTGGGCCACATAAATGGGTCCACGCGCACCATTGACAGCAATGCGCTTGGCCCCTTTCAATAGTTTAGGGGTGGCTTAGGCGTGGCTTGTGCGTCCGAGGCGCCCAACAGTCTCCCCGTCTGGTGCGTCGGCTGGAGTCCCTAGACAGCATTCCTCCCCCTTCCCGCCCTTTGGGAATGACTTCGATCGATCAGCAGCCGGGAAATCAATCCTGCGGGTAACCACAAGAGTATACTGCAGAACATGCGATGCCTCTGTGGGTTTCCTTACGTCTAGGGTGGGTCTAGGCGGGTGCCTTTGAAAGGCCCACCTGTACGCTTTTTATGTTATTTGCAAAAAGGAATGCGGTGGGCGGCACATGCTTTGCATTCAGTTCTACACGCTTAACGGTGAGATTCCACACATCCGTCCTTGTAGAACAACAGGGTCCCTGTCTTGGAAAAACAAGCAGGATTTTCTCAGGGAACTCGATTCAGGTTTCTCTGCAGTGGAGACACAGTTTCTCCGCACATCCAAATATCGTAGGCCTTACCAGTTGTGCCTCCGTTAACAAAACATCCCGAATTTTAAGGAAATGAAATAAGATGAAGTCAGGCTGGATAAAAATATTTTTTAAGGGACAAGGACTGGGATATCTTTTTCAGATAGACAGCAAACTATTTTCCCTTTGTTTAAAATTAGGGGAATAGAATGCAAAGGGGAAAAAATATTGTAGATCTTGATTCTGTTTTTTATTTTTAGAGATAGACGGAGACTCAACAAACCTTTTAGAAATACTGTATGCAAACTCCTTTCGTATTGCAGTGACCTGATTTTTTTATATAATTAAAAAGAAAACCGCATTTATTGCCACTCGCTTTATGGAGGTACTACCCTACCCCCCATGGGCTGCTTACTTACTTACTTACTTTTGGGGGGAAGGGGAAACAACCAAGCAAGAAAACCACCTGTTCTGAAATGGGGGGAGAGAAGGGGAATGCTGGAATCAGGTAGGAAGATAGCCAAATGATAATATAAAATCGAATATGCTACAGAACAACAATACACCTCCCTTCAAATAAAATAATAAAATAAACGGAAACAGAAAGTCTGAATTAAGAAATCTCGTAGGTTTCAGAACGACTCCTTGCACTTGCACACACGCTGTTTTAGGAATATGTGCCTATGGAATTTCACTGGGGAGAAAAGCAGGGTATGTGTGGTGTGTTTATGACAGCCAAGCAAGCAGATACATCTGAACCGCTTTTACTTTCAGAAAATAACATATCCTCAAAATGGGCCCATCTTCCATTTCCCTCAAACACCTTGACGATTCTATTCCCCTGGATGTGGAGTCATTCAGATCCACATGGCTCCTTTTCTAAGCCAATGGCCTTCATATTCGGGTGCTCTCCTTGGGCCAATCCTCAACCCCAGGCCCTCTGGGGAATGCCCAGTTGACGCTGAGGATTGCCCCAACACGTCCAGTTCTAAATCCGGTTTGACGACGAGTCTCATACGAGGTTTGTGTTCTTCGGGGTTTCTTCTTCGCGCTAGGATGGAAGTGGGTGTGAGGTGACGGAGTCTGAATCTTTCTTCTCCTTTTTAACCTTTCCAATGATTTTTGCATCTACTGAAAATTAGCGGGCATGCCTGTCCCAAACGAGCCCTCCCGCCTTTGGAAGCCGGTCCCAGCGGGGTTCCCTTCCCAGCCAGCCAGCTCAGGACTGCTGCAACCCACGGAAGAGGATTCGCTTCAGAACCGATTCGTATTGTGGACACATCGTTTCTTTCCCCCGCGAGTGACATCACCCGGCTTGCTGACCCACTGCCCGAGAAGCAGAGAGATGTTTTGCCTGGGCGGGCTGCGCTGAGCGGGCGCAGAAGCGCTTAAGGAAAAGGGAGCCTCTCCAGGTCGCTTGTCAATTTCACCTCCTCGCCTCGAAAAGCCGCAACTAAGGAGGGGAAACCGCCGAGCGAGGCGCAAAGCGATCAAGTTCCCCGAACTGCCATAGGTGGAGGGTACAGCCGCCGTCCTCCCGGAGCGATCCCCAGAGCCCTTAAGCCGGGCTACTGGAATGCAAGGTCGCCCCTTGATGATCTGAGGGTTTCACTTCCCCGCTAAAGCGGTGGGGGGCTGGCAGCTGAGTTCACACGCTAATTGCACTGCGGAGCGAAACTGGATTAGAGGCTTAAGTAAGAAGCACTGCGGATTGGGAGCCGGTTTAAAATTTGAATCCGCCAGCTCTGCAGGACTCCGGTCCTCCTCTTAGCCATCTTCACCCGGAAGGAAGTCCCGTGGATTCTTCACGGGGATTCACTTCCAGAACTTGCGCCTACCTTTAGGATCGCAGCCCTTCCAAGGAAATGCGTTGGGAATCGGAGCGGAAAAGGAGACTGGTGGCGATTTGCTTTAGCTGGATTGTTGCGGGGATCCTTCCCCACTCCGCGGTCACAATTTGATCCCCAACCCATTGATCTGGAAGGCTCATTGCAGTTGCGAACCAATGGCTTCAGCGATCCCAGACCTGCTGAAATATACATGCGAATGAGGGTCTCGGAAGCCAATCCTATGGAAGCCAACGGGCCCTGCTTTCAAGGAAACGGGGTGGGATGCGAAGGTATTGATTTTGATCTGAGCAAAAAACAACAACCTGGCTTTGCTGAGGGAGTGTGTTTAAAAGCGCAATCTCGGAAGGAAACGGCTTGCTGAGTTTAGGAGGCCGTCAGAGGGGGAATCGGGGTTCTCTTTTGCTATATTTAACAAAAACTCTTTTTCCGAAAGGCGGAGAGCAATCTGCTCCGAGACCTACTTCAAACGAGGGGAACCCGGGGGTTTTGGAAGCGGGGGCTCCTCCACTCGATCTCTGGCTAACGGTCTGGGAACCGTTTGGGAGGGGAAGGTGCGGGGGGGAAGCGGAAACTTTCCTCTCAACCTCGGCAAAGTCCCTCCTCTCCACGTCAAGCCAATGACACCGCTGCCCCCGAACTTTCCGCCAGCAGGAGCTATAAGAGCGTCCCTGGCTGCAACTTTCGCCCAACTCCCAGCCAGCTCCAAGGAGCCATCGGGAGGGGAGCTGACACCGCCAGGGAGATTTCCACCTTCCTCGTCGTCCTCTCTCTTTCTCTTTCTCTCTCACTCTTTCTCTTCTTCCCCCCGGCTCCCGATGGCCTCCCCCCACCCACCCAACTGAGGCCCTCCCCCAAGCCCCCACCCACCCACACCCTGGTCCTCCTCCTCCTCCTCCTCCTTTTCTTCCGCAGGCCCAGGATCCAGCCAGGGGGAGCTGGCTGGCTAGGCACCCTCTCCTCCTCCCCCCTCTCCTCTCCCCTCCTCCCTCGCCCCCTAAAAAGGGCTGCTCAGCGCGCTGCGGGTTGGCCCCCGAGATGATGCAGCAGGACGAGTCGAACTCTCCAGTCTCGCCCGCCGACGACAGCCTGAGCAACAGCGAGGAGGAGCCCGACCGGCAGCAGCAGCAGCTTCAGGGCTCCGGCAAGCGAGGGGGACGCAAGAGGCGATCGAGCCGAAGGAGCGCCGCCGGGGTCGGCGGAGGAGGCGGAGGCGCAGGAGGAGGAGCCGGCGGGGGGATCGGTTCGGCGACCGAGGAGCCGTGCAGCCCGGCGCAAGGCAAGCGGGGCAAGAAATCCGGCGGAGGCGGCGGCGGGAGCAGCGGAGGCGGCGGAGGCGGGAGCAGCAGCGGAGGGGGCAGCCCGCAATCTTACGAGGAGCTCCAGACGCAGCGGGTGATGGCCAACGTGCGCGAGCGGCAGCGCACGCAGTCGCTGAACGAAGCGTTCGCGGCGCTGCGCAAGATCATCCCGACGCTGCCGTCGGACAAGCTGAGCAAGATCCAGACGCTCAAGCTGGCCGCGCGCTACATCGACTTCCTCTACCAGGTCCTGCAGAGCGACGAGCTCGACTCCAAGATGGCCAGCTGCAGCTATGTGGCCCACGAGCGCCTCAGCTACGCCTTCTCCGTCTGGCGCATGGAGGGAGCCTGGTCCATGTCTGCCTCTCACTAGCCTCCCGCGCCGACTGGCCCGGCCGGAGACCGAGGTAAGCGGGAAAGGGACGCGACGGGACGGGCAGGAGAGAGAGAGATCTGGGATCTGGGATCTGGGAAGGAGGAGAGGGCCCGCGCTCAGACTTGGCCTTCGCCGTGGGCCTGCTGGAGCAGCCTGACTCTCGAGGAATCCCTCTGAGACGGGCGGGCGCAGCTGGACTGCAGCCTCGCCTAGACTGCGAAAGGAACTCGCTTTGCGCACGATCTCGGGACCCCGGACTCACATCCGGGTGGAGCGGCCAAGTTCCCTGGAAAATCGGGGCCTTTTGCCTGCAGGCCAAGCTGGGCTAGGCTTCCTTGTGAGGAAGCACTCTTGTCTCACAACCTCTCTCCCCTCCTCTCGATCCTTTGCTTGAGAAAGAGAGAGTTATCCCCCAGTCCCTTTGAATCCTCACTTCAGTGCTAGTTAAGAATCCGTCCAAGACCGCTGGTACTTGCAAAGATCCATAGGGAGAGAGCCTCTCTCTCTCTCTCTTTCTTGGAGACGGGAGAAAGAGGGCCTCTAGGACGCTCCCTCCCGGTTTCGGAGATGCTGAGGCTCGCCCGCCACTCTGACGCCTCCTTAACTTCCCGCATCCTCCTGAGTAAGTCCCTCTGGACTCCAGAGCGGACTAACTTTTTTTTCTGGGGTGGAAAAAAAGCATTCGACTAACACGCCCTGCCTTCCCCCAGCTTTCAAAGATGGAAGGCTGCCTTTCCAAAGCAGCGCGCGTAGGCCTTAGCAGCCCGGCTTAAGCGGGATGGATTTCCGCGTGCGGGATGAAGGAAAGTCAGGCTAGACCAATAGGAGCAAGCGAAAAAGCGAGGGTAGCAAGTCGCCTTGGATGGCAGAGAGCGGGGTCCACCCCTGAAGTGTATTGTTAAGGCATCCATCTCCCTCCCCTTCTGAACACGTGTCCTACCGGGGTGCACCCCGAATCCTCTCTACCCGATCCAAATTCCTTGGTGGTGGGGCAAGGTTGAAACGGGACTGCAGACCCGCAGCCTGAGAAGGGAATTCGGCCAAAAATCAAGAAGAGGGGAAAGCCTTTATTTAAAATCCCAATTGCTAGACAGTCCTCCATGCACGCAGACACCCCGCTCGCAAACAATCAGCGAACTCGCTGGATTCGCCAACCCAAAGCAGAAAAGCTCCCACTTCGGCATTTACTGTATTCGAGTCGCCCTCCACTTCGGGGGAGATCCGGGTGATCCCATCCCAAGAAAGCTTCCTTGGAGGCCACTTCGGCTTGAAAAGGAAGAAGTAAATTCTTGAGTAGGAAGGGAATCGCATTTCCTAACGCCGACCCACACACCCACCGCTAGATCCTCGACACACGCTTTCTTGCGGAGGTCCTCTCTTGACTTCCAGGCTGGTTAACTGGCCGTGGAGCCGGCCAGAAATAACACGCAGTCCACAGAAGCGTCTCCTTTAAAGAGCATGTGCCCTGCGTTGGGCCGTGGCTGTGGCGTTAAGTTTAATGTTTTGTTTAGTTAGCCCCACCCAAAAAAATTTGCGGACTTTCCAAATGCGTTGATTCCGAGGGAGCTCCTTCCCAAGGCAAGGGCTGTTGGAAGCAGATCGCGGGTTGTGGGGAGTCTTAAAGGCGCCTTTTCCTTTTCTCGCGAAAAAAATCCTGTATGCCTGTGGCATCGGGGTCCCGAAGGTCTGATGGGACGTTGACTGATTCTCGCTGGGATTCTTAGGCAAGTTGGATCGGCCGCCCTAAAGATAATCTCTCAAATTACGCAACTAAACTGGTTTGGGCGTAGTGGTGACTTCTTATTTAAGGTTTGCAAAGCCTTCTATGTTGGGTTAGAGCCTCAGAGTCAGCGCACGCCGCTTCATTTTTTAAGAAGATCAATGAGCCCCCATAATCAAACAGGTCCTTCTTATGACTGACTGTTGCAGCCTCTTTCCATGAGTAAGTCTCACGGAACCCAGTCAGTCCTTGCTGCCAAATTAATATGCTTAGGTCAGCAGGCGGCTCCTGTGCATGTTTACTCGGAGGTAGGTCTCACGGAGTCCGGTCGAGCTGGTAGCCAAGCATTGACTTGTCCCAGCCTAGAGACCGGTGGCACCACCATGGAAGAATCTCAAGTACATTTGTTCCTCCATCCTGATGCTGCGCACAACACCTAGGGAGAAAACCTAAGGAGCAAGCATGGATAGGATCGAGCTGTTAAATCTGCTTTCTTGGAAACTAAATGGATTTGAAGCCTTAATTCGAACCTTTATCAATAGTACACATCAATACTGATCGAAATGGTGCTGGGATGGAGCCTTACTCTGCTGAGGGTTACTCAGCCATGTAAAGCTGCGGGAGAACTCAAAGAGACACTCAGCTCACAAACGTTTGTAGTTTTTAACCTCTCACAGAGCTGCAATTCCCAGCGCCCTTAAGGAACTACAGTTTCCGGGGTTCTTTGGGCGAAGTCATGAATTTGAAATGAGTGGCGTGTAGGCAACCTGAGTCTTCTAACAAAATGTGGCAGAGTATAATGAGATGTTCAAGGGGGAGCCTGGCCCGAGAGATGGTCGCAGAGTCTCCCCTATTGGGGCTGCAGCTCCATTAACTGACTTCCGAGTAAATATATAGAAGGAGGCAGTAAGTCTTCTGGCTTGCGGCCTTGCTTGCTTTGAGGAGGACAGGCACGTGGGAATGTTCTACACGTTCCTGTCCGTGGAATCTTCAGGAAACGCTTAGGGTGGCGTGGGACTTTGGGAGAAAAGGAAGCACCGCAACTCCCGATCCCATTCATGTTTACTGGGAAGTCCGACCCACCCAGGAGCGCAGCTTAAGGTCTTGTCTTGTGCAGACGGACTTAAAGACGGACCCTACTCTGAGCTGCATATGACATTCCCCAGGGAAAACACGCGCAGCACCCGGGTGATGCATAGCTGCAATCCTATACTGTACACGCTTCCCCCGGAGCAAAAAGTCCCTTCGGCTCAGCAGCGGGGATGAATTGGGGTGCAAATGAGACTATCCGGGCAGCCAGGGTTCCTCGCCACCACAGCTCCCCTTTGAAGGCGTTTGGGGGTTTGCTTCCAAGTAAACATGATCGGGATTGGAGCATTACGTGAAGCCAAGGGCCGCCCAGCATTTTCTCCTCCAGTAGCATCAGGCGACTGCTGAGCTAGGCCGGAGGTTGAGGGCCCAGACCAGAGCGCCTACCTGGTCAGGTTCAACAAAGCAGCTTAACTGTCACGGGGATCGCAGCGTGCAATCGAATCGCAATCGGCAGCCTGCCCGCCAGCCTCCTACCGCCTCTCTCCGGATGGGCACGACCAGCCTCTGCTTCCCCTCCCCCCCAAAAAAAATATTTGTTTTGTTTTAAAGTTGTGCCTCAGTCTCCTAGCAGTACTTACAGCGCACCCAGGGAAATTAGGTAGGGACAGCTCATGAACCATTATTATAACTATGATTCCTTGAAGCGACTGGGAAAGGATCCACCTCGGGTTGCTGAACAGGCTTCCTTCTGAGGGGACCTGCTTCCAAGTAGCTGAGCTTAAGAGCACCAGGGGGGAGCGGTCCCCCCCCCAATGCACTAGATTCGCCTAGATATCCGTAACACTCCCCTCTGCGCGTTTCCGAATTTCATGCCTCTCCAGCAGGGCCCTCTCCCGTCCTTCCTTTGTGCTTTAATTCCTCCTTCCCCCCAACCCCCGTGGACACACAGAAGCACATTGTGTAGAGCTGGCTAGAATCAAACATTTGGAGCGGTGTTATTTGCTGGAATTGTGACGCCGCGTATTTTTAAGCCGCCCTTCAATCGTACTCAACCAGGGCGGTGAACCAAAATATATACATATATAAACAATGGACATGTACAGAGATAGAAAGTAACAGAACCTAGAGAAGGGGGTGTTTCAATTTTAAAATTAATTTAAACATATGCCTCTTTCTTTTAATATATGTGCGCAATAGATTTCATTTACCATTTCCAGTAACCAACATTCCCTTCTTCTCTTTCTCTTTCTGTCTCTGGGTTTTTGCAGATGGCATTTGTTCCCAAAGAAGGAGAGAAAACGGACAATCTAGAGAGAGACTCTGCACTTGGACTCGGCTCCCCTCCTTTGTTTTTCTCTCCCCCCTTTGTTCCCTCTAAGACAATATATAACGCCAAGGATTTTCTTGGAAATTGAGCGGCGTTCTTGGCCCACGTTGCAAGGAGCAGGGCGTTGGGAGACCAGGAGAGGCGAGAGAGACCCGGGGGGCGGGGGGCTCGGATGGTGAGGCGGCTGATCCAGAGGCGGCCAAAGGGCCCTACCAGACATCTCTGCATTCTGATCAAAAATCTGAACCGGTTTTATTTTTATTTTTCTATTTTGACGAAGAATGTTGGAATTTAACTTTTTTTTCCTCTTTACTTCCTTTTTTTTTTTGTTCTTGCATGCATGCATTCCCAAGAGAGTTTATGAGCCACTCATGAAAGGAAATACGTTACTGTGGACTCCCCCCATTCCCCTCGCTCTCTTTTTGGAACAGATCTAATGACAGAGAAACCCGGGGGAAAAACCCGTTTAGAACGAGTGAGAAAGGAAAAAATATTTTTTAAGGAAATATGTTTAGGGTAGCTATGCATTATGGGCTCCAAAACTCTTATATCCTGCTCCTCTTTCATTTATATTTTATTTTTCCTGCAAGAAAAAAGGAGGGGAAAATGGGGTGGGGGGAGAGCGAGAGGAAAAAAATGAAACATTCTATTTATTTATTGATGACCCATGTTAAAAAAAATGCAAATAGATCCGGTGTCTAAATGCATTCCTATTTTTATGATTGTTTTGTAAATATCATTGTATATTTTTTTTCCTGCAATAAATAAATTGAAATGTTAAAAGAATTTTAAAGTTTGGTCTGTACGGAGGAAAGCGGGCTTGAAATTGAAGGTAAATAATGCTCGATCGCGTAGATCTGAAATTACCCAGGAGAGTAAGGGGCCAGGGTCAGAGGGGGGGGGGGGAGGGAATAAAAACAAACGAGAGAAAAACGCAAATAAACTAGCTACTGACAGACACATGAGTGTTAATTATTGAGACAGCTTTATGATTCTGCTTGACGGTTTTGCAGGACTTCGGATTCTCTCCCCCTTTTAATCAAAATAGCGAATTTTATAATGGTAAAGTGTAGCGTATTGTTATTATTATTATTATTATCATCATCCTCATCCTCCTTCGATCTAAATTAAGAACCACCCATTGGTCTGCATGTAATTTCTCCACCGCTGTGTTATCTCGGGCGGGCAGATAAAGGTGCCCAGCGGTCGCGTAGCTATTTGTGTTTGTTGAGGGTTTGGGGCGGAGTGGAGGTTGATTGAAGCCCATCCATAGTTTTGTTTTTGTAACGAATTAAGTCGGGAGCAGGGAGTGGGTGGTGGTTTTTCACACCTGCCTCCAGAAACGTGTGTTCGAAAGTAAGGGTGGGGGAGAGAGATCGCATTGATTTTGCTGGGACTGACTTCCTCGGATCAGGCACGGATCAGGCACGCTGGCTTTCCAATGAGAAGTGGCGAACCCTTGACGTGCGCGGCGTTGCAGATAGATGACCGAAAGTTTGAGCCTCAGACTTGAGGTCTTCAGACTGTGTGTGTGTGTGTCCCCTTACCCCCGCCCCTATTGTTTTGTTGCCATCGATCAGACAAATAGACGGTACTGCCGCAGAAGGAACTCGACGACGAATGTCCATGCAGGGGGAAAAAGCCCACGTCCAACTCAACGCCTTGCAAGCAAAGAAGCCCCCATTCATTCGGAGGGAGCTTTGCTTCCAAGCAGCGTGTCCGGCTATAGCAAGAGCCCAGCGGTGATCAAAACGGTGGCTCGGAGGCGAGCGGCTTACTCCAGGAGTAGGGAAAACCAAGGTCTCCTATTTCACTGCTTTTCTTTTTTTTAAGGATCAGTTTTTATGTTGTTGTTTCACACCAGGCGAACAAATGGCACGTCGGGCAACCCCTGGGCTCGCCTTATCCCTTCCCAAGTGACGCGCACCCCCCAGCCCCTTCATTCCACTTTATATAAGCCGAAGTAGAGGCACTCCCGATCTAACTGACACGGTTGGGTGCGACGCGATCCTCCCCGGGGTGCCCATTAGATAGAAGCCCGTTGCGAACGTCGAGTCCCGAGTTGGCGCCTCTAGCATTTCTCAAGCCAGAGGCAACTGGGCTTCCTTTCGTGTAAACGTGCAATAAGATCCGGCAGCACATCTCCCCCGCCTCCCCCGCCCCAAAACTATTCGGATCGGATCCAAAGCGCCTTCTGACGCCGACCTACGGTTCAGATCCGCGCGGGTTTACACTAGAGGAAGCGAGCTGCCTGCCATGCAAAGCGGTCCTTGAACCGCATTTGTGTTGAAATGGAAGCATCTGGGAGGTAGCAGATGCCAGTTTGCTCTGTCTTAACCATGTCTGATTACTCTGGTCGTATAAATAAGCCGGGCTGGTCCCCCTCATCCCAACCATCCCTGTTTGTTTTGCTCAGGTTCGGGTTGACGTTTCCGGATGCCTTGTTTACCTTTCCCTGGCCATCCTTAGGCCACCTCTCGCCGCCTTCCCCAGCTCCTCACGGTTCTCACCATCGGCCGTGTCGGGGGCCGGTGAGCGCTGTTGACAGAATTTTTAAAATAAATAGATAGATAAACGGCAGAGTTTATTTGTGTTTAAGGGGATTAGCCAGGACTTTGACAAAACTGGATTTGAGGCTTGCGGAGGTCCACCTCCCCACCCCACCCCCCGTCAGAAGGGTACTCTCGGCAGTGTCGCCCAGCAAGCTTTGAAATCGACCGGATTTCCCCAAATGAAGTGGCCTGAGATTGCAGAAGATCTTGGGGGGGCAGTTCCGACCTCGAGGAGAGCTAGAAAGCAGAGAGCAAGAATCAGAGCATGGTCTGTGCTGTTGAAAAAAGGTAAGCTACAAAAACCTTTGTCTAGTCTCCCTCTTGAATGGACTTGATCCTAAAAGTTGTCTCCGATTGGCATTTATCGGTGGAGATGGTGTGCGGTAGTTGCCATTGGTTTTTCTGGAAGCCTGTTTCTAAATCTATGGATCTCCATGTAAATCTGACGCTCACGCCCTACTCGTGAAATTCGAATTCATTCATCTACTCCGAGAGGAATTGGTTTCAGTTCGGTTCCTCGGACTGCAGACGCTTGCGAGGAGTAAGTCTTCCCCTTGGATTCAGTGGGGGTCAATGTGCACAGGATCACGCTGCTTAGTACTGTATCTTGGGTCCCCACACATGGGACTAACCCTTTTTGAATCCAGTGGGACGTACTTCTGAGCAAACGTTTAGGCCTACACGCCTTCCTGTTTTTTCCAGCCTAACTTTCTTCTAAGAAAGTATGTTCAGGACAGGGCTCCAAGGCTAAAATGCACTTCCTGAGGAGCTGAGCCCCTTTTAAACCAAATAAAGATGCACAGAATTATCTCAGCCTTACAGCCAGAACTGGACAATGCTTACTCGGAAGTAAGGCTTGCTGATTTCCCGCGGAACTGATTTCCAAGTACTCTCTTTTCTAAAGGCTGCCCTAGGCTCTGGCGCTGAAAGGAGATCCGATGTCATTCTTTGCATACTTCTGTGCGGAAGTGAGGGCAAACACCAGTGGGATTCGCTTCCAGGTAAAAGGCGTCCGGGTGCCTGCTTCGGTTTCATTGGGCGTGCTTGAATATACAGGCGACTTTCACTGGGATGGGAGCCTTGAGATGTTATTCGTTGTGCTGGAGGGTGGGGAGAACGTCCGTCACGCCTGAAGAGGGTTTCCAACTAGGGCAAAGAGTGGAGAACTGGTGACCTTCCAGAATATTGTTTGGACTCCAGCTCCAATCACCCCTGACCATTGGCCACGATGGCTGGGACTGATGGGAGATGAAGTCCAACAGGCCACCGTCCTCCCTCCCCTTTCTGAAAAGGGGCCAAAGGCACCTTTCTCTTCCACTCTCTTTACGCTGGCTGGCTGGTGGTATTGGTATCCTTCCTGAGTAAAGGATCATAGATTTGTAGATATCCGGTTCTTTTATTTCACCCCTTGTTCCTTTCAGAGAGGGGAGGAGCACAGGAGCCAACTTCTGGGCGCCAAGGTCTCCTCAGCCCCCCAGTAAAATATTTGAGGGGGCCATGCTCCCCTCAAAGTTTATGGCCATTGCCATTCAGATGGTGTGCATACGCCGAGTCTTGTGATTGATTATGTGGGGCAGGGTTTACCTGCCCCCCAACCTAATATTTTATTCAAGTTGGCACCCCTGGGAGGGAGGGAGAGGATGCTGCCGTCTCAGTCGAGATGGCCCTTTAGGGAAATGTTTGGGATTTAGGACATTGTGGGATTAGCTCAAGCAGGAAGGCGTTCGCTTGGTATACTAAAGAGCCATAGGGTGGATTCTCGCATTCTCCAGCTCGCCACCTGCTTTGGGTATTTTGGGGGCCGGTGCAGACTGCTGTACCTGAGAGACCTGGTTCAAGTTCGCACCCCACAGGACCCAACTCCTAGGTGCCGAGGTCCCTTCGCCCACCCCACCCCAAATAAAATATTTGAGGGCTCTGACCTCCTCAAAGTTGATGAGCAACGGTGTGTGCGCTCCCTGTCTTGTGATTATGTGAGGCGGGGCTTACCTCTCCCCTGCCCCCATTTTTTTATTCAAGCTGGCACCGCTGCCCCCCTCAATGGTGATGGCCACTGGGTGACTTAGGGCTAGCCACTGTCTCTCAGTTTCACCTACCTTGCAGGGTTATTGTGAGGATAAATTGGAGGAAAGGTGATCCATAGATGATAGATAGATAGATCTCTCTGTGTGTAACATAAAAAAACAAGGATGGCTATAGTTTTCTGAGCATTGAGAAACTCGCTGACAATTGGTGGGGAGAGTCAACGCTGCATTTGGAGCACCCAAACTTTTCTGACTTCTCTCTCCCCCCTCCCCCCTCCCCGCCCCCCCCCAAGCCTTGTACGTTCCTCACCCACTGATCTGCTTCCCCATAACGAAGCCGGCCATGTTTGGTTGCCATGGTGTTCATCCTCTTGCGAAACAGGGCTCTGATGACTGGCGAGAGGACTTGGACCACTCAGAAACCTGGAAGAAGACAAATGAATTCTGGGATACCCCCCCCCCCAGCAACCCACTTCACACACACATACCTCCCCTTTAATTTTGCAAAGGCTCCTGGGACTTTTTCTTTTCTTTTCTTTTTGCCAATCAAAGGGGGAGAGAGCGAGGGGGCTCCGGCTGCCCGTGGCCTGGTGCAGGGAATGGAGTGTGCGGCGCTGGGGCTGTTGCTACTGCCCTAGAAGCAAAGCAACCTTTTGCTGCAACTTGGCCCTCGCGCGCGCTGGAGAGAGAGAGCGCGAGAGAGAGCGCCCGCGGAGCCTTCTTGCACATTCCACGGTTTGGCAAACGCCGATCTAGTTATTTTCTCTAGTCCAGTATCAAATTCTTCTCAGGCATACGATTTCACTTGAAGTCCTGCCCAGGAATCCTTCAAAGTGAGCGTTTGTCCCCGCTCTCATGATGTCAGGCGGTTTTTCCCTGCATCTGTAATCTTTTTTTAAAAAGTTTTTTTGTTTTTGTTTTTTGAGGGGCGAGGGGAGATGAAAAACAAACTTAAATGTGCGGGGAAACAACAAATGTTAGGGAAGTCCAAGCAGATCCAATGAAAAGGCGCGTGTATTTGGGTGGCATTGGTGGTAGTGTTTGTGCCTAAGTCTTAACTTCGTCCCATGCAGTGACGGGGCTTTGGGCTGGGCGGTTTGGGTGGCGCTGTCCTGGGCATGTTTACACGCGAGTAAGCCCTTCTGGTTTCCATGGGGCTTGCTGCAAAGTAAAGGGCTGCGAGGACTGCTGTTTTAAAGGACGATCCTAGGCAGGTCTACTCAGAAGTCAGCCTCCTTGAGATCAGCAGGGCTTACTCGAATGTAGGGGTGCACAGATACTTTAAAGACACGGGGCCCCTTTTCACTACCCTTATCGTTAGTACTTATCACGGTGGTCGTGTTTTCAATACTTTTTGCTCCTGCAAACGTTTCAGGGTATGCATGCTGCGTTTCCAATTGGTGCATGTCTCGTAACTTTTTATGCCCCAAATATTCCGGGTTTGTGTTCCTCTTTTGTTGAGCTATAGCGGAAGAGCGTCCCTGCAGACCGCGCTTATGCTGTAAAGTTGGGAAGACACTGCAGAACAACGAATAAACCGGAATACTGTGTGGATGGACCAGTGGAACTCCACCAGTAATTCAGTATTATTGTGTCAACGATGGCACGTTGCAGAATACACACCCACACACAAACCAGTCTGGAGGGCCAGGTCCACTGGGATACCCTTAATTTTCATTTCCAGAGGGGTTGTATTCGTCTGTTGCAACACAAACAGTTAAGAGTCTTGTGGAGCAGTGACAAATTCATTATGGCATAATCGTGGAGTAGAGCTTACCTCGAAGTAAAGGGGTGCTGGACCGCAGCCCTGCTTGGGAACAGGTTCAGGAAATGGATGGAATATTCTGAGTAAATAAGTGGGTGGGTTTTGGTTTAGGCGGGTATCTAGGTTTAGAAATCCTAATGTTTCGAGAAGTCGCCTTTTGGATCTTAAGAATGTATTGGGGTATATGATGAGCGGCAGGAGACCCTACCTAAAACACCCAAACCGAAGCAATTACGTTATATCAAACGATGCAATCCGTTAGCATGCAAATATTAGGGCCCTGGGGGAAAAACAACCCTCATCAATTTATATTATATTATATTACATTTATTTAACCGGATTTATATACCACACAATCCTCATAACCTCTAAGCGGTTAACATGAATTATGCATTATTGAGTTAACTCAAAAGTGTCCTATTATTCACCAGGATTCATCTTAGGGTACACTTAAAAGGTAAAGGGACCCCTGACCATTAGGTCAAGTCGCAGAGGACTCTGGGATTGCGGTGCTCATCTCGCTTTACTTGCCGAGGGAGCCGGCGTACAGCTTTCGGGTCATGTGGCCAGCATGACTAAGCCACTTCTAGCGAACCAGAGCAACAGGAAACGCCATTTACCTTCCCGCCTGAACGGTACCTATTTATCTACTTGCACTACGTGCTTTCGAACTGCTAGGTTGGCAGGAGCTGGGACCAACAACGGGAGCTCACCCCGTCGACCTTCTGATCTGCAAGCCCTAGGCTCTGTGGTTTAACCCACAGGGCAACCCGCGTCCCTTGTAAGTACACTTACTGGAGAGTAAATCCCACTAAATGCCATACTTACTTTTGAGGAACTACATAGGTACGTAGAAGCCCTCTGGTAGAGCAATCGGGGTGGGGATCGCAGCTGGAGTGTCGGAAAGAAAATCCCAGGGCAGTCAAGGAAACATATTTCGAAGTAATATGTGTTCAATATTTAAGCAAGGAGACCTACTTTCCTAGTCAATATAAATATGATTACCGTGGCTGTGTAGCACACCATACATTAAAAGCACATATAAAGCGTACTTCCCAGGAATCCTGGCAACTGTAGTTTGCCCATGGCAGCACTGTAATTTGCAGCACCCTTAACAAATTCCAGTGCCCAGGATCCTTGGGGGGTGGGTGCTTTTAACACATATATATGCTTACGCCGCCCCTGTGTGCTTGACTGAGGTTGTAAACTGAGACTCAGGTTGTAAACCTGAAAGTCACCTTACCCTGAGTCAGACCAGGGAGAGGTATGATTTGGGGATAGCTCACATTTTATTTGTGGGGTGCTGCTGAGACTTGTAAATCTCAGCTCTTGACTGAGGCTGTTCCTGCGGCTTTGGGTTCAGTGAGAAACTCGTGGGAAAGAACCCTCTCATTCGAGTACTGCCTGGAAAATCGTTTCAGGGGCCACTCTCCTGGTTGCTACTGGACTCCAACTGCTATCGACTGGGGCTGATGGGAGTCGGAGTCCAGCAAAAGCTGGAGGGGCCGCAGTCTCCCTCCCCATCCATGATGCGGATCCGTGACACTTAATTCCTCCCCGCCGCGCACTTCTCTGCGAGGAGGCTCCATTGAAAGCCTTCCAAGGACTCTTGGGTGCCAGTTGGTACAACAGACCAGATTCAAGCCGAGAGGAGGAACCTCAGAGAGACCTGGGAAGAGAATCCCACAAAGCCACCCTAGACCATGAGACTGAGCACCAAAGATCAGCGATGAGCACCCCACGGGTCTTTGCACCACACAACAGCACGACCCATCGCCTCCAGATTCAGCCTTATATCGATCGTTGCGTGCATTTTGAAGGACGGGTAATAGCAATAAGTGATCGCGACTCGCCTTCTTCTTGCGGTTATTGTGATTATTGTGATTTATTATTATTATTATTATTATTATTATTATTATTATTATTATTATTATTATTATTATTATTATTATATTATTATTATTATTATTATTATTATATTATTATTATTATTATTATTATTATTCCCCTTTTATGGGCTTCGATTCCGATTCGGGATTCTGCATTTGCAGTTAGCGTAACACCTTTTGTTTCTGTAATAGAGCAAAGGGAGTCAGGTAGGGTACCTGCGCATCCCAAGCCTCGGTTTGCGCCTCAGTAGTGCTTACTCCAGAGTAACTGTGCATGGAGTTACAATCCTAATGCACGTGCTGCTCAAGGGAGCGTGCATAGAATCGCAGCTTTGGTCCATTTTCTTTAAGCAATGCCATCGGAAGAAAGAAAGAAAGAAAGAAAGAAAGAAAGAAAGAAAGAAAGAAAGAAAGAAAGCCTCTAGGTTTAGTGAAATAAATGAGGTCAGGCCCCACTCCAGAGTCTGGAAGACCCGGGAAAATTAGAAGCTTTCGGCCCCAAACCGGATTGATTCGTTCACAAAACAACATAATCTCCCCGCTTCCCCTTTCTCCAGGCAGAGAACATTGTACACGATCCCCCACCATTTTTATTTTTTTAAAAATGCGTTTTCTTTCCCCCTCTCTCCTTTGCAGTAGTGCTTTTTTCTTTTTTCTTTCAAACTTCGGCCGACTTTAAATGTTCTTGGCAAATCAAAGCACGTGTCCTTTGAAGAAGGTGTGTAATTGGCGTTTAAGGCATGTATGGAATTCCCAGATGTCTATAAAATAAGAAAGTGCATTTGGCAGGTCACTTCAAGGTGGAGCAGGTTAAAATCACTCGCACAGGCTGCCCCCCTCCACATCCCCCGCCCTCTTCTGAACAGCAGACCCTGTTTCCACTTTAGAAGCAACTGAGCACGTGATCGGCGAATCCAGAAAGGGTTGCCTTGCTTGGGAATAATCAATATTGGATTTAAAAGACGCCGAGAAAGAGGTTATTTTAAGCAGTCGCATCCTCCCCCCCCCCCACCCCAATCTGAGCTTCCACTACATAAAAATCACGTGATTTAAAGCAGACAGACAGCTAAAAAGAAGCAACATTGGAATGGGAAGATCTCAGCCCTTGAACTAATTTACTTGGGAATAAATCTCATCCAAATCAGTTGCATTTCGCTTCCCAGTAAACGTGTTTCGTATTGGGGAGTGGATTTTCTCTCTCTTTCCTAAACAGTGCTTCGACATGCCCACGTCGATTTGACCGGTTAAAGGAGTCCTTCATCAGCTAGAATCCCTGGAAGTGGTTCTGAATCATAAGATCCAACCCTCAATTTAGAAACCCAAAGAAAACCGCCCGGTTGCGCTTTCCTCCGAAAATGTCATCTCTCTAGATCACGAGGTTTTAATATAAGGGAGGGAGAGAAAAAATATCTTCATGAAATCGACCGATGTTCATGGTGTGGTGTGCCAGCTTTTGAGTGATACAGCACTCTTCCTCAAGACGCCTGTTGCGGGAGGGGGAGGAGAGGCGTTTCTCTGAATACAGAATATCTCCACCCCGTTTTCCTTTATTTTCTTAAATTGCCAGCTTTGAGGAGGGATAGTGTTCTTCAGATCAGGGACACTTAGTGTCATTTCCGGGGGGAGGGTCTTACCCAATCTGCCTGCTAAACAAGTAAGCTTTTCCCCCCAGGTAGATACTCTCGGAATAGGCTAAAGTGGTTAAATATAGGTTAGATTACAACGCAGTTAAACGGCCATTTTTCTTTTGAAGGTGGGAATACAAATTCCTCTTTTTAAACTGACCAACCAAAATGTTAGGAGAAAGTGATCAAGCTTCAGAGTCCAGGAGATATCATCGATATTAAGCCAAGCGGGAGGAGGGTGAGGTGAGAAATTTGGCTTGATATTAAACTCATGATGTCGGCGTTGATCAAAAAGTAGTTTTTTGTTGTTGAAACCTCTTAGAAGGTTGCGGAGAAGGAACTATTCCATTTCAGAATTTACTCTGTTGAAGAGTCCTGAGTTACTGGGAAGCTGGCACATTTCTGAACCTTGCGTGATCCCAATAAAGGTCTTCTTTTACTGTCTCTGTTTGAATTTTGTTCTAATGGCCAATATGACTTCCTGCTTTTGATTAGTCTCAGATGCGTCTTTTTGCCGCAGCTGTGTATGAAATGGTCTATCTTACACATACGTACATGGTAAGCTTTTTTTTTTTGCAATTCGATTTGAAAGGGTGGGAACACGCCGTTCAAGAAAGGAGTGGCATCTTAAAAGACTTAACAGTGAAATCTGGTATCTACTCAGAAGTAAGTAAAGGGACCTTTGTTGTTGTTGTTTAGTCGTTTAGTCGTGTCCGACTCTTCATGACCCCATGGACCAGAGCACGCCAGACACTCCTGTCTTCCACTGCCTCCCGCAGTTTGGTCAAACTCATGTTGGTAGCTTCGAGAACACTATCCAACCATCTCGTCCTCTGTCGTCCCCTTCTCCTTGTGCCCTCCATCTTTCCCAACATCAGGGTCTTTTCCAGGAAGTCTTCTCTTCTCATGAGGTGGCGAAAGTATTGGAGCCTCAACTTCACGATCTTACTTACTTACTGGGACCTTACTCCCAGGTAAATTGGCACAGAATCTTCTTTGGGCAGCGGACGAAATCTGATGCCCTCAGAGATCTGCGATGCTGCAAGCCTCCCTTTCTTGGGAATAAACGCCATGGAACTGAATGGGACTTGCTTCAGGGTGGGCACGTATTGCATTGCTCTGCTGCTCTCTCCAAATGCCGCAAGCCTCTTTGCGGTGACAAAACCCTAGAATAAAAACTACAAGGAAGTAGAAAAAAACTCGACCCCCTTTGAGAGCGCTCAAAATGTCTGATTTTTCATGCGCCCGATTTTTGTTGACGAAGAGGAAATCTTTTCCTGCAGAAGCTGAATGCGCGGGCGGCAGCTGGTGGCATTTTCTTTGGTCAAGGAGAGCGTCCCATTCAAGGCAATGGGACTCCCGAAGTCAGCCTGTAAAAGGCACGGATCTTGAGGGTTGTGTCCAGGCTTTCGTATTTTCTTTGGAGAGGTGTCAGTCTTTCCAAAGAGAGATGTCAGTCGCGTTTGCCGCTTTGCCTTCACAGCGGACGTCAGTCTTGTTGTAACCTAATCGGCAGTCAAATCGGGTTGACATCTGCCTGTCGTGGCCTCGAACTGTCGAGGCTGCGCCGAGAACGCGCTTGTTGTCACGTCAAAGCTTCAGAGCTGAGGAGGACAGAAGCTTGACTTCGCTTTCTCCTTCTCGGTTGTCACCCTCACGTGCCGAGAAAGGAATATGAAACAGGTAAGGGTCTCTCGATTCGAATTCGAGCGGAAACACCCACCAAACACCGACCGATCCGAATCCTCGTCCCCTAAAAGGAAGCCTTGACGATTCTGTATTTGGAACGGAAAGTTCTCTTGCAAAGGAAATAGGCTGCGGAATAGCAACAGGGTGAAGGGAGGTCAGTGCGACTTTCTTTCACTTTGCACGGCCCGATCCGATGCGTGTTTACTCGGGAGTAAGTCCGAGAGAATTCCACAGCGCTCCGCACCCTTTAACATTGAGGAGGAATTGGCCGCATCCGGTCGAATGTATGCAAACGGGCGCAACGGGTGGCAGCTTGATCTTACGCGCACGTTTACACGAAAGTATAATTCGCAATAGTGTTGGGTCCCAAACAACTGCATAGGATTGCAGCCTTAAGTGTTGCAGCTTTCGCTCGCCGCCAGCCCCCGCAGCTGCCGATTTTGTTCCAAATTATGTTTTCTGTGATTATGTGTGGACGGACACATAATTTAGAGTGGGCGGGGGGCGATCCTACTGCCAGCACTGAAAAAGGGGAGCTTCACAGCTAAGCAGGTACCTGAAGGAGCTTGATTTTGGCCAGATGTTGGAATTGAGGGTGGAGGGATTGTCACGTGAAGCGAACAGATGTGGAAATTGCCAGCCGGGCACTTCCCCCTCCTCCCCCGTCTTCTTGCCAGTGAACAGCCAGAGCCAGGCTTGGAAGAAAGGAAGTTGAAGTTTAAATCGAGGAAACAACCCTCCGCTCCCCACAATGCCCCGTTTTTTATTGCTTGTAAAGACTTTGCCTTGCAAAAAACGGAGGAACGCAGGAAGCTGCCTTATCCGGAGTTAGACTGCTCGCGCGGCTAGCTCGGTATTGACAACGCTGAGTGGCAGAAGGTGTGCAGGATTCTCTTCCAGGTCCTACCTAGAGATGCCAGGGATTGAACTCGGAATCTTCTGTATACAAGACAGATGCTTTACCGCTGAGCCAAGAGCCTTCTCCTTTCCCATTTCCGTCCCTTTGACATAGTTCACACCCCCCACCCAGAGAGAGAGAGAGATTTCCACCGCTCTTGTCCTATGGTTTTGCCCAACATGGGGCTCCAAGCCATGACCCTGAGATTAAGAGTCTCATGCTCTACCAACTGAGCTTTCCAATGTCATATTTGAGTGCTGAGCCTTAACCTTGGAACCTGGGGAGACGTCATCAAGCAGATTGCCTCTGAGCAAGTGCAGAATGTATTATTTATTTATTTATTTATTTATTTATTTCGATTAGTGGGAACACCCTGCGGGTTGCAGAACAGAGGTGGTAGGCCCCGCCCCTCCAGGTGTTATTAGGTTCCCTGACCAATGGCCATGCTGGCTGGGGCTGATGGGAAATGGAGTTCAAAGACACCCTGAGGGCCGCCCACAGGCGCCTCATTCCCCGTGGTCGAACGTGGGTGGGATACCTGGCTGAACTATTAGGTGAGTTTCTGAGTATGCGACCCAATTCTTGAGAGTCTTTAGCTGACAGAGGGTCCCGTCGGTTCCAACGAGGCTTGGAGTCCAGCCCATCCATGTACTGTAATCGACTCCTAGCCCAGAGCTAGAGCCCACACCTGGACCTGACACACCGAAGGTCCCATGTTGAAGTTCCTGGCATAACTAGTTAAAAGCAGCCCCTGATGGGGAAAAGCTTCTTCCTACTTTAAACCCTGGAGAATAGCAGCTGTCAGCCAGAGCAGGAGACACTAGGCTGGACGGGGTCTCTGACCTGAGGCAGGGCAGCTTGCTGTGCTCTTATATGCAGAGTTCCCACTGAATTTCAGTGGTCCCAAATGAGGGCAGCGCTTTAACGTGGAAGTCAAGTTTTCTTGCATTCAGTTCAGCCGGGCTTACTCTCCCTGCCTAGCCTACCTCACAGGGTTCTTGTGAAGATGACAGGGATCTTGTTCCTATGAAGAAAGGTGGTCTAAAAATAGACTAATGTAGCGGACCTTTTGTCAATTTCCAGAAGGAGAGCCAGGATAGTTGTGGCAAAGATTCGGAAAGAAGGATATACATTTGTATCCGCTTCCAAGCACTCTAGTCCTCAAAAGCTTCGTCATAGTGGAGTTGTTCTACTCTTCAAGCTTTTTGATAGAATCATAGAGTTGGAAGGGGCAATGAGAGTCATCTAACCCGCCTGCAATGCGGGAGTCTACGACTCGCTTCTATAACAGTCTTCAATCTGGGACAGGCAGCCATTGCTTCCCCCTCCAGATGTTGTTGGACCACAACTGCCATCAGTCTCAGGCAGCATAGTCCGCAAACAGGGATGGTGGGAATTTAAGCAATACTTTTCCTTGGATAACCCTTGTCACTATTTTTATCCCTCACCAACACTGTATAAGAGACACATCCCAGAGAGGGAATACGCACCTTCCCCCCCCCATGCCTTCTACAATAGACAGCGGCGGACAGGTGGTGAACCCCTCTGTACCCCCACTCCTTGTCTTCCCTTGGCTAGTCCTTAAGTGATCTACAACGGACCCAAGATGAATTAAGTGCCTGTTATAACATGGCGCTCTCCAAATACTGTTAGAATACAACGCCCATCTTCCTTGACCATTGGTAATATCGGCTGAGACCGATGGGAGTTGTAGTCCAACCATGTGTCAAGGGCACCATGCTTGGTACCCCTTTGAACAGAAATTAAAGGGAATAGAATTGATAGTGCCCTATCCTGGATGCAATACCCGTCGATATCTTTGGTTTGAGGTGTGTCAATCTGCTATCCTTAGCTGGCTCATCTGAAAGAAAGAGCTGTCGAAACCCGAGAGACCGACTTGCAAGCAATCGCAGCGATGGAGGCTGCAGAATTTCATTGGTATGGGTGCTCTTTGGAAAGTTACTTTCTGAATAAATTTTGCAGGGCAATCATCTGCTTGTGGGAAGCCCCATGGTGCAAGGTAGGTCTTACTTCCGAGTAAAAACAGATAGGCTTGCACTACAAATCACGACTAAATTATCAGGCTCCAATCCTATACACACTGACTTGGGAGCAACTCACCAGGAGTTATGTATTGACCTGCGCATATATATTTCCTCCTCACCACCACCACCCCCCAAAAAACACCGCAATTTGGATTAGGAGAATCCTCCATGCTGAAGGATGCTGAGTTGAATTTGCGTAGGACAGAGCTGACTTATACACAACCTTAACACAACGCTGGTCTCCCCATCTCCATCGGTCACGTCGGGTATGAGGTATCTTCCATCTATTTTACTATTCTGTAAAATGGAACCAAATCGAACAACTTCCCTTGTGTGTTCATGGTTTAGATGGCCACGATGAATTTAATAAAGGGTTACAGAACAAGGCAGAACGTTGTACCCCACTAAAAACAAAACCCCCACACTTCAATACCTTTTTTTTTTGGTAGGAACTGAGCGCTGAAGTACCATTAAAACTTGTGTGCCTTATTGAATACCTGGAGGAAAACGAGGGGTGTGCGCAGCGATCACACGACGTGGCCTTGGCTATGACAAAACCGGCTTCAGTGTTTCTCCAGAAATCCAGCGGCCGGTGACCTTGGAGGCAACATCTTAAGCCGACCTGCCTCACAGTGATCTGGTTGGGTGGTTGTTGGGAGTTTGAGAAAAACACACATGGAAAATACTCGATGTAAGCCGTTTTCGACCCTTTTTAGTAAATGGCTGCGCCTTTGTTTTGGAGAGTGATTCTTTTAGAACTTGAATAACACCCACAGCTTTCCCCCTCACGGTTGCAAATCACTTCCTAGAAAATGCCCAGCGCAACCTGCACGTCTAGGATTAATAGGGGTGGGGGGCAGGCGAACCCGGTCGCCACCCATAGTCCAGGAGTTCCCTGGAGGAAATGTACTTTTCATCTACAAACCAGGAATGGATCCGAAGCTGGAAGTTAAAGTCAGGCTGCAATCCTCAGGCTATTTCTTTGACAGTTAACCTCCTCGAAACAAACAGGATCCCTTCCAGAGAATATAAGGTGGGATCGTTAACGTGGCATTTCTGTTTCAGAAATCTGAATTAAAGAGGACGCTCTCTGGGCCCATATGTCTGGGGACACCGTTGCTACAATGGAGGCTGCCTTCTGTCCACTGGTCCATGTAGCTCACTGCTGTCTACATTGACCGGCAGCTGCTCTCCAAGGTTCATGACTGGAGGTATTGTAAGCCCTACCCAGGAGGTAGAGCTCAGCCAATATAGAGCATGAGACACATCATCTCAGGGCCGTGTGTTCAAGCTCCGTGATGGGCAAATATGCCTTCATTGCAAGGGGTTGGACTAAATGACCCTCGTGGTCCCTTCCAATTCTATGCTTCTATGACCTGCTAGGATTAGAAAGGGGGTTTCCAGCTCTTGTAGGGACGTTTTATACCCTGTGTGTAATTTTTTAGAGGATCTAAGGCCAGAGCCCCACTAGTTTCAGTTTCGACCAGACATCACACGACTGTGTGAAAGAATCAGCAGGAGCAGGTTTTTGTTATGGCACAGGGAATGATGTGGCAGAAGAGACTGGGCAATGGGGCTGGGCAATGGGGACGTGTCCACCTGTTTAAGCACAGACAGTGGATGGGCGGCTGGGAATCCTGAGAGAATGCCTTTGCATCTCTGGATCAAGGCCTCTGGGTGTTCCTAGCTTGGATCAACCGTTTTGTTAGGAATGATGTGTTTTTGGTTTTCATTTTTTTAATTAAGCTATATTTCTAATAACCTTTGTATCATGGGGGGAGGAAAAAACCACATATTGCCATTTGCTCCTTAACTGGCCTTGGTGGGACCCTGAATGCAGCTTTAAGGGAGACCGCAATAGATAATTTTGCCTTGGAACAAGGGCATAGCGACCAGAAAATGAAAATGCATAGCAAGCGGTGGGTCATATACAATTGCCACACTAAATTTATTTCCCCAGACAGTGTTGCCTCCTACCAGGAATGGTGGTAGATGCATTGGCTGTGGCAAAAAGCAAAATTGCTGTGATCAAATGGCAAGAAAGACATCTACAGACACGCTCTGTAAGAACCTCTCGCCACGACAGTCGGGCTTCTTCTGACTGCTTTGGGCCACGCCTTCAAGTGTGGGAGGTGGTTTTGCGAACAAAAGACTGCGCCAGGCCCCCGCCCCGAGGCGCTTACACGTTGTAATAAATTATAGAATTATAGAGTTGAAAGGGACCCAGATGGTCATCTAGTCCTTGCAGGAATCCTGCTCACAGGATTGGGCAAAGGGGTGGAAGATGGAGAAAGGCTGAGCACTGAAGCTCTGCTTAGTTGCTGCATAGTAGAGTCCTGCTTGTTCCCTTGCTCTCGACCCCATAAACGAGCATCTCGCACCCGCAGTGTATTTCAGCCATACAGAATCGGAGTCACACCGGAGTCACACCGCAAAGCCCTTAAACGCCCGAAGATGGGCGCGCATCAAACCAGCTGGAAGGTTGGTTGCGCAGGGCGCGACGGGATTGTGTGTGAGTTACCGTCGAAAGAGGCACACCCTGCCACGAACCCCATTGAACTGAACGAGAAGACGGGCAGCGCTTCTGTTCCTTTCAATGACTTCTCCGTGGATCGGGCCCTCTGTCACGATTATTATTCCAAGCGGGACTTGAATTATCGATGCCACTGCGCAGCTCGCTCGGATTCGGGGCGCACTGACTTATGCTAAAGTTAGCCGAGCACACGAGGACTTCTGACTCAACATCCTCCCCGTCCAGCTGTCGGGATTTCGGCCGCTGGTTGGAGGCAGCGGACTCTAAACGCACCTTTTCCGCACACCCGGTTTCGGGAGGGCGGCTCGCTTTTCGGGTTTACGCATTCCTGCAATGCAAGAGCCGTCGCCCAAGAGACACCGAGCGTTAGAAATTCACTGTGTTTCATCCCTTTTACAGAGTCTGAGTTAGCACGACCTTGAGACATACTCTTCTCGCCCTTCAGGAGATAGATAGATTGATAGATAAAATGCACCGAATTAAACTGGGATAACGAGCGGAACGAGGAGTCACCCCTTCGCTTTCCTCCTGGAGCGTTTTTATCATAATCGCTCTAGCATTAGATCTTATTTTTATTGCTTAAAAAAGGGGGGCTATCACCCACATACACAAACAAGTACGAGTCTCGCAGCACCAAGACTAACAAATGCAACTTCAGGCATGTCTACTCGGAAGTAAGACTCACTGAGTTCAGTAGGCCTAGGGGAAGTGTTAGGTGACTTCAGCTTTCTCCGGGCAGAAGCTTTTCTGAATTTGAGTCCATTTTTATTAAATAACAACCCGGGAAAACTTAACCAGCCTGTTAGTCTTTAAATGGCCACATGATCCGGACCGCGTGCGTGAGAGTTTATGCGCTGTAACAGACTAGGGCTAACGCAAACCCTACCTATAAATCCGATTTTCCTATCGAATTCAGCCTTTCTGAGTAAAGACGTGGTTCAGATTGTGCTGTTAAGGCTACAGTCGTGTCCCCTTTTAAACCTGGGAGTCAGCCCCATTGGATTCAATGGGACCTACTTCTGAGCAGCGACTTACAGAATAGCTGCAGTCGCTGCCCATTTAACTGACAAGAAGCCTCACCGAACTGAAAGGGACTCACGTCTGACAGAGCAGGCATAAGATTGCTCTGTGAAAAGCGCACCCCCCCCCCACTTCCAAAAGTCGTCGTGTTGCGCTTCGCCTCTGATCTTGTGAACAGGAACGAAAGAAATTCAACTGCGGGGCATGGTGGTGGAATAAAACAGCAGCTGGGCTGTCCGTCGTTAGGGTGGCACTTCCGGCCGTGACTCAGTGGGAGAGGAATCGCTGGGCAAGCAGAAGCTCCGGGTTCAATTCGTGGCATTTCTGGGGCTGGGGACACCCCCTCCCCGAAACCCATATATATAGAGACCAACTAAGTTAGTTATTGAGCTAAATGGTTTGACTCAAGTTACTGGCTAGCGACACACTTTTAGCCCCCCACTCCACCCCCGCTTCCCATTTCACACGATTTTAAGCAGCCGCCAGTTTTGCCACGGACTTTAACAGATTCAGACCCGGTCTACGGCTCCGCAGTTGGATTGACTGGAACCTTTTATGGTCCGTGCTCTACCTTGCAGGGTTGTTGTGAGAACTGAACGAGGCAGCGAGAGAACAACGTGTGGCGCGTTCCTTAGGAGGAAGGGGGAAATACAACACGGAATCACACACACACGTGTGTGTGTGTGTAATAGTATGAGGAGGAGGAGGAATTGCATCTTGCCTTCTGTCCGGATAACTTTCTGACGGTAGTAAGAGCTGTTCCAGGAGAGGTGGGGGGCTCTCCTTAAAAAAAGCACCCGTCAGGTATGCTCGAGTTGAGTTTCCTGCTTGGCAGCGGGTTGGACTAGATGACCCCGCCGATCCCTTCCAACTCTACTAATTCTAGGATTCAGACGATCAGCGGTTTTCCCCCACCAACGATCAAGCGAGAACGAGGAGTACCCGACCTGATGCTGCTGACGTGGACCTCAAGCGGCGTGAACTCGGAACCGGAGGTCTACTCAGACGTAAGCCCCATTGTAGTCAATAGGACTTACCGGTACTTCCAGGTATGCCCGTAAAGGACTGCAGCCTTCTTATCCCATGCAACTTTTAGCCACGTTTTGTCATTATTATTAATCATATCAATCATATTGTTGTTATATTAACCAATAATAATAATCATAACAACAACAACAATAATAAATGTTATTATTATTATTATTATTAACCATCATAATCATTATTAACCTATTATTGACCTATTATTAACCTATCATCATCATCAATCACCATCAATCATATTGTTGTTATATTAACCAATAACAACAAGAACAACAATAATAATATTTTTATTATTATTAACCATAATACTCATTATTAACCTATTATTGACCTATTATTAACCCATCATCATCGTCAGTTACCATTGCCTTGCGTTTTCTTTCTGACGCTGGGGAGAAGGCAAACATTGGAGCCACGTGGAAATGTAACATAATCAAATATTCCAGTTATGCCGCGGCTGCCCCCCCCCGCTCCCCCGCCAGTTTCTTCTGTTCGCGGAGCACCTTTCAACTTCAAGGGCTTTGCACCAATATAAACCAGATCCAGAGCCGGGCGGCTTTTCCTCCCCGCTCCGCCGCCGCCCCACCTCACTCTCTCCCTTCAGATCTAAACTTAAAACATATATCATAGATCAGTTTTCATCCTGCGAATTTAGGCGCAACCCCGAGACCTGTCTTTTCAAAGGCAGTCGAGGCTGGAGTCTGCTATATTTAATCCAGCCAGCTATTAAATGTCCTCCGGCTTGAATCGCGAATTTCAAACAGGAATCTGGAAATGGGGATAATGACAGGGTTTTTTCCCCCTTTTCTTTTCCCTTTTCCTTTTTAAACAGTTGAGTTAGGGAAGGAGGGAGAGGGAGGAAGACAATTCCTGGGTCTTTGATTTTGATTCCCCGCCTCCCCACCCCCACCCCCCACACAAAAGGAAAAATAAAAATGAAGAGAAATAAATGAAATATCAGCTCAGCTCTAAGACCCTGCACAATTTCTAAATAAATATCAACAATTGTCCTCTTTATCCTATTTTCTGTCATGAGATGCAGCTGGTCCTACTTGGTGTAAAACAAACACATTGTTATTTCACAGAAATTGTTGCTTTTGCCTAGGACAGGCATCATACATTTAAATCACATTTAATGACTTCCCCAAAAGAACTTTAGTTTACCCATCACAGAACTACAATTCCCAGCACCTTTAAACTACAGCTTCCAGGATTCTTGGGTGTGTGTGTGCAGCCATGTGTTTTAAGTATGCTTTAAATGAAATATGTTTGTCATTATTTACAGGATTAACAGATTAATTATTATGAAATTTCTATGGAACACAGCCCACTTCATCTCATGCATGACACACTCTCTTTCCTTACTTCCATTTGTATGACAGGAAAGATCTGTGATAATAATTGTTTTTGATGCAAAGCTCAGAATGTACAAGGTAACGTACTGAGCCATCCACAACAGCAGTAGCAGCTGGGGAGAACAAAAACCACCCTAGTTTTTATATGCTAACATTACACCTGCTGTGGGAGAGAAAACCCTGGTCTGGATTGAGTCCTAAACACATGGAATCAAAGGTTGCTGAGACTCACATGCTGGAATCTCACTTTGAAGTTCCTGTGCTGGGGGAAAAAATCATTTCACTCTATCCCTACCCATCTCCTCATTATTCATTTTGACCTGCCTCTGACCGGTTTATTGTGTCCAAAGAGCTGCTAAGTTTCCCCTTCCTGTGTTGCCACCCCTGACTTGCAACTGGCTCATCCCCTCTCTGTGATTTTTCACTCTTTTGTGGAGTTGAATTCATCTATAAAAAATTTGGTGGAGGCTCGACACACACACATCTGATCAGTGACATTGTGGATATGATTCCAGTGCACACGTACCGGTACTTACCTGTGAGTATCACATCCTTGAACTGAATAGGATATACGCATCTGCATTATTAAGTATGTTTAGGATAGGGCTGGAAACACTCTTCCTTGAATCAATGGGATGCGGGGGGAGGGGGGAGCTGATCTCACAAATTACAGTGGTACCTTGGGTTACAGACGCTTCAGGTTACAGACTCCAGTAACCCAGAAATAGTACCTCGAGTTAAGAACTTTGCTTCAGGATGAGAACAGAAATCGTGCTCCAGCAGCGCGGCAGCAGCGGGAGGCCCCATTAGCTAAAGTGGTGCTTCAGGTTAAGAACAGTTTCAGGTTAAGAACGGACCTCCAGAACAAATTAAGTTCTTAACCCGAGGTACCACTGTACCTGAAAGCAAATTCCACAGCAACCTATGTCCTCCTGAATATATGCAGATGTTTTATGCCTGAGCACCAATGTCCTTTCCCAGAACTTTCATAGGATCTGAGTCCAGCTGATTCTGTGTAAACAGAAAAAGGTCAGCAACAGTTTCTTGTTAGGAAACATCTCCAAATAATAATAACAATGTAATAAATTACAAGGTACCTGCAATTCTGTTTCACTAAAGTCAGTAGGACCTTTCTGCACATATTTCAATTAAAATATATACAATTCAGTCAAACTGGGTGACCACAGGCCAGTCAGTTTAATCTACCTCACTGGGTGGGTGCAAGGATAAGATGGGGAGGGGGAGGAAGAGGAGGTTGGGACTGCTTGGAGAAAAGTCTGGATATCCATGTACAAATTAAGAAATGAAATCTTGTTCTCATGCGGCAGTTCCCTGGTTTATGCCACAACAAATTTGTGAGGCACCACAAGATGGTTTGCTGTTTCTGATACAGCAAACCAACAAGGTGACACTTCTGGAATTTGAAATCAGTGGGACCTAAAAAACCTAAAAAGCCTTTAGGTAAGCACATTTGTTGTTGTTGTAGCTGCTGCTGCAATTTAATTAGCAGAAATAGCAAAAAGAAAACATTGAAACATTCTCAGATCACATTAACAATAAGAAATAATCCATCGATCCTGCCTTGAACATATACATTAATAAAAGCAGTCCATATGGATATCAAAACAAGATTGAAGAATGGCAAGATTGATAAGGCAAGAGGTTCAAATGCAGAAAGGAAAGTCAGTTCATCAGATTGCCAAACAGTATATTTCAAGTCTAGCTTTTAACCTGCAAAGTGCTTTACAGTCCTTTTCATAATTGGTGATGATCACCCCCATTTCACAAATTGGAGTAGCCATATGCTGTATCCCTGGCAAAGGTGAAGCATGAACCAAGCCAAATCTTGAGACAGTGGAGAGTGTTAGCTTTTTGAAGTGTGTGTGTGTGTGTGTGTGTGTGTGTGTGTGTGTGTGTGTTACTAGCCAAGGGTTCTCTGTAGGGCACATTGTGAATGAAGAGACAGTGTACTCTAATGGCTCATCAAGCAATGGGGATGGTCTAGGGCTGGGATGTTTCTAGCTCCAACTTATGATCTCCCTGACCATTGCATGTGCTGGTTGGGGCTGATGGGAGTTGGAGTCCAACTGCACTGGGAAGGTACCAGGTTGAGGAAGGCTGCTTCAGCCTCTCTTACAGGGCTCTTGTGGAGCTAAAATGTCATTAGGCACAAACATACCATATGCTGCCCTGAACACCATGGATGCAAAGTGGAATACAAGTGTGAAGATGACTGTTTCTGGCTACTCCATACACTCTTGCATATGGTTGCTGCTGTTAAAAATATTTATTTGCCACTTAATATTTTTAAAGATCTAAAGTGGTTGGTCTACAACACAGAATTATAAAACACAGCAAGGACAATGAATCAGGAAAAAGCAGTCCAAATTGACAGGTGTGTGTGTGTGTGTGTGTGTGCAGGCAACATTGTTTCTTCAGTTTATATCTAATTTTTTAGCCACGTCTCTTAAGGTGACCTACATGGTTCTCGCCAGCATGCACACATTTTATCCTCACAGCAACCCTGTGAGGTAGGTTAGTCTGAGAGAAAGTGCCTGAGTTTCATTTGAACCTTGATCTCCGCAGGCAGCACCATTTAATCTCTACACTGCCCTGGCTCTCTTGCAACAGCCTGGTCTCATTTCATGGCTGATCTGTTTGGAAGGCACACCAGCTTTTGACCATGGAGATCTCAGCCTTTGTACTTGCCATCCTATTCTGCCCTCCCCCTATGCCCGGTCTGAGAGATAAAGGAGATAAAACCTTCACCTGGAGTCTGAGGACATCTGGAGGGCCACAGCTCCCTCACATCTGTGTTGCAGAGAGAAGGGGTGGGGAGACTTTTAAGCAGGTTGATTAAAATACGGAAAAGAAAAAGGCAGTGCTTTCTGTTAATGTAATTCAAGGGGTTTGCTGTTGTTGGTTTTTGCCTGAAAGAACTGTGAGACAACCTGTTAGGGGGTGGTGGGGAGGTCTCAGAGAGGAAAACCCAGCCCCCCTTCTCCTCCCCACACTTTCCCCCTCCTGATCAAGGTGCATCCTCTTGTCAAATCACCCTTTGCCTTTCCTAGGTGTTTAAGGCTTGAGGAACAGCCTTTTGATCTCAGGACCCGGGAGGGTGAAACCTGCGAGGGGTCCCAAGGCACTGGGGGCGATGGGAGCGCCGTTTGGCTTTGATTTATGAGCAAAGGCTTCTTTCTGACATCGCCAGATGTAGAACCTCTTACCCTGCAGAAAGCAAAGAGGAAGGGGGAGGGAAGGGGCTCTGAGCTTGATTCCACACCAGCCTGGTTTTGCTTATTCCTGGAAATATACCATGCTGTGGAAGCCTATGCATGTGTACTCAGGCATATGTCCCACTGTATAGATGGGATTGCTGCCTAGTAGGTGTGCCTAAGATTGCCTCCCATTATGGGTTAAAGACCAAAGGAAGATAAGATCCAAAGATCTCCTCTTAAATCCAAAAGGATCTTAAATCCAAAGATGTCTGCTGCTTTGGGAACCTAGCTTGTACTCTGGAACGTTGACATTCCTGAACTCTAGACCACAATTAGTACCCTGTTGGAGCAAAAAATATTGTTGCCTGCATCCCAATCTCCAAGTGGTGGGGGCCTCAGATGTAAGACGACTCCCACAGATCTGGGATTAGGAAGCCGAACTTCCAGGTCAGAGGGAACAATTTGGAGGCAGACTTCTGTGCCTCAGCACCTGTTATTTTTTGAAACAAAGCAATGTCACATAGTTTCCAATGATTCGGGCTGTTTGGTTTGGATTTCCTCTTGATTACAAATAGCCTTACATTGTATGATCTCTGGTTCAGTCATTCGGTACCCGTGGTTAAGATGGCATGAAGATGGCCTCTCTAGTACCCGGATTTCTCTTTCTGCTAGATGCTGGCTTGCGTGGCAGCCGCTTTCATCCCAGCTGACACATATTTGTATACATGCACAGGGACTCCCTCCATGGAGATGCAAACCCTTCCTTCTATCTCTGTAGGCCTCCTACAGAATGGACATGGCTGGGAACCATGGTTGGATGGGGTTGCACAACAGGGTCATAGTCTGAGGTTGGTGCTATCCTTGGATGCTCAGGTGACACTGGTGACCAAGTATGCTTTTGTCCAGATGAGGCTGGGGTGCCAACAATACCTATTCCTGGATTCGGAAGATCTGAAGACATTTATTACATCATGTATGGACTACTGCAGAATGCTCTATGTGGAACTGCTCTTGAAAAGTGTCCAGAAACTTCAGCTGTCCCAGAATGTAGCAGTTGAGTGGAGCTGCCTATTGGGAGCATGTAAACTCACCTGTCGAAACAGCTGCATTCTGGGACAGACTTGATTCAAGATGCTGGTGATGATCTTGAAAGCTCTTATGGGATTGGGATCAGGTTACCCTTTCCTGCATGAACATGCTCCCTTGCTAAGTGCTCCATCAATCCTAATGGTCCATCATACTGGAACTAGCAGAGAGAGAGAGAACATAGCAACATAAGAAGAACCTGCTGCACCAGGCCAATGGCCCATCTAATCTAGCATCCTGTTCTCACAGTGACTAACCAAATTCCTTTGGGAAACTGGCAAACAGCACCTAGGCACAAGTGCCCTCTTCCATCCTGTGGCCTCCAGAAACTGGTGTTCAGCAGCACTGCTATCTCTGACTATGGAGAATCTTCTCAGATTCTCCTCCTAAAAAGTGCCTCCTAAAAAGAAGTTGGTCTCACCTTCTCCCCATATAGCAAAGACCTTTCTTTTTATAAAGGCTTCTGGATAGGTCACATACTCAGCTTGGTTTTAATCTGATTGTTAATTATCCGGAGAGTTGCTGGGCTACTTTTTGCAGCTGTTTGATGGAACTTGCTCTGCTGGGATGTCTAATTTATCTCACAGTTTTCCTGCGGTTCCAAAGTGAGCTGGTACTGTGAATTTTATTGTTTTCAGTTTATGCCGTGAGCTGCTTTGAAAAAGCAGGACAGGCATTTAAAAACTAAATAGAGATGAATACAAAGAAGGGCCCAGGCAAACCATACCAAGGAGAGCATTCCTCAAGCCAGGATGCCACCACTGAAAAAATGAGGAGTCCTAACACCTCAGAGGGTGTGGGCTCCCAAAGGATGGCCCCTGAGGAAGATTTCCATTAGGGCTGGTGACCCTGTGGTCCTCCAGAAATTGTTGGACTGCAATTCCCATAATCTCTGACTATTAGACATGCTGACTCTGAGGCTGATGGGAGTTGTAGTCCAGAAACACCTGGACAGCTACATGTTCTCCATCCCTGATATGAATGAATGGACAGGCTGATGGCTGCTGATCCTTCAGATCCCAAGCTGTACTGGACTTTGAAGCTAAATCACTTGTATAATGTTACACTGTTAGCTTCTCAATAGTTTGAGGGTTACAGATATTGGGAGACGTGAAACAATGTGAAGATTGAATCCATGCACGTGGAATCAGTAAAATTCCTGCTCCAGCTGTTCTTAACAGAGCATGGAACACAACAGATGTTTCAGATGCAGAGGGGATAGTTTACATTGGTTAAAGACCAGGGGATTTCCCATTTCACACTCTCAGCCACTGCATTACCCTGCACCAGTTCTCACTGTTCACCTGCACACTATCCATAGTTAGTTTTCCAGTCCACACAATGTTATCTATGCCCTGTGTGCAGAGGATTGAGCTGACGGAACTCTACGGTTAAGGTTAATCAAACCTCATAAACAGCTCTCTCTTTAATTGTGGGCCAAATTCACAGCCACTTCTAGGATTTTCTTTGCCATTGTACATTGGAAGTGAATCAGTGAAATGGCAGTCCATGTTTCCTATCACCCATCCAAATACTGCTTAATTGATTTAATGCAAACTTGTTTCAGGTTCCTATGTACACTTTCCTGGGAGTAAGTCCAGACAATGCTTCACAGCCATTCCCTTCCAAAACACAGTGATGGATGAAGCCTCAACAAAGGGCCACTTGGAGGGAGGCCATAGGTTGATGGCAGAGCTTGCACTTTGCATGCAAAATGTCCCAGGTTCAATCCTAGGCTCCTCAGTGTCAATTATACCTGTGTTTATCAAAGAGTTGGCTGGGACCCAGTAGTGGTTCCAGAACCACTTTCAGGGGGCATCAGTGCCACAGGCTGCCCAGTGCCTCTTCACTTGCCTACCATAGCTCTAGCCATGCCACAGCCCATTGGAGGCTATGTCTTTTGTGACTGGTGGGCCCCAATATTTTTCAGCTACCTCAAGTGGACCTTAGGGGTAGGAAGTCTAAGAACCTTTGGAGTACACAATATACCAAGCTAGAGAAAAGAAGTCTGAGAATCACAGGTCTCATCAACAGAAATGCCCATAGTCAGTTTACAGCTGTCAGATGTTGCTGTTGGCATCTGCCTATCTCGAGAGACAATGGAGTGCACCTCTGGGGGCAAAGTCAAAAGGCTAGTTTAGCAGCACCAAAGTGACCTCCCTGGGCAGTGTGAAAAGAATTAAAAAAGCTTAAAAGATTACTTGAGACCCAAGTTAAACCAGAACCACAAGTTGAGTGGTGGAATGAATGAAGCAACAGGATATGGGATGATGACACTACGTATGAATTTAGTGTTCTCCATCTTTTTGAACTTGCACTCCCCCTCGCCTTCTTAACTTTGCCTTCCTGGACCTTTCCAGCTTGGTTTTCAACCATCTGTTTGGCAGGTGAGTCTGGGAAGGGTATTTGGTGTGTGTAAAGGAGAGGAAGAAAGAGAGATCACAGCAACATGTATCCTGCCGCTACATTTGAGAATGTGAAGACTGAAGCGGAGGAAGATAAGCAGGAGAAGCACCGACCTCTTCTCCCCACAGCCCTGTCATCCTCCTTCTCCTGCCGGGCAACAGGACCCACCTGGACGCTCTAGGCCTTGACCTCAACAACAGGAAGTGACTGAAAAACTTCATCTGTTGGGTGCTGCTTCTAGGGTTTGAGGGAGATGTGCGAGCTGCTGCCTGTTTCTCTGGAGCAGTGGATCACTCCCAGGTCCCTCACATTAAAAAGCAAAAAAAATGGCTGTGAGCCCCTTACAACTTCTGCCCAGGTTCTAATATGTGGGTCAAGAGCTTCCATATGAATGATTCACACCAGTTTCTTCCTACTCTGCAGAAGGAGAGAGCCTTGAATGGGAATGACCGCACCCCACATTAAACAGGGGGCGCCCTTTGCGTAGTTGCATGCAGCAGCCTGGACCCTATGCGGCACCATTAACAAAGGCTTGGCTTCGCCTTCCCCAGGGATACCTGGAGGTCTCTGCCTACCTCAGCCAGTTGCCCAATCCTGCCTGGGGAGGCGTTGCCAAGGTGATCAGGCCAGGTAGGGGGAGGGACCGCCCTGCCCACATAATACGGGGAGGATCTTACCTGGGAATCTTCAGTTGGCTCCAGAGCTTCTCCCACCTGCCCTCCCTCAGTTAAGCCTTCCTTTGCAGGTTAACCTTTTCTCCACAGGTACGCAGGCGCTGCTACGTCAAGGTTGCTGTTGAAGGGCCAGAAAGGAATTCTCCTGCATTGGCAGGTTTGCCTTTCCCATAGCAAAACGTCACAACTTTGGCGGTTTCAGGCCTTGGGCAGAATGCTTTAGTCTGTCTTCCCTAAATTGGGGGTGGGCGTGTAGCAGTGACTCATGCCCCCCTTCTCTTTGCGGCAGTGATACCAGGGTTCCCCTTTAAAGGGGTAGTTTTGAGGGGAGGCTTTGGCCGTACACTGAGAGGTTGCCATTGTTCTCCCCTGCAATGGCAGCGTAACGGGGGCAGGCTCTGTGCTTGACCATATGTTCTCCAGCCCAATCCCCACACACTCTGGGTAATCCTGATGTTCCCCAGATCCCCAGCGGGGGACTGGGAGGGATAAATGCTCAATGCCTGAGCCAGGGTCTACCCACACCTGAAACATAATAAAGTTGTGGCCAATCTTAATCCCATAGTACTTTGTTGTTATTCCACATGGGGGCTGCCCAGGGTTTTGGGGGACTCCATCTGTTCATGCAAAGATGGTGGCAACAGCTGTAATTTTGGATGGCATGCAACGTCAAATATGATCACTTTTTCATCTTTGCACAGCCTGGGATAGGAGAAGGGAAAGGAGCAAGGATCCAAGCGGGGTTTAAAAAACAAGACTAGTAGCGGTGGTGCCGGGGGCGTGTGCGCATTTGGCCAGGATGCGGGATCCCAAGGACAAATCCATTAATCTGTGGCTACAACAATGAATTTTAAATTAGCATCTGGAATAGGATCCTTTCCAAAATGAAATCAAAAGGAATTTGGCTAATAGAGCAGACATAGTATTTGAATTAATTCTGTGGAAACTCATTTTGGCTGGAGGCTGATTAACACATTAAAAGACATGATATAGTCATAGCTGCGTTGGTCATTGGAGATGGAAGAGGAAGCCATTTCATATTGGATTTCTGCATTATTCAGACTCCTATGTTCAAGTTGCTTGTGCATTGCTGGGTTACTTTTTTAAAAAACTAAAAATTACATGCAATTACATGCAAAAATATGCACCCAAAACAATCAGATGCATAAGATAGATATAATATGTGTAAAAGAGTCAAGCCCCATGCTGTATTGTACTTCTGCAATTGCATTTCAGTAATTTTATATCAATACATAAGGAATTGTACATTTATATGCATAGTTTCATTTAGCTGTTTATGTGCTAGCGACTTTCAAAAAATTGGAGTATATATGCAGATAATATCATATGCATGACAAAGTATATAATATGCATGAATTGTCCATATTCATAGCAGGAGAGGTAGCTTCCCTTCTCATCAAGGAGAGAGAGCCTGGATAGCTCAATTGGTTACAGCATGGTGCTGATAATGCCAAGGTTGCAGGTTTGATCCCCATATGGGACAGCTGCATATCCTGCATTGCAATTTTGCAGGGGGTTGGACTAGATGATCCTCAGGGTCCCTTCCAACTCTACAATTCTATTATTCTATAAGGAGGGAACTGTGCAGATAAGCACATCGATATTTTTCAGAAAAGCCCATCTCTGTTGTCCATAGTTACAGTGACACTGGCATTCCAGGAAGTGTAATGTGGTCACCAGATGATTATTGAACTGAAAGTGAAGATGTTGAATGATTGAGGGTAGATGATTTGTTTGGATTCAGAGGGGAGCTTTATGGATTATAAAGAGATGGCACCACCCATCCCCTTGGTCCAGTGTGGGCACATTTGGAATTTCGAAAAAGTGCTGTTGATGTTGACATGCAGAGGGCCGGGAGGCCAGCTGATAAGCCCCAGCTATGCCGTCTCCTTCCATTGGCCCATGCTCTGACGTAAATCAGCGACCCAGACTTCAAAAGCCAGGACACACTATTAGCAGTGTGTACTGCGCACACAGAATAGGCCTGAGGCTTGTGAAGTCATACTTCAGCTACAGATTTATTAAACATAAATCAGAACAAAGAAACATGTCGCCTCGCATGTCATCTCAGAGAGAACAGTAAAAGCAAAAGCTATACACAAACGGAAGTTCCCAGAATACTGTGCTGGAATGTAAACAGACATGTGACATGCAACAATCTCATGCCTGTTCCTTAAGGTGGAATGGAAATGTCAACAGTTGATGCTTCTCAAATTAACTGGCATGGATGTGTGGTGCAATACAAAATGACAACCACATCTTGAAGGAAAACGAGACAGGGGGAAATTGTGTGGACATGTCCCCCATCAATGAGAAAAAAGTCACCTACATCAGCCACTATCTGGCTCACTGTTTGAGACGCTGTTTACACCTCTCCTCCGTTCAGAAGAGATGGGACAGTGGGTCTCCAATCTTGGCATCCAATGAAATGAGGGCATGTTTAAGAGGGCATGTTCAATGTAGATGAGGCTGTGGCAGTGCAAACAGGAATTGAGCAAGAAGAGCAAACAGTCTCCCATGTATTGTGGATTTTCACAACAGCCTGGGAAATCTGCAGCCCTTCAAATGTTGTTGGACTACAACTCCCATCATCCCTATCATTGGTCATGGGACTGATGGGCGTCAGAGGCCAGCAACATCTGGAGGACTACAAGTCACTCATCTTTGGTAGGGAAATGCTCCTCTTTCCTTTCTAAACACATGGAATCCTTGCAGCCCCTGAACCAAAATCAACCATATGTTCTGCAGATGATCATGAGGCGATCTCTTGCATTCATTTGAGTGCACGAGCCCATCAGATGAACACGAAGAGGGTCTGTGGGCATTGATCTAACTTTAGAAAAAGAACATAACAGGATCTTTGATACAGGAAGCCATCACTAGAACAAAGCAGTAGCTGTTTCTAAGCACCCCGCTACAGGGCAAGAGGATGGTGTGGCTGGGGTGCAGTTCTCCCTCACCTCAGAAAAACCTAGTCTGTGGATCTAGATTCCTCTTCACTCAACCTGTTGACATACTTCAGGAGTCTCTCCCTCAATGGAACTCCCTCCAGGTGTTATATGGCCCATCCCACAGTTTGTGGACAGGGGGAAGTAGACAGCTTCCAAGGATCTCTGTAAGATTTATTTTATTCTATTTAAAATACCATTTAAACCAAATTTGGTTTCAATTTCATAATAACAAATTACTACTACTACTACTACTACTACTACTACTACTACTACTATTATTATTCCCAATTATTCACCCTTCACCCAAAGGTCCCAAGATAGACCGCAACAATTGAAAACACAACTTTAAACCAATCACAAGCATAAGGTGGGTCCTATACCATAAACCAAATTTATGAAAACAACAACAATAACAATTGGGATGGCTGCCAAGAAGATTTTTAAAATGCTTCCAGTACTTGAAAAGCCTGGGAGAATAAAAATATGGGAGAAAGGAGATATGCAATTCCTGTGTGGTTCATACAGTCAGATCCTCCGTGAATAACTCTTTTGAACTTGTTCTGCTTCTCCATTGGGAATCATATTTATTTTGAAAGTGGGTTGGAAATCATCTTTTAAAAATTGCAAAAAAAAAGATTCCCAGCAAGAATCTTATAAATAAAATTATTCTGATTGCTTTTTAATTGTTGTCATTGTTACACTATTTAAATAGCTTGTTTTATTACATTTTAAAATTGTGGATTATTTTAATAGCTTTAATGAAATAGTTTTATTGTGTGTTTTATTTTTTATTTAAATTGTGCATTTGTATGCTTTTAAAAATTGACTTTATACCTTTAAACTGCTTAGAAGCCATTTTGGCATGTAGACAGTAGATGATGATACATCTTGATTTCCTGTTTGGAAGACAGGCTCCACCCACTTTTGACTCTGGCCCTGCCCACCACTGCCATGTGGCCCCCAAAACATTTCTGAGAAGGGAATGTGATGCTTAGGCTGAAAAACTGTTCCCCACATCGATATAAGGCAATATTATAAAACAACAGACACAATGTGTGTGCAGGAATATACCTTTTTAAAAAACAGTGTATCTATCTTGTATATGTATGTCTCAACAGCAATGGTTACCCCAGAGTTGAGAGGTCAAACTCATTAGCAGCCCATCCAGTATTTGAAATCATTTGCTCTTGGTTAAATAAACATTATTTCTTGTTCAGTAGACCAGGTTGGCTGGGATTGCAAGAATGCTGACGAATCCATCAAATCAGATTTTTACCGGATGGTGATGAAATGACAT